>NC_136621.1:19597884-20225384 GCF_933228915.1 Telmatherina bonti | reverse complement strand
TGTGTTACAATATTAGAATTAGTTGTTGTATTTTTAAGCTTATCTGTTAAATATGACTGTCTTCTGCAGAATTGTTCATTGTCTTATATCTTGTCAGTTAATCACAAGCTGCTCGAATAATCATGTTTATTTCTTTCTTTATTTCTTTGTTTCTTTCTTTCTTCTGTCTCTCTAGACTACTTATACCAATTCAAGGTTAAAGGGAAGCTGGTACACATTCAAGCTTGTAGCAAGGCAGAGGTGTATTAATAAGGAGGAAAATAAAGAAGAAAACAGGCAGAGACATTAAAACTGAGGTGACATTTAGCAGAGAAAACATTTGATCATGTATTCATTATCCGAACCGCTTCGTCCAATTAAGGGTCGTGGGAAGCTGGAGCCTATCCCAGCAGTCTTTGGGGGAGAGGTGGGGTACACCCTGGACCGGTTGCCAGTTCATTGCAAGAGAAAACATTTATCTGCACCTATATTATGTTAAGGCTATCAATACCCAAAAGTAACCCAAATGGTCAAACAACTAGCATTTACATCTGCAGAGTATTTCTCAGTTTGTGTGCAGGGGATGGAAAATGTGCTTGTAAAAATGTCATTGTTACCTTAGATAAGTACCGTCCCTCGTCCCATTTACATTACATTCTTCCTCCATGATTAACTCTGTCCTTTGCATTTCATGACTCCAGTTCAAAAGGTAAAAAATGTTGATGGCATTTACGGCCCTGTACATTACAATGTGAAAGCAATGAAAATGTTATTAATAGTAATAATAAGAAGGAAGAAGAAGAAAGCAGACAAATCAAGTAAAAAAAAAAATCTGGATTTTGAGAACAAATTGTCTTTGAAATGGAAATGTAAAATGGAAACCAGTTTAATGAGTAAGCTTCCCACCCTTTTTTTTTTTTTTTTTTTTTTTTCATCTGTTACGGTCTGGTGGCTTAATGGAAACAGACCAGTGTTTTTCATGCTGTCTGAAAACAAGACAAGAAACGGACTGGCTTAATCAGGCAGCAGAGCACGCGAGCCACACCTGACACTTGTCTTACTGTTTTGATCAAGTTTTCCATGTGTTTGACTGAGTCTACTCCATCATTACAAAACACTTTTCAGGAGAACAGGTTCATTTGGTTCAACTATATCACCCAGCTAAGATTTTCTTAGTAGTGCAAGAACATAAAACCTGCTGAGTGGATTTTTGGGTCCTTTTCTTGCCCGTGCATCATTATCAAGTCATGTTATTTTTCCTTTATTTGTCACTGTGTGAAGTTTGGAGTTGTCACGTGCAGACATGTCCCTGTATCACTTGGAGTCCTAGCAATTTGACTTTGCTGCGGATAATACAGTACAGGAGGAACAGAAGGTTGGCCATTTTGAAAGGACCATAGGGACCAGGCATTTTCAGGTGACAGTTACAGATGATTGGGAAAAAGCCTCCCTCTGACATCCACAAAGGATCAACTTTACATCCAATTTCCTATATCAGATCAAGAGAATAAGAAAAGAAATAAGAAAGGAGACTTTGTCCTGACACATCCCAGTAGTATTTATTTTTGTTTATCTCAAATAAAGAGGAAAAGTGACAGATTCAGGAAATGATCAGAGCTGTAGAAAAACACATAAGTCAGTCTATATTTCCCCTGCAACTAACTTACTCAACTCAGATACACTGCATGCATCATCAATACATTGCACAACCTAACATAAGCTTCATACAGTATCATCTGAAATTGGTAAATTACTCGCAAAATAACAAAAAAACAAACAAAAAAAAAAACAAAAAACACTTGATTTCAGTTATATTTAGTATAATTTAGTAAAATTAGTCAATTTTTCTTTTATTTTGTGCCAAAAATAAAAAAATAATTATTTTTCTTTGATTCAATTTTTTAAAATATATATATTTGTTTTTCCATTTTAATCTTTTTTTTGTTTGTTTTGTTTCTGTTTAGGCATGTTAAGATGGCCCGTTGCAATGCTCTGCATCCCCTTGGCAGTGGCTTGTTTTCTGAACATCTGCTTCACTGACATATTCTATTTGGTGTTTATTTGTCAAACACCTGTTGTTTGTACGTGCAGACAAAGTTATAATTGCTACTTGAAGGTATACCTGGAAACAATAAAGCGTTAGATACTAATTTAGATGCAAGCATTAATCAAAGAAAATCCCACTAAGAGAAGAAATTAAATATCTCCATTGGCAACATCTTGCAGTTCTTCATAAGAGCGTTGAATATGAAATATTCTCTGTATCACTTCATTTTCAGAACTATTCCTCAGAGAGCGGTGACAGAAAAATCTAGGTGGGAAAATTGGGAATGATATGCTACAGAAGGCGTGAATGGCTTTATAAACTTTGGTGTCATCAGTCTGTAAGATGTGCCTTTTCAGGCAATAATAGCAGCAGAAGTCACCCTGTTCAGTCTGACAGCACATTCACTTACGCTGTAAGGCTGCATATTTTCAAGCTGCACCCATTTTATAGCATTTACGGAATTAATTCAAGGATTCGTTTTATATTCCTATCTTACTATTCTTTTGCAGGCCAACTAATCTAGCGTTCTTACTGAAAATAAGTCTCATCAGTTGCCAGGGAACATCTGTCAGGCATTACAGATACCATCAACGTCTCTTTTAGGTGGCACAGAGTACTGAATTTGCATTTTTCTTACAGTGGATGTGAGTCTTGGACACAGTTTCCAATTCACTGCTACACCAACAGCATCATATCCTGCTGTTTTTGTCTGGAGTGCTTGGCGTCTTATGAACATTGAGTCATAGTCTTTAGTGTCAGTATCTGCAGTGAAGTATTTCTACATCGAGAGAAGCAGATTCATTTCATGAGGAATGCATTAAAACATGGTTAGCATATTTTTACTACACTTATTCAAGGTACCTAAAGTGAAGACTGCAAGTTTGTTTTTTAAGTTTCACTTCAGGGTTTGATGTCAAGTGCTGCACAAATGTACTTTTTACTCATTGGTTTGAGTCAGGTGTGTTTCAGAAGGGAAACTCCTAAAACCTGGAGAACTCTTTGGCTTCCAGTCTATACACATGGGATGCCTCCTCAACCAGTTGAGCAGCTCACAGCCCCATTTTTCCTTTTGCTTAAAGCTGTGACTCTTCCCCTCTGCAAGTCCATATGGGGATGATAAATTTTAGTTATGTTTATTTATTTTATTTTTTTTTTAATGTGGTCTGTGTTTGGAAGCTTACACAGGGTCATTTAGTTTTATTACTGTTTGTGAGAAGCATGTACGGCTGATTTTGTATGTTCCTCTAACAAGGGAAGTGTGAAAGTGGGAAATATTATTGTTGCTTTTTCTTTCTCTGTGTTATAAGTAGCTTTAGCATTAACCACTTCCAAACTGCATTTCAAGAAACCTGGTGGAGAGTGGAAACATAATAAAAGAAAGGACCCGTGGGTACTGCACTGAGCATTGCTATCACTTCTTTTAAAATGACTAAAGTTTCAGACACGATTTATGCAGTATTTACAAGTTTGGGTTATGATGCAATATAATATGAAATCAAAAGGACCTGTGATGCTTAAAATATTTAATAACTTATGTAATTCAAGCAAATCTACTCTGTTTATAACACTGCGTATTTTCAGTCCGTTTTACTAAAAAGGTCTTCCATAGGAAATGGTTATATCCTCATTTGCTGTGTCCTGTAAAATATCATCACATCCATTAAACGCAGGATGAAAGCAGGATGAAAGAACACACACTTTGTGTAAGCTCTTCCACATCAGAGCAGATGCCATTGGGAAGCATATTGTTTAATGTAGCTAAATATTTCTCTGAGTTGTGAGTGAACAATCCTCACAGTTCACAAAAAGAGAAATGGGGGTTGGTCGGGTGGAGCAGCTAAGTGCTATGCTGTCAATCATGACCCTTTGTTTTCTGTGGGATTGACACCAGCAGAGGCTTTGTCACTGGCAAAGCGACACTTTACTAAAACACTTTTCTCACTTCCTGGTTGGGTTTAGACAAGAAAATTATTTGAGTAGAATTCGGTAAGATTTATGGTTTTGGCTGTAACACTTTTAGTTTTACAGTAGGACCTTCACCACCATGGACCACTATGGAAAAAAAAAAAACTCTCATTTCTTGGTTGGCTGAACTCCGTTAAATCACCTGGTTAGGCTTAGAAATTAAAATCACTTCATATGCAATTACTCTGATGAATGCAAAAAGTCACTATTTTCTCAAAGTAATTATATTTCCTCGCCGCCCGCATGCATGTACAGCACATGGACACATTTTGGAAAAAGGATGTTTTCTCAGATGAAAAAAAATCACCATACAATATGAGCTATCAGACTTCCAGACAGCAGGATTACTGCAGGTTAATTGAAGGTGTAAAGGTCAGAGAGGTCTTGTACTTCTGCCAATGCTGATAGCAACCATCAGTCAATCAGCATGTGTGTGCGGTTGTGTGTGTGCTGTGTGTGTGTGTAAAAGTGAGATGTATAATAAAAGAAAATGGAGAAAAAGAAGTCACATCTCTTCATTCCTCCATGAATACCTTTCTCTTGATTGAAGCAACACTCTCTGGAAGTGATTCTGTGCTGGAAATGCACCATCCAACAGCAAATTACTTTAAGTCATTGTTTTGTTTTACCTTCACATTGAGGAACAAAACAAGATACACCAAGACATTTAACCACATCCACTTATTGTTCTACATTTCTCAGAGAAATCTCTATTGTCCCCACAACTGCTTGCTATAATACATCTACTCTTTCTGTAGTGTTTGGACTCGTGCCCTCTGTGCCTAATGGGAGCAGAAGCTATCTGTTTTGTTACCTCCAGAATAAGTGATTTAATCTATTCATGTTGCAAGAAAGAAATCTTTTCATGAAATAAGATGTGATATTTGCTTATTTCAGCTATGATATAACCTCACAGCATTCAACAGAAGTGACAAGCTTTGTTAGTTTTCATTGAGATAATACTATCTGGAATTTAGTTGAATTTGAGCTGTGTCCTCAAGCTGCTCAAATTAAATGGATGAGAAACATTTGTGTAGCTAAACTTCCTTGGAGACTGACTTTAATAAAGCCTGGAATGTGCTGTGGGGTCCTTTTCGTTTAATAATAATGATTGAAAAGGAACTCAATGGAGAGTAAAATAAACATCAACATCACTTAAAGGTCAAATAAAAAAAACAAAAAACAAAACATTATACAATTTAGATTTTTTATAAATGAGTTATCTGTAAGAAGAACGGTAGATCATTTTGTCTTTACAAAATTCTTTGAGCAACAGACAAACCTTTGCTCCGCCTCATCTCTGTGGCACGCTTACAACTCAGGTGACTACATACAAAGCTGGTCCAGTCTTAAAATCCTGATAAGAATAAGTTGAAAGCAAATTTGAAGAGCAGTTTTAAGGGCAGTTGTTGTGATGATATTTAGACTCAAAACACTGTCAGACTTCATCCTCCAGCTGAGTTCTTCTGGATTCATTGAATAAAACAGCCACCTACATAACCTAACATCACTTCTTAGAAGATGATTTGCATGTATATTCGTCTTTCCATTTAATAAACAATTACTTGTGAGCATAGAAAAGGAAGAAGACAATAAAGAAGAATAGAAGGAAAAGGAGGTAGTAATATTAAAAAGAAAAAAAGAGAAATTTTCATTAGCTGTCTTGTTGACAAAAGACTATTTTCATTATATCATTGACTTGGGCTAAACTATGCATGGCATACTCTGTCAGGGTTTTACCTTTTATGGAGGGATGAAAGCACATGAACTGCTGAGAATTGTAGGGGTGATGCTGGATTTATGACACACAACAAAAATCAGAGCATCAAAGAGAATTGGAGTGCAGCCCAAGGATTGCTCATCTCAATTATTTTGTTTGAATAACAGCTGGAAGCCAAAATGCATTAGGAAACTAAAAATGTGTTGAATTTCATTGCCTTTGAAGGACCTCTCAAACGCTGATGTGCATCCGGGAGTCTTAAAAAGTCTGAGACAAAACACTGGCCTTGGTGTGACATTGCACCGTTCCACTGTCCTTGTAGTTTAATCGAGTTTATGTTCATATTGTTTCAAATCTGTGAGTTTGGGGCACTATTTTGTAAGTTACTGCTGACTTGAACCAGCTTGTGTGACAGTTTAACACTAAAGCTTACAGCTTGTAAAGTGACATGAAGACCTTGGGGAGGGAAGCTTATAGCACCAAGGTGACTCTACATATTTGTGTGAATATGTGTGTGTGCTTCATACTCATGGCTCTCTCGTCATAATATACAATGTGCACCCTTGAGAAACTCCTTTTTCTTACTCTCCTTCTATCCCTTTCTGTCTGTTATAGAGCTTGCACACTCTGCCACCGATTTCCTTCTCTCCATCCCCCCTGCAGCTCCGTCTCTTCCTTCCTTTCTCCCTGTTTTTCTTCTCCCTTTTCTCCCATGTGTATACCACCCCATTTCCTTTCATCTCATCTTCCTTCCTACCACTTATTTTTTTGCATCCTTCTCAATTGCTACATCTTGTTTTGTTGAGCCAATGGCTGTCTGTGATGACTGACAGCATACAAACAAGAGTTTTGGGAAGTGGTTTTGGGGCAAATATATAGACACACAAACTCAAACCATCTCACATACTACGACTACTGAACAAGCCATTGTGGAAATATGCACATACACACTTTTTGATCAAGCACATGATTTTGCCTACATGTCTAAATGCTGCCTTGTGCACACTGTGTGGACAGACTAGCTTTAGGCATTCGCACACTTCATTATCACGCACACACAAATCATTACTGACTAATGAAAACTTATACATAAGACCAGTGGTGTGCAGTCAGGGTTGACAGGGTAGGCAGCCTACCCAAAGCAGAAATAAATAAAGTAAATCATTTTATTTCAACAGTTAGTTTTTATTTTTCACATTCTTTTATAATTATTTTTTTCAGACAGTCTTTTAAATCATAATTTCTTATTACCTGTAGTACTTATTTATTTGAAAGTCATGACATTTAGTGCTTTGCATAGCTTAATTAAAATTGACTCAACAGCACCTCCTCCTGGCCAGGAAGAAAAGCTGCACAAGTAACTTGTATTACGGTCTAAGAAACACCCTCTGTTAAAGACACAGTGCTGCTCTGCCTTTTCCTCTCAAATCATTGTAAATATGTGCTTGCACATGTGCAGTCAGTTTCCCCATATAAAAATAATTTACAGAAAAAGGCAGATCACTACGCTCCCTTTTTATTTTACTGTACTATACCAATATTCTACAAATGTTCAAAGAGTTAGTGAACTGATGCTTCGCTCTGTAGCTAGTCAACAGGGTCACTGGCAGGATGATCCTGCTAGACAGGTTTAAACTATTTTCTTTTCATGACATATAAAGTTATTTGGGAGAATCTGCAGACTGCCATTGAATCATTTAGCAAGCTTTGCAAGGTTTTTTTTAATGAAGTCTTACAGCCTTGATTTTGTTAGATTAAGCAGGCACTTGGCACTTGCCAACGCATATACTGTATATTATCATTGGTGTGTCCATCATGCCTGCCTACCTAAACATAGAGCTCACGGCATGTGACTGCAGAAGTCTCAGTAAACACCTCTGTTGACAAGTACACACATATAAATATACACTCTGTCTCTCAGAGCGCACCAGATTGCTACACACTGATTTGGTAATCTAGGTCATGTCATCCATCATGTCTTTTTATGCATTGCCTAACATCCCAGCCATTTGTTAAAAACACCCCTGATGACTATTTTATGAAGTATGCAGATTTTTTTTTTACTTTGATTAAAAATAAATAATACATTAATTCATTAATTAAAAATGAACAGCTAGATTCTTATTTTATTTTTATTTATTTATTGATTTTCTATGGCTTGGCTACCTTAGAAGGTCATTATTAGTCATTTGTTGTGCTCATTTAAAACCAACACAACTTCACTTTCACGCTGTCCTTTTTTGTTTCAGTCCTGCTCCTTGTTGCGTCCTTACTGTGTATGTTTTAGATGTTTTCCTGCTCCAGCTCGCCTAGCTCAACATCTTTCCTCATATCTTAATAGTTGCAGCTGCCGACCGAGAGGCCAGGGTAGACATTAAAAGAGGGGATGTGCTTTTTATGTCATGAGACATTCTTGCTTGTGAGCCAGTTTTAAATTTGTGTCAATTGTGTATGATGTTTGTCGCAGTTATATCCAGTTTTATGAGCACTGTGAGCATAAGTGTGTTGATAAAAACTTGGCATAACATATCTCACCACTTTTATATGCTGTGTATGAGCGGCCAAGCAAGCCATATAACTGGGGATCTTCCCTCCTGCTTCTTTTGACAAACCTCCTCCCTCGTCTAGATGCACTTTAGGAATGTGAGGCATATTATGATGATGCACTGGAACATTTGTTTTCTGGCTCACTGGCTGGAGGACAGAAGACACAGCCTAAAAGGTGACACGGATTTTAATCTGGTTTGTCAGAGAAGTGAAACATCCAAAATGATGCAAACCTGATGGTCCAGAGTACCTGAACTGGGAAGGACTGTTCTGATCTTAACAGAGGCAGACACACATAATCACACTAGAACTCGTCTGTCAGCAGCCTGTCATATTTTCCACTCGGCTTGGTATTCAGGTCGTAGCAATTCCAGACAGATGAGTGACCAAATTGTTGGCATAAAATTTAAGATATCTAAACAGTCACATATCAGTCATGAAAGGAACTGTCACCTAAAATATGTATCTTATTGTTCACTTTATTTATAGATGGAAAGAAAATAGTACAGTTAGGAATGAAAGTTTATCTGTCATTAAAATAATCAGTCAAGACATATAGGAACAACTATATGGCATCTTGAAAAAACTATTCATATAGGAAAGCATTAAACAAAAATTCAAAACACCATAAAGTAAAATTACTAAGTGACTGAACATATTCTTGTCATTATATTTTAAAATGCAGCAAATAAGAAGTGAACAAATACACCATTCAACTAAATGAATAAATAAGTCCCAACCTGATTTGAACCGTGATGAATCAGGATTTAATATGCAATGGTAGACTGTAACAGAGTCACAGAATGGTGACTCTGTTGCCTTTACTGTCATGCTGTCAGGACGCGATTGAGGGTCTGAATGTAAAAGTAATGTAAACATCTTGCCAGAAATTGATAAGTTTGAAGATTTTTTTTCTTTTTTTTTTACAAAACCAGGCTGCTAACAGCTGGCAGTGAAAGTAAGACAGATATGGAGAGGTGATGGATGAAGCCTGACATGTTGTGTTACCTGCTACTCACTTTGTCACTTAAGAACTTGAAGCATCACAAAGAGAAATGGCCTCAAATTTGTCTTTCTGCTTCTTTTTAAACTAATGAATGAATTAAAACTCAATGACTTTTTTGAAAAACATTTTGGTTTCATTCATTGATTATTGTTATGTTTTTCACTGAAGACCACCAGTGGGAGAAGACCCATTCTCTATTCTTTATGTGTGTTTTAGTTGGAGCCACATGATTGGCAGACTGGGGAGCTTGTGGCCAAGAGATCCAGCAGGGATGTTCTGTCACCCTCAGCCCAACAAAGCAGTTACTTGTCTGGTGGTTGGGATAAAATGAATGATGGGTCGAGTGGATTTTTCTTTTTTTTTAACCCTACAGATCAGCTGTGTTCTATAGACAGATGCACTGGTTCTTTATGCATGAAGACATTATGTCACGAGGGTTTTAAAGATATTTGTGGCTTTAGGAGAAATTGCAACATTTAGTTCTGCAACAAGAACATTCTTCCTCTGTTATTATTATTATTATTATTATTAATAATAATAATAATAATAATAATAATAATAATATAGTAATAATAATAATAATAATAATAATAATAATAATAATAACCCCTAACTCTTATTTTATCTTATTTATTAGATGAAAATGTTATAGATTCTTTTTATTTGTTTGTTTATTTATGTTTTTGCATTTGTCTTCATAACTATTGACTTGTGTGGCTTTCTGTTTTTGTTAGATCTTTTTAGCCACATACATTGTTTTGATAAACTCTGCAGTATTGTTGTTATGGTGATTGCCCTTGTCTGGGTGGTTTTGGGGGTTCTGTACGACATCTCTGTCACTGAAACATGGACCCCAGCCTGCCCTGATCTGGGTTGTTTCCAGTGACACGGCATCTGTGGGCCGGCATCAAGTCACTGCAGGTTTTTAAGTTCACCTGGGTTTTAGGTTAGTCTTGTTAGAGTTTATCCATAACAGCATTTCTTAAACTACTTATAGCTTGTGGTTTTGAGAAGCATGCATGGAAGAAAAAAACAAAAACAAAAACTTTTTATGAAGTTAATTGCGACTAAAAGATCAGTCTTTATTATTATTATTATTATTATTATTATTATTATTATTGTTATTATTATTATTATTAATGCTTGTAATAATAATGATAATAATAATATATATATTTTTTTAATTGTTTTGCTTGCTTGCCTCAGGGCGTATCTTCATTCATAGTTTCCAGGTGTCTAAATACTGCAGAATATAAAAACGTGAGCATGTTTGAGTCTGTGAAGTCCCGTGGTTGTACGGAGTTTTGTGAACCATGTAAGGCAGAGTTCTGGAGAAATTCAACATCCACAGTGTAGCACAGAGTTGTGATGGATGCAGGGATTTCATGGTTAAGCTAACTTGCATTCAAAACAGGTTCTATTTTGTATAGACTGCGCCCTTCAAGCCTATCACTAGTGGGTTTATCCCTCACTCGCATGCACGCACACTTAGTATTGACCCCAGAGGCCACCTGCCCATTCTGTGAACTATTCCCTCTGTAGGACATGCAGCTCTTAGTGGAGCAGCGAAAGACATTTTACCCTGAGTCTGATAATATTTGTCTCACCTGCTGGATTAAGTCATCTAGGCGGGAAGCAGATGACTCCACCCTTTCCTGTGGTTCTTTTGGCTCTAGGCACACTCCCCCCCTTCATGGTGGAAGGGTTGGACCAGTCAGAGCCACACAACATGCCGATAAACACGCTTCAATGTCCTGTTTTGCCACCTCCACAACGACCTCTCCTCTGCCTGTCAGCAAGCTGTGAGCTGCCTGATGTCATTCAGAAAGCTGCAGCCTTCAGGAGTCGGCCTGTTCCACCCATGCAGGCATCGCCCTCTCTGGACAACATGGCGGGGAGATTTATTTCAGAGTGCAGCCTGGCGTGACCCCGTTATCTGGCCATCACAGCCAATCAAACCAGAGCAGCTGCCGACCCCAGAAAGCTGAGAAATACCGTTTCCAGGTATTCTACCATCACCATGTTGTAACGTTTCACCGTGTGGGTTTCCACAACTGGACCCAAGCCTGTCCTTGTCATGGCTTCATGGCACATCAGATGATGTCCCTGTCCACCTCCATCTGAGGACAGACTGACCGTTTGTCTGACTGCTCACACCAGTGTGCCTTCCAAGCCTGAGCTGCAGCTGCCAGCTTACAGCATGTCTAAGATGGCAGCAGAGCCCAAACTCCTGCCTGATTTTGCTGAGGACATATACATGACATCCAGCACCGTTTTTGAATCTGTGAGTGGTGACTACAGCTCCTCCTGGCGGCACCTACTGCCTTCGACTCAGAACGGAGGAAGGACCCCATCAGCACAGACAGAATGTTCAGACATCATTTCCAGTCTCGTCTGGAGCACACAAAGGAGACGGCAGTGGAGGCAGAGAAGTTCAGGAGGTTAGTGGAGCAATTCTAGCCCAACTCACACTCTAACATAACCTCTAGTCAGTGGAACCACCAAGACCACACAGAGAAGCAGAACCACTCTCTGCTGTCCTCCTCTTCCTGCTCAACCACCCAAAACCTCATTCTTTGCTTGTCTGCTGCTGCAAAAGTGACTCAAGAGCACTGTCTGCATCAGTCTCATAGCTTCCTCCTAAATGGCGGCGTGTGCTGATGTCTCTGGGACGGGATGCCAAGTTGGAGCACTTGGAAGGGCTCCCAGTAGAGAGCCCAGTGTAGAATGTAACTGCTGCTTTGACAAGAGCGTCTTACTTGTCTAAATGTTCAGCGTTTCAGCGCCGGTGTCGGAAAAAGGATTAAATCCCATGGTGCGGATGTTGCTCTGCATGCTGTCTTTCCTCCATATGCTCATGGAGAGAATTTTGGCTTTCAACATCATTAAAACTTCTGCTGCAGCCATTTCATCCTGCCACGATAGTTTTGGTGACGGACCTCTGATCTGTGTTCAGTGATCTTCTGATCAAACACTTCCTGAAAGGTGTACGCAGACACTGACCTGAATCATGTGCTCTGAGGCCTCAGTGGGATTTAAGGCTGGTTTTATGCGCACTGATTAAAGTTCTGTTTGAGCCTTTAAATCAGGTCCCACTGAAGTTTCTGTCCATGAAAACAACTCTGCTGCTGGCTCTGGCATCTGCAAAGAGAGTCATTGATTTAGGTGCTCTCTCTGTGGCTCCTTCCTACCTTAGAATTTGAGGAGAACGGAGCTGCGCAGTGCTGCATACTAACTTCTCTCCTAAAATGTTCACCAGTTTCTTTGTTTCTTATTTTGATCTCCATTAATTCCTGAGGAGTTGCTATTCTTCCTGAGGTCTACATCATCAGAATATAAATGCATAATACTTTAGAACAAACAATGAGGATGTGCATAAAACATTCAATACGATAATGACTTAGAAGGAAATAATAATGATAAGCTGAATCAATACATATAAGAGTATAACAGCAGAAATACACATATACAGGTGAAAATATAAATATACAAAAAAGCTCCTCATAAAAACTAACAGCAATGAAAATAAATCCCATTACGGACGTGCCGTCCCCCCTTTGCCTGTTGGCATTTGGAGAGGTTTTCTTCTCCCTACTCAGCTCAAGTTTAGACTTAATAACTTTCTCGCATTACTAAGTTTTACATAGTTCCAGCTTTGCTCTTATGCAAAACTTTTTCTCCTTTTGCTATTCATGTCCATATGTCAACGCGGGTGGTGGAGTAGGTGTGTTTATCTATGTGGAAATAAATCAGCAGGCACAGTTCGACTGGGTCTCGCGTGCCTGCTCTTTATTTTCTTTATTATGGGGTTACATGGTTTCAAAACAACGGGCTGCACAGCTTTCCAGATAAATGCCCATTTGCCAGGGTGTCATTTTTGAAGTGAAACCCTCTCCCACCTACCGTCTTGGTGCCAGCGCTGCCGGTAATGAGGAAATGTTGATGTTTCAAAATAAAATGCGAAACAAAGGGGACATGTAGTCTTTTACTGGTAAAATCCACCTAATCCACTTTGGTTTTCATCAACTGATTTCCTGCCTGAACGATCCACTCTGCTGCGGATTGATGTGGTTTCAAAGCACCAAGTGACAAAAATAGAACAAATGTGTAATTTAGAGAAGCAGAAAGCAACAGCGCTCCTGGGATGCTTCAGAAACACAACACAACACACCTGGTAGAACCACTACCGTAGTGTTTCCGTGATTGGCAGCGAAAGCTCCTCATGGCACGGCCGCACTGTAGCGCTTTCATTAAATTCAATTAAACTTTATTTGTATAGCGCCACTTCACAACAAAGTTGTCACGGGGCACTTTACATACACGAAACAACATACACATCATTTCGAGCCAACTCATACATATCCTATAATAGAAACCAACTGATTGCATCGAGTCATGACTTCGATCCAATCCCCCATCCTGAGCATGCATGCTTTCATGTTCAGTGGAACTGAGGGGTTAGACTAGATCCTGTGTTACCTATAACCACTAGCAATAGCCTCAAAGTGAACCCCCCCCCACAAATAGAACACTGCTTGTGAGCTGTAATATCAGCATAGGTACAGCCCTTTAAATTGGGGATTTCACTTGATCTCAAAGTGGCTAAAAAACACTGTTTTTGGGAACTAATTGTCCAGTCTCAGTCAAGTTAATATTAGTGGTCAAGGCCATGTCCACCCAGTAAGTAAGCATGGACCAGTGATGTAGTGGTCCCTCAAGAAGTGGGTGTATTCCTTACTTTTTGGCCCTTTTCTTTTTAAGTAGCACAAAAAAAAACTGTTTCATAAACAATGACATGCAAGACTACTTATTTAGTTTAGCCCATGATTCCATCAGTATATTTGCTCATTGTCACATAATTTCTGCATAATACAAAAAAATTGGTTACATACATATTACTAGCTCAAAGACTTGTGTGAGACAACTCTGCAGTCTTAGCAAACTATTCCTTCTTCCACACACAGATGGGATTTTGTGACTTTTGCTAATTTCCTTTTAAATGTAATGATGTAATTGCTGAACAATTTGTGGTGTTTCTTTGGTGAAAGCATGAGAGTTGGACTTTCATCTTTCCATGAAAGCTTTAGTAAATGCTGCATGTTTTCAAAGTTAATATTCCTTATTCCAGATGTAAGAAGGAATGTGTCATCCATGAGCCCGAAGTCACAAAACTTCACATTTGTGTTGACCCCAGCAAAAAAAAAACAAGCACTCAATGTATTGAACATCTTCATCCAAAATTACACTGTGTTGTATCAAAGCCAGTTTCCTAGCCCCTCCAGTTCTGTTGAAGCCCAACCAGAAAGAAGGGCTCTAAAGGATTTCTTTTGTGTTTATACTCCCCAAAAAACTTATGTCACTAACAGTATTGTTGGGCACATTACTTTACACATTAAGTAATCAATCATAGTGACTAGTTGTGCTTCTCACAAAAAGTAAAAGTGATGGAGTTACAACATTATAAACTAATTAGTTACTTTGAAAAGTAATAATGACACTTTTAAAAACAAATGTAAATATGTTGCCTTTAACATAACTTCACATTCCTCTGCACGTATATTTATTGTGCTGAATATTAGGGAAAAATACTGAAATGGAAACTAACAATACATTTCCAACATATACTTTGGACCACCCTGCTTGTGTGGATGAAACTTCTCAGTGCTATACGTGCACGTGAGGGATTAACTCACTAGTGAAAGTCTACTCATTGAATCTAGGGTTACAGTTCATAACCAACACTCTGCTGGTCAAAGGTCATGCCTTTACTGTTTGATCAGCATTCCTGTAGTACTTTGACCCTCGGGAAGTTCATTTTTGCAAACTTTTAAAAATATTGTGAGTTTCTACTGGAGTAGTGGGAGATGGAGAAAGGTCATGCAAGCACATTTGATAGTACCACCACTTACCTGCCATCATTGATGTTTGCAGCCACTATCCAGTTATTTGGTTTAGCACAGGACAAAAAGACAGCAAGCAACCAAGTAAGAAAGTCTGATTCTCACTTAGCTCAGTTTGAAAATGCTTCTTAAATCCTCTACAGGCTAATCTTAAGTAGTACTTAAAACTACTGCCATACTGATTAAAGACCATGAAACTGTTTTATGGAAGTCTTACTAAAAAGTGAAAATGCTCATGGGTATTGCTTTGAATTGTATCCATCAATACAATTTTTATACCCACTTTATTTTTCTGAGGGTCACAGTGTATGACACAGTAAGATGTCAGCTCCCACAGAGCAATGGAGAAGGTTCCACACAGGTCATCCGTGCATTAGTTTAGTTGTTTGCTGGGTTTACACTAGTCTGGCCTGAGTGTTTGGTCAGAAAGACTGCAGCAGATCCAGATATTTGAAGATTTCTTTAATAAATTCCACCATTGTGTATGTGTGTACGTGTAGTTAACTGTAAAAAAACAAATGAATTAATATAAGAAGCATACAGTAGGACTAATGCAACAAATGCTGTATTAAATAAACAATGTACAATAAACATCACAATAGCAAATGTATGTCCATAACACACACTAAAATGAAAAGCACAATTATAAAAGTAAACAATAATATTGGAACTGAGAATGTAACAGCACAAACAGCCCACAAAGAGACGCCCGTGTGCCGCTTATTGACGTGAAGTATTCATAAAGTGGGCAGTCCTAGGTAATGGCGGCCGCAAAAAGACAAAGAAAGTAAACTTGCCAGATGAGAAATTATGGTGCACGATTTTATTCTACAAGCGGAATTCAGACTAATGATTACAATAAATAAATTTTACATACTTACAGAGGCATTTACGCATTTACGTTGCCTCTGCAAACTAACCACTGAAGCAGCAGTGCGCATGTCCTCCGAAGGCAGTTGTGACGTACTGTATGCCTCTTAGAGGCACAGTTGGTTTGAGCAGGGAAATTTGCACAGCTGGCGTAACACAGGTAAATGAAATAAAGCAACTTTTAACTGTGTGTTAGAAAGCAGAGAAAACTAAGACTATGGACCCATTTATGCTTGCAGCAGAAGACGAATGGACAGTTTTATCGATCTGCCGCATCGGTTACGCACATAATTTGGTCCATTTTCAAGAGTCTTTGCTGTCTATTACTTCATGCAGAACACAGAGCAATACCACCAGGAATCCTGTGGGCAGTTGTATATCTGAAGAAGGAAGAACAGGATCCTGTAAGTGCCAAATAAAAAAAACCTCGCAAAGAAGATACAATAGTAGTTCAGGAGAACAGAAAAATATATATATATTTTATTCTTATACTCCTGGTGTTTTTAAGCAGATGTAGACTACTTGATAGCAATGCGTTACTAAGAGACGGTGTCAAAGTAAGTGAACTCTGAATTCATTACTGCCCACTAGTGGATGAATGGACTTTACTACTATGGCAAGGCTCAACTATGATTTAAAGCTATAAAAATTGTACTTAGAGGGAACAGTTATAACCACCACACTACTGCACAAGGCCTATTTTGAATCATGGTTTTTTAAATTGATTGTTGTAATGTTTGAATTGACTGGGAAGCTGCAAACCAATGCAGAAAATAAACTGGCATCAAAATGTTTTCTGACAGCTCATTTTAATATGCATTTGATGCAGAAATCCTTGTATTGCGCTGCACACAATTTTCAGATACAAGGCTGCATTATAGATGAAATGTTATCCTCATGTTTGGAAGGCAAATAAATGACTACAGCCCTTCTGAATATCAGCAAATCAATATTAGCACTCTTTTCTTGTCACCTTTTAAATAGTCCTTGTTCAGACTGTTAAGCTCCAGCAGATGAATGCATTGACTGAATTATAGTTGTGATTGTTTTGTGATGCTTCCATAAAATTTACCCTTGAACCTTATGGCACTATAATTTCATATATGTGTGTGTGGGTGGGTGCCATGTCAGTATTTCAGTGTGTATAGCCATGTATGCTCTATATGGAAACTGGTTGACAACTGAATGGTTTATGGACAAAATACATTCAAGATTTGCTCAGGTCATAAGAATCCAGTGCACTTTCTGTTCCTGGAATCAGAACTAAATATCTAAACTTGAAGAAATAGTTTTAGCTCCTAACAGTGTAGAACAAACTCACAGAAAACTGCAGGTCAGCTGTAACTTTCATTTGCCTCGAATTAAGGCAGTGGTTCTCAAACTTACCATACCTTGTTTACTCAGCTGTTCCACAGTGTATCTTCTTCCTGATCTTTTTTAGTGGTTTGCAGGAAAGAATTGCTGTATTACTGGTTTACTGGTGCTTGGAGGGTGGACTAGAAAGTTTCCAGAGCCCAAGTTGTCCAAACATCTGTTCTTTTGCTACATTTTCCCAAACTCGTGTGCCTGCCCCCACCAAAGCCATTTTGTTGTTGTTGTTTAAATGTCTTTTTTTTTTTCTTTTTTTTTTATAAAACACCATGCAATCATTTTAACCAATTTGTTCTAAATGGCTGATTGGTGGTAAACTCTACTCTCATTTGTCCCTCCCCCTTCTACCCCTCAGAAGCAAGCATTGCTTGTTCATATATGTTCATTTTGCATCGTCTAGACCAGGGGTGTCCAAAGTCGGTCCTCCAGGGCCATTGTCCGGTAGGTTTTCAATGTGTCCCTGCTGCAACACACCTGGCTCACATTAATCAGATCCAAAAGCCAATGAAGTTCTACACAATGATATATGTATATGATGTATAATGATATATAATTTGAGTCAGGCGTTTGGAACAGGGATACATGGAAAACCTGCAACACTGGCCCTCAAGGACTGACTGGTCTAGGTGCATTAATATTTATGCATCTTAGAAATCAGAAGATTTTCTTTGATTTTCAAAGGAATATTAAGAACCTTGTCCCAATTATAGAGTCTTTCTTTGTCTGTAGACTTACATACTAGATTTATTTAATTCCCTACAACAGGAATGAGGTGGCTGACAGCCATGAAGGAAGCAGACAAACACAAGTGTGAGGAGGTTTTAGCCCTTTGCTGTTATTTGTCACTCAGGTTGTCGCACAGACTATAGAAGTGAAGTGGGACACAGCTGTTGGCGAAAGCAAGGTGATGTTAACAGCAGTTGTCAACTTATTCCTTTGTGATTTTGTGTGCAATTTGAGTGGGTGAGTGGTTTGTGTACACCAAGTGAAGCAGCAGGACACTCTGCTGTCATTTGTCAATCAGAGGTGATTTGGAAAGCAGGTGCTGGCTCATACATGGGAGACAAGTGACTTCTCCATTTAGGGGCACTGAAGGCTGCGTTGTACAGCTGTGGTCAATACAGCCCAGTACTTTTGAGACGTTATTATCCTTGCTCGAGGGATAGCTGATGCATCATATCTCTTTCCACTAGCATCAGAGAGAGTTAGGTTTCAAGCAGAGCCATCACTTAAAGAAAAAAACACAGACTTCTGCAGTGTGGGGATAAATTTATTTAGTATGTGTAGTCAGCAACGGATGTGATGAAATGGTAGCAAAAACTAAGAAAATACCAACTGGGTGACAGTGGATGGGGTCTGCTTTCCAGGCTGAATGAGCAGAAACCTAGTATTTGCGCACCAGGTCTGGATCCTTTTTTGTTTTAACTGCCATCCACCTGCACATGAACTAAAATTAGCTGCCACGAACTGACCAAACCAGTTCAGCATAAAGCTAACAGTGTTTGGGGATAGACAGTTTAGCTCATAAAGACCCACCCCATGAAAAATGATCAGTACAAGTACATTTTTTCCAATACAGGGTCTTTATTTGTCCCTTTAACAAAAGGTAAAATAAACAAGTATCAACATTTATACAGGGATATTTACCATTTATTACCATGTGATATGTCAAATTTTTTACAGTTTAATCTTCTGCTTAATGGTGTCCATTTGGGGCAAAAGACAAAAAAATCAGATTGTGTTCAATGGGATTTAGACCAAAGTTTGTGCCGTAAAGGGATGCAAAATATCTCAAAAACGGTATGTATCATATATGTCATGCTGGGTTCGTATGGGTAAATACAGGGTAAAATATTAGTGTCTACTCGGGTAAAATACCTGTTTGTTAAAGCCAGGAATAACCCTGTCCATGATATATATGATATTGAAAAGTAGCTAGTTTTAATACTCAGCCATGATAGGAAGGGGCTACACTCTTCAGAGCGCAGCACTGTGCCAATAATCGAAAATCTTTGATTCCAAATACTGCTGTATAATCTACTGCCTTAACCTTGAGTATGGATCATTTTCCACCCATGAATGACATCTCACATGCTTGGATACTGTTTTCACTCGTTGCTAACAGTACTAATTGTCAAAACATTTATTCATTAAGCAACAGAAAGTCATGTACAATTACACAAGCATCCATAGTTTACCAAACCCCTTTGCATTCCCCACCTCTGTGTATAAATTGAAGCCATTACTAAATTGGCCTCAAGTAACAATGGGGAGTGTGTAAGCAGCTTTATCTTTCTAGTTCTTGGCAGCACTTTTTTTTAACCTCATATGACATTTTACCATACTTACCACATCTGTTAACATTGGAGAATACAGAAAGATATATTTATGGAATTATAAGGCACTATGATTGATAATGTAGCATAACTGCCAGTAATGAGCAGATATGTCAAGCTGTAATTTCTATTGTGGCACTGCATTACACTGTTCATTTCTATATTCTGGTTCAGATTCCATCTTCAACATGCACTACTGCATTGGAGCATTTATTTAATTCACAAAACCAGATTGTTTGTCAAAAGTAGTGCATTTAATTACAGTCCAGACTGTCAGCTAACCTGAATAACCTGAACACACTTCTACAATGTGCTTTCATTTCATTAAAGCTGGTACTCTGAAGAGAAACTTATTCCCTATTCTAAAACAAGTACAACCTATTTAGAGTTATGATAGATGCAAAGCTAATCTGGAGGTACCGTAGAATAAGAACTGGTTGAGTGGAAATGATCATGTCAGCTCTTCTTAATAAATGACACATGCTGTCTTATGGAGTTTACAACACAAATGTGTTTTTATGCCTCAATATAACCATACATTCCATTCAAACTTTTACTGCTGGAGGTTGTATGAATGTACTCAGAGTTGAAAATGATTTCCACTGTTATACTTTGCAAGTAGGTTTTATGAGAGATATATAGTGTCTGAATGGTTATAATTTTAAGATCAGTGGGACATCAGAGGGTGCTTTTTCATTTTTAAATTTCTTGTTTTAGCTTTTAGAATTTTGTCTGGGCAAGGTGTGTTTATAGACTTACCAAGATGTCCCCTTGATCGGGAAGTGTTAATGTTTCTTTATTTTAACATAAATGAAAAAAAGATACTCTTCTTTTGAGATAGTCATCTCTAAACTTTGAAACTCTCTTGTTGAACTTGAGATCCATGTAAACTATGGGTGACCTCTACAAAGCTGCCAAAAACAGCCCTACTGAATTCCCTAATGAAGCCTAATGCAGCATCCGTCTTGCATCCTGTCTCTTCTCTGAGCTCTCTCTCCTGATTTATCACCTCCAAAGATGTCATTAAAACTAGTTTTTGAATTTTAAGATCAGAAACTGCTTACTTCAAGACCCTTTTATGTTTTAGATATTTGTTTGATGAACTAGTGTTTATTTTTTTTTAATAATCTATTTTGTTTAATTTTATCCAAATGAGCCCCTTTTTGGGGGGCTCAATTACTTTATTGTTTCTCAGACATTACTTTATGACATTTGTTCCAAAAGAAGTATGATTTAAACCAATTTTTACCTTACTTAACGTGTGAGTCTGTGTGTGCTTTTATATCCATGTACCTTTATGCTAGGTTACCAGAAGAGACAACAGATTAGACACATGTCCTGTCCCCATGTTACTCTAAAAGATACTCTGTTCCAGTCGCTAATCTGTTCACTTCACACACTATTCTCCAAAAATGAGTTAATGTATTCAACACACTTGATGAAAAATAAATAAATAAGTAACATAGGTGAAATATTTCAAATTCAGTTTTCCTTTAATTGAGCCCAGACATTTTCATGTTTGAGTTAAATTGCTTGTAACAGCAGACAACTGTCTGTTGACGTTTCACAGGAAATGCCTGGCAGGGAATTTTGCCCCTGAACTGTTCAGCGTTTTAATATGAAACAGATGGAAGATACGCTGAGTTTACATTAACAACAAATGGCGGTAACAGCAAATTAACACAGCATATGGGAACAGATCAACAATGCCTAATTTAGAGGCATTTTTTTTCTTAGTCAGCTGTTGTATCTAGAGCGTGGTCTGATTTCAAAAGGTTTGCTCCTTGTACAGATTAAATATGCTGATAAAAAAGAAAAAAAAGTCATTTCTACCAGGTTAGGAGCTGCTACTGTGGCTGATTCTTCCTGTCATTTTACACACAGTCTGTGAAATTTTGTGCATTTTTGCTGAAGGAAAAAACGTTTGCCAGATAAGCATGATCCATAAATGAACAAAGAATATAATCTGTTTTTGTTTAATCTGTTTTTTCTTCTTTTACTATGTCAACAAAGCTTGAAACATAGGAAAACATGAACCTTTTACAGCAGTGCCACAGATCTTTAGCAGATCTTATCACTTTAGCACCCGCCTTAGCCAATGCTAATTTGGCATCCATCTTGCATCTTTTCTCATCTTGGAATAATTATTCAGACATTAACTCTTAACCTCTTGCTCTATCACTTACTCTGTTTCTTCCCTTTCTTCCTCTGATGATGTCTTTTTTGCATTGGCAATATTTGACCATAGGGACATTTTAAAGCCAGTTGTGTTGTGTGAATTAGCATCACAGGTGTCTTCAAACTTGTAATAAGTGTGTATATTTAAAAGGTGACAGGTAGTTACTGTGCTTTGACATGATGTGTACTGTGCGGAACATGGAACATGGAACAGTACACGAAGGAAAATGCTGTCCCAGGAATTTAGAGAGAAAATTACAGGTCAACATGTTGACCATAAAGGCTGCAAGACAATCTCCAAGCGCCTTTATGTTCCTGTGACTACAGTTGCTCATTTTGTTGGAAAGTTTAATACTAGAATCAGGAGCTTCCAAAAATTTTCCTCAGTGCGCAGTCTCTAGAAGGTTTGTAACACCTCATTAACTACCTGTTCTTGTGTAAATTCATGACTTGAAGGATTTACACAATTTGCATTGAGCTTGCTGAGCCACCCAAAACTTTCAAAGAAGTTGTACTGAACACTATCTGCATCGCCAGATCTCTATACCAGAATATGACATCACTGTCAGGTTCCTTTTTAAAGACCCCTCCTTTCTTCTTTTACAATTGCCATAAAGGTGAAAGATCATAAAAACACTTTCATGGTTTCCTAATCTGACCATCTCCTAAAGCCTATCTATCTATCTATATATATATATATATCTATATCTATATCTATATCTATATCTATATATCTATATCTATATATATATAGATATATATATATATATATCTATATATATATATATATATATATAGATATATATATATACTAATTGTTGAAAAAGGTGACACGTCTGCCTCTTTCTCTCTCGGTGTCTTGTTTGGTCTGCTGGTTGACATAAAAGGTTATGTGGAAAAATTACAACACTCCTGAATATTAGAGAGCCTGAGAAATTTTCTCACCCTATCCATCATCACTGGGACACCTGGGTCTGTTGTCTGTGTGCTTGAGTGTGCATATGTGGACACCTTAAAGTCATAGTGATAAACATGTCTGTGGTTTGTATTTGATTGCAGTGGCTGTTCTGTGTGCATAACCTTGCATATGGTATCCTTTAACCTAATGGGACAGTTTGGCAGTTAACCTTGCTATGATGTGGGAATCCATCATTATCTATAAATTACTACATTGAAAAGGACACTCACACACCCTGTTGACCTTGCATACCTGACACACAAGTTTTAAGAGCTAGTATTAAGACATGTTTCATCTGATTGCTGTTAAGATGCAGGTAAGTTTGGTTGATTTAATTGTTTTCTTCCTTTTTTTTTGGACTGATATGTTATCATTTCTACCAGATATTTATTTGTACTACAAGATATCTGTAATGGGCAATATTCAAATGTGGGAGTGTATTAAATTTGTATATTTACCTCCCCCAATCTGTTCTCTGAATAGAGCTTGTTTTTTGTGAAACCGCCCTCAAATTCCATTTTAATTCTGTAAAGTCCCCATTCTATGGGTGTAATTATGTTTTTGTTATTGTGAATATTTTTTTAGGCCTAGGTCATTGAGAAAAAATAAAAAACACTCAGGGTGCATAGGGTGTATTTGGCAGCTTTCAGTGCCGGTGCTTGGCCGAGCAGGGATACGACATATTGGGAGAGACTTGCCAGGTTATACTCTGTCAGATCATGTTTCCCCAAGATATATAAACTAAGATGTACACAAGCTGCTTAAGCTCTGCAAGATATGTTTCTGGTCAAACATTTTGATAAGCATGTTTTCAGTCTTTTAACATAGGTGATCTTCATTTATGGAGAGAATCACTGTAAGGGTTTCAGGCAAAATACAACTCAACCAGGTTCTAGCAGGATTAAAGGCATGTACCAATATCAATTTGGTTCATGCTGGTTCTTTTTAAATCTGAAATTTTTAACCGTCTCTGTGTAAAGCCTTTGCACCTTTTATTGAAAATTCACTAATTACATATTAAATAAAACCTACCTAAAGTGGCACTGGACAAATGAAAACGATACGGTGTGGATGTCTTTGCATTTGCAAGTTTAATTTTATGCGACTAACATTATAAGAAGCTTATTAGAAAATCTCAAATAGGAGAAAGAGATTGAAGAAAATATAATTTGTGAAACGGGGGGGTGTAATTAAAAGTATGATCTGCATCAGTGTTCTGAATAGTCCCTTAGGGAACACTCATACATACAGTACATAGTGCTCAGATGATGCTGTTGTCAGCTTTTTCACAAACTTTGTACTGTAATTTAAATGATGGACTACTCTGAAGGCCGTGTTCCCCAGAGAACCAAATTAATAATCTGAAGACAGGTCAGCAACAAAAGCATTTTTTTTATGTAACCAAATGATTCAAGACTTGTGATTTGTGAAATTTGAAGATAGAGGAAAAAGAAGAAACAGTGTGAAGCTTTTTAAGATGGTGATATAAGAGGTAAAATTAATGTATGATCAGTCAACGTAGAAATTAAGCAACCATATTTGAGCAAACCATGTTTTATCAGATGCATTTTTATGTGTGATCTTTTTTTTATGATTTAATATAAGAGGTAGAAATAAACTTGGCAGACAGAGAGTAAGCTAAAGAATGACAAATAAGTGAGTTGCAGGAGGGACTAACTTATTTTCTTGTGATTGTTTGAATGTATATTGTCCCTCAGTCTTGGCAATACTGGTTATGTACCATTCATGCCTATAATGCAGTCTAGATTGAAAATGAGAAAATATGATGAGCAATGTTCAAGAGGAAGAGGAAGTGCGGTCGTGTTCAATTAGAATAAAGCCCAGACCATGGAGAAGTGCGAAGGAATAAAAACCTTGAGATTAATTTTAACATCATCGCTGTCATGTTTTTAGAGGTGAGAAAGAAGTGTCCAAATGAAGGAGCGAGGGAAAAAGAAAGGACAGGAAAAGCCTTGCAAACTATGTAGTGAATGACTTTGCATACAGTTTATCAGCTAAAACAAAGATCTTTAATACTTTTATTTTTCATTTAGTCATTTTTAACTTTACATTTTCCTTTGAAATACACTGAAATGAGGTCAGTACATCCAGAAGGAGTTTTCCAAAGTGCCTGTTTGTTACCATTGCGGAGAAATTGTCAGACAATTGTCTGTTCATTTAAGTCAGGGGTGTCCAAAGTTGGTCCTCAAGGGTTTTTGATGTATCCCTGTTTCAGCACACCTGGCTTCAATTAAATTGATCAAAGAGTATGTAAAGTTTTGCACAACAACTGATTCTTTAGAGTCAGGTGTGGTTTTTGATGTGAGTGACAGTCACAAGAAAATATGTTACTCCCTCCCGTCTCTACTTCATTTGTCAATTTCCAGCTCGGATCATCGAGCTGGACACCCTTGATTTAAGCACAACAACCGCCAATGCTCTCAGTGCCTGAAACAACCATCCCAAGCCAATATCATTAGACCTGTGACCTGTAATTTGTCTTTGAATACAGAAGGCATGAGCAGTGACCTTTTGAAAACAAATGTTGATAATCCAAATAATTGCTGGTGTTTATTTGTTAACATGTTGATGTAATTAAAACATTTTAACATGCACGGCCCCATTTTAACAGCAATTATATGAATTTAGAGTTAAAGAGGATGATTCCATGTGGGAGCCAGAAGGTCACTGTTTTAGAAATCCCACTTCTGACACCAAATTGTTATGGAAGTGTCAATAACGAGGAGTCTGGTTCTGAAGTGAAAAAGACTACAAAGTTTCTTGAACAGAAAATAAGAACAGAACAGAATAATACAAATTGCAATTTGGAGAGACAGTCAAGAGGTCCGACGGGGCTGAAGTCTGGAATGCTCTAACTGAGTTCCGGACTGAACCATCCTTTTACCCTCGCATAAGGGCGTCAATTGTCTGCCCTGAATCTGTGTTATTGTAAACAAGAATGGTCTGTTATTAGCTGTAACACTCTTCACGGAAGAGATTCTTCTAATTAATCAGATCCCAGATGTCCAAATGCAGACATGTCAGGCCCTCTACACATTGCTATATCTATAAAGGGGAGTAAGCAGACACTGTGTAACTAAGCTTAAGTTCTTAAATTCAACATGACCTGTCAGAAAGCCCTCAAAGCCATAATCAGAAATGAATATACACTAGGACTATGAAATATATGAAAATCTAAGTCAGAACATAAAATTTCACAACGGTCACATTTGTCCTTTTTCACAGATTACGTTCTTCCATTGGATGATCAGAGGCCTCCAAGCTCAGTTCAGCAGTGTGTGGTTGTGTTTAAGGGGAATCTACTTGAATGATGATTGGCATCACAAATAAGAGACCAAGGGCAAAACATTGGGAGGAGCAGATGCAAAGCGATCAACGTAGCAAATGAAATGTGATTTACCAAAAGTGAAACTGATTGCATTGGCTAATTTTCCATCTATGTTTAGCACATGTGAAAGGCAAGTTTTAACTGGTAGAACTTTATGCAGAAATGGTTGGAGCGATTGCAAGAAGGGAGGTAGACACCTCAAAGGAAACAAGAGAGACCTTTTTGTTTCTGATCATGTACATACTTTTGGAACATTTGTGGCAAATATTATGAACACATATTGCCGTGTTACTATTTTGAATGCTGTGTTATGTATAATGGATTATTCCTGCTATGCTGGGGGTCTGCTTGCATTGACAGCCTTCCCCACTACCTGTATCCCAACTCTGATCCCTGTCTTAAGGGTGTCAAAGGTGAAATAAGTAACAATGACACCTAGTGTTTCAAATCAGAACCACAGTATAAAGAAAAACATGGAGAGCATTCTTCTCCCCTCCCACTCAAAAAGTGTTGCGTCGATGCCAGTTTATGAGAGAACGGAGAACATGGCGCCTGCAAAACGCCCAGCATTGGAGTCAGACATTCTTCGATGTTTTTTCGTGAAGAGGCTCATGTTTCTATTTTTTTTCCTTTTCTTTTGGTCTTCTTTGCCAGTCAAAATATTCTACCAATCCAGGCCATGTTGTCTTTACTCACTGTTATTGTTGTTAATGTTATTGTACTGCTATAGACTGAGTTTACAGGAATTTGAGGTGAGGATAATGTGGACTGATACGGTTTGGGAAAGGAGATTGGTGCACCGGTTTGACATAAAACACAACGCACTGAACCGTCTTCACACAAAAAATGATGGGTAGTAGATGCCAAAAAATGTAGTTGCTCCTTTGGAGTAACTGCTTCCTTTGTCACAGAGATTATCTCATCGTCATACAGGGCTTTGCCTAATTGTTAGCGCTAGCACTTTGAAAATTTAAAATTCTGCTGAGTAGTTGGTATAAGGCAAACAACCTGCAAGCATGAGTTTTATATGCTAATTTACTTTTGTATGAAATAGAATGTAAACAGAAGCTACAGTGATCAAAAATGCCACCCAGTGGCTGTTTTTACTGTAGTCGCACTTATTAAATACATTTGATAGTAATTTTGTAAGTTTAGAAGTGCTAACACACCATTCACTTGGCCAAAATATCATTGTTGTTGCAAACTAATTGACCAGGAATTTACTCAACTAATCCATCAATACAGTCGCATGAATTCATTTAATGAGTGCTGAGCATGAAGTTAGGTTGAACGCTTTGTAAATTAACTTTTTGGCTATTTTAAGCAATATTAAATTTCTTACCTGTTGAGGACATTCAGTCATAGTCCAGGTTACCATAGTAATATCCAGACACATGAAATGGTGAAAGATTTTTCATAACAGCATGCAATTTCAACAGTGATGAAGCCGCTTAAGCTAAGCCATAAGGCAAACTCAATTATTTGTCAATTCATATTCTTACCGTTTCCAAAAGCAATATTCCTTGGGTAAGAACCAAATGAATAATAGATTAGAAATAGCTGGTTACAGTGGTTCAGGTTTGTGAAATGGGTTCTTGCAAGGAGTATTTGTTTAAACACTTCCTAGTTTGGTGGAGGCCTCACTGGAGGGATGCTATTTCCCAGAAGGAGTTGTTAGGGATTCAAAAACCTGGGTGTCCCTTTTGTTACATCCTGATATGAACTAGTTTTTAGAGAATGGATGGATGATTAAAAATGTATAATTCATAAAAACTTTGAAACTGTAGTTGTCTTGTTTGCTCACATATACAGTGAAGATTACTGGTTCAATGAATCAAAGTTGTGATCCATGTACAGAAACATGCTCAGAAATGTATAGAAAATGGAAAAAGTCTAATACAATATTGATACCTTAAATTTAACAGGAATCAGTCAGTGCTGTTGCTGTTACTGTTTTAAACAGCATTCACGAGTGAAAAGTAGTGGTCTGCATCTGCATTGTGCTGGTTAACACCCAATAAAATTCACATTCGCAAATTACAAAAAGTTATTTAAAAAAAATCTCTTCTTAGATACTAATCTACTCTAAAAGTAAGTATATAATAAGAAATTCATTTGCAGGGATATCTGTAGTTAAATATCACTTTAGCATCTGCTGGTTCACTGGAAAAAAAAAATGCTGACTGCCCATTTTAAACAGGCACAGCACTGGGCAACCCCACTCTTATGACATCTCCTTGGAGGACCTATTGTGTACTGTGCTGACAACAAAGCCACTTGTCCTGTTAATTAGTGAATTTTACCTCTTAGGAAACTCTCAAAAAAAGAGGCTCATGACACATTTAGTAACTTTTGGTTGTGTTCTTAGAATTTGACTGTTGTGAAAAGATCTAGTTTACGCTTCTCAATGAGTCATGGGTGCTAGCGCAGGCCCACAAGGGGCTCGTCCTCATGCACAGCATGTAAACTCCGAGCTGTGGGTAAGAGAAGATGACTCCTGCCCTATAACCAGTGTGAAAATAATTTGCATGAAGCTCCAACTGGCTCATCATGCCTTGGCTTATAATACAATTTCATTGTCTTTTTAATGTAGACAAAAACGTTTAAAACACTAATCTGTTTAATTCTTTTCTAATTAAATAATCTAGTTTAAAAAGTAGACCATCTTAACTAATGTGTTTGTTGTATTGCTTAGTTCATCTTGTCTCGAGTAAATAAGAACCCTAACTCGTTGGTGAAGGTGGTTTTGTGCCACAGTGAGCAAAAGATCTATGAACTTTGTTTGAGACTGTATGATCATCTCTGCATAAACGGATGGAGCTTTAAAATAATGTATGTATTTTACAAATATTAAATCCTTTTTTATACTCAATAATGTGTGTTTGTTGCATAGTTTTGCATGTGTTAATGTAGTTTTTGGTATTCTGTCTCTGATCTAAAAAATGAATTACATTTCCCCTTCTTTTGTATTGAAAATAGTATTGAGTGTTGGGCACCATTCTTAATATCAGTATTGACTTTAGAATTGTGGTGTCATGACAACACTATAAAGCACGTTAGAGGGCAAACCTCTCAGTCCAAAATCATAAAAAAAATTATCTATCTTCTCAGTACTATTTGGCTACAGTCCCACACATAATATTGTAAATCTGTTGGACTAGTTTTTATTTACAAAAATGATGCTTGAGGGGTATCATGAGCACCACAAAGTAGTCATCAATAGCTTTTAGAGCTGGGAGTGAAACCATAACCTGTATTGTTGTTGAAAACTCAGTTCAACTGGCTCGTTATATCACCCACTCAGATTGAACTAAAAGAAGGATGAGACGACCATATTCTCCTCTGCTAGTAACCATGAATTCAAGTAATCTTTGAAGCAGGCGGTGTAAGACATCTTTTACAGCCTGACAGGATTATTCTGTGAATTTTGGAGGTTTTTAGTTGCCTCTGTTTTTTTTTTTTTTTTAAACGTAACCCCAGACTGACACCATAATGTTACAAATTTAAAGCCTGCTGATGTTGTACATGTTGTCGAGAGTTTTGTTTCTCTTGTTGAAGATAGAGTAGTTCTTGATGGCTTTGCTCATGTCTTTGGAGTTTATGTCATCCTGCAGAATGAAAACAATCACTCACGTTCATGGAGCGATCGCTGTGGATGAGCAACTCTTTCCCACGGCCCATTCTGCTTTTCAACAATGTACTATCCTCCCATTTCATTTCTCCACCACTGTCTCATCCTTCTCTCTAATTCGAGTTTGAAAGGCCCTGCTGGTTTGTTGAATCGAACAATTAATGATAATTAACTGCAGCTCTCCACATAGAATTCCTGTCTTTATGGACAGTTTCATCAATATGTGTGATCATGAAAACAAAGCTGGGAACGAGGGAAGCATGACTAATTTCTAATCATTAATCAACACATAATCCAGCTGAAGACATGTAGGTTTCATATAAAAAAGGTGCTTTTCTGTGCTGAAAAAAAGTTGCCATAATCCCAAATCATACCAGAAATCTAGAAGCAGAACAATAAAACGGCCCTTGTCCTGCTATAATGACTTTTTAGCAAACTATTCTCTCAGAGGTTTTAGGCTGACTGTGGTAATACACCCCTCTATTTCAGGATTTGTTTTTTTGTTTTGTTTTTTTCATTTGCCAATCAAAAGATTTATTTATTTTTAAATGGGGCTTATTTCTTATCAGCTGTAATAGCAATCTGTCTGCCAAGGTTCCATTTATTTATTTATTTAACATGGTGCAAATACTCTTCAGAAGCCTGAGAGAACTCTGACAAAGCCTATGATCAGAGCAGCTGTTACACTTCTATGCTCCCTCCTCTGTCACTGTCCTAAGCACCGATTTGACATGGTACAGTAGCTGCCTCTCTGCTCCGCAAGAGCCCTGACTATCATAATGCCCCGCAACGCTGTCTGAAAGGAATTTAATCTTACCATGTAAGTCTGATCCAACAATCTTTGGAGCATTCACTCGTGTGGAATCGGTAAAATGCTGCACAAGTGATCACAAACTGGCACAAAGCCCCCTTTTTTTCACATGGAGCATATGTATTTAATCTGTTTTCACAACTGTAAAACTTTTCAAGTGGTTGTTTTTCTTTTTTTATTTGACTTCATATATGCTGATTTACTTTCTGAGACAGTGTTAGAAAATACACAAGTCACATCATAGACAAATACGTTGTACGATCACTCAGACAAACATAAATGTTTTAAAATTTGACATGTAAAATTAGATTATTAACCATAATGATGGTAAAGCAATGTTCAATGCTCTAAGAAAGTTGTTCTCAAACTGGGGGTTGAGTTTTGCCCACAGTTATAAAAAAAAAAAAGTATTCATTTTTACCAGGCCTGTCAAAATGAAACCATTGAAACCAAAGATAAATCTATGAAATTAATTTTAAATTTTTGACAGATTAACACAAACAACAAAGTAACTACATGCAGCACATTAAAAATCAAAACTTGGTATTGTGTCCCCGAGAGAAGCTGGTTTTGGGCATGCAGGTGCTTTATCACAGTGGCAAACTGATCCCCGAATCCACCCGTAACCAGTTTAAACTCCTTATTCATGAAGATTCTGATGGTTTTCCAGCCTTACATTGAGGATGGCTACAGGATGACCCATCTGATTAATCACACAAAGCACTCTCAGAACATGGGGGTGGGGTCATGAACATCAGTATATGTTTTCTTGGCTCGACAGGTTTCAGAGCCAGTGCTCTAAGATAACGGGGTGTCTGTACAACATCTCCTGATTGACAGAAATCAGACACGACTGTATAAGTACAAGGTGAATGTGAATGTTGGCAGTAAGCCTGAACTTCATTAGCCATGTTCTCATGGAGACTGTTACCCATTTGGTTTGAAATCCTCCACATTTAAGAATTCAGGGCAGCTGTTTACATGGGAACCACTCTATTCTAATCTGGTGTGTACATGTGTTAACATTTAAGCAGCTTGCTCATGTCAGACGGGATATTTACATCATAGGAGGTATCAAAGATGGAGATGTCTGCAATCATATTGTCACAGTTATTGTGGCTTTGTGGTATTCTCAAGCAGCAGCTTGATACTCATGCGCTCCTACTGTTACTACTTACAAGGAGGTAAAGGCATGGAGACCGAGTTTGAATTAAAAACAAACCTTTTGTCACTGTCATTTGACTATGTTTTCTCACCACCATCTTCCCAAATGAGGAGAATTTGCTCATTGCGTGTTTATGTGCGGTCAGAGTATGCGCTGTAATAACTCAACCTGGCATGATTGGTTTTGGAAAAGGAATATTCTACTTCTGTGAAACCGAATGAAAATCCTTTCGGTTTGACGTTGATCATTTTCTTTCTGATAGTGCTTTCAAAAGCGATTGCAATCAGTATACTTGACTCCATGTAAACATAGCTTGTGTTGCTCATAAAATTCATCCAGTCACTATCCACTGGTTATAGTTACTCCTGAAACTTTGACACAGGTAGTGGGAATGCTGCTGTTGGGTCTGTCATATGTTTTGCTGGTTCAGTTGCCAGTGTTGCCAGGTCAACTTCACTTCTCACTTAATTAATCCAGTTTTTCTTGTCTTTCTCCTCTCAAATTTAAGTAAGCAGCCCATCTTGAAATCCGTGGGAGAGGGAAGATGTTCTCCAAAGCTTTAACAAACAGTGTGTTAGCTAACTGCAAGTCTGGAGCTAATGGATTGTAGCAGTCTTGTTTATAATCTCAGAGTCCAGGGTGTGGAGCTGCTTTTGCTGGCTATGCATACTGAACACCCCATGTAATGGATTTGCCTTAAGAATCCTAAACAGAAAACCAATAAAGAACCTTGAAACAGTCCAGCAGTCTCATTTAAAACGGTTTCATGAAAATGGGGCCTGAAAGTGGTGTATGCCATTCGACACAAAACTTGTGATCTTTAAAAATAGATGTGACAGGACAATGTGCTCACCATATGACAACTCTGACCCATGCGGGTAGACCTGTTGGAGACAAGGAAATTGACGATGTAGGTGGTGATGTGGTGAATCTCAGCCATTGTAGTGAACCATAACTATTCCATAAAAGTCTTTCAATATGAAAATATGTACATGAACTCAAGTTTCAAATCCACAGAGTGCAGAGGAAATTCACTATGATGCTGTTCACACTAATGCACACACGGAGGAGCATACCACAAGCCCCCTGAAGAGTCAGTGGTGGCCATCAGTTGCTCCAGATGGCAGATCATCGGGACTTGTGTCTGGACATGCAGAGCTCTCCATAACGTATAAGACAGTGCTGAGGATTGGCAGTCCTTTTCCCCCTGGCCTAACCCTGCCCCAGAATGCAGGCACCAACCCTCAGGATCCTTTCCAACAAGATGGCTTCAAACAGGAAGGAAAAATCCTTTAGGATGTTATTGCACGCTTCCATTAATGATGGAAAGAGTTATATTTTAAAGTTTTTTTTAATGCAAGGGTGCCCAGCTGCAGTCCTTGAAGGCCACAATCTTGCAGGGTTTCCATATATCCCTGCTCCAACACACCTCAATCAAACTAAGCAATCATTGTGCAGAACTTCACTGACCGTTGGATCCATTTAATGGAAGCCAGGTGTGTTGGAACAGGGATGCATCAAAAACTTGCAGGACAGCGGTCCTTGAAGACAACTTTGGGCGCTCTTGTCTTAGGTCAAACATAACTGTCACTATGTTACACATCACAGCTGTAATTTCTTCCAGTTAATCAGATAAAACATGATTATATGACAGCTATGACTTTGTGTTTGGTGTACAGTTAGAACCCGACCACATTAGGATGCACTCTCCCTCACCACCTACCGTTCTCAACTGTGGAAAAACTGAAGGACACAGCACATCAGCCTGCTGTTTTTTTCTAAATGTGTATAAAATTGTTTACACAGCCATGTCATAAAATATGTAATGGTGCTTTACCAGGTTCATCAGTAGTGTCTGCCGAGTTATTGTCTCCCTTCTTCTCCAACACTATGCCACGCTAACTTGCTCTTTTGATACAACAGTGTGAGCTCAGGTGTTTGCTAGATGCAGACACACTGTGATGGTGAGATGCAAGCCTTTTTTTTTAAATGATTTTTTGCTCTTTTTTCTCCTTCAACATTAATATTCAACCACTTTTTTATTTCCTCTTTTTCTTGCCATGATTCACTCTTTGATTAGAAGGTGTATTCATATGCAGGTTTGCATACGGTTTGCAGTGAACGTGCATAACTGGGTTTGGGCGCGTTCGGGACGTGATCCGAGTCCAATTCAGATGTGCAGATTTCTGTGTCATACAGAAGAAAAAAAATGCCTGCAGGTGTGCATGTATTAATTTGATTGTTTTTTGGCGTCTCTTATTTTCAGCTCATGCAAATGCATATACTTTTAGAATGGATCTTACACAGTGTTTTACAAATGAGATGGCAGGTCTACAGTTCTTAAAAATGTTTCTCAATGCTTTTCCATGTTGGTACAACTAACACATGTCTTTATGTTTATTTCTAATATACATTTCCTTAAACTAGAATTGTCTCTCCTCTAGGTTGAAGTTTGCACTGCAACATCTTTTATTTTTAAGCCCCTGATATAATTATGTATGTAAAAATGTAATTTCTAAATATTATTGCCTTATTATTTTGTGTGTGTGTGTGTGTGTGTGTGTATGTTTGCGTTTTTTATAGGCTTTTTATAAAAAACAAAAATTCATTGGTTTTTTTTTTTGTTTTTTTTTTCCAGCTTTAATTTCTTTCATCCGTCTTTTTCTTGAACTGAAATTTTTTGGGGGTTTCCATTACAAGCCAAACCGTTCTCTAAGGTCTGAGTACATTGTTGTCTTGACAAAGATAAAACAACTCTAATGTTAGCGTATGAAAGCTACAGCTCTCATGAGGCATTGACTGGGTACAGCAGGCAAAGATTCACGACATTAAGCTGTTGATTGTGGTTGAAATAGGTGCAGTTTATTTTTCAAATGTTACCTATCACTTCTCTTCCAGTTGGCCAGCATTTGTGGGTTTTTTTTTTTTTTGTTTTTTTTTTGTTTTTTTACTTTTTATCATGTTTTAAGATTTGAAAAGTTTCATGCCAACTTTAAAAAATATATATTTTTGTAATTTATTTGAACAGAGTCGGCCTATTCTGTAAAAAGCATCTGACAACGGAAGAGCCAGACTTGTACATGATACTTCTATTTTACATGAATATTGCAAAGTTTATAAATGATTAATATACACTGGGAAAGCAGATATCCACAGCGAACACATCTAAGATTCTCAAAACTCAACATAACATTGAAGAACATAAAAGTGAATCTCCAAAATGCTGACTTTCCAGCTTGTTGTAGGATTCGCCTAAATTAAATATGACTGATTGACTGCACTGTACAGCATTGCAACTTCCAATCTTTAGTTCAGATTCATCATTTTATAAGGTTTTAATTACAAATGAAAATGATAACTTCCTTTTTTTTTTCTGTACGCTTGCTTGGCTTCAGCCAAGCCACACCGAGCCAAGCTGTGGTAACATGTGTTCCCCTACAGCCACATGGCAGGGGGTAGTTAAGTCTCACTGCTGGACAACTGCACTGAGTTAAATTTTTTTTGTTTTATCCTTGGACTGTTAACCATCAAGTGTCAGTGTGTCTGAATTTATTCCCATGATTTTGTTCACTTTTTGGTTTGCGAAAAGAGCAATTTTGCCAAATTTGTTTAAATAAACAACAATTTTCATTCATTCATTAGCCTAACCGCTGAATCTGATTAAGGGTTGCAGAGAAGCTCGAGCCGATCTCAGCAGTCTTTTAGGGCAAAAGGAAGGGTACACCCTGTACAGTTCGCCAGTCCTTCACAGTAGTAAACATTTTCAATTGTCATATTTCTATATAGCTACCTGTACAGGATATTAACCTTTATTTGTACACTCCAGTATCATGTTGTTTAAGTTCACAAAATTGGTTAAAACATTTTGTTTAGTAAAATTCTGCGCTATTTTTCTTCAGTGCTTTCTTTTTTTTTTTTCTCCTTTTGATTTTTATAAATATGTAACTAGAAAAAAAAAAGAATAGAATGTAATAGAAATTTTATTGTCATTATACAGACATGCAATGTCTGTATAATGGAGGTGGCACTTCATGATTATGTCTAAAACAGTCTACACCTATTATCCACAAATAGATTTCTAACATTCTCAGTTAGTCTCTCATAGCACACACTCACGGATACAACCGCCAACATTTACACACAGTGCTGATCTTAACAAATATAAGCAAAAGATGTAGATAAATAGTAGGGGTGGGACTCGATTAAAAAAAAAAATAAATAAAAATTTCATTAATTACTGGGTTTGTAAATAGTTCATCTCACTTAATTGCATTTTAATCACATAATAAAATTTGCCCCAAAAAGCAATTTTTTTTTTTCATTTAAATGGATTTTTAGGAATGATTAAATCAAATAATAGAAAAAGAGATTAATATTGTAAAATCAAGCTCCCTAAATTTCTGGAAAAATGCATTTAACTTTCAAAACAGTAAACAAAGAAATTTTGTTTACTGTTTTGAAAAAGCCCAAAGTTAAAATGTCATTTTAAACACTTTAATAAACAACCTCCAGTTATTCTCTAATTTAGAGTACACAATATGTTACAGTAATTTGAACTTTTTAAATGTTTCATCTAAATTAGAGATATTATATCTGAAAGGAAACCAGGACAGATCACTTAGTGGCATCTTCAGGCTGATTATGCAGCAGAGGTGTTCATGTCCTGCTCTGACAGCAGCGTGGAGCTGCATGAGGACCGAGCTACGTGTGTTCTTTAGGATGGGGAGGGGGAGGGAGGTGTTGCTAATGGAGAAGAGAAAACTACACGTTCTTTTAATGGTTCACCCCAAAAGTCCTCCATACCACCAGCAAAAGATGCTAGACCTGTTGATGCTATGTTTGTCTTTAAATAGATTCACTGAAGGGTGTGAAACCTTGCAAAATATAGCGTCATTGTGACTAAGTTAGTGGCGCAGCTACCGTGTGCATCACTGTAATCTGCGTACCAGACAATTATGTCCAATAAAGGTTCTGTGATTAAAATGCATTATTTTTTTAATGCGTTATTGTTTTTGTAATTAATCAATCATAATTAACACATTAAGTGGAATATATACAATCTATACAGATGCAGTATTACTGGAACCAGTTGAACAGAGAATAGATTTAACTTGTAGTCTATGTTTCTGCGCTTATAGTATTAGTTTTTGCACATCGGTATGAGTTACTGCACAGGTTCCATTATTGCACATGTTGAGTCAGAGTTCAGTTTAAGCACATGTAGTGACTGAGTTATTGGACATGAGAGATTAATGTTGTCACGGCCCACGGAAAGAAACAGTTAGCCATTCTGCAGGTGCATACTCTGATCAGCCTGTGTCTCCTGCCTGAGGGTTGATAACCTGCTGCAGAACTTTCCTGTCCGTGACTGTGCTCCTGGCAAACCACACTATGACGCAGTATATCATCACACTCTTGATGATGCGATTAATGCGATTAATTGAGATCCACCATTCTATGTCCACCCTTAAAGGACACCAGGAGATTCTGCTCCAGTTTATTCTTCCTGACCAATCTCAGGATGTGCATTCGCTGCTGGACCTTTTTTTTTTCCACAGCTGTGGTGTTTGTGAACCAGGAGTGCTCTCCTTCCATGGCGACTCTCAGAAACCTGAAGGACGAAATCCCCTTTACTGGGTCTTTGTTTACTTAGACAGAAGCATAGTTCACTGCTTCCTCCTGAAGGTTATAATGACTTATTTTGTCTTAAGGGCATCTTAGTAGTGTGAGATACATCCTTACTGTTAAAGAACAGACATTAAGTAAAAAAACGTTTTCACCCCTGGTTTCCCATCTAATGTTTATCATCCAGGTAAAACAAGAGAAGATGTTTAAATCAGTGCAATATTTAATTAAAAATAAGGTGAAATTAATATTTTCTTTTGTATTTTAGTGGGAACAACATCAGACTTTCAAACATTATTTGGCCTCTTTCTAAGCAGTCACGGTAAAAGAGAAATTGTTCTCGTCTGACTCATCTGGTTGGATAAATTGTTATTTTAACTAGTATGACTGAAAAAAATCAGAAATGAATTAGCCCAACTAAATATGATGTACAACTTGCATCTCATCACTTTGTGGTTATGTGCAAAGCAAATAGCAAATATTTGTACAAATATTCTCTATATAACCACTGCGTATTTCTTTTTCTCTTTCTTTTCTTTTAGGATGGTATGGGAAATCTGCGAGTGACCAAGGAAGGCGTGAGACTAGAAGGAGTGTCAGAATTTTTATTGCCTTTATATGTCAAAGAGATCCACTCACGTCGGGTAAGAACATGTCTGTTTAAATGTGTCAGCGGGTCAGAATTTGTTTCCTTGGTAAAATGACCAAGTTGGATTATTGTGTTGGATAAGTGTGTTTTAAGTTAACAAGTAAATGACCCTGCGTGAGAAATAATTATTAAATTTAAAAAAATCATAATGGAATAAAACAACATGCAGAGATATGTATAGCATGTAACCAGTTACAAATTGTGCAAAACTTTAGAAATCAGTTCATGGTCAGTAATGATTGTTATGACCTGGATGTCCAAACATTTATACTAGTTTGTTTAATAACTAGCAACAAGTTTCACATGCACCAGTGTTTCTCAATACTGGTCCTCAGGGATGGCTGCCTTGCATGTTTTGGAGGTAACCCTACTTTAACACACCTGAATTAAATAAGTGTCACACTGGTGGGCTTGTAAAGAACTTGGTGAGAAGGTTTACTAATGTGAATCAGGTGTGTTGGAGCAGGAACACGTCTTAGACATGCAGGGCAGTGCTACATGAAACACTGTGAAACAAAGAGACAGAACCAGAAAACAAGTAAAAATTACTATCAAAATCTGTCTTTTGAGTAAATTTTTGTGGTTTCAATGGTTTTGGTGACATAAAAGGTAGAATTTAACACTTTCCTCCAAATTTTTCTGCATAAAGAATATAAGTTCATTAAGCATTTGGGTTGTAGCATACCTGCAGAAGACTCAGCTTAAGGAGTTTCTCCTGTTTGCTTAGTCTAATGATGACAATCTCATACTGGTTTCATAGTTTTTCCATGTGAGCTCAGTTAAAGATAAACTACTTAAAACTGTTCCTCATTATGAAGCAGGTCAGAGTTTTGATGCACTGTTAGGTATAGGGAGGGTCTTTCTGCAAATACAAAGTGAAACAGTGAAATGCCTTGCAAGAGGGATAGAAACACTAGACATTGTATAAAAATTTTAGTTTTTCAGGCAAATGTGTCAAAAGCCCATCTATACTCGACACAGAGGATGGATGTGAAGACAGACACTTTCGTCCAACTCCTTCCTTTCTTTTTTATGTGTGGAATTTGGTCCATTTTCGGGTGCCTTGCAAGCTATCGCTTGACACAGGAAACTGAACAATACCACCACAAATTACAGGGGCAGGGTAAAGGAGTATAGATGTAATCAGTTAAAGGAACAAACCAAAAAGAAAGATGGGAAACTGGAAGAAGAATAGGCAGACACAGAAGAAATTAATTCAAAACCCGTCGGTATCACTGGTCACCAATGGCCGGATCTTTTACTGAAAGGCTATGTGAGTGCGACAAGCATGTCGGGCAGTTGCAAAAAATTTTATAGTGGTGCCTTATCATTTCCAACTATTGTCTTAAATCTTAAAACATGGATATGAACTCTGAGTTTAGCACTGATGTGTGCACTTGTGGATGGATTGACTTGGCAAAAATGGCAACATAAAAGACACATGGAGGGCAGTGATGTATGATGGTGTTTCAAATTGAAATACTTATTTACATTATTCACGTAGATGACTGACATTAGTAAATAATTGTTTTTATCACTATGAACATTATTAACATTTTTAAAATCAAATCAAACTTTCCAAATACAGCACTTTTCATCTGAAGGCAGCTCAATGTTGTTTCCATAATAAACACAAATTTTGGATATTTTTACACTTTATTCTGTCTGGTGTGTGCCAGAGATTGCAATTTTTAAATGTTATCGTCCCATTATTGTAGTCTAAATTTTGTTTTTTGACATGAGAAGACTGACAGTACTTCAATATAAAAATAAATTTATAAGACAATTTAAAACATTAAAACCTGGAGCTAAATTGCAATTTATTTTCTGGATAGGCTCTACTATGACTGGGTTGCCATGGATACACTGATTTGTGTGTGCGTGTGTGTGTGTGTGTGTGTGTGTGTGTGTGTGTGTGTGTGTGTGTGTGTGTGTGTGTGTGTGTGTGTGTGTGTATACATAAACAAAAAATCATCTATCATCATTTGGAAAAAATGGGAAATATGGGAACTGAACCAAGCTGAGCAATCCTGCTGGTCTGCACACAAATCAGTCATTCTGCATGGACACAGCTAGCAGTGCACACAACTGAAAACTACAACATATTTCCACAGTTTCACTTGGATATCTTTACTATGATACTGTTGCTGTTGCTGTTAAAGCTCCTAATAATTGTAAGGAATAATAATAAATGAAACAACAAATTTATTAATAAAACAGCCTCTTGTTGACTCCATAGCTTAACTTTGACCTATATAAGACGACACAACATTTTAAGGGTCTTGAAAATGCCTTTAAAAAAACTAATATTTAACAGCTTACATAAATGGCTTTAGCACATGTCCAACATTCAAATTGGGGGAAGCATTTTTATCTTCTTTTAATTACTTGTGATTCTAAATTTCTAAGCAACTCCTAAAAAAAAGCTTAACTTAGAAAAAATAAATAAATAATTTAGTTTAAACAAGTGTTTCAACGTGTTTTTTTCATGAGAGAAAATGAGTTCCCTTTATGTTCCTTGGCGAGAGACTGAGTGACTTCAAGCTAGTTTATTTTGTATTTAGCTTAAATCTTAAGCTAAACTTCAGACTTCCTTTAACATTTAATGGATAAAAACCAAAAAGTGGTCGATTTATGTTGACATAACTTTATATATTCTAAATATGAAGACAAATACCAGAAACTTGCAGTGTTTACGTTGTATTTTTCTCCACACTTTTCCATTAAGCTGTCATGCAGCTGTCTGTTTGTGTCTCAGATCTACTTGGGTTAGGTGACTGAGTTGCTTCAAGTCATCAGCGACTATGACACTGTGATTGACAATAGAAAGGGACTGTGTTGAGCTTTATGGGGCGTTTGATTTTCCACCTGGGACCACTCATATTAGAATAAAACATTTCTGTTGTTGAATAAAGCTGATAATTACGATACATTTTTTATTGCTGTAAAGTGGCAATTAACTCTAAGCAGGCAAGTGGAACTACTTCATATGAGGCAGATATATCTGCCATCCTGCAATAAAAACCATGTGAAAAATTACCAATGATTTTGGGAATTTGCAGCGAGAGTTGACTGCACATTTTGAGCTACATGGTGAAAAATGTGTTTATTTCATCCTTGTACATTGCTTCCAAGATTCTGATTTGATCTTTATATTTGATTTGTACCCCAAAATAATGGGCATACTTTCCCAAAGAAAGAGTTTTAAGTGAATGAATTATCTTTAATCCATTTACAAATCTATTAATTGAACACCCAACAAAAATAAATTCAGTGTATGAAAATTTATTTTATTAAAATTCTCAAGCTGTGATAATTTGTTGGGATGTGACCATTTTTGCATTTCCAGATGTATTTTTACATTAGCAAATAAAACAGTACAAGTTATGTACATAAACACGTTGCTGACATTTAGCAATGCGTTTGTCTCTGTCTTTAATAGGTTTTCATTTAGTTATTTAGTCATGAATGAAAACAAAGGCAAATTTAATACGTGCGCATGAGACAATTTCAGTTTCTTTCAACACAGATGCAAAAAGTAGGTTGTTCTTGCATTTCCTGAGCAGCAGCAAGCATGTTTCTATGTTGGTACTGTGGTGTATATAGCTTGTTTGTTTGGTGCAGACATACACAGGAGAAAGATATAGCAGAAGAGACACAAAGACAAAAGGACCAAAATGAAAGAAAAAAAAAAAACCTACCCTAACGTCTTCATGTTGGGTTAGATATACAAAGACTGAAAAGATTTTACATCCATAGTAAAACTGTCCATAGTGTCTTTTCATCAAGTTTTTTTTTGTTTGTTTGTTTGTTTTATTTTTATTCACATTTTAAACTAAATACAAAAAAAATGTTAGAAATTTAAAAAAAAAAAAAATCTCAAATTCAACATCACTGCAAATTTAATACAAAAGTCAGCTTACAACAGGAGACATTGACCTTTTTTTCCCAAAAGATTCAAACAGCTTTTGCAGAAAATATTTATCTTTTCATTTATTTATTCTTTGAGTAATTCATTTAATGTATACTCACTTACTTGCACAAGGCAACAGGTTCAGACTTTTTCTTTGAAGATTTGTTTTTATTAGATGACAATTCTAACATCCATGGCTAGTATTGCTCCTTTTTATCCTCATTTTATATATTCATTGTTAAATAGCCACAAATAAATGTTACATGTAACACAGATGCATACCTTTAATTCAAATAAAGCACTAAAAGCATTCACTCTATTTCAATGGCAAACAAAGAACTCTAGAAAAGCATGTAAAAGTTTATGAGTCATCTACAACAAATTACATATTATGTAAGAATAAACAGATGAACCCCAGCAGACCAATTTAAGAAAGAATTTGGCCCCACATCACCTAAACAGTCACTCTCTTCTATCACCTGCATAGTGATTTGGAAAGACAGTATTGTCTCTCTAATTTAAGGTGTATATTTTCATATAAGCCCTCTCATTTTATAAGAATAACTATCAAGAGTATCTGTACCACTGTATGGCCTGCACACATCTGAGATGTAAGTGAAAAAGGGGGAGTATGAAAATTATATACCTTCCCACACAGCTATTATGCTTTACTCAAAAACATCACAGGCATGCGGATTGTGCATAATCAGGTCCATTCTCCACCTGTGCCTTGCTGGAGAGGTAAGTGGAACATTGTGACTCCCAGTGAGAGCTACATACAGAACACTGCATTTCAACAACACTCTTAGAACAATAGCGATGCAGAAAAAATTTAGTTTGGCTAAGTGTGTTGGAAATGATGGAGCCCCAGCAACTAAAGAAAACTAAAGAAGAAGAAAAATGGCTTAACAAAAAGAGAAAATCAGGGGTTTAAAAAAAAGGTAAATGCAGATAAATGTGTCCGACAACAAAAAAACAGACAAAATGAAATGGTGGATATGTGATCAATTAAAACAGTGTGTATGTGCTCAATATAAAATCATTTTGCATTTGTAAATACGTGTTTATTTTTTTAATTAAGTTTTGTCAGTCTGCAAAAAGAATCTGCCCAAAGAAAATCAAGTTTGCAGAATATGATTTGCTTGGTTTGCAAAAAAAAAAAAAAAAATTGTATTTGTGGGGGAAAAAAATACAAGTTATTTTGTAAATATCTGGTCCAGAAATGCAAAGCACAAAACGGCGTGAAAGACTATGAGGTTGGAAATGCAAATTTTGTTCTTTTTTTAAGCCTCTGTCCGATTGGATGGTGACTAATTAAACTGTCCAATCAGAGAACAGTGTGATTAGAAAAAAAAATTCCTTTGAAATGTTGACAGTTTGTTGACATCATTTTGTGACTGTTGGTGTATTTATTATGCTATAATAGTCTAAAATGTCTGGTTGTTTTTGCATAGCTACAGAAAATACCATGAAATGGTGGCAACAATCAGACAGATCTGTCGGTGGTTATAGTGTAGTTCTGTTTCTTGTGATAAGCTCCTTCATTGTGTAACGGTGGACATACATATCATTTGTTCAGTCCAAAAGCTACTAGCTTTGCCTCACTATCACAGATACCCTTGACAATATGACTGTATTATGCAATGAATAATTTTCTTATTATCACAAACTGATTGCGAAAAGCGTAAATATAAGATAAAGTGGCACAATTCAACATGATGCAGGGTTCATGGGTCAGATCACCACTGAAATGTGGTATAGGTTAGTGTCTGCCAATCAGGACATGTGGATAATTTTGCATTAAAGCAAAATTACTTACTTACTCAAAAACTAGTGTCGAAAATAATTGTCAAAAAGGATAAAATGGCTTGGTGGACATCTGCAGTGTGAGTGCCTCTCGTTTCAGAACGCATTCCCAAAACAGCATTTCCGCTGCATTTGTATCAGGATGTAACCCCACCAGCATTCAGACATTTCCTTGAGAACAACTTTACATTTTAACATTTTATTAAACAATGCACAGTGTGAGGTTATTTACCTTAATCACATGACTGACTTCATCTCTGCTCTCTGTATTGTGCATGGCCTGATAAACATAATGCAAAATCCACCTTCACTGCTCCAACACTTCATTCTCAGAATGGAATTAATTACCACTGTGCCTGAATATAGTCTACTAAACCCTACATGAAGCACACATACTCTGAGCTCAGACCGTCCCATGTACAATCATGCACACTACTGATCTTTGAACTCCCTAAAATGTGAATACCAACTGAGCAACTCATTAAAGCCACTGAAACTACACAGGGAGGTAGCGGAGATCTGTGAGAGTAGACATGTTTAATACTTCTACAAAGGGTGATTTGTCAATAAAATAAAAATCTATACTCCAGCACATCCAGCATTCAATCCACTGTGTGTTTGATGCACACAGTGGGATAGAAAGAAAATAAAAAGAACAGACATGAGAAATGATGGATCAGATGAAAACGGTTTACAGTTTTGAGTGTAGAAACAGTGTTAATACTGCTGCTTTTCTATTCTGTGTTATCTCAACCAATTTTAACTTTTTTTTTTATTATGATAGTGTAGTCAGGTCCAGATTTAGACTCTCTGGTAAAGAGGAAAACAGAGTTATTAATATTAACACATGGGCTTAAGTGTAGACTGATTAAGTAAACAATCTTAAAAAGCGTTTGCTCCTTGTAGCATGTTCTAGGATCCTACGCCTCATGCTCTGTCTTTACTCTGGAGCCAAAGCTAAAATTTCCCTTGTTCAGCAGCCTCTGTAAAGGCTTTTAGAGCTCTCTTTTCTTTTGGCCTGTGGCGCCAAGGGACTTAAAAATTGCAGCATAGTCGTTGAGCTAAAAGCCCTGCACCTGACCTGAACAGAAAAGGGAACTCTTTCCATTCAGTCTGGAAGCACAGACTGGTTAGATCTACATTTTTCTCTTTTCCTTTTTAATGCCCTTCATCCCTCCTTACGATCACACTGCCAGCTCTGCCATGATAACCACGCAGGACAGCACAGATGAGAGAATGTCTGGCCGAGGGAATGTTATGGAAACTTGAGTTGACAATGAAGGTTGGCTAGCCTCTCCTGTCATCTTTGTGCTACTCTGCACTTTGCTCCTTTGCCTGACAAATTGGGATTAGCCTGGGCTGCTCTTATTGTGTGTTCCAATTGTTCCTAGAATTCAAAATTCAACAAAAAATTTGCCAAAAACGATGAAGCAATCTCAGAATTCTGAGCTGGGAATTCGTAAAGTTCAGACGAGCCCAAAATTCCATATTTTGAGATGGCTGCTCCTGGTACTGCTTGTCGTCCATTGTTGCCTTTATTAAAATTCTTTATAAAATGCTTTATAAATTCTTTATAAAAATGTGTCCGTTAAGTTTTTAGTGTAAACAGCTGTGAGTTGTTGTTATTAATAATTATATTTTTGTGGTGGGCTTGTTTGTAAAAAAAAAAAAAAAGGTTTATTATCATAATCACAAAAATTGACTGTTGTTTACTTGTTGGAAATATTTACACTAGGTTTGTTGGCTATTCAAGAGTCTATTTTCTCCAAGCTGGTGCAACTGGAATGCCAACCACTTGGTTGTTAACATACTTCTGGTCCTCCGGAATTGTGAGACAGCTGGGATGCACCTTTATTTATGTCCTTTTTTGGGGTTTCCTCCATCTCGACTAATGAGCAATATCTTTAGTATCAAGGCAACAAAAGTTCTTTGGCAAATATTCCAGGTAGAAAGAACTGTGTTGACACATAGCTCATGATATAGTGGGTCACTCAAAGAGGGGGGTAATTTACTGACACCTGCTGGTCAGGTGTCACATTACTTTGAAATGCTCCTTATGGCTTTTTAAGTTTGACTTATATAATAATATATAATATAATTACATAATGGTTTTTTCTTTACCTTCACAGTCTGCATATAGAGGGCACATTCACATGGCGCCATATAAAAGTATGCTTTCACCTACGGGGTGGCTAAATAGCAAGTTAGAGACAGATTCTCTTCAAGAAAAGGGCATTTCACCATAGAACTTTGAATTATAATACCAGTTCCCTCCCTATCCCATCCTCTGTCTTTTTCTTCAACAAAGGCCTTTCTGTGATGACACACACATGATTGCATGCATTGTCAACACACACACACACACACAAACACTGACTGTTGCCACTAGGCCCTATAATTGTCCCCACAGGGACCCATGTGACGACCTATCACCACTACAGGAGGCACAAAGACAACCTCAATTATTCTGCTCTCTTGCTGTCGCTCTGTCTTTTTGATTTGACTTTTCTTTTTATGTAGCTCTTTTGTCTTTTACCAGACCTTTTCTCCCTGCACCCCTGTCTATGTCATTTTCATCTGCTTCACCATAGACTTCTTGCTGTGTTGCTCTTAGTGTATCCAGCTTCCTCAGTCCTGTACTAACTCCCAGAAGACAGGAAAAGTAATATGTCGTAGAAAGCTAAATCAGTTAAGAAGTTTGAGTTGACAACAATTAAATAATTAATTGATTTAGCCATATCCGACTGATCAGCTTTAAAGAAGACTAAAAATATATATGTGAGGCAGGTGAAAGAAAGACAGGATGCCATAACTTTAATTTTTTTTTTCCTGTTTGTCATGGTGAGATTTATTACTCCTTCTCCCTCCTTCATAGTTTCTCAGTACTTCTCCTCTGGGGACCTGAGCTAGCTGAAACTTCTCCAACTCAGAAGCTGTAATTTAATAGCAGAGAGTTCTAATGGAACATTAGGCTCTTCCCGTCTTGGCAGACCCTATTGATTTTGACTTTGCAGGATTGTAAACAATCTGGGTTGAATGTAACTGAACAGATGCAGACCTTTGTACGGGTTATTACTCCAGGACTGCAGAGGAACTGTTGCACTCTGGTCAATGTGGAAGGGTGCCTTAAGATTTACACACCTTTTGTGGGATTATTCTGTGATCCTGAAAAAAAAAAGTGACTTAAAACACTGACATATTTTCACACTAAACATAAGTAAATAACCCGTTTGACAACAAATGATACAAAATGTAATAATTTTGCATTTAATAAAAGAGAATACATGTTCTAATTTCTGCGATGGACTAGTGACCTGTCTACCATGCATCCTCCCTCTCACCCATTGATTGCTGGATAGGCTCCAGCTCCCTGCGACCCTTGACTTGACTCAGCAGTTAAGGAAATGATTGACTGACAAATTTAAATATATTTGTAAGTATGTGTATGTGGACATATTTGGAAAATGAAAGTAATCCCTGCTGTTATGCATCAGTGGGATGATGATTAGGTCATCTCTCAAGAGTTTGAACTAAATAGATATATTATCATAATCATCCCATGGGGCCTGCTGAACACCTCATGGAAGCATGTTTTAACATCGCCACAGGGAGATTACAGCAACAACATAAATCCAACCAGCTCTGTTTAGGTCAGATAATAAATTGAATTATCTATATTTTTAAATAATAACAATGCATATGTTGCCTTCGATGAAGGCTTTAACATTATACGCAATTAATTTTCAAAAAGATGTGGTCGCAGAGATATCGTCATTTTAATATCAGTGTGCATTTTTCAAGCCTAGAAAATAGGCACATGGTTCCGAGGGTTAAAATTCAGACAGTTGTCTAATAAAAAGAGTAAAACCTTTACAGAATGTGTCTGGCCCATTTCTGTACCAAACAGACTGTAGAAAACACAAGTCATCAAATCACACGTAATGACTTGTCAACAAATGATGTGCAGTGTGCATTGCTTTATAGAGCATGTCAACATGTTTAGCAGCCATTAAAGAGTATTCCCAGTTGCAAACCCACATCAGTCTGCTGCCCATGTCCATCTCACTGGCTTATGTAAGACAATGTTGTGCTTTTGATTTCTTTTTATTTACATTCGGGACTTGCATCAGCATATTCTGATCATTTAGTTCACATTTCTGATAGAAAAAAAATAGAACTACACTCAAACAAAAGAGTATTTCAGTTGTTGGTGTACATCAATAGAACGCACTTAAAAGTGATTTTAAAAGTTGTTCAAATCCTTTTCAAATTAAAATGAAATAGAAAGAGTAAATACTAAAAATGTATGAAAAGAATTGTTAAAAGAAAGAAGAAAAAAAAAAGGTATATCATACCTGTGTTTCGTTCTTAGCGTTTGTCATAGATGAGACCATCCAGTTGGTTTACTTTGAAATGAGGATGGAGTAAGGTTAATAAGATTAATTCTTCCTCCTACTCCAATTTTCTTTTTTTTTTTTTTCTTTTTACATGAAATGTACTACAATGGTTGTGTAGTAGTTGTTGTAACTCTGGAGTATATGTTCTGTTGTTTCTTGGATTTGCCGATATATCATGGAAAAGAAAAGAGAATAAAAAATGTTGAAATGAAAGGAAAAAAAAAAACTAGAAACGTACAAACTTTTAAGTACCACCTTAAACTGCGATAGTGGTTTTAGACTGACATTAATAGCATAATTCTCAGGATGGGTTGATCTTAGAACATTTTCTGAAAAATACAAGCATTTTGTTTCATTTGTTGCTGCATCTAGTTGAGTGGGAAGTTATTCATTTCAAAACCTCTTTACTGTGTATAATGTTGCACGTCAAGGTGATGTCTTTCATTACAGAAAAGATCTTCTAATTTAAGCAAAATGTAAATATGAAAACTAACGGTTTAGCACATTTTATCATTTTATCCGTTTCATATGTCAAGCTCATTCAGTGACCTAAACCATGTAAAGAATTTATTTTTGTGGATGTTATTGGTGCAGTTTTTTGTAATAATACATTCTGTCAGTATTTCACTGTGTAGTGAATCATCTTACTGTATGTGTGGAATGCAGTTTAATATAATTCCAACTATTCAGATAAAAGTTAAGCTTAATTCATTTTCTTGTTAAAGTCACCATGAAATTGAACATAGTTTAAAAATACTGACATGTAGCTAATGTCCAGAGTCCTTCAATATGATCTGAATTTTTTTTTTCTTTTTACAGTATTTTATTATATTTATCTCACATTGTGCAAAAAGAGTAATACACCAATCTACCAAGTAGGTTTTATGTGTGATATCTTCTAGCCCAACAAATGTAAAGTGTATTTTATTTACACAGCAGGCTGCTCTTTTGTAAGTATTGTACTCGACATGGAAAATTTCCCCAGTCATCAGACACTGAAAAGTGTTAGATGATAAGAGCTGTTGCTGACACATGCAGAGGGCTTGTCAGATCAAATAAGAACTCAGTTCACACACTGATGGTAAATTGAAAATGAAATTTAGAATGAAGAACCAAAACTATAACATAGAAGGTTTGCAGAGATTTCTGGGGGGACAAGTCTAATTCTGAATTATTTAAGAGATTTCTTGTTGGAGAGAAGTTGGCTGAGGGATTTTCTTTAATGTTCTCTGTTCTCTGGGCAGATTGGGATCAGGTTTACAAGTACTTGGTTCCACCCTGCATTAAAGGTTACTAGATGAAATCCTTTCCAAGTTTTCTACAGTTTTGGGCTGACATTGACAGTTGTTTGTACAGTAAAAATGTCATGTTTACACAAATTCTTTAATTTTATATACCATTTAATTCCAATCCAGGTTCACAAGAAAGCTGGAGCCTGATTTGGAATAACAGGGTACACTCTATACAGGGTGTCAGTCCATCACAAGGCCGACCCAAACAACAACTAATTTTAGTGGGCTAACCACAACACCACTGTGTCTCAAGTTTACATGCCTGCATGTATTTGGATTAAACGCCTGATCAGAATTAAAGATGCTTAATGTAAACCTGCTAATTGTAAGATTCTCCTCTGATTACACTTTGGATCAGAATTACATTCCAATCCGGCTTCAGCCAATTGTTGAGATTGATGTGCATGAAAACACATATTCCAGATGCGGGTAGAAAGTGTTTACTGTGCATGCCTGCTATGTTAGCTGTACATGAGGCCTGCACTGTACACTATTACTTGCAATTAACTGTTAATTTTGCATGGTGTGACCAAAATTTATTCTTGTTCTTCTGCTGTTTCATGAAAGTCAGACAAATCCTCACCTAACACTTTCAATTTATTCCATTCAAACATGTGGACATGGTTGCATATAGACATACGACATGGCTGTAATAACATTTTCAGGATCCATGTAAACCATACAAGTCTTATTGGAACTATAACTCAATTGTAGAAATTTCACACATATAAAAATAAGTAATGTGTCCGTATGTGAATTTAAACTGGTAAATAGACTGTGTTGCATCCTTTTATAATCAATTTACTTAGTTCTGCACTGACTCTATGTCCAATGTCTGCATTCCCCTTGTGTCTGGTGGTTGAGTGTCTAGCATGTACGTGTGTGCCAGGTGTGGTCATGACCCATATAAAAATAGTCCCCATTAACATTTAACAGCATTTTTCAGAATGTCAGAAGCATCAAAGTCACATTGGCCCTTGAGAGGAGATAGGAAATGAGACAAAATGAATTGGAATATTAATCTCTTGTTCTTAAAGATCATCCTGTTCCTCCCTCCAGCTGCTGTCTCAGAGGTCACATCATCTAAAAGCCACAACAAATCCCTTCATCACAAAACTTGACTGGGGAAAAAGGCCACATAACACCACATAATGTTAAATTTATGAATTTTTATAATGCGATCATTAAAAGGGATACTGTCTTATCTAAACTAAGTCGGAATACTCTTACATCTTCCATTTCCAGCTGAAATGTTAGTTGCAGACGCAGAACAAAAAACTTAGCAAAAATCAAACTACAACAAACAAAAATGTACTAAACCAATCAAATATTCTTTTTATGGGAATACAAACTAATACACGCAAGAAAAAAGAAAATTACCATCAGCCAAAAAGTAACGCTAAATGACCTATAATTTGAAAAAAAAAAAATCTTTTGAATGCAAAAATTTACAAAAAAAAAAAAAGGAAGCCATTGCTGTCAGTGCTGCCAAAGCGGGACCTCTTTTTTTTTTTTTTCTTTTGCTTTTTTTTTTTTTGTTAAGCCATGCAACAACTATCATCCATCCTTCTACTAAAGCTGCTTATGCAGCATTGCAGGGTGTCTTGAGCAGCATCTGACCAGCCTCTAGTCAGAGAAAGGATACACACTAGAAAGGTTTTTGTTCCAAATCTAAAACTAGACCAGGGATAATATATAAAATGAAAAAAAAAAACGAAAAAAAAAAAACATTATTGAAATGCATCAGCTAACATTAGGTATGCCTTTCATCACTGGAGCTGCGGGATGTCAAATGAGAAGATGCATTTTTAACATTAGCTGGAATTTTGTGCAAGACTTGCTTTTCCTCCCAGTTGCTGCACTAACAGAAAAAGGATGAAATGTCTTTTTCTTTTTTTTCCCCATCTTTTTCTTTCTATCACCCCATGATTACATCCATGGGTCTATATGCTGACTTTCATAAACTAATTTTGAAAGCGCAACACCTGCTATCTTCCTTCCTCATAACTTTTCCTGGCTCAAGGCAGCATATCCCTTCCATCCATAAATGCTGCACTGCTGGCATAGAAAAGTAGTAACCACCGCGCACAAAGCCATCAGCTGTGTGCCAGCACTCTAGTTAACATTTGATTTAGTGCTCTATACTCATTCAGGGTCATTCAAAGTTGGCTGAGTGTCTTCTTGAATGCTGTTGTATTAGACTTTATGACCAGGAACCAAAAGTTAGCTTTCCTAGCTCTGTGCTTGTTCTGTCCTTCTGGAACATTCACGAACAACATTACAACGTGGCAGCTGGGATCTTTGCAGAAAGTAGTGTAGCAGCGCTTTCATTTATTAATTGAGGAGTTGTGTATTTAACTTTGAATAGCAGCCATTGTTGTTTTCTGGACGGTAATCGGCATAATGATAAGATGAACAGAGAGCTCTGAAAAGACTAATTAATTTTAAGCTCAGAGCTAATTTCAGTTGTCTCATCAGTGTAATAGAACAATCAAGGCAGTCGTGTTTTATTCCACAACCAGCAGGATGAGTTTACTGAACATTGAGTTAAAACACGGGTTCAGTTTTGTGACTTTATATCACTTTGTGACATAAAGCATGCTGAAATTATCCTTTGACATGACAAAACGGCATTTACTGCATGAACCACAGAGCTAATCTGTTGGAAAAGGGGGAGCTTTACCCACTAAAACCCCTTGTTTCCTAACCTCCTTCTGATAGTTTAGATCTGAGATATCACACTCCTCAACAGCCACTGTCCAGCAGGGTTTTGTTGTTGTTTCCCTGCACCAATGCATCTGATTCAAATTAAATGGATCCAAAAGCTTCTTGTAAACCGTTCCATTCATTTCAGTCAGGTGTGTTGGAGCATGGACACAACAAAAACTGTAGGACTGGAACTTGAGGACTGTAGTTGGACACCTGTGCTGTAGATAGATAATGTTTTAGAAGGTGGTATTTACATTTTCACCATCCGTATAAAACACAAACCTATCAATGCATAGTTATTATAATAGACAAAAAGATGAAAATAACTTATTTATTTTTCATTAAATAAAATTTCATTTTTTATTATTTATAATTGTTGAAGCAAAATTTTGACTATAGGCAGCAGACTTTTAGCACTTTGACTCTTATCAAAAGATGTTAAGTAGACAGCCAAAGAAGAAAAACTAAGTTGAGCATGAAGTTGGTCAACATGGAGCTCATAAAGTTTTTTTTTTTTTTTTTTTAAACCACTGAGCTCAAGCATTTAAGCAAAGAAAAAAAACGTTGCAGGGGTCTCCGTGTTTGCTGAATCTGTACTAGCACAAAAGTTTTACCCACTCAGATGATCTATCAAAAGGCTCTCAATAAACTTCCTCCATTCGTATAAAAAAGTCTTTCAACGATTCAAGCAAATGTTCACAGAAACCTGATGAATGTAAAAATCTTATCACTGAAATAAAGACCAATGTTGTTCTTCATCTAACAACATTTTTAGCCAAAACCAATCTTGAGAATTTCTCTCTCTTGCTCTCACTATTCTGTAGATTAGTGGTGTGTGAGCCAGGCTCTTTTATCCCGTCTGCAGCTGGTTCAGAACTCAGCGGACAGACTTTTAACTGGTATCAACAATGGATGAAATATCAGCCTTATTTTTGCATTTAGTCTTTTTAATCTTAGGGAGGGGTAGTGTAGTGGTTACAGAAGTGGGCTTAGGTCTAGAGAACCCAGATTTTAGTCCCCAAACTGCCAATAGAGAAGAATCACTGTTGGCCCTTGAGCAAGGCCAAGGGCCAACAGTGCACACCTGAGAGCATCTCTGAACTCCTCTGTCATTTAAACACCATACATATTACACAAACCTATCAATGCAAAATTATTATTTTTGCATTGATAGGTTGCATAAATAGCTGCATTTAGCTGTTCCCCTGCCATGACTGATCTAATGGATAAATGTTTTTTGGTGTTGTGCAAATCAGATGTATAATCAATTCATCCGTTATTGTCATAATTTCTGAATGCACGATTTCTGGTTCATTCATTCTTAGGATTTACTCCTTTGAAGTGAGACTGTTTATTGAATTGAGTTTATTTCAGGTGTCTCATCCGCCTGAATTTTAAGTTAATTAAAGGTGATGAGTGGTGCTCCGAGGTAATTAATAAATTCATAATTCGTAGAGGCTAGCAGATTATGCAGTATTTGGCATTGAGTTTAAAGCTGATATTATATTTATTATGGTGCAACTCTGGACTGGTATTTTACTCCTCAAGTGTAACTTTTTGCCAATTTCAGAATGATCTTTAGCTTCATGGGTAAACAATCATAAAAACTATATAAGGAACTAATTACTGGGACTAGTCAGTTGATATTCTGCTTTTCTTTTAAAAGTCACTGTCACTGAGATATGAAAACTCCTAATTATTTAAAAAGTCATCTGTGTGCTTGACATATGGATGTCAGCATTATTCTACTTTTGCAGTGCGTTCTGGAACGATGGTGTGTCTCAGTTACTCTTAAGACAAGAAGACAAGAATACGAAAAAAGATGCAACTTGTTTGAATCGTGTGTGCGTGTAGATGTGTATAGATTTTCTTTTCTTCTTAAACGGAGGATAAGCAGAAATTATGCTACATTGCTTTTTCTTGCAGTTTCCAGGCAAGGCAGCAAAAACAGCGACACAAGTCGTCACTGCTTCCTGTATGATAAGAGGAGAGCTGAAAGGGATAAAGCCTGTGGACAGACACAACTTCCTCAGGAGCCGCGTTCTCAACACTTTTCTCATAATGCCTCTGAGTCATTTTGTCGACCATATTTGCTGAAGGAGTGAACGGGGGCTCGCCTCAGGCTGAAGAACAAAAATAGAAGTTCTGTTGAGATGTAAACCAAACAAGCCAGTCACCCCATCATAACCTCTGACTGTGACCCATTGGACATGACCCTGAACACAGAAAAACCCAAAAGCCCACTGCTCCATTCAAACATATCATGTTCCAGCTTTCTTTAACTAGTACTGATGCTGCAACGTCAACAGATGACAATACAGCGGTAAAGTGACTAGCAGATATCGGTTACCCAGTAACTATGGAGGATATTTATGCTGGAGAATTAAGAGAAAAACTGTAAATCTTCTTGGTCAGTCTCAGGCAAACTGTGTGTCATTGTACATGGGATATCTACTGACACGATCAAACACGGGTGGAAAAAGTACTGAAAAACTGTAATCAAGGAAAAGTACCTTTACTTTGCTTAAATAGTAAAAGTATCCATGTACAAATCTACTCAAATAAAAGTAAAAAAAGTACTAAAACTTGAATTTACTTTGAGTAAAAGTGACTTAGTTACTTTCAATTAACTGATGTACTGTGATGGCCTGGCGAGCTGTCCAGGGTGTACCCTGCCTTTCGCCCAAAGACTGCTGGGATAGGCTCCAGCTTCCCTGTGACCCTGAATTGGATTAAGCGGTTAGGATGATGAATGAAAAAATTATCTGATGTAAACAAATAATGAGCCAAAATCCAACTCTGTTTGGAATAAACTTTTAAGTAGTTCATCAGTGTGAATTGTGCCTGTATAAACGTGCGCATGTCCGCCTGCGTATTTTCCTTTCAGTGAGCGTCAAAAGTGACCAAAGTAGATTAGCAGCGGAGATGAACAATCCCTGATGTCCTGTTCAGGCTGATGTTTTTTCCCTGCGTTTAATTTTTCACTCAGTACCGGGAGAGGTTTCTAATGTAGTGACTTAAAATACATGGGTCAAAAGTAAAATGACCCATTTCAAAAAACTACTTGAAAAATTACAAATCACTCACAAAAACTACTTAGTGTCATCAAGTAAATGTAATTTATTACTTTCTACTGATCAATTGTTATCAAATTGTATGACTTTCTCATGAATATATTGTTGCACATTGTGTAAACATCTAATCTGTATTGAACTGGTTCACGTCCATACTTACTGTGAACAGCTGCTGGAAATAAACAGCTGTTTGCAGTAAAATTCAGTAATTGCAACCAGCTGCGGCAGAAAAAGCAAATATTATGGTCCAATTTATCTTTTTATTCCATCTGACTATCCTTATCTTCAAATGTACTTTCAGTGTTTTATTCAGTGTGTTTGGATTCGATATGAAAAGACTGAACAGAAAACATGAGCCAATGTATTGCTATATGGGACTGAGACCACCACAACCTTGTCAAATCATTTCTCAACATAAACCACAATGGTGACTTTCACAAAGAATTGATTTTTTAAGATCATTCTATTACTACTGGAGCACACATTTATCAACCAAATTCAGCTGTTCCTCCTCGTCTGAGTTTGCTTTAAAAGTTCTGCTGAGTCACAATTCCCTTTACTTTTGCTTTTATAGACAAACATCTACATGCACGCAACTTCTGTGCTGTACTGTAAGGTGGAAGCATTTATCATTCTATCAATATCATACTGGATGTCTTTACATTCCTTGGTCCTTTGAAAATACACCGAACGTAGACACAAACCTTCTCACACTTCATCCCCGCAGATATTATGCATTCACAGGCCGTTACCAGGGGAACAGTCACAATCCACTGTGTGAAATTAATTAAGGGTGGACATTTGAATTAATTAACTGGATAGGAGTGTGGCATTATACTGCTCCGGCCTTATGACATTCAACACTCACATTCGCACACGAGAGTTTACGGGAACATGCTCATGCACTGTGGACGCACACACAGATAAGATTTAATTACCTGTGTGCAGATCATTGGGACAATGTGGATCAGTCTTAATTACATATTGCCCTGCTCCTGTGTGAGTGGATGTGTGGGTGTTTGTGTGTCTGCGTATTTTAAAGAAGATGAATAATAGAATAAGAGTTGGAAAGTGGTTTAGTTGCATTTTATTCAGATGAATGTGAGGGTCAAATCTACTGCTCTGTCAGCTGGAATGGCAAGCTGGTGTTTCAGCAGTCAGAAATACTGAAAGTTTAAAATTCCCAAAAGCTAACGTTCAAACCAACACCCGTGTTCCCAGTGCACCCCCTGTGGGCTTGAAAGGTGGCACTAAAAAAACATTGTAGGTTACTTTTTAAAAGGGATGCCAGCTTCAGTCAGCTGGAATTCATTTACAGCATATTTCCACTGTGACAAAGTTTGTTTTTTTTTTCTTTTGGTGGTTTGTTTGTTTGTTTTTTTGCACATCAGAATTCTGCTTTACAAAATGTTTTTCACCATTCTTGCTGAACATTTCACTGTGAATCTGTGATAAAGGTGAAAAAGTCTTTCCATTTAAATCAGCCGGATTTACTCACATTGCAGGACTCTTCTCTCACTAAAATGGATTTAATCAAGACAACAAAGTTTACCGACTGATCACTTATCACTCTAGAGAACTGATTAGTCTTATTTTAGCTGAGCCATGAAAGCAAACAGACTCATTGCTTCCATTTTCTCTAGTCACTGGTGGGTGAAAATGTTGTACAAGTTAGCATCAAGTCACCAGAGAGACTTGCAGCAACCATAAAATATAAAAACAGTTTGAAACCGTAGGTGTCACGCTTGCTTCTGTCATATGTTCCATTAGGATCTACCTTATCCGTTTAAATAGATAAACTCCCTCTAAATCCTTTTGATCCAATGATCCAAGGGAATTGTTTAATCATTTATTTATTTTGTTTTCTAAAGCAGAAAGATATTAGGTACAGAGAAGTAGTTCTCAGACCATCATAGTCTGGGGAATCAGAATACTCCTTCACAGGCCGACTGAAGCTGGAAACTACTCATCACAACAACAGTGCTAAATTCTAAAACATTAAAGAAATTCTGATAGTTTAACTAACAAACTTTATGGTGAATATTTACACCTGATCAACAGAGCTTGTTTAACATACCCTGGATATGTCTGTTACCTAGGTAATTTACCCGGACATTTAGAATCTATTAAGTGGTACAGAGAAGCTTTTTCTTGACTTAGTAATTCAATCCAGTGTTTTCATATCTGAACAGTGCATGCTCACATAAAAGGGGTTGAGTTTTGCAGAGTCTGACCCTTCACAGATATGGAGAAACCCTGCTGAGCAGCATTTTGGAGGAACAGACGATTATTCCTTAGAAATATGAAGACTTTAAACACACCATTCAGTAGTTACAGAGTGGCAAAAAACAAACAATCAAAAATATTCCAATTTGGAGCACCTTGTGGCTAAACAGACCATGTGGATCCAGTCTGTGTAAGTCTGAGGCAGAAGTGGCTTCGGGCAGTATTTTTTTATTTTTATTTTTATTTTTTTTTTTTGGGTTAAGTTGTTTTAGATTGTAAAAAAATAAATAAATAAAAATTAAAATAAAAATAAAAAAATCTTCTCTGATAGATCTTGTAAATAACTTTTAACTTGGCTTCTTCATTTGGTAACCATATAAAGTAGTGAACACTCTGCCCGCTACCACACTTATCCCAGTATAAGTGGTAGTGGGCAATTTTTTTAAACATACTAGGCAGTTGTTTAAAAAAATTGAGAGGACAAAAAAAACAGAAAACCCTTAAACATAACAACCGATCTGCCACTAACAAAAGCCCAATGCTAACTAAAGCTGAGATGAGTAGAAAACTGAAGAGTTTCTTCTCAGCAAGGTGTATTTGCTTTGCCCACCACAGTATAGCAAACCCAGTAATCATGCCAAAACAATGGGAAGTTTTTATAAGCATTGGCTTTTTTAAGATGATATCTGGGAAATTCAGCATCCAGACAAAAAGTAAGATTCAACTGTAAATGTATGCCTTGTTTTTTTAAATCTTTCTCAATGTAAAAACATCTTCATAATCACTATTATTATTATCATCAATGTTTTGGCTTTTATTCTGACATGAGAAGACGAAGAAACACTTGATATTGAAATACAACCATTCAAAGCTGGCTATAGGCAAGAAATTTAAATAATTAATTTAATTCCACTGGAACAATCCCATGTGGTTGGTTTTATATCATGATTAAATCTCAGTGTGTTAATGATTCCTCCTCAGTGAGTATTAATACAAATGAAGATGTGTCTCCTATATAGCTTCCGAATTGTACATCTGTTCTATAGGACCTTGCAGTGAATAAAAGCTATAAAATCTCAAAAGAAGCTATCAGAATTATATTGCATCACTTTCAGAGATTCAGTTTAAAGTTGTCTAGAGTTATTGCAAATAATGCAAGAAGCAGTTATATTTATTAAAACTAGAGCAGCTCTGCATAATTCCAAAAGACTCTACAAACTTAGATCAAGCTATTATGAAATATGTATTCTGACACCATGAAAAAAAGTGAAGTTATTGACACAAGTAACAGAGAAAAACTAAACAAGAGAGCAACAGAGACAAAGATGGTGAGGACTCAAATTTCCAAATCAAAGGACAACTCCAGCAATAACAAGGCGTCATTAATGAATAAGAACCACATATCTGTATGTGATAGAGATTGCCACAAACAACAATTGTTTGTGTTTCATTGTACTGAAATTCTTTTTGAGTAATGTGAATACTATGAAAACTCCTGTTTAGATCTCAAAGAGGCTTTGCAGATATGTAGAAAGGGAAGAATACAACGTAAATACCAGAAGCAGAGTAAAGTTAAGGACTAAGTACTTAATGGAGACAAGAAGCAGATGACAAAATGTCTGCTCTAACACCAGTTGCCTGGAAAAATGTGGAAAATTTCACATTCAATTGAAGAGGGCATACTGAAAATAGAGATCAAAGAAAAGGGGAACATAATGGCATGAAGATGGAAAAAAACATGGCTATCTTTTCTTTATGAAATCTGTCATGTCATGGTATTCATAATTCTGATCAGACTTTCTATTGGATCAAATTAGGATCATATCAAAGTTTATTATTTCCGACTGAAGTAACTCAGCGTGCTTACAGCAAAGCAGACAGTTATGGGTGGCTCACATAACCAAAATAACTCATTTCATCGGTTTAACACGTATGCATCCCTGAATCTTCTTGCACTAAACTGAAGTATCAGTAAGATATTGTTATATTACTGGAGGCGACCGAATATCTTTTGTTTCTGACAGTTCTAAACCAGGTGTTTTTTGTTTTTTTTTTATTTGGATGGTATTTATTCCCTTTTTTGTGAGACTGTGATAAGTGTAAAGCTGTGTTTGACCCAGTAGATCAGGGCTACAGAGGAAAGATTATATGTGTGCTTTGGAAGCTGTATCTGTTCAATTTTTCCCCCGTCAACTGTTTTTGAGGAAGTTGTTGAGACACAAATCCATTTTTCTAATGCCTTTGGATGAAAAACTGTTGTAAACTCTACATTGTGCTTGTATTGCATCAAGTAACCGAGCAACAAAACCTTGACGCAACCGATCACTGACAAAAATACATTTAGCTTTTAAAGACATTTCAGCCTCTGAAGGGTCAAACTTTCTAAGTAGCATAAAATATTTAAAATGAAAAGTATTTCCTTGCAATTTGAGAGTAAGCCACACTGAATTTCTGCTGTGCAGCTATAGGTTTGTTTTAAGAAGAAAGAATTTGTGGGATATGACAGAATGCAAGTTTTAATAATAGTAGTGTATTTTATGTTTGCAATAGTGGCCAGTCTAAGTTATCATGTGTAAATCTCCTGGAAGGGCAATGTCACCCACAATCTGTCTGGAATCATTTCCTCTGGCATTCAGACAAACTACACAGCCATCCATGTACTGTTTTTTTTTTTTTTTCTATCAGATCCAGTTTGCAAATTTGGTATTTTTCTCTCCCTTGTTCTTTGTTTGGGATCCATTCAAACACTTTGTATCATCTGAAATATTACTTCTCTTGTCATCTCCCATTTTTTATGCATATTTTTTCCAGTTAAACAAATGTAAACTCAGAATGTGCCCAGAATAATTTCAATGCCTTTCAATTCCTCCCGTTCAAAACCATCAACTTTGACAAATTACCTCTAATTCAGTTCTTGCACCATGCTGGTGTCTTGGTAGGTGTTGTCAGATGTAAAATAGAATTTTATATGGGATTAGCCTTTTTTGTGCTGCCACATAATGATACCTCGTATTCATGAAAATGAATGGCCCAGCAGGTTTATTTGCTTCATAAGCTGAAATCATATTCTGTCCTTTTATATCTCCATCATCTCTCATCACTCTTGGTGCTCTCAGTCTCTCTTCTCATCTTTGTAAACCATTCCCACGTTCCATTTTAAGCAGTGTTGTGCCATCAAGAGAATTAACTTCATCTCTCTTATGTCCCATCCTTGTAAACCATTCCCAGTAATTATGAAGGCAGCTACTCAGTTGGGGATTTCATCACATGGTTGAGAGTTCAACAGAGAGCCCAACATCAGGAAATCCTTGTCACAGCAAAGAGACACTAACAAACCAAAAGACATGCTGAACTGCTACAAAATGAGCCAAAAAGCCTGGAGGGACTTTGATTAAAGCCTCCATTTGGAAACCAAACACGGGCACGAAGGTTCCCCCAGGAAAGAATTTAGGAGACTAGGTTTGAAAAAAAAAATTAAAAATGCTCTTTTGTCTTCTTGCAAATACTGATAAAATGTAATGGAACGTGTACGGTTCAACAAGATTAGTGATTTATCGTTTTGCCATAGAAGAGTTCATTTTTTTACACTTGATTGGATTTGGCAAAGAATACATTTTCAGAAATAAACTTTTGCCCATTTTGTAAGAAAAAAACAATTTGAAAACTTGATGTAGCCAAAGGAAAAAAAAAACAGAAACTGTATGACAAAATGTACAGTAATGCCACTAATCTTTGTCTTTGTATTACACCATGCACTGATAATCTTTCAACAATGCTAAACCAGTATTTTATATGTCATGAAATGAAAACTTATCTAGATTAATATTGGAAGGTGTGGCCTTTAGGGTTAGTAGTAACATTAACGTAAGTGTTATTTATGTCTGGTATCTGTAATAGCTGTCTGGATTGTCTTGCCATGATGAGATGGATTGCTGTGACTTTGTAGAGGTCACAGTGTTAATAAGAAGAGTCTGTATAGCTATTAAAACGCTTTAAGCACACACATGCACACACAGGGTTTTCAATAAATGACAAAAGATATGACGTAACCACCAGTAGAATTGAAAAGAGCACACAAGGAAGTAAGGAAGGAAGCTAAATTGGTTTTGAATAACAGTATCATTTCAAAGATTATTTCTGATCAATTTTTCAACAGTATCTCTGCATAACAATTATGTGTAAATGTTAAACAACTAGTTAAATAAGAATGAAGCAAACAAACCAAAGCAAAAAAAAAAAAAAAAAAAAAATTATAAACATTTGAGCAGTGGATGTCTGAAGCCGTATTCGATAAATAGAAGTTCTAAAAGACCAAAAGAAGGTGTTTTTCTGTGTCTATTTGTGTCAACACAAGCTTTTCATTATATTTCTATGTGTGTTTGAGCATCAATACAAATACAAAAAAAAAATGGAAAAAAATATGAACATATGCAGGTAAATAGATTCATCTTGTCCAAGACATTGAGCAGTGTCCTTCCAGATCCTGCACAGTAAACACACACACAAACTTCTCTAGAGTTAACTTATTCTTCTCCTCAAGTATTTGTACCACAGGGGAGTATTTCATGGCAAATGGAGCATTGCAGCTTTATCTGTTCTGCTTGGCTCCCCACTCCGTCCTCTCCACTTATCTTGTCTCTTTTCCTCCCCTCAACCATGCCACAGGACACCAAGTTTGAGGCGAAATTTGTTTCTATAGTCTAGAATCATTCTACAGAATGTTTTATTTTTTTTGCCCATGCCAAACTGTAATCATTGCAACTAGTTTAGCGTTTAATTGGGACACATTTTCCTTCCTAACCCAACACATAAACACCTGCTATTAAAACATATGAAGACATTTCCCAGGTAACTAATCAAAGGTGAACAAAAATATTTCCCTGGATGCATTAAAAGTCACAGTTGAAAGATCAGAGCAAGCATTGATCTGGAGAACAAATGATCATAATTGCGTATTTGTCTTAACACTGTTCAAGGACCACCTACTCCTATCACACTAATAACACAATTTTTCTTTTCCTTTTTTCATTTTATTTCTTTTCTTCCCTCTTCACATAACAGAGTCACAGAGTATGGTGAAAATGTACAGCTTATGTGGCCGTGAACTTCACAGATGTTGGTGCAAATGTGGGTGGATATCTTCTTGGTCCTGGGTGCCACCTAGTGCTTGTTGATCTGAATGTGTGAACATGTGCCTTTATTTCATAAAAAAAAGTTTTGATTAAACATAGCAGAACTTTTCTCCTCTTTCCAATAGAAATTCATATGTAGAGGTGAAAAACAAAATAAGGCTCAATCATTTGGACGCAGCTGCCGCATCATACAAATCACTGAATGAGAGAAAAAAAAAAAAAAAACACATTCACCTACTGATAGCAGGAAAGGTTTGTTCTTCAAAAATATATACATTTACCTCTTTTAATACAACCTGCAACACTGAGAAAAGGTATTTGAACTAAGCCCAGTTTTTAAAGCAATTGTATTTATAAAACAATAAAGTTTTTCTTTGATAATCGGGGGCTGTATTTTTCTTTTCTTTTTTTTTTTTTGCTGTTGAAATTAATCTGTCCTATTTACTTGCTGGTATACTTGGTTACATAGAATTTCAACCATATTATGATGTTGGAATGTATTCAAAGACTCTAAAACGTCTTTAACCTTTTTTATGTCAGTACGAACAGTTTCTTCTCACTTTTTATGTAGAAAACAATCCCCAGTGAAGTTACTGTGAAGTAGCTTGATCCATGTGCTTGATAAATGTGGGATTAGGGATAGCGATTGGTTTAGGGAATGGCATGCAGCAACTTTATGTCCAGTGAAGTGGGCAAACATGGTTCTTGTCCCAGTAAGGAGTTAAGCAGGACACTATGTTATGATGAAAAACAAAGTTAAAAGCAGATGCAGTGGTTGTTGCATACATATCTATTCATAGTCTAGCTCTAAAGCAAGAACTACTCTTTACCCTACTCTAACTTTTATCTCTATCTCGCCCCCTCCCTCCCTTCCAGCACCTTGTTTCCTTTCTCCTCTGTTCAGGATTTATTACTCTTTAACAGGGAAGTCCCTGCTTGTATCAACTTCTTTCCATTGCCCTTTGCCCAACACAATTTTCCTTATAGCTTATTTTTACTCTGAGCCTGCTGACCTAACCAATTGACCTTTCTCTATTTTTCTTTATTTCTTTACCAGCTACCATCTTCATCTCACTTTATCAAAACACAATCTATCTGTGGGGTCCTGGTCTGGCAACAAGACAAACACAAAGGTTCTCGAACCCCCCAAAACACTAAACAGATGTGTCAGAAAACAATAAATACATAAACAGTATTATATTATTGTAAAAAAAAGAATGGTTTTTGATGCCTCATGAAACCTTAAATTGTACAGATCAGGATATATTTTTGTTCACATGAAAAACACAGAAAACTTCAACAGACACATTTTGAAATAAAAGTTTTTATGGACTTTTCAATGCTAAAATGTTATTAATATATATATATATATATATATATACATACATATATTATCCACTGAATCCAGTGGGTAAATGAGTGCAATCGTTTCAGTGGCTGTGTTCATCTCTCAAGCTTGGGTTCTCTGCCAGAGTCCTGGGAACTTGAGGGTCCTATGCAGTATTTTAGCTGTTCCTAGGACTGTGCTTTTCTGGACAGAAATGTCTTATGTTTCACCAGGTATCTGTTGGAACCACTTCTCCAGTGTGGGGGACACGGCTTCCAGTGCTCCTATCACTATGGGTACCACTGTTGCTTTGAGCCTCCAGGCCTTCTTCAGTTCTTCATTGAGGCCTTGGTACTCCATTTTCTCATTCATTTTCCTGATATTTCCATCATTGGGGATGGATACATCGATCACTAAGGCTTTTGTATGCTGCTTATCCATGATCACTATGTCCAGTTGGTTGGCCACCACCATTTTACCTGGATCTGGAAGTCCCAGAGGATCTTAACCCTCTCATTTTCCACCACCTTGAAGGGAGTTTCCCACTGGAACTTAGGGGTCTCCAGTCTAGATTCTGCTGTTCCTGTACACTATGCCGGCTATTTGGTTATGGCACTCCATGTATTCTTTGCCTGCCAGTATCTTGCAGCCTGCTGTGAGGTGCTGGGTTGTTTCAGGGATTCCTTTGCATAGTCTGCACATGGGATCAATAGCAGAGTATAGCTATTAATTCCCTGGATCTGGTTCCCATCAGTGAGCAGACTTCTGAGGACTTGCCTCACTCGTTGCAGGTGTTTAGCTGTGGCAGCTTTCCTTACGGCTTCTTCATAGTTACCATTCGCCTGTGGTATGCCCAAGTACTTGCAGCTTTCCTCCACATCTATTGTCCTGCCCTCCGGGAGTGCAATGCCCTCTGTATGGATTACCTTTCCCCTCTTTGTTATCATCCACCCACATTTCTCCAGTCTGAATGAAATTCCGATGTCCCTGCTGTAGATCCTGGTGGTGCGGATCAGTGAGTTGATGTCCCACTCACTCTAAGCATATGGCTTGATGTCATCAGGAGGTGGCTGATGGTGGCCCCATTCCTGAGTCAGTATCCATAGCCAGTCTTATTGATTGGTTGACTGAGGGGGTTCGGGCCTATACTGAACAGCTGCGGGGACAGGGCATCTCCTTGATCTTCTTCATCTTCATCTTCATGCCGCTTATCAGCCTAAGCAGGGAAGCCCAGACTTCCCTCTCCCCAGCCACATTTGCCAACTCTGTGGGGGGAGGGATCCCGAGGCGTTCCCAGGCCAGCTGAGAGATATAATCCGTCCAGCGTGTCCTTCCCCGGGGTCTCCTCCCAAAGGGACGTGTCTGGAACACCTCACCAGGGAGGCGTCCAGGAGGCATCCTGACCAGATGCCTGAGCCACCTCAACTGGTTCCTTTTGATGCAGAGGAGCAGCGGCTCTGCTCTGAGCCCCTCTCGGATGACCGAGTTCTTCACCCTATCTCTAAGGGAGAGCACGGCCACCCTGCGGAGGAAACTCATTTCAGCCGCCTGTATACGAGATCTCGTTCTTTCGGTCACAACCCACAGCTCATGACCATAGGTGAGGGTAGGAATGTAGATCGGCTGGTAAATCAAGAGCTTCGCCTTCTGGCTAAGCTCCTTCTTCACCACGACAGACCGGTGCAGAGTCCGCATTGCTGCAGACACAGCACCGATCGGTCTGCCGATCTCGGCCGCAAATCGCTCAAGCGAGAGCTGGAGATCACAACCAGATGAAGCCAACAGGACCACGTCATTTGCAAAAAGCAGGGACCCAGTCCTGAGGCCACCAAGTCGGATCCCCTCAACACCTCAGCTGTGCCTAGAAATTCTCTCCATATAAGTTATGAACAGAATCGGTGAAAAAGGGCAGCCTTGGCGGAGTCCAACCCTCACCGGAAACGAATCCGGCCTACTACCGGCAATGCGAACCAAGCTCTGACACCTGTCATACAGGTCGGACAGCTCACACAAGGGGGTCCGGTACCCCATACTCCTGGAGTACCCCCCACAGGAGCCCCCAGGGGACACGGTTGCATGCCTTCTCCAGGTCCACTAAGCACATGTAGGCTGGTTGGGCAAACTCCCATGCTCCCTCCAGGACCCCAAAGAGGGTATAGAGCTGGTCCACTGTTCTGCGACCAGGACGAAAACCACACCGCTCCTCCTCAATCTGAGATTTGACTATCCGGCGGACCCTCCTCAATCTGAGATTTGACTATCCGGCGGACCCTCCTCAATAGACCTTACCAGGGATGCTGAGGAGTGTGATTCCCCTGTAATTGGAACACACCCTCCGGTCCCCCTTCTTAAAAAGAGGGACTACCACCCCAGTCTGCAAGGCTCTCAATCACTCCCCTCCAGGTCTCACTGTCATTGCCCACGTGACCATTGAAGTCCTCCAGCAGAACAATGGAGTCCCCAGAAGGAGCATCTCCTTGATATATGCTACATTTGATGGAGACTTGTGCAACTGCCACAGCCTCATTGAGTTTGCAACAAAGGTTCTTATGCTGCCGTTGATCTTGTACAGCTTCAGACATTCCAGGATCCATGTGTGTGGCATTGAGTTGTAGGCTTTCCAGTAGTCAATCCAGGTGGTGCAGAGGTTTGTCTGTCTGGTATTGCAGTCTCGGGCGACTGTTCTGTTAACCAGCAGCTGGTGTTTGGCTCCTCAGTTGGTTCAGACAAATGTATGCTGTTGTACGAGTGACACAGGCCATATGAGAGGAAAAAAAATAAGCTACTATTACTGTAGAAACCTTTTCTTGAAAAAAAGATGACAAGAAAATCAATGACATGTCCCTGTGCCTTGACCAAAACTGTCAGAGAGGTACTAAGTAAATGACACACTCAATATAACAGGAGACCTGAGAGATGTTTTCAGGAACCATCTGCATTGCTGGCTGGAGGTTATGATGATGAGGTACAAGTCCACAGCTTATTATTACCTGACTAATTACATCAGCTACCTCAGGCTGGCAGCCCTGTGCCCATATTAATAATCAAAACAAAATTTAACTATTAACTGAATTAATGGCGTATTGGTGTATGTTGTGTCAGCTCACAAGGGAGAGCATGATGTGTGCAATGTATGCTTTTAGTGCCTTTCAAGGTGTTTTATGTGGGGTATTCATGAGTAAAAAAGAAAACACAAAAGCCTAAAGAGAATAATGGATGGGGAAGGACTAATCATATGTGGAATATGTGCGCATGTTTTTACAATTATTGTAATTGTATTTTGGTTGCAAGCACATGGTGCACCAATAATAAGCTGCATACACACTGATAATGCCTGAGTCAATGATAGGCATGGCACGCAGGTGCAGCAATAATGTTGTGATTAACACCAGCAAGGCCTCACACAGTTTTGCAAAAACATTTCAAAAAGGAAAGATCAATTTAGAAGATGTAACAAATATTATCAATGTACAGGAGGTGTAATTTAGTTTTGTTTAGCAATTAGACTGAAATACATCACTTTGGTCTCTATATAAAGGCCATTGATGGGGATGCCATGCAGATCATGTACTTACTGGATCTGTAGCCAGTAACCCTTCCTGCCTGAATTCTCAGGTGAAAGATATCATCTCACCTGTTCTGTCATCGTCCAAGAGGGGCGATTAAAAGCCAGTTTTCTCAACCATAGTTGGGAAAGTTTTCTCAGTATCTGTGCTATGGAAAACATCCTTAGTGTTCTGTTCCTTTTTAAGCTTTACACAGAGGCAGGTTTAAACTAAGGACTTTCTCATTGTTACATGGAAGTCGTAACAAATGCACCATGTAGTTAGGACTGGTTTGGTTAAGAGCAGCAGAAGACATGCTGTTTCAATGGAAGCATGCTGTTCATGAAGTTATTCATTGACAGCAGTAATAAATTTTTTTTTTTTTTTTAAATATTGTTTATAAATCTATTGTGCACTCTCCAAGCCATGTTGCTTTTTTTTTTTTTTTTTTTTTTTTTTTTTATTAAATTTTGGTGGGAGGTTGTTCTGTTTTTTCACATTTACGGGAATGACAGCTCAGTTATATGTTCTATTTGCAAGATAGATTTCTTTCAAAATTTGTGTTTCGGCATGACTAAATGCAATATTTTACTTGAATGAATCATAGTAACCAAGATGATACGGCGCTTTTCACTTTTAATCTATGATTACAGTTGAAAGGCTTTAGATAGAACGGACATCTTTCTAATCAAGGCGGACAAGCTATTATTCCTACCAGTCATATTGTTTGGCTTCAATCAGCACTTGTGTACTGCAGATAGGCTTTAGCAACTGTTTAATATGTGGCAATTATTTGGATTGCTTATTTCAATGCATTTGCATAATATTGTTTAATCAAATATGACTTCTCATTTATGGTTGAGCTTATAAATGTGATTCCTGCATCGAGTGAATAGGATCAGGACTGCTCATGCGCACTGCCCATTGAGCTGGAATGATTCTAAAGACATTACATCTGTCATACTTAACAAAGGACCATTTCTTGGAAAAAAAAATGGAAAGACAATACAGAAAACCTTATCACACGCCCCGTTGAAGCTAATTAATCCAGCAAACATGCATTAGGAAACAGACGGGAGACATATAATAAACTGCATGGAGCGGTAATTTGCTGTTTTGCCAGCTTGCTACCTGAGTCTTTATGAGTGGGTGGTATGTAATTTTATGTACACAAGGTCTTGACTGCCCTCAAATCTACCCTTAAGTACTCTCTCTGATGTCGTTGTGTTCATAGATTTGCACATCAGCCACATTTCATCACCAATGTCTAATGTTTGTTTTATGACAGGACATGCTCTTGCCTCTGTGTGTGTGTGTGTGTGTGTGTGTGTGAGAGACTATTGTGTCACCAACTAGTATTTGTCTGTCATGCTTGTGCGATTGGTTTATGTTTTTTTGTTTTTTGTTTTGCCCCCTATCCCAGCGGTCCACCAGTTGCCTCAAAATAGAGCCCAGACAGATGCAACATATTAGAAATTTGGTCCCAACTTGCATAAGCAGACAACAAAATACTGAATATCCATCCATAACAAATAGCACAACAGAGGGGGTTACAGTGCGTGAGTAAAGATGGAGAGGAGGGAAAAAAGGATTTCTCCATTTCAACGGATCAACGACTTTCCAATTTTAACACAATTCTCATTTAGAATTCAGACGGGAATGCGGCAAGATATTAATTTGGTGAAATCAACAGAGAAATTGGGTCACCTGTGAGCTGCTCATTTCACGCAGACAAAACAAATGAGTAATTTAAAAAGCAGAAAGAGGGAAGAAGAGGATGAGGATGATGAAAATTATATAAGGGCAGGAATGTAATGAATGCAAGGACGAGAAGAGACAGGCATGTTTATGTAAACTTGTATACCTAGTAGAAACAGAGATAATGACGCAAAGGTTGGCCAAGAGAAGTAGAGACAAGGCACCATGTTAGATTGACTTTGGAAACCTAATAAAATTGGCAGACACTGAGTTTGCATTCATTGCAACACGTTTCCAATGACTGTAAACTAATGTCTGCAGCGTGGGGCTCAATAAGACTTTAAAAAGGAGAGCGGAGGTCAGGGTCACAGTTGCATTGAGCTCATTTAAGTTGAGAATGATTGCCTTTTTGTGGACAGACACACACAAACATATCGTTTCACACAGGCATACACATCTCAGATAGAACCCTGTTTTGAATAGATTATGCAAATGAGTTGCAAAGTATGTTGGGCTCGCAAAATAGGCAGAGTGGCAGTAGCTGTGACAGTAACTGCAAGTTAAAAGAGTATTGGTTATTCAAGTTAATGAAGTATTGACTGAATTGACGGAAGAGTACACTCCACCTGAAAAAAAGTTTATTTGCTGTTGGTTAAAATTTATGCTCAGTCTTATCTCTTAAAGACTCAAAGATGAGAGTAATATGCTATTTTAAGCACTGTAAACAAGTCTGGTGCATCACTTTTGTACAATTTAAGACTGCAAAGAAGCATGAAATGCAAAAATGTGGACACCATTATCAACTTGAGCTCCTGGATTACTTGTTAGGAGTATGGCTTACTTGCAATCAGTCTTAGGAAAGGTCAGCTAATGTAGTTTTCAAAAACTTATTAAAGCTGACTCCTTAAGATTTTTCCAAACTAGTAGCTGTAAATTCATTTTCTCCTTCAAATGCAGGAAAGTGAAATTACTGATATCATCAAAAGGGGACCATGGTCTAAAAGGACAGCAAAAGAGCTCTGAATTGTTTATTCTGAGATGTGTATATTAATCCAGGGTTTCAGACTGAAAAAGTCAAAGTAAGATAAGACCTAGAAGAGAAAAATTATCTTCCACAAAGTTTGTTTGTAAGAAGGCTTAAAAGTTAAAGTGAAACCTGTGCACTGTTATCAAAGATATTCATATTGAGCTGAGGTTGTTTTACCAATCCACTTTGCTAGATCTGCATTATGAAAGAATCATCAGAAAACAGTCCTTGACATAAAAAATTCGATTGGCCTTGGTGGTGTGATGCAGGCAAAGCTGTGCAAGAATTGTGCAGAATTTGGGGCATTTTGCAGGGAGAGATTTCTCCAGGCAAGAACTGAAATACTCCCAGCTTTGTCCTTGAAAGTGTTAACATGTTGTGATATTTTACAAAGGAAGATATATTGAGAAGTGACCGCACAGGGTTTTGCTGGGGGGCAGGTTAGATATTTTCACACAGTGAAAAAATGTGTAAGAAAACTGTCACTGCTTGTTCTTTGCTCTATGAAAATCACTTTTTTTTTTTTAACCAGAATGACCACTGTTTATAGAAAATATTAAGTGCTGTCGTCTTTCAATTGTAAAAGTAGAAAATTTGCTATTCCTTTAAGTTTTCTCCTGCTTCTCTCCTCCACAGGACAGTCCACTGACCCTCCAGTCTGACAGAAATGTGACTGTCAATGCGAGGAACGATCAGGGACAACTGACTGGTCAACTAACTGTGGGTAAGACATGTGCACCATACAACGAAATATCCTCACATACAGCACTGGCAATACCATTTTCCATCTAAGCAACCTCCAAATCAAATAATTTATTAGACAGATAGATGCATGGCTTTCTTTGTACTTAAATTTCTTAATGCATTTCCCTTCTTTGTGATTACCAAATCTATTTTCATTAGTGTATCTCACTGAGGCTGACAGCCCTGTTGTTTCTTAACTAAATCATGTTTTCCAAGCTCTTATTGAATTAGTGAGAGGCCCAGTGTCTAACAGAAGATGTCACTCAAAGGACATATGATGCATTACATAATTATTTTGGAGGGCTTGGTAAACTTTTTATGAACATGATTTTATATTAAAGATGCAGTAAAATGTACATAAATGAATGCAAACTAAATTATCACACTGGGAAATTCCATGTGAACATTCAGCTCTGTAAATGCATAAAAGTGCTTTTTCCTCCAGAAGTGATGTAAGGGTCAACATTCTGGCAGTTCTGGTTTGCAGTAGCACTGTTGTCAGTCAGTTTGAGGCATTTGATGAAAACACGGGGTAAAAGAAAGCGAAAACCAAGCAGCTGGCGGTTAAAAATGCAGCCTATGTGGAAATGCTAAAGATTGCTGTTCTATTCTATTCTATTCTATTCTATAGTCATTTAGCAGACGCTTTTATCCAAAGATATTCACATATGAGTGAGAACAACACAAGCATGAAATCAAACAGTAGAGGACATCGTAGGAAGGTGCTAGTGGACTGTCCACTTGGACGCAGATCCTTCCATGGATCACCCCTCATCTGCCAGGAGCTGGATGCAATGTCCCTGGATGCAATGCAATGGATGCTGGATGTTAGCTCTGGGTTAGCTCAGTTAACTCTTAGCTAGAGACAAGTTGGAGTTTGATACATTTCAATCATCCACCCCCATGTTCAAAGACCCCCTCTTAGCTCTACCTCTTTGCTCATTGTATTTTCCGCGAGCGACGGCAAGCATGATACTGCCAAGACAGCGACTGTGGGTACTGCCTAATGAGCTTCACTTGAGCTTTCTAGAAACTTACGGTTGACATCTCGGATGCTTTGTCCATCAGTCTATGGAAAAGACAAGTCTAAGGGTAATTAAGCAAGTTGCAGGTAATGTCGGTTATAGTGTGGTGAAGAGTAGATGGTGAAAAACCCTTTCAAGTGTAGAGCTTGTTATGAGATTCAAAACACAATGACAAGAGTTCCAAGTGGCCTGGTGAACATGCTGCTATTGAGGTGCATTACAGTTTTGTACGATTATTTTAACACTTGTCTCATTGGTATTTCTACTGTTTCAAAACACTTAACAGTTAATGCTTTCAAACACACTCTCGAACATCAGTGAACCTTTGGTGCAAAATGTAGATAGATAGATAGATAGATAGATAAATACTTTATTAATCCCGAAGGAAATTGTGCAGTTGTCCGTTGCTCACATTCAACTGCACAATTTCCTTCGGGATTAATAAAGTATCTATCTATCTATCTATCTATCTATCTACATGTACAACAGCCACTAAAGCACCTCATGATTCACTCATACTGTCATAATATGAATAATGAAGAATGTTGTCACCAAGCAACACAACTTCAAACACTGAATATTCAGGAAGATTTAAAGATTCAAAAAGATTCTTAAAATTCACCTATAACGTGTTATTAAATTGCGATTTTAATACCAAACTTACACATGTTAAATTAGATAATATAATTAAAGATATGCATTAAATTAACAAACATTTTAAAATAAAAAAAAAACAAGTATTTTTCTTTGAAACAGGAATATTTGATGTGTACTTTTCAATTAAAAAGGAATACTATTGTTCCAGATGACAAGTACGTTATTGCAAATAAAATGATACAATATAAATGGTTTTACAAACAAGAAACTATAAATTACGAACACAATGAGTTTGAATAAAGACACGCTGAAACCCAATGATAATCGTGACACCAGAGGAATGCTGCGGCTGTTATCAGGGACAAGGAAGAGGTCAAATCTGAGCCACAATTCAACTTGTAACCATCTAAAAGAGAGATCAGATGGTGACAAAGGTAATGCTTTTAAAGAGTTATGTTTGAATGAAGGCTGGCTCGGTGATTCAAATGTCTCTTTGTGATTCATTGTCTGAAAAGAGTACAAAGTGTTTTGGATGTGCACACTGGACAACCTCACAAATGCATTATTCAGAGGGTAGCTTCCAAGGGTTAGCAAAACATCCTTTAATTAAAGAAGCAACTGTGATGCTATAACCCCTACTGGCCCGGGCATGGTTCTACTAAAATGCCACAAGTGGGCTTTTTCCGCAGGACCATTTTGATTGAAGCTTGACAACATAGACTTCCTCATTAGCTCCGCTACAAACTGACTGTGCTCTTTAATGTCCACTGGGTTTTCTAAGAATAATCTTAAATTATTCACTTTTTTGTTTGTTTTTGGAAGCTTGGTTTGTTTGTTCAGTTTAAGGTAATATTTTCAATTTAGCTCCAGCTTTGAAAAATATAAACTCTTACCTCATGTAAGACTAAAATAGTTATCTTTTTATTGAACAGCCCAGTTAGAAGAATCCTTCCTCAAACCATCAAAAATTGTTTCCAAAGAAACACTATCACTGTTATGTTTAAACTAAATTCCTCTGTTTGTTCTGTTGTATTAGTATTAACTTAATTATTCTTTTATCTGTTTAGAGGTATTTGATATGATGGGGCAGTGATAAATCTGCTACTGGTACTAATTACAGCTTCACTGGTGAATAGGTAGTGTTTTCTGTTACAGGACTCCATGTGATGTGATCTACTCATCTTGTTGGCTACCCATGCGCTTCTAGTATCTTTGCCTTCATACTCTACCTCTCCGATATGTTAAAAATGCTTAAAGCTCACCCCCTGCTGTTAAAACCCCTTAAACCTCCTTGACTCACCAAGATAAGTACTTCAGTGCTCTTTGATGCCCGAATAACCGTGTGCCATGTCGATTTTGTATTCGTCAGAAGCTGCTTGTTTTGAAGGCAGATGACCAGGCTGGTTACTGCAGCCAAGTTTGCGATGCTGGAGCAGCATGACATAAAAAGTCCTGTGTGACCTGACTTGCTCTGTCAGACATACACTTGTATTTACCTGACTGACAACACACATTTGGAATTGTATTTGGACAGTGACAAGAAAATCCACAATCCTTTCTTTCTGTTTCATAGTTACATCGTTACAGAGCTACACAGCAGCCATTGCTTTGGGCATAGATCCTTAAAGGACACACAAGTACTGGCTTGATTACAATCAAGATTCACTCTTATAAATACATGGAAAAGGACAACGACAGGCAGACTGAATAAAATTGGAGTAGATTGACCCTCTAGGGGACAATCATCTGTCAAACACCAGAAATCTCCTGGTTTCTTGGTTTCTTCCTGCCACTACCTCCTGTTGCATCTGTGCTGACTCCAGAATAATCACAAACAGAATAAATTATGGTTTTCCATTACCGTCTCTATCCTCAAAGAGACAGAAATTCTCACAGAAAAGGAGTTTTTCTAACCACTTCTGAAGCTGAAAGGTTCCACCTCAGTAAGCCCCTCATTAGTATGCCTCAGTGGAAGCCACCGGAAGAACAACTTGCTTTAACTCGGACAAGAGGTACAGGATCATCCTGACAAGTGGTATGGAAAGGTGAAAAGCCCACAAATGTTTGAAATAGTGCATTAACCGAATAGCAAGACATAAGAGCACTGACACCTTTTAACACTGGATAATAAAATGATAATTGAAAGTAGAGACAGACTCAGTGTTATGTTAAAATCACACAATCTGCAAAATGAAAAGATGGCTGTCCAGATAACATCTTGAGCATTTGGAAGGACCAAACTGAACATCAATAAGCTTTACTTAATATCATCATAGTGCGAAACAGACGTCTGATTGGGATCTTTTCGCTCTACTGGAACACAAAGAGGAGAAATGAAAAAGTAATATTGAGTAAGAAGGGAGTGCTGGGACTTAGCTGAATTTTATAGTATATGACAAAAAAATCAGAAAACACACGCACACACTCTTTTTACTATCACCTTTTGTCCTCTTGAGGGCTCATCTTTGAAAGAGGTTTGAGAGCATGCGTTGGCCTTGGGCCTCTCATCTCAGCTTTATTGCTCTCCTCCTTTCATCCCTCCATCCCATCTCTTCCTCTGTGTTGCTGTCAGCTCGTTAAAGTGAGTGAAAACCTGTCATCTTTGTCTTCTGAATGGTCGACCATAAAGATGATGAGTGAACTTGGAGTTTTGAAGCCGTACCCTTTCCCCCGCCTCGGTGATGATGTCCCAGCATTAGAGGCAGTGAAATGGTGTCTAAATGGTTTCTCAGCCTGAAAACAGCTGCTGCACAAAAGGAATATAGATATTTTTTTGCTTCTCATTCTGTAAAAAAACTTAAAGAAAAAAAAAAAAAAAAACTGCACACTGTTGATGAAAAAACAACTTATAACCAGTAGTGTTTTTTTTTGTTCAAAGAAAATAGTTAAATAGTCTAATACAGATTATTTGCAAATAGTAGTTTCACAGAAACAGGTTGTTGGAACTTTAATTAGACTTTAACTTTAGCTTCGTTCCTCAAAATAAAACTCCATTTTAATCCCTTATATCTACCCAAATGTTCTTCTAAGATGTTTTGGATTGTAATAAACTTCTATCAGGATCCAATCTCTTTGAATATCTTAAATGTTCCTTAAAAATTTGTTTTAAATGCTCATTTGGTGCTTTTGAAGAAATTTCTAAATACATCTAGAACCGATATCAACACAATATTACTTTCCCAACCAAACTCACTGTGGTGTTTGGTTTTTTTTTAAACTATGTATCACCCATCTTTGCTCATCCAGGAACCTCTATTGAGTTTCTCCAGCATAATGCATCTGAGACAAATTCAAAAAGTAATTTTGAGAGTTGTTTTACTTTCTCTATTTATTTTTTCTCACACTTTGAGGATCATTCATCTTTTATCTGCTATTGAAACAAACTTCTGACATTTTTTCCATGTTTCCTCCTTATCGTTTCTGGCTTGTTTCCCTTGTTTCACTATCTACAATCCCTAACTGGATCCAGGTTTACCACTAGGAAAGATGCAAAGAAATATAAAAAGTGACATAATCCTGAAATGATATTCTGTAAGTAATGTAAGGATTAAACAATGTGCATTACATGGAAACCCTGACCCTGCAAAGTACATAAAAATCAACCCTCAGAAAATCCCTACTCTTACTTTTTTGTTTTTCATATATTTGATTTGATTTTTTACACTGTTTCTATGCAGGACACCCAAATGTCATGGTTTTATGCAGAATGAAAATAAGTATTATTTTGATTCTGACTGACAGCTGAAGATCATTCCTACAGGACAAATAGCGAACCTAAAACAATGCTGATTGGCCAGGGGCACAGAGAGGTGTATTCCAATAAGAATCTTGGAATGAACCAAAGAGAGAGTGGTCTCAGTTCACCTGTTGCCAAAGGTTTAAACTCTCACATACACACCAATTATGCCAGTGTACCTAACTGATATATATATATATATATATATATATATATATATATATATATATATATATATATATATATATTTATATATATATATATATATATATATATATATATATATATATATATATATATATATATATATTTATATATATATATATATATATATATTTATATATATATATATATATATTTATTCTTTTTAGAAACAGCATAAACTTATGATGGACAGACAGTCTATCCAGGGTGTACCCTGCCTCTGGCCCAATGATGGCTGGGAAGGCTCCAGCCTCCCTGTAACCCTTAACTGGACTTTAGAGGTTAAGAAACTGAATTAATGATATGTAGTTATAAAACAAATAGAACCTGCCTCCATATAATGTGACTGATTTATGTTTAAAAAGATCACCATCTTGGTGGGTGTGGCACCCAAACACCCAGCAAGTTTCTGTTGATCTGAATTCATTTTAAATGTGTGAAAAACTTAAAACAAAAGTATTACATTAAAAAAATGTAAAACAAACAAAAAAAAAAAAAAATCAAGTAAAACATAATATCAGGGGTCCATACTGTCTGTACTGCAGAAGGTGATGCAAATATGCCATTTCTTTTTCTTGTCATCCTACTTTTCTCTGATTTGGGGTTGTATACTGCTGTCATTTGTAACCTGGACTCCACCTTTCCCGATCGCTCATTGACCCCATCTTCTATAGTAATAAATGGATTAAACTTGGACTTTGTTACCATCTCTTAAATTCAGGCTTACATTTATCACTTCATTATCTTTACCATCTTACACTAATTATGTTGCTTCATATCTCAGTAGAATCACTCACCTCATTTCTCTAACATTTGGCTGATGTAGCACAAAAAGTGCCTTATCAGAGCAGTAAAATTAGGAGCCAGAAAGCCAAAGTCCATAAAGAATAGCAGCTGTTAAAAATAGGTTTTCTTAAGTGGGACAGCATTCCTAATTCAAGCCAAATTCTCCCGTCTGCTGTACTTCAAAATCCCTTTTATTGGGTTCGCGGATGTAGAAATGTTATGCATTTCACAGAGATTTAATCGAATTTAGCTTTAATTCATTCTCACTAACATGGCTTTGCTGTTGCAGTTAAATGCTTGAATGTCAGCTAAAATCGGTTTCTGATTAGTGTTCATCGGGAGAACTTGCAAAGCCAAATTTAATTTTTTCCATTACACACATTGTAATTATAAATCTACATCTTTGCAAATCCCCCTCTGAGAAACAAATGATGTACATAACAGTCCTATTTATCTGTGATCATTTTAAGCTGATGTTAGATCTCTGTAGCTTCGCATGCTGAGAAACAGAGAGATACTAAGTAGCTTGAATCTGAATGTCTCTTGCTCATCCAGTTACAAAGTTCAGAAACATCTTCCTCATTTCACGCTGCAGCTTGAATATTAAATCGATGGTTTTAATGAGGCACTTAAAAATACATAGAGCTGCGCCTTAACAAACTGGAACGCACTTATGAAGCCATCGAGGACTCAATAAAGGCATGGATTTCCTGGCTTTGTTGTCATTTATCCCTTTGATGGCACTTTAATTGCTAAAGGCTAATTGTCTACATATAGTTTGCCCTGTATTATGGCAAGTGCTGTTTTTTTTATCACTTGCTGATATGTGTAGGCATGTGTTGCCCTAAGGCATGGATTTAATGGACCATATGAAGTCATTCTTCTGCACCAGTGAGCTATGGGTGTCATGTTGTTTTTGCTGCTAGTTTGACTCTAATAAAATGACAGATGTATGGCAGTAAGTATAATATCGCTGCCCTTGCCCCCAAAAATTACACGCATCCTCAAGTAAGAATGTTTATACAAAGTTTTTGTCTTTCAGCATGTAAAGGTAAACACTTTTCTTTGATAAAACAATTTGATAACACATCACTAATGCATTTTAAGTCTCTGACTGCTGATGTGTTCACAAAGTCATGAAATAAAATAGCATCTATATAACAAAAAACAGCATGCAAATTTGCTGTGAATAAAAACATTGTTCTAGGAGTGTGTAAATGTGTCCTTTGACAGAATATGATGTTGAGCAGGGGCGTTTTCTGGAACATTAGAGACTGAGCCCACAGCTTTGTAAAAGAATCTTGGTGAACAACACAGTAAAAAGGCTTTTTATTAAAGCTTTCTGGTCTGTCCTGTCTTCTCTGTCCTGGTCCTCTGTAAAATATGCCATGTTTGTTTTTAAAATAATTAATCATACCAAAAGCTCATCTTAAAAGGAAACTGACCTTTGCCACATAAATAGCCTCCAAGTGTCATTTATTAGAGGATATTGGCTCAATTACATAGTTTATTATGAAATATGTTACTCAAAGGTTTAAATGCAATAAATTTATCTTTTCTGGAAATCTGGATATTATGCCTGCATGCAAATATGTGTGTATATGATAAATCTAAATAAATCTAAATCTAGAATGAAAAAATGATTTTAAAAAAAACTTTTTTTTCCAGAGTAAATCATCAATCATTTGTTTTAAGGATCAAAACAAATCAAATTGTTAATTTAATGTTGCATTTAAATTTATTTATTTTTATTAGGTAGCCTCATCCTAATCCCGGCAGTCTGATCAGCACTTATCTATGCCGTTCTCTCCTGTTTGATTTATGACTTGTGTTGTTATCAACACAAGTTGTGTATGTCACTTTAGAAAAAAAGCATCTGCTAAATGACAGTAGTAGTAGAAGTAATAATCACATTGGTGAATCTCTACATGAATGACTGAAAACATGAAATACAACTCATTCAGAACAAAAATACAATTGTTGGTTTAATCTATAGACTGTATATAAAAGATGAACGGATCCTGCGTGACGTCACCCATAGGTTTCTGAAGAGCTGAATTAAAGCTCGGTGGGCGGTTCCTAACATCGCCATGTTGACAGGGGCATCCGTGTCATCTTACCCGGAAAATACAAATATGGGCAAAGAGGTGGAGCTGAGAGGGGGCTGTGAGCGCCATGGTGGATGATTGACATTGAGCGAACTCCGAGCTGCCTGTAGCTAAGAGCTTATTCAGCCAACCCAGTGATAACAGGAGCTAACCAGCTAACAGAGGTAAGCAGGCTAAAGATAAGTCACGTTACGCAGCTAAAAACCGCGGTCGTCCTACATTCTTCTTACTTGAAGAAGGGAGATTGGGTACCTGTCAATCAAAAGGGTGGCTGTAGCTTAGGTGTAAGAGCAGTCGGCTTGTAACTGGAAAGTTGGGAGTTCAGTTCCAGGCTTCCCCTGACTATGGGCAAGACACTGAACCCTAAACTGCCCCCCGATGTGCCTATCGTGGTATTAGCATGTATGTAAGTCGCTTTGGATAAAAGCGTCTGCTAAATGACTGTAGAATAGAATAGAAAAGGACGCGCCCCTAAATGAGCCAAATTTCAGAATTAAATTACTTTTAAACAGGTTAGTTAGAAAAAAATTCACTCCCCTGCACTGTTTATGGAATAAAAAACCAGGCTGTCAGCCAATGAAACTTGAAGGTCTCCTCGCTTCTGTGAAATTCCTCTCCGAGTGGTTATATTGTTGTCTTTGTACCCGTGTTGGACTTACTTAAGCCAGGAGATTACAAAACTACCTTTGTCTTTGATGTCATAAGTCAGTTCAGTTCATGTAAACTTAGCTTTTTTCCTTCTGGGGTGAAAAGTCATGCAGGGCTTGATGAGAAATGCTCAGGGCTCGAGCCGGGAATGTCCAGGCCAGGCGACGCCATTGGTGTAGGGGGAATACTGTTCATGCTCTGTAGCTGCTCTGTATTTTGCGTAAACCACATAAACCACATCTCAAATAGGACACAGTAAACATACAATAAAGAAAACTACTACATATAACATTAAACTAAAACCATGAATTACATTTTCTCTTCTTTCTGTTTAAAAGCGGGGTGTTAATACTTTGTGATATAAGAATGTTGCATCTCTAGAAACATACATAATGCAAAAGTGTGCTTTGAATGAAAAATATGCCACCAGGTCAGAAGAAAATGATGCAATATTCCTTTCAGCATTATACAAACCAAACATTTATAACTGTTGACATTTCAAACAGCACAATAGGATGCCCAAACCCCCCATTACAACTTCATTCAGTTTTGATCATTGCTATATTCCCTTCAGTGCTAATGTTTTCTCTGCAGGCACCGAGTTAGTTTGTTTTCACAGCATTTTAATTCTGTGCAAACAGATAAATATGTTAACATTTGTAGAGCTTCATCAACTTTACTTCACTGTGACGTTTGAGTTCCAGTAAAAATTCCTCTTCTTTTAGCTTAACCAAACATCTGTGTTTTACAAAAAACATTTCATATGAAGACCAGGCTGTCTGAAAGCACGTCAAGATGGCAACTAGGCATTTACTGCAAATGGAAAAGGTCAGTTCATAAAATGTCTCAGTTAAGGCTCACCAGGTCTTATTTAAATGCGGGATTATTATCTCCTGCAGCTTCTCATTGCAATTACGCTAGAATATTAATGTAATGATGTTCAAAGAAGCATGGAAGTCACTAAAAACCCATAAAGATCTGATATATGAGTTCTCAACTTTTTAAAAAAGGAATTATTTTCTGTTTTAATGTATCCTTTGTATGCATTCCATACCTGCACTTAAATATTTTTTCTTTTTAAAGGATGGAAGATAGATAGATAGATAGATAGATAGATAGATAGATAGATAGATAGATAGATAGATAGATAGATAGATAGATAGATAGATCACTGAAATTATTTTTCCAACTTGCTAATGAAATTATTTTTCCAACTTGCTAATGAAATTATTTTTCCAACTTGCTAATGTAAGAAAGCCTGCAGTAGATTTTTTGACAGTGTTTTTATGGACTTCAGTTCTATAGATATGTGTATAGTAGTACCTCATTTATGTGGCTGCTCATCAGCACTTCTACTATTTCATCTTCCCTACATCCCATGGCCCATGATTAATGTAGATAACAAATGGTATCATTTATCTTTCTCTCTGTCTCTTTCTCTCCTCCCTTACTATATTAATGACCATAATCAACTCTAAATAAATAATTTCTGTCCCTCCGTGCATGAATCTCACCGTCCCACCTGTGGCAAATTCCAAAGTTGAATTAAAAAATGCTTGGTGGTGCAGTTTCTTTTACTCTTTCTTGGATTACTGCACTTGTCTTTTTTTCCCATCTTTTCTCTCATTTATCATAATATGTTGGTTTTATGCCTGGGAATCACTTTGAAAGACTAAGGGTTTGTTGTGTTGCAGAAAAAGTGTCCAGCTGTCTCTCACTGGCTTCAAATGATGTTGTGACCCTCTTGTTTCCTGCAGTTGCATCATGGACACGTTGCCTGCTGTTTACTTTCAGAGGGCTAAAATGATAATGCTTCTTTTTGTTTCAACCTCTTTTCCTTTTCTGAGATCTAGAGTGGTTGATTTTGAATGCCACTGACGTCATTTGGCACCCAGTAATGCTTGTGCGAATAAAATGTGCAGAGTGGCATCTAAAAAAAAGCAGGTTTTCAGAAAATAGATCTCTAATTCCTTTTTAGCAAAATGCAACTCACTTTAAACAGTGTATTTCAATAGAAGTCATTGTAATGTAAACAGTAAGGTATAGCCTTAATTCCAGAGGGGTCGGTTAACGGGTGGGTAGGGAGAGCTTGCCAAAGGGGATCTTTCCCCTCCCCCAATGTTGGAGACAGGTGCTTTTGTACCCCCAAACAAATATATCATGGACAAAAAAAAAAACATTTTGCTTTTACATCTGTAACTCCCGTGGTTTTATTTTGAAAAGCTCAATGTCTTGCGCCCTGCTGCCTCACCAGCCTACTGGAGGACTGGGTTGGGGGAGTTGAGGACCTGGATTGGGAAACACTGTCCTAGTGTATTTAACCATCTTATTCACCCCAGCCGTGGGGAGCCTTGATACTCATCCTGATAGTTTTTTTTTATGTTTCCCTGTTCCAAACACATCAGATTCAGCTGAATGAATCGTTGTGCAGATCTTGATAAGCTGTTGGATCCATTTGATTTGAATCGGGTGTGTTGGAGCAGGAATACATGGAAAACCTGAGGTATTCCGATCCTGGAAAACTAGCGTTTCTTATGCTTGCCTTAAAGGGTGGGGTAATATGTTCAAATATTTTTTTGATCATTGTGGTTATCGTCTGGGATTTGTTAGAAAATTCAATCAAAATAATTCTGGAAAGTAGCCCCACTAATGAATCTGATTTCTTACTCCAAATCACCTTGTTACACTTTGGAGTAACTTGTTGTTAAAATATTATTGAAGTCAGCAATGCTGTCATTACACTAGAGCTGGTTACTCTTAGTGTTGAGTATGATCACGATCCTTGATGAGAAAAAGTCAAAGCATTTTCTTATACACTTCTGAAGTAAGAGGAGGATATTAAAATAGTCATTGGTAGAAATAAAATATTAACAATTCTCAGTATCATTTAAAAAAATAGATTTTGCAATTAAAACAAAAACATTGTTTTATGCTTTATGGTTATACAATTATAAATAGTACAAACATATAAACTCACAAACAAAGCTTCTCCAGGGCTCAATGCAGGTGGATGGACAAGATTATTGATGGATTCTCTGAAGCACATTTTTATGTCTCACAATCAAAGATGGCTGATCTGACCTGTGACCTTGCCCATGTGACTTTGACAACCAATAGAAAGAAGTTTCAAAATAAAGGAACAGTTTCAAAGTAAAAGAACATCTTTCCAGCACAATGGTTGTATAGGTTATGTACATGGACTGATGCATTTATGCTTTTAATGTACATTTTAAAAGTACAAGAATAGGTTATTTTGATTCTCATGACCTGCAGTCCCCCGCAATGTTGAAATCAATCCAGTGCCCTTGAATAAGGGTTTGATTTTTGATTAATTTTATCAAAACCTTGCTCATTTCAGTTTTTTCCTTTAACCCTTTACCCCAGCCTTTTACCCTTCTTCCTGCTTTTCTTTTACTTTCCATTACTCTATAAAATGAATAAATAAATAAATATTAATAAATCATAACATAAATTTAATGTCATAATTTCAATTATAAATTTTAGCTCACACCCCCAGTTTCACTCATGTAAAAATTTTGAAAATGCACAGAGAGTAAAATTTTATTCACAAATGTGTCCCTTCAACCTCACAAATTGAATGGTTTGCTGTAGAAAAAGGAAATGCAGACGAATCATTAAATAAGTGCGTATAAATAAGAATCACCTGGTACACACATACAAAACCTCAATCACACACAAATCTGTGTACAAATGCTCAATTTAATAACAAAGCTGAAGAAATTGAGATCAGCAACAACTCAGCCACGAAGTGGTAGCCTTGTAAAATCACAGGTGCTGGGGTACATAGTGCCCAGAAGTCACCAACTTTCAATTGCAACAGACCTCCAAACTTCATAGGGTCTTCAGAATTGCTCCACAACAGTTCCTAGACAGCTTTGTGGTTGAGTTTCCATGGCTGAGCTGCTGCATCTAAGCCAAGTACGATGCAAAGTGTTGGTTGCAGTGGGGAGGAACCTGCCACCACAAGACTCTAAAGCTGTGGAAACATGCTCTTGAGAAAAAATTCACTCTTCTCCATCTGGCAATCTGACAGAGAAGTCTGGGTTTGGCAGTTGCCATGACAACACCTATTTGACTGCATTGTGCCAAGTACAAAGTTTGATGGTGGGGGGCTTGTGATGTGATGTTGTTCTTCAGGGACTGGTCTTGGCCCTTCAGTTCCAGTGAAAGGAACTCTTCAGTACTTCAGTATACCACAGGATTTTGGACTATTCCTTGTTCCTTATTTTATGGGAACAGTTTGGGATGGTTCCAACCTGCACACCAGGATACAAAGCAAGGTCCATAAAATCATGGATGGCCAAGTTTTGTGTTTAGGAACTTGACGGGCCTGAAGAGGCTCCTGACTCAACATCAGTGGCTGACCTCAGAAAAGGGCTTCTGCAAGAATGGTCAAATATTCTAATACACACGGTTAGGTGTTTAGATAGATAGATAGATAGATAGATAGATAGATAGATAGATAGATAGATAGATAGATAGATAGATAGATAGATAGATAGATAGATAGATGAGCACTGATGTTGCTAACACCAATGTAATCAAAAGAGAAATTTGTGGTTATAGTAAATACAAATTTCAAGAACACCTTTATCAACTACAAATAAAACATTTTCACTATATTTCTCTGGTGTGTCAAAAAACACAGCCAAGTTATGAGAAACGTTTTGGGTTTTTTTTTTGTTTTCCACACTTGTGCACTCATACTGGATGTCATTGTTAGATTAAATGTGATTTTTTTAAACACTAAATTCTCACTCATAATTGCTGTAATAACCCCGTGTGACAACTATCATTATGAATATCCCACAAAGCATGTCGCTGAATAGTTTAATTGCACATGTATCATCTAAGTCAGTTCTTTCCCATGACACACACACACACACACACACACACGCACACACATGCAATTCTATTGGTGAGGTAATAAAAGAAATAACCCTTGCCTTGCACTCAATATCATTGCAGAAATCCTCTGTTGCTCAGCTTAATTGACTCCACTTGTAGAAAAGCAATTTTGTCCTTGAGCTTGTTCAAAAAAAGTCTCTCTAAACATTTAGACTGAGCTCAAGGCTGTGAATAGGCCAAGGCTGGTGACCTGAAACTGTACTCCTATTCATAAAAAGTGAAAAGTGATTTAGCCAATGGCCAAACCCAGCCAACCATTAGAGGCTGTCAGAAAAGTTTCAAAAACATTAATAAAATTTGCATTTAAAAAGTGCAAGGATCCCAAAGTTTGACTTCTATTACATCATCTGTTAGTTAAAAGCCTTAATGTTGCATTTATCATGTTGCCAGAATTAAATCCTAATGATATTGACAAACTATTTAAATGAGGCAAAATACAGTTGACTTTCTCGACATAGCCAAAGGACAAAACCAGCCTAACTTTGGACATCTTTCATAGCTCAAGCATGCATTAGTATTCACATACGCAAACATGCATGGCCATGGATGCAAGCAAAAGCTATTTGCAAGATCAGAGACACATATGGAGAAAAAATATTTGCAAAAAAGTCACTTACTGTTTAAGTGACTTCTATGATCTCTCATCTACAAAAGTATAAGAGAAAGATGGTGAGAGCAAGAGAGCTAAGAGGAAGAAGACATAATGACAAAGTGCATTGAGGCTTATTTTAATTAAAAATTCATCTTGACCTGTTTGGGAAAATCAGCCATGCATGAAGTGTTTACTTGGCTTAGCTACACTCTTCACTGTACCTATCCCTCATCTTCTTGCATTATATCCCTTCATTGCTTGAAGCCCTAATTTAGAACCTTGAATTAAACTCCAGGAGAGCAAACCCATAGAACTTTTATTACCCTTTAATGCGCAGTCGTAAAAAAAGTTACACCAGCACCACTTTAATGGGCTCTATTCATTAATTGCAGAATACAAATTGGGGAAGATGGAATTCTATTAGAATTTTCTTGAATCATTTCTTTAGTTTCTTGTCATATCAGGACTTCCGTTAAAAAAAAAGCATTGTTAATTAAAAAATATAATTAAAAGAAACCTTAAAATACACGAGTAACTTTAAGGGGAATAGCAAGTCCTCTCATCCATAAGAAAGAAAGAGACAACAGCTGGTTTTTCATGTTTCTCTTACGTTCAGGTAGTAACAGGACAACACCTTCATAAAAGTCTGTAGTCTATAAAATTGCAGTTGTAGTTAAAGATTATGGTTAATGGTGGCATGCACTTTTCGTAGCACGACACCATCACCCAAGTAGATACCATTTTTAAACTCCACATTTGCATTCAAAATAAATAAAGATTGCATAGCTCAAAGTGAGGTAGTCATTCCCTGCATAAATAAACTGGTAAAACTGTGTCTTTTGACTGGTGGTGTATATATTGACTAAAAAGGAATTTATTTATCAAATATGAGAACAAAAGGATGTATTCATTATACTGAATAACATACTGTATTTGATTTTTTAAAGTACTGATAAAAGTTGTGCTTTCCCCTTTTTATATTCAACATCGATTTTAGCAGGTAAGTCATGAAAACCAAGTTTGTATTTATAATGATGTCCTGTAAAAGACAAACCCTAAAAAAGAAGCTAAATGCTGAAAGAGCAAAAATATCAGTATATAGAAGAAGATTCCTTTGAAACAACTAACTACATAATTCTGACCATATGATGAGATGAAAAAGTACAATCAATACAGCAAGGCCATAAACACATAATACATATCCATGAAACAGAATCAAACATAAGGAATATCAGTGACCCAGAAAAAAGCAAGAATAAATCTTTTTAAGTGTCTGTGGTGTATTTGTTTCATCAAATAAATTTGTCAAATAGATCTTTTTTTAGAAGTTAAAGGCAGTAAGAGACACAAATACGGGGAAGATAAACCAAGAAGAGTTCTGTTAATGAACCTAAACCACTAAATAATACAGCGCGTGTGCATAGATGTCCAGTTCACAGAATGATGTGGAGTAAAATGTCATGCTTTAAATGGACGTATATGGCAAACCAGACAGCAGAATGACATCAAATCAAACTTTATTTATAAAGCATCTTTTATACAAAAACAGCTCAATGTGTCTTTCTTTATAAACAAAATGTAAAATGAAAACACAAACCTTCACACACTTCAGTATAAAACATTGAAGTTCAAGAACATATGCAAAATAAAAGTTCAAGAACACACTTTTTCACACACATTATCACACTCACAGAGCACACATGCAACCCCCACTGTCCCCTGCTCGTTTCTGCACAAACATAAACTCTGACTTCAGCTTTTGTCTCTTGTATCTAAAAATGTATAAACCAGATATTCAGTTCATCAGATCTTCATCTCCAGTTGTTATAACAAGCATCATGAGAGCAACCTTGCTTGCCGATAATTACATAACATAATCAAACACTAAAAGGACGGTAATTTGAAGAAGATGAAGAAGATCCACTCCACTCTGGCAGAATGTGTGAATATGGAGCGCTTGCTGTACAAGAAGTTTTAACCTGAGTAAAACCTCCTAACATGATCTAAATAGGTCGAAGTGCTGTCAACTCAGATACCCAAGTACTTGCAATATATTCACTAACCATGTACGTCTAGGATATCCCCGTCATAAGTACTGATGTTTGAGTCTAAAGAGGGAAAACAGCCCTTCCTACCCTTATCTACACGATCTGAGTCGACCTGCATCCATCACAATCTAAAGGTACCTTTTAAATTTCCATATCACTTTCAGCATAGCACATGTGAACTGCTGTGATCACATTAACTGATGGATAAATATCGAGGTGAAAAGATATGATCAGCAGTTAATAGGTTGTGATATTAAACAAATGAATAGTAGTGATGTTCAGATTTTACCCGCTAAGATATGATCTACTGGAATATTTAATCTTTATTAAGGAGAGAAAGTTATTTAAACAGCTGAAGCTTGTGCTATCTGACTTACCATATATCAGTACTTTCAGTACTTAAACCACTCCTGGCCATCTATGTTTTCTTTTTCTTTTTCCCTTCACCACAGCAATGTTTCCCAACACTAACTTACAGGTGTTGTTATAGCATTATGTGGGTTTGTTAAAAAAAAAACTCCAAGAAAACATTATGTTATAACCTAATAGTCAGAGCCAAATTCACTCCTTACATTGTCTAATCATGTAAGAATTGGAAATCTTACACTCGAAACCTGCTCCTTTCTGTCACATTTACTGCCGTGTTTAAAGGAAAGGTGAGGAAAACTAACACAAGAGTGTCTAATGTAACATGTGAAAAATACCATGAAGATTTTGGCAACAAAGAGAAGATCACACCACATGTTGCAGGAATGATTCAGGAAGTCACTAGTTTGCACTTTATGGCACTATTTAGTTGTTTTCACACCATTTCATCTTTTAGCACTTTGTCTCATCAGTGAAGTAATCCTACAACATTATTATTGCTGGAGGATCCTGCTGATAGAGGCACTTGTGAATACAGAGGAAATCCTGTCAGGAAGTGATTATTTAAATTAGTGCATCAGTTATTAGGTCTACTTAACGAGGAATCCTGCTGTTATTGGTGGCAGCAGAATTACTTTAGTGTGATCAGTGAGGGAGACATTTGCAGCAGCCAATTAATTGTTCAAAAGCACTTCATTACACTGAATCAACATTAGCCACCTGCAGGTCACGACGAAGATGATCAAAAAAGTTAAGATAATCATCACAGGACAGAGCATCTCCTTGTGTTTTGGGCAGCTAATGTTTTCTTAGTTAATGGTTTTCATTGAGTGAAACCTGGCACCTTTGGAGCAAGCTAGGAACAAACCAAAACATCAAAATTAAAAGAAATACGATTCTTCATAACTATGAGGCGTATATGTAGCACTTTACCAGCAAACAGGGCAATATCCAAAACTGCACAGAAAGAAATTACATCATTTAGTTCCACTGAATTACAAAAAAAAGATAAAAGGTCATTTAAATGCTTTTAAGATGTTATTCTTTTACAGTTGTAAGAATGAAGAGTTACTACCAACAATGACGAGTACAGCTTTCATAAGACTTTCTTTCATTTTACTCTTCAGATGATTACTGACTAATACTTCAATCACACTAAACTCTTGATTAATTCATTAATTTTAATGAAAGCCCATCGATTATTTTGTTTCCCTTGCAACATCACCTTACTAATCATTTGCATGAATAAAAACTGCTCTATGTCATTTTTTTCCACTGCACTCTGTCAGTTCTCCAAGCAATCATTCCAAACAACCATGAGTATGTTTTCCGTGCTGTTAGATTGCATCTCCTCTCACTTTTTCTGTTTGTTTTTCTTCTCTAGCTGCAAGCTAAGATGGTTTACTGAGGGCATTTACTGTGGTCTTTCACTTAAACCAGTCAGATCTTGCCACCATCTTTGCAAGCCAAGAATCTTGTAGCTGTCAGAAAATATTCCTTCCTCTGCGGCTGTCAGCTGTCATTTCAGTGCATGTCACTTTGGTCCAGTTATAAGTCCTGCATCACATCTCATCCATCAGTTATCCAGACATTTACCCGCATCACTACAACTCTGTTCACTGTCGATGTTCTCACAGGTCATGTGACTGCATGCTTTCATATGATTACATCCCATGTATTTCATTTACCTTCTTTTCTATGTCATTTATGCCATAATTTCATATTCTTTAAGATTCCCTTTATTAGTCTCTTGTCTATAAGAAGTCTGACAATGTCCAGCTGTCAACATTTCCCTTTTTTCTATAGATAGGCAGGACGAAGGGGGAATTTAAAATCACCACTAATAATAATTATTTCTAAATCATACTGAAATTATGACATTTGAAATGAAAAACAATCCGGACATTTTTACATTATTTAATGTTTTCAACATTTTGTCATTTTAGGTTCACATTAACACAATTTTTTTACTCCAGTTAATATTCAATCATGATTTTAGCAAATAAAAAGGTGTTTTTATTTATTGTATTAATACAAACTAAATAGATAAACTGATACTTCTATAGTTATGTGAGAACTCTCACCATCCACTTTAAGTTTAGGTGAAGAATTCTTTCAAAGCAAATGTTTTCCTGGGAATTATCCTCTGTTTAAAATAACTTCCCTTAAAATTTACTCCTTTTCATCTAAGTAGAAGCTTTCAACCTCAGCCCAGTTAGGTCACCTGCTGACCTAGTCTTCTTTAGATGGACGGTCATACCACAGAAGTCTGTCAAAGTTTTCAGTCATCTTCTGTTAACATCAATGGCTACGATGCTTGTTTCACTTAAGGTACAGCAGGAACAACACTCAGTCTTTTGCCACTAAGCTATTTGTAAACTTCATGGCTTCTCTTTATTTCATCTTATCTTATGTGGGACATTATAAACCCTAAAGGTTTAACACTTAATTAATGAGTTTATTTGCTATCAGGGAAAACATGTATTGTCTCTGCATCAGTGAATGCATCTTTATATGTTTCTGAAGGACTGCAACAGCAAAATCTTTTGTTGGCAGTGTAACATGTTGAAAATACATCAGGCTATGTACTTTACTTTAGGACTGGATTTCACAATCATCTTACGATCTATAATGCTGCTAAAATTTGCTCTTTTAGAATATCTTATACACTAAGTGAATAAAAGTAGAGTCACTTGCATAAAACAGATGTTGCAAATCTGCAGTACGGGCTGCATTAAAGAAAAGCTGAACTGCTAAACAGTGCTTTTCAAAAGCCTGAGACAGCACGTAACACAGCACAACTCCAATTTAATCCAGTGTTACTTAATCATCCTCCTTCCTCTTAAAACAAATGTTCTTTTTTTTTTCCTTCCTTGAATCTTGTCATGCATAACGCTTTGCAGTTCTTACTCCCAGACTGCAATATATTTGTGTTTTATACACTTGTAACAACACACACTTTGAATTTTTGACAACACAAATCTAAATCACTTTTTTTACACAATCAGGAGAAGTGAAGAGCTTACAGACACATGGTTGAGTAGAATAAAAACACTAAAACAGAGATGAGAATAAAGGCTTAATCTAAGACTGATAGCTGCTAATAAAGTTTGATTAAAACTGACAAGGCTCCCTAGCTTCTTAATTGACTCTTGTAATAGTTTAAGAGCCCAGACAGAAAAAGAAGAAGATAGTGAGTGAGAGAGAGACTTTTTAATAGCTTTAGCAGGGATGGGATAGCTGACCATTACCATCCAAATTGCAAAAGAAAAGAACTATAATGAATTAAACTCAATGTGCAGGTGTGAAAACTGGGATTTGTGCTGCTTACCATTTCTCTTGTAATGGTGATAAGAACTGAAACGTTCCATCTGTTTAACAGAGTCAATGTTTTGTCTTTTGCAGCAATTGCTACAATTAACCAAATGCTGAAGTGCCATTCTTACTCTGGTTAAGTGGTTTCCAACCTGCACCAAGGCCTGCAACGCTTTCGCCCAACTGACATTATACGCATGACAAAATTGAATTTGTACATGTTTACTGAAATAACATATTTGCTGGACTATCATGTGTCTAAGTGAGGATAAAGAACATTAAACAATGCAGTTGTAAAAGTTTAATGTTTAATGGACAAGTGCTTATGAATTTTAATTAAAGGAAAGAAATTATTAAAAGAATAGAATCCCCAATGGTGTAAGGAGTGGATTGGTGGGTTTTGGGTTAAACTGAGGAAAATGTGGAAGATTTAGCTCGATGCTTGGTGTGTTTTATTTAAAAAGGCAGGTGGCTGTGTTTCTTAAGGTTTTTATATTATTAAAAGGGAAATTTATTGACAAGAGAGAAAATGTGGAAAAAAAAAAAAAAAAAAGAAAAAAAAGTTAAATAACACAACCTAAAGCAACAGATTGAAGCGGATTGTTTACAATGTTTTTACAAACATTATCAGAAAGAGAAAGTTTATTTTCCTGTCTCTTGGTTGCAAAACCTCTGTTTTGATAATTGATTATTTGATTATTGATTAGTTAATATAGAAAAATAATTAAGTAATATATATCAAATAAGCTGTACCCAATACCTTTTGGAGATATTTTAAGTGATCTAAAATTAACCTTTAAAATTGTACTAACTTCCACAGATTTTCTCAGTCAGGCACCCTCCATTGACAGCTAATCCAGCATCCATCTTGCATCCTGTCTGTTCTCTCCAGCCAGGAAATGACAGTTTTATCTTGACTCCTGTTTTATCGCCTACTCGCCCACTTTTTCCAATCTCTTTTCTTCTGTTCCTCTGATTAAAGCTTCGTGTGTTTCTTTGCTGAATCATCCATGGTGCGTGTTTAAAACTGCCAGTGGGTTGATTTTCAAGTGTTACACGTGAGCAAATGAATAGCAAATGGGCTAAAGTGAAACTCAGCTGCAGTGTCACACACTGTCCCAGAAAAAAAAAAAAAAAGTTTTGAAGTACAGTTTCTCACGTTCTGGATGCTGCTGGGCAACAGCAGCTACATAAAAGTGTATAATAAATGTGAATGTGCCATCAAAAGAGTCAGGAACTTGGAGATATCTTTAGGTGTTTAATTGCAAAGAAAGCAAAGTGTTCCCGGGCTGTTATCTATCTGTTTATTTAGCAGAGTTGATTTGAGCGCTGTTTCTTTTAGAGACAGATTTCCATTCATGTGAATCAGAAAACTGATTACAGATACTGTATTTTGCATGACCAACAATTGTACACAGAAGGTCCTTTGATGAATTCATAGCTGTTTTAAAGCATCTCATTAGACGGTTTTCAGATCAGCAGGCAGATGAATGAATGGATAAATGAATTTTACAGAGTAATCTGTGTTTACAACTTGTCTGATCTCTAGTACTTTTCACAGAATATAAACAATGACAACTTAAATTTCCTTTTCCTATACATATCCTTTCAAGATTATATATATATATATATATATATATATATATATATATATATATATATATATATATATATATATATATATATATATATATATATATATATATTCAAGCAAAGCCTTCAGGCACTAATGATTCTGCAAGTGGCTTTGGAAAACAACAGCATCTAGATGGTAACTTTTATGAGTTGTTAAAAGTGTTTGTAATAAATTCTAACTGACTGTTCCAGGTTCAGAAATGGTGGAGGCCCAGTGCCAGCGGTTTGAGGTGAGGAGTGCTGATGGTGAGAGAGTTCTCTTCTCTGCAGATGAAGAAGAAATTAGTATTGGGACAGAGAAGCTTAAAGTCACAGGTAGGTTCATTGTTAAAGACATCACATGCTTCATTTTCATTCTTTCAGTTTTTCCTTTTCTCTTTCGGATGCAGCACAATGATGAATTGGAACATATCCTTAAACATCATACACACTAAGTTCCAGGTGTAAAAGAGATTTACATTCCTTCATCTGATAAATATGGAGCTTTTGTCTTTTTTTACCCACTGCAGAAACAGTAACAGGTAGACAGTGTTCTAATGTGTTGATGTTTCATTATTGTTACAAAATTTAAAACACAATCAGAAAAAAAAAATTAAAGAAAAAGTGTTTGGCTAAAATTCTGTTCAAACTAACTGTGATTCCCACCGTGTCTCATGAAAGTTTCCCCACAGATAACAGCCTAGAGACACGTTTCCATTCCACCTCTAACTACCATGGATTGTGGTACTGCTAGTTTGCAGATATAAACAAATGCATCCATCATGTTTCTTTTGTGTTTTTCTTTTTTGTTTGGTGACACAAAGCTGCATGTTCAGGTCTATATAGAAATTCTTCATGGACCTGAGGAGACTTCAAACTTCCAGCTTCTTTGAAATGTCTGCCTTTACCCCAACATCAGATATGAAGCACAGCAGACAAAAGACCATGGGAAATGTTACCATAGTAATGTGGATAATACAAAAATCTACCTCATGCTGCCAGGAAATTATAATGTTTTATCACCAAACCATTATCAAATACAACAAAAACAACAGGACATCCTAACATCTGCAGTAATCGGAAACAAGGAAACACAATTGAAAATCTCTTTAATTTTGCAGTATTTATATATTCAATTCAAGCCTTTGAATGCAGACATGAATTTCAAACACCATAGCATCTTTTTTTTTTTTACTTTAATATGCAAGTATTCCAGGGTATTTTCTGAAAGTTAATTCACCCACAAATTGACTTAATTTGCAAAAGCATCTGAAGTACGACTGACATCACATAACGCATCATAAAGTACTTTTATAAAGTCTATAAAGTATTCAGATTTAATGTTTTGGTCTTTCATTCTTAAGAAATGAATAAAACTTTAAAACCCTTTGCAGTATTAGCAGTAGCTTGAAAAGAAAAATAATACTTATTTTGGAGATGTGTAAATGTAGAGACTTGAAGGAAAACACTGAGATCTTAAGTGTCAAGGTTAAACAGGGGCTTATAAACTGACAGATGTTACAACGTGGACAAGATCTGGTGAAACTAAACAAAGCACAGGTCAGCAAGCAGAGTAAATGAATGGAAATAAATGCCAATAAATAAACAAGGTCAGGTAACCACGGCTACAGAGTCAAAAGGACAGAACTCCTTCATGTTTAGAGATGATTGTTTCTGTCATGGAGGTGAGAGAAGAGATTTTGAGCTTTGTAACAAATCAAAGTATGTGCTCAATCAGCTCGTACATGGATGTCTGCTGGACTCGTGCAATCCCATGCAATGTTTCTGAGTGGCATTACCATGGTATCTGTGACTGAAAGCAGCAATCCAGTGTGTTGGTGCCAATGTGCTTGCTCTGCTTTGAAACCCCCATGGGCACTGTGTGCTAGGACAGGTGTCACCAAACAGAGGATGACAAGCTCATAAAGATTTCATGCAAACAACAGTTGTAAACAGAGTAGCGATGGAACCAAAATAGAAAGCTGGAAAGAGCATGCCATATGGCTGTCAGGGAGATAAGCAGCATGATGTACAGCTGGAATCAAACAATGCAGCGAACAACAAATGTCCACCCTAGACTGTCATTTTTATCTATGTTAATAGAAGTTGGAGCTTTCAATGACCTCCTTCGGTCTTCTGCGCTAAAACTCGCTACTTTAGTGCTTTAGTTTTGGACAACAACTCAGTGAGAACTCTTGTAATATGTAGGCTTGCCAATGAGAAACATAACCTCATGCAGTAGTAACTTTAGAATAGTGCTGAGCTTTCAGTGTGTCTTTTAAAGTCTCAGCGTGAGCCAATGCCCAGCATCTGTTCGTTGCTGCCGAGGTGGCTGCTGGACACGGAGAGCTAAACGCATCATGTCAGAGTGTAGTTTAGAGAAAAATGGTTCTAGTCTGGGTGGGAATTATGTGTGGGCATTATCAAAACAAATGGGAATATTGTGTTACGTTTGGCAACCTTAAATACTGTAACTAATGTGCAGAATAAGGGTAGAAAAAAAAATAGAATTAAAAAAAAAAAAATCTGGATCTCTTAAATTAAAGGAGTATTTTTTTTTCCCCTCATCGTCCATATTTTGTTTGACTTCTGATGCTGCCATAAATTTACTAAATATGACAATCAGAAGGTTTCAGCTCTCTGTATGAAGCACGTTTAAATTTTGTTTCCACCAAGCAGTCCACTGTATAAGGGAACTGTTTGATGTGGTTTGATTCAGTAAACCTTACGATGATAAGCCAGATAGTGATAGATGCTTTGGTTATGTAGCGTGACACGACACTTTCCTCTAACTGTAACAAAGCAGAACATGTCACAGAAATAAAAAGGGGGAAATCACAGACCAGCAGTTTGTGTTCTTAATTCTTCACTTTAAACATCAAACTAAACTTTTTTGAAAACAAAAACAGCCCCAAGGTGCCATTGTCACTTTGTTACTTATTTAATTTTTATTACAGCGTGTGAAGCTCCACCCCTAGGGCAGCGGTGGCCAACTCCGGTCTGAGAGTTCTGCAGTCCTGCAAGTGTTTGGAGTTTCCACAGAAACACAAGTCAGTCTTATTCAGCCGACTGGTACAGAACTTGACATCAAGCTCTGGTCCAGTGTGCTAATTACCTACTGAGTCAGGTGTGTTGCAGCAGGGAAACTCCTAACACTGTGGCTCTCGAGGACCAGAGTTGGACACCCCTGCTTTTAGGGTCTGATTGGTAAAACTGGGCTTCCAAATGGTAGGATGGTTCATACTGGATATTTTGGCACCCGTCCCCTTTACCTGTGAAAAAACAAAACATGCTTCCTTATTTTCCCCAAAGCTAGAAAATAAAAAATAAAAAAGAAGAAAAAAATACCTTTTTCTGTCATTTCAGACTGCTGTGTTCAACATGCCATTTTAGTGTGTTCTTTTTTTCTCCTTGTATCCATGTTTCCCTCCCTACAGGGAATGAAGGAGTTGTATTCAGCCATTCTGTAGAGACGTCACATGTAAGGGCAGAACCTTTCCAAGACCTAAAGTAAGTACTCTGCATAGTTTTCTATTGGTGGATTTCTATGGTTGTGTTTTAGACAATACATCTTACACACACACGCACACACTTCCGTGAGCTTGTTCCCATTGCTCCTTCCAGCTCAGTTGTTATAGGTTTATATATGAACAATTACACATATACTGATGAAATAATTTGGTTTCTTGAAAATGAGAAGAAAAGACAACAAAAAAAGAGAAACATGTCCATAAAAAACAAGAAGAAGAAAATCAGCTGTCTGGGTAATGGGAAGTGGGCCCACAGTCAGCCCACAGCAAAAACAAAACAAAAAAAAACGAAGAAGAAGAATTGGTGGAGAGTGGCAGTTTGACAGACCCGAGAGGAGTTAACAAAAGCTCTGCAGGCTGCAGTGTGCAAGGGTCAGGCTGTCACCAAGCAAAACCTCACTGATCTGCACTGAACACATGTACTATAGCATAGATAAGCCATGTTAATTATTTATTCTTTACAGAATATCAATTTTCTTCAGAAAACAACATAACTATATGACAGCATGCCACCATACTTCGTATGCTGGACTCTTGTGTACTGCTGAGGTATATAATGTATGCATTGGGATGACTGATGAATAGTTTATGCATTTTGCAATGGAGAATTCCTTTTTCAATTGTATGGCCAACCCTAAACCTAACCCAGTGAGATTGCATATATGTATTTTAACATTTTGATTGTGCGTAGCCCAATCTGAGCTTAGTCTAGTGGTTCTATGTCTTTATCTTTGCATCCTTCTGTTGGTCCTTCTATCTCTTAACCCTTTGAGTCCTTTTTTTTTTTACTGTAACCTTCAAACTACATGCCCACTGAAATTTTCTCAGGCGTAAAGAAAATATATTTCTTTCACCAAATTCACACCTAATTTCCTGGTGGAACCATTCCTCAACTCCTCTGCTCATGTTTCAAGCATCTCTAAAATCTATGTACTTTTTTTTTTTCTTGATCTTAACCTGGATCTATTATGTCTCATCTGCAATGCCATATTTTCCCTGCTCTGTACATTTTACATACATTTACATACATTTCTTTCAGAGTGAAACAGTCCAGCCTTACAGAGAAACATGGGTGTATTGTATCAAATATTTTGTGGGATAAAAATTGTGCTGAACAGCAAAGATGTTTTATGCAAGTTCATTTCCAGATAACTCATCCTGCATCCCAAGAAAAATCTCTATCTCTTCTAATATTAATTATAATTGTTGATTATCTGGTTTAACATAATCTTTTAGAAAAATCACTTTGAAAAAGAAGGCACTCTCAAGAGCTTAGGTTATTGAACTTTGTGCTTTTTCACCGATGAAACACCTTCAACGCCTAAAATCCACCTGCAATTTATCTCTATTGAATTCCCTTTTCAAATGTTTTTCAATTCTGATGTTCGCAATTTAACCTTTGAAGCAAAAAGATAAGAAAACAAAGTCTATCAGACAAAAGCATGCTCAGAAAAGGAGTGATGCTGAATTTTAGTCGATGCATGAGTGTCAGATAAATGTACTAAGAGAAATAATATTGAAAGCATGTCAAAATTTGTTCTTGAATAAAAAGAACCACATGCCAAGGATGACAAGAGAATGGAGCTGAGGACATGTTTGGAAGCAGGTTCACTTAAAGAAGTTAGATTTTCTGACAGAAACCGGGAGAAGAAAAGGCCTCGGTGGTGAAAGGATACAGAGAAATGTTGGAAGAAGAACACTGGGTTAATGGACAGGTCAGCACAGATGAAACTGGTGCACTCCTATGGTAAAAAAGAGAAGGAAGAAAGCATTTTACTGGTACTTTAAATTCCACACACAATGTTAGAGTATTACTTCTGTTTAATTTTAGATACTTGTTTTAATGGCTGCCATGGCAACAAGAGGCCTGTGGAGTAACAAACAACAGATATTGTTTATCAGAAGCCTTCAATTCATCAATGTTGTTGGAGTCAGTTTTGTCATCGGTGCTACAGCGATAAACAATTTCACCTTAGAAATATCAGTTTGTTTAGACTTATTATTTCATGAAAAAACATCAATCCATCCATTTTCTGTACATTTTTGCAGGGATCTGGAGCTCATCTCAGCCGCTATTAGACAACAGAGTACACCCTGCACAGGTCACTAGTCTATCGCCTGGCCAACAAAGAGACAAACAACCTCTCAAGCTTACATTTACTCCTAAGAAGAATTTAGAGACACCAATTTACCAAACGTTCATGTCTTTGAGTGGTAGGAGAGGGAGTACCGAGACAAAAGCCTTTCTGTGTACAGTTTGTCACACGTAAACTCTTAACAAACACCAAAAGGCAACAACAAATCTTGAAGAAAACACACTCAGTTTAGAGGAAAAGGTGATTGCTGACAGATCTCAATGCAGGCCATGATCCATGATCTGCTTAAAGGCAACACCAGCCTAAAAAATGTTCGTTTTCTGGTTCCATTAGGCATGTCTTTTTTTTTTTTTTTTAAATTTCTGTTGAACCACAAATAAAAAACAATGTCAACATTTTAATTAAATTTGTTTTTCATTTTGAACTATCAGCTGTACTTTTTTTCCTTATTTAATAGGAAGGTGCCGACACACTTTAGCATGACTGTATAGCTCTCTGATTAAACTGATCCTTAGAAGCAGACAAACGTGATGGTGTAAATTTATAATAAAAGAGCTAAACTAAAATTAAAATGTTTTTCCTGCTTAGCTGACTTTATGCTGACTGATGAGATCATTCCATGTGGTCTCTCGCCTGTCACCTGCTTTTTTGCCATATTGGCTCAAACAAGTCCACTGCGTTGCCTGTCATATGCCAGTCTCCTTTTCATTCATTGCCGCCATAGATCAGTTGCCAAGCAACACTGACACAATGGCATGACAGCTGATTGCTGCATTTTAGGTTGCTTTTTTAAGGTGGTGAAAAGGACTGTAATCCTTTCTATGTTATATCATGAATATGAAAATTCACATTTTTGGGTAACGTGAAGTTGAAAATGTGAATGAGGTTAAATTGATCGCTTTGCCGTTTTAATGTTAAAGTAACACTGCATAAATTGGAAAATGGCTGACTTTCTTGATGCACATACCTCTGCAGTATGTCAGGCTTGACAAACTTCATAACAAGCAAAGATGTTCAGGCCAAGGACATGCAGAGTTGTAGTAGGAGGACCACTAGATAGCTCAGTATCTCTGAAAAAGGATACAGTTTGGGGTGAAGGTTATTAGATTTCATCCAGGTACATGATCCTCTAAGGTTGTCCCTCAAACTCTAAAGGGGTCCCCAGAGCTTTGACCATTTAGAGAAGGGGTGGGTAACTCTGGTCCTTGAAAGCTAAAATCCTGCAAGTGTTAGGAGTTTCCCTGCTGCAGCACAGCTGACTTGTGCAGAGTTGTGCTTCAAACTGCAATCACCCAGTTATTTTAGTCAGCTGTGTTGCAGCAGGGAAACTCTCATGGAGTTGCCCACCCATGATCTGCACCAGGCATCCTCAGCTCTGGTCCTCCAGGGCCACAATACTGCAGGTTTTCTATGTATCCTTGTTCCACCACACCTCAAAACTAATTACACATTGTGCAGAACTTCATTGTCTGTTGGAGCCATTTAATAGAAGCTAGGTGTGTTGAAACAGAAATACGAGGGAAACTGGCAGGACAGCGTCCCTCAAGGACCGACTTTGGCCACCCCTGGTCTACACAAATATGCACTTTTTCTTTCTTTTCTTTAATCATTTGGACATATTCACAGTGATTTGGCTTTTGAGGAAACTGAAAAGACAAAAGTTTTAAATCCGATCCCAAAGTCAACAGATGTGGATCATGAAATTACGCCATGCAATATTTTAACACCACTATCCAAATGGTGCCAAATGGTTTTTTAGCATTTGCATGAAGAGGGCATGAGGAGACAAGTCTAGCGTGATCTTGTGCTGCGAGTGAACTGGTGCCCAGCTTCTACAATCATGGTATTTCACTCAATGTGTGCATTTCTGAATGAAAGATAACAACTACTACCTACATTTATCTATTTACTCCTATATGTTGACTTCATTGTTTATTTAAATTAAATCTGTTTTAAAATCAACCGAAATTTCACCTTTAATGACGTCACCACACTGATGAGCAGATGGGACAATATGAGTGCAGTTTCCCTGACGTCAGTCAGATTCACTGCTCACTTGCATGAACATATGTTCAAAAATCAACTTGGCAATGCTAATTGGTTTTATAGAATATTTGCTTATTCTTTTGCACGTGGAACTGTCAATGCAACCAGAACAATACCACCAGAGCAGGACAAAAACTAAAACACACAGGTCACGCTCAACAATTTATCTCAGCTGTTGAGGAGTCTGTGAGAAACTGAAGGTGAATTACGTGTAAGAGATGATGACATGCTTCAAATACTCTATTTTTGTCATTAACTGAAATATATAGCTATGATATTGTGTTTTTAATGGAAGTGTATTATGAGAAAAGAACAAAAATCATATTTTCTAAAAGAAAATCTTTAATTTTGCTCAAGATTTGAATTTTTTTCTGGTGGAACCTTTTCATTCATTCATTCATTTTCTGAACCGCTTATTCCAATTCAGGGTCGCGGGGAAGCTGGAGCCTATCCCAGCTGGCTTTGGGCGACAGGCAGGGTACACCCTGGACAGCTCGCCAGTCCATCGCAGGGCCACACAACCACTCACTCACTCTTATGGGCAATTTAGAGTAACCAATTGACCTAACATGCATGTCTTTGGATGGTGGGAGGAAGCCGCAGTACCCGGAGGGAACCCACGCATACACGGGGAGAACATGCAAACACCACACAGAAAGACCACTGACTGAATCCCCCCTCCAGCCAAGGATTGAACCAGTGACTTTCTTGCTGTGAGGCCACAGTGCTAACCACTGTGCCACCGTGCAGCCTGGAACCTTTTCATGTCTATCCTAAATATCTGTTGACCAACTAGAAGTTTACAGACTTTTCTATTTCTGGTTATCATTCTGTTTCAATTTACCCATGTGTGCAGTCCCTCTTTCAGCTCTTTTTCCCTCTTTTTTTTATCAACCTCATTGTGATAAGTTGAGCGTTTTGCAATGAAGGTAAATGGGACATGTAATGAGCGGATTGAAATCCATTTAAAACTAATGATCTGTCCAACAGTTTGGCACTGAAATGGAGAGAGGAAAGAAGAAAACTTAAAAAGACAAGTGCTACACATAAAGTACAGGTCAAGGAATTGCTGTCAATAAAGATATTCTGCTTGAAGTTATTGAGCATAAAACTGACACAAAATGAATTTGATACTGTTCATTAACCCTCACAGACATTTAAGAGAATAGTGTGCTTTAAATGGTAAAATTGTAGATGGACACGTACTTAAAAAGCTTTAGTTTATTCGTAGAATGAAAATGACACTGCTGTAATCAAAAAGAGCAGGTGAATGATTCAAAGAGACACTTTACATAACGCTGTGCTGTTACACACAATTCAGATAATGTGGTACGTTGGTCACAGTGACCACAGAAAAATGCTGGAAGAGATTTTTGCCAGCGGCTCTGTTTTTTGTTTTTTCCTTTTGCAGAAGGAGCAGATTGGACTTGTGCTAATGAGACATAAATGTACAACACATAGCTCGAAGTAGGCTTTTCTCCTGGTAAAGAAACTTAATGCTCAGGGCATCGACCAGCCAGAAAACACTCCACTAAAGCTATGCTGTGTATTTCAAAGCCTCCAGTGTGATCACCTCTGTAATCCATGTTTACTCTCCTGCATTTTTTAAAATGCTTTCAAGCACATAGAGAACGACTGTGTGGCGAACAGAAAGCAGTCTCTTCAGAAAAAAAAGTGCTGTGTCTGATATCTTGTTTTTCAGGCAACTTACTTCAGTATCATCCCAAAGCATTTATGACTGTGGCTAAATAACTAAATAACATGTAACAAAACTGTAGTTCAAGAATTTCTATCCTGCTAACAATAACAAGGCAGAAAATGAAGGAATATGATGTTGAAAGAAATTTGAATTTATGTCACCAATCTGCTTCCCTCAATTGAACTGTTACTTGTTTTAATTGTATAGATTTAAGAACAAAGTAATTAAATTAAAGCTTTTTAACATTTTTAAATACTTTACATATGAATTGACAGAATATCATAGCTGGTCCATTCCTATTTTGTAAACTTTTTCCCCTATAACACTTCACATGTCTTACTCTATTCCATAGTTCTGTAATTATAAGCTGCACCTACAGTACAAAAAGTAACGTAAAAAAAAAAAAAAAAAAAAAAAATCAGTTGTAGAAAGTTATAAAGTTATTGGAAAGACTGTAGACAGAATTATCTAACACAAATTTACAGTGTTTTTCTATTATAAGGTTTGCATCATATGTTGCTTTATTCAATTCCGCTTAATTAGTTTAGCACCAATTCACAGCATAATCACAGGGCACTTTGCTGTTAAATCAACCAACATATTCTGCTTGTTTAAGCTGTATGGGGTTCCCATGGGTATATACACTTGTATGTACTGACATTTAAAAAAATAAATAAATATCTGCTTTTACAACCTGATTTTACACTCAACAGTAGAGTCTTTATGTGGTGTCTGAATATGCATATGCATATACATACACACATGCATACACATACACAGGCACCAACTCGCACTGTCAAATATTTACTGTCCAACAAACTAGTATTCCATGAGGCCACATGTGCCACAGATGTGTGGCACACCAATGTGTTCATTGCTCACATCACTGAACTGACTTAAGTGAACTGTGCAATTAAGTTAGAGGTTTATTTATTTCTATTAATCATTTCGGATATTAACAATGTCTCAGTGATTTGCTAAAAAAGCGGCAAGGAACTGTCTTCGTTACTCGATATTGCCTTGTTTTCATCCTGTCTTCTCACCCCCTCCTTGCATTTTCCTTTCTTCCACCCAAGCCCAGGAGGTCAGAGCTCCTTGGGGAGTGTTAGCTGTTAGTCAGACCAAGGCACCAGAGAGGAATTCAAGCCCTGTGCCCTTTCTCCCTTCCCATCACTCTTATTTTTGATGTAACTACCTATCCTTCCGTCTGAGAAAGTTAAAGTGGATGGCAAGGAAACCTAGAGACCTTTGTTTCAGGGGCATGGGAAAGGATTTCATTGAATGGCTTGACAGGATAGCCAGCAGTTGGAAAAAAACAGGAGTCAAGCAACAAGTTTCTCAGATCCAGAACAACACGAATTTACATAAAAAGAAAATAAAAGAAAAAGACAACATAAAACCGTTTCCTACAGAACGACTACAGATGGTTATACTCACAGCAACACAGTCTAATGAAAACATGATGTTACACCAAGCAATGACATTGAAATGTCATTGTCATTAAACATTTAATTAGTATTTTTTTTTTTTTTGTTGTTTTTATCATAACTTTCTTTTTATTTACACTGCAGTAGGCAGACCATTTTGTGTCAGTAGATAGCCAATTTAATTTTCTGATTCTTGTTCTGCTGAAGGTTTACCTTGCTGCCAAAGGAGAATTATTTTCCTTCTCACCGTTGCACTGTCCTGTGCACATTGTGGGAGATTGAGGGAAGTAGCTCATGTGGTATAAATCGTCTAATAACCTGCAGGCTGGCAGTTCAAATCCCACTCCTGTAGTCATCCGTCATTGTGTCTTTGGGCAAGACACTCCACCCTCCTAGCCTCCAGTTTCGGCATCTCTGGTGAATGAATGTTCAGGTCTGTGGATTTGCTGCCACATTTCTGTCAGTCTGCCCCAGGGATGAACTGGCCATCTGCTTTACCAGGCACTTTCCTGGTGGCCCAATGTGTTTTTAGGGCTGACAGTTTTTTTTTATTAGCATGACATCCATACAAACTGAGAGGATCTGCGGCCCAAGCACATTCTGAAACATCTCCACCTTTCATTGTGGTCCGGGTGCCTGAGTAATAAATTCATCTAAAATGTCAGCACCAAACTATAATCCCTGACAGTTAGCGGTGAACAAACTACCTGTTTACAGAGTTATAATGAAGTGATAATAACATATCATAAAAAAGCTGGTTTTTTTTTCTTCTGTTTTTTGTTTTTTTTTAACCACCTTGAAGGACCAAGTCTTTGGAGCAGCTGCTGGCCCTTCTTTACATAAACACCTGAAAAATGCACCTACAAGGCCAAGATTACTGGACCCTGAGCAACATAATGTCAAAAGGATGAATGAAAATAAAATATGACAATGGTGTGCATTGAAGTTAGATTTTCCTCATTATTAAGTGTTTACAAAGTGAGCCTAGAAAATTTAAAACTAGCTTTATATACAAACGGGTCATTGAATACTCCTGAATTTGGAGAGCAGCCTGCTGTCTGGTTTCATGAGCGTGTCAAGACACACATCTTTGTGATGTCATGGCTAACGAGAAACTTGGTTCACTGTAGTGTAAGTTTTCATTACGTAGCCTACTGTACCTTGTATTGTAAATGTACTCATTTTAAGTTGAGATTAGCCTTTGGAGAGGGTGATGCATCTGATGAATCATCCTGTTGTGTCTGATAGGTGTTTTTAACCAGGTGGCCCAGAAATAACTTTAATTTGTTAATTAAAGTAATTATAAGTGTAATGAGTCACCATTGTAGTACATTTATTAATTAAAGACCACATTCAACAGGTGGATCCGGAAGTCTTGGTTGACTTGGATGTTTATGGAGTCATATTCTTGTGTTTGAGCAAACGGATCTGCTGTGTGTGCAGTCTTTTAGAGAGTGAGTGGAATCTCTGGAGGGTGGGGGTGACGTGGTCACAGGAAGAGCCGTGAGTGAAGAGACTAACAGCAGATCTTTGACCGTACTGAAGCTTGTCTAAAACTTTGTGATGCTCAGTACAGGATATAATTGCCGTGGTCAAGTAGAGAGTGGGTCAAAGGCACTTTTGAGTCTCTTTTTAATTCCACTTTATGGTCCCAAATTCCATGTGAACCCAGTTCCAATGTGTAAACATGTTTTACAAGTCCCTAAAATAAAGAATATGGAAATAAAGCCCAGTCCTTCATTTGTCTTTTCTGAACAGTTATCTCATTGTCATAGTTTCCTAACAAATCAAGTGGATGCTGCAGTCAGCAAAATAAAACATTTACTTAATCTATGTGATTCTGTAACAAAAGTGGGTGTAAAATTCACAATCAGACACGCTAAACACCAGTAGGTTAATGACGAGAAAGGTAATAGATATGTGATTCTACAGTACATGGCATAAATTGTTGTAATTACTGCTCAGTTACTAAAAGTCAGAGGTTTAAAAAAATAATCCACATTGTCTTGAACTAAGCCAGTGGAGCAGTGGGCTCCAAGTGCTTTTTGATTGAGGCAACAATCTTGCAACAGAACAATTTTAGGAACACTTTTTATCTATTTACTTTATCAGGCTCAGACTAGATTATGGAGTATTCCTTCAAGTTTATCCATTTGCAAAGGGAGGTGCATGACGTGAGATGGCAGATTCTCATAAGCTCATTAGCCCTCATTAGTGCAATCTCATTAGCCACAGAAACAAAAAGACTGCTTGGTTGGTTTTTTGAAAAAAAAACAGGACATTTTTCAAATATATATATATATATATATATATATATATATATATATATATATATATATACATATATTTCTACTTTTTTTCTAAGCTACAGTGTCATTGATCTCTGATGAAATATTACATTATTTAAACAAATGGGTTGTTTTTTTTTCAAAACTTAGAACTTTGTAATACAAAATGATCAGTTCCAAGTGTGGCAAAAAAAGAAAGTTTGTTTTCAATTTTTTTTCTTTCACTTCTTGTCGTTCCTCTCATGCATTTAACTTTGCTCATCATAGTCAGCTCTGTCGTCAAGAAGTTCAAAATCCTTTGAAGTACTGAACTATTGTAAGCCCTACTGTTTGATAAAATAGGCCAGGAGATGTTCAATATATTGATAAATATCAGTACACATGAGTTGAACACCTATTAGGTAAACCAAAACCTGTAAGCCCCTTAAAATAGCAGCAATACAGAATTTGCTGTCCTGTGATTGGATTTTGGATGAGATTTCCTTTTCGCTGGTACAACAAGGACAATCAACTTGGCCCTGCTCTGTTTTGTCTCATATTGATTAGATACACAGGGAAATCATTGAGAACAAAGGGAGTGAGGGAAAGCATGCCAAATAACAAGCAAGCTTGGTTATGGGAACAATCCATAATGTATTAGAATTTTGGTGTGTGTTTTCGTGTGTTATATTGTCATGTTGTACAAATGGAAATAGTACTTTAAACTTCCATGATAATTACTGTGGAAATAAGTGTTACACTTCTCAGAGAGATGATCTGATGTGATAATGATTTTCCAAGTGAAATGATCAAATGTCTTCTTCCTTGATAGTTTCCAGAAGAGACTTTAGCTAACTGGCACTGGAACCAGCTTGAATCCCATATGGTCATCACAGTCCCTTCTAATGTCGCTGCCAGAAATTAAAAAAATAAAAACAATAATGAAAAGAGCCATTTTAGCTACCCGGGCTGTTTTCACTGTCAATACGAATCACAAACATGTTAAGTTAGTGTAACCAAAAACGTAGGAGAGCTTAATGCTTGGAGGAAAATCTATTTAATTCATTTAATAGTAAAGCGCTTATTTAAAAGACAGTGAATTTAGGTTTAAGTATCCAACAGAAGTACTGCATTTTGAAAGTATCTTAGCATTACCTTAATCTTAAGTTATGACAACTACTGAGCATTGCAATTTGATAGTACAGCCTCTTTTCTCATACAATACAGATAATTCCACTGTGGTAAATGTATTTGTTACATTTACTTTAAAGAATATCAACAGAAATATTTTGAATGAAAGTTGATATAAAATATTGTAAAGATACAATCGAATTTGTATTAAGTCTTCCAAAGAGCCCTGCCATGGACTGGAGAGTTGTCCAGGGTGTACCCTGCCTTTCATCCAAAGACTGCTGGAATAGGTTCCAGCTCCCCTGCGACCCTTTATTGGAGTAAGCAGTTAGGATGATGAATGAATGAATGAGCATCCAAAGAGCATATACACTTTACATGAAAAAAAACATTCAAACTAAAATTATATTTGAAACTCAACATACATGGTAACACCATGTGACTGACAAATACAACAAATCTTGAAATATATATTTTTATTTATTTCCTTTAAAGGACAATCTTGTAGTAATTATACTATATCAGGAAAGAGTTTCAGGGAGATGTTTCTAAAATAAGCATTTGATAAAAACACTGTCATTTAATTTCCACTTTTGCATAATGCAAATTGTACATACATGTGTGCGTAAGAGACAAGCAGCCATCTTGTGTCGCAGTATCACCATAATCTTCAACAGATAACCTTTTGCTTAACATTCAAGAATTAGCTCTGAATATGTGAACATTTTTCACTTTTACAATAGATTTTGGACTGCTTTGTGTGCTGACAAAGCCGTTAATTTTACTGTAAAACTGATCCTAACATTTTTTCATTTAGTCAGCAACTGCAAACACTGCACACGGCTGATTGTACAACATCTTTGCATTAGCTGGGTAGTCATCTGGTTGAACTGCTTCCTAACTTGCTGCTCACGGTGTGTTATTAGTCTTATTTAGTCATCTTAATTTCAATGCAGTTGTGAGTGGAAGTGGCCATAATGCATTCCAGACAGAATTCCAAACCAAACATAAGGTTTTGGAAACGAGGCCTTAGGTTACTATATTAAGCTGTTAATTCTCACCTTTAGTGCATAAACTTTGAATTTCTTTTGAATGTTGTTGAATAGAAACCTTCTTGTTTTTATCAGCAGTTGAACACATTCATTCATTCATTCATTCATTCATTATCCTAACCGCTCAGTCCAATGAAATATTGCGGGGAATCTGGAGCCTATCCCAACAGTCTTTGGGCAAAAGCCAGGGTACACCCTGGACAGCTCGCCAGTCCATCACAGGGCCAACTGAACACAAACCATGTTAAACAGCAGAAAAGTGATTCATTATGAAAAGATAACGTATCAAAGAAAAAAAAAAAAAAACATTTAATGGCAGAATGTGCAACATTTGCACAATTTCCTGGTTTACTGATTACACTGATGCACACAGTAAATCTCATCTAATCAGCTGTGACATTATATTAAGTGAATTTTCATTCATTCAACGGTGAACAATTCAAGCAACGTTTTCTGTTGTTATTGGGGACTTTTGGTGACTAACCTAAAAGTATTATGAATTTACTCTCCGTTAGCAACAAAGGCTTCTGTGTAAGCCCCTCACCTGCTCAAAAAAACACACAGGACTCTTGGTCCTCATGCAGCATCCTGATTTAAGCTTCGTTCAGAAATGGAGAAGATTGCCCCTGCTTATTATAAGATTAAAATGTGAATAATCAAGCTTAGTTTCAGTCCTTTCTAAAAGACAGGGATTACTTTGTGTCTATAGGTAACTATACATCAGGTTGGGCAATGTATATAGCTGATGGAGTTCCCCAAGGCTCCATCTTGGGGTCAACATAACACATGCACATGCACACACCCACACACACACACACACACACACACACACACACACACACACACACACACACACACACACACACAAACACAAAAAAAAAATCCAATAGTAATTCCTCAATAGCATATTGACTCTTTAAACCCCCAACTTGACAGCTGGCACATTCATAGATCTTCTTTCCTCTTTTTCTTTCAGGTTTTTAGAGGCCAAATGAAAAAAAAAAAAAAACTTTTGGTTATTTGAGCAATTTTTCACTGATGTTTACAAGTTTAATTCTCTAACAGCTGAACAGCTGGTGCTCTACAGATGGCAAATCTTTCAACTGGGAAACAATTTTGAAAATGCCAACAAGAAGTCCCATTTCCTAATTGGGATATAAAACATTGATTCCCGTACTTATAGAGCATCATTTACTCATTTCCTCCTTAAGTGAACTATGAAACACCGGATAAAGATTTGCTGATAACAGCAAAGCAAAGAAGCTGAAGCAAATGAGCTCTGACTTTCTGCCTTTGAGGTGCAGTGAATGCAGTATGATGCAAACTGGTTGGAGATTAAAAGATGGGGAACTTTACATATTATTTCTGTTCATTGGTGGTACTGTGACATAGTACTATACTATACATATGAATATATTATGAAATGGCATATTTTTACAACTTGATGCAAAGTAACAGCGTGATGTTTTTCTTTGTTTTTGTTTTGTTTTGGTTTTTTTTTCCTTATTGGGGGGGGGGTGCAATCACTTCACATGCAAAAATACAGCCCTCACACAGGGCAAAGAAAGGAATTTGTTTCAGAGTATCTAATTTAGGAGAATTTGTTGCGCTGCTGATTAAGAACTGAGAAATCATGCCCATGACTTGTGAAACTAAACTTTCACAATTTATGAAGTTGTTGATGCCCCAAGAACACAGCGTTTGTGTGGAACATGGTAAATAGTCACAGTTGAAGGAAACAGCCAAGATAGGAAGGTGTTGCATTTTTACCACCAGGACGTCTCTGTTTGGATTTTTTCAGCTGAGAGAAAAAGAGTGAGCACAGCAAGAACCCACCCAGGAGGTATGGCACAAGGAGGAGGGATGAGAGAAACACTGATAGGATGACTGTGGGAGGGCAGGCAATGAGGCAGAGAAATGAAAAGGAGCACAGGAGTTGAGCTTATGATCGCTGTCTTGACTCAAGCTTTTGTTTCTCAGCTTTCAAAGCTCTCTTTCCGTTTACCTTTCTTCTCAAGCTTTTTTTTCTCTACTGTTTCCTCTCTCTGTCCACAACAGGGATGATATTAACTTTTATCCATAAATCAACTAGTTCGCTTTCTGTCCTTCCTTCTCTCATGAGGCGCATACAGATGATTGATGAATTTAGATTCTCCTTCCATCATTATTTTTCACCATTAAGATCTTCACTAAATATTGTATCCTTCCTCTCCATATTTCAGTCTGAAAGAATTATGCATATTCTCTCTTATATCGTCTACATTTAAAGCTCTGAATTAAAGATTATGGCTTGTCAGAGTTCCATGAACCTTGTTTTTGATTTATACTGCAATAAAGTTTTTCTTTACTTCTTAAAGTTTCGCTTTTACCCAGCTTCCTTTGAACAGAATAAAAACTTATATTGTTGGCAAAAACCTGTTTATCAGCCTGGCTTATGACTGTTGAGTTATAATTGCCTGATGAACGATACTTAAAATGGCAAAAATTAAGGAGAAGGTTGCAAAATGTGTTCATGTTTGTGTTTTCGCCTTGTAAGTGGAGGCTGTGATTAAAAAGGAAAAACAAGGTGCAAGAAAAGATTTATAGAGAAATATTTTTCATAAAATGCCTTTAACACCACTCTCAATGTACTCACCTCTTGTTTATTCTTCGTATTGAAAATCAGTCATCCTCTGTTTGGTGGATCCGAGCCATGCACACTTTATACCACATGCTTAAGCCTTGAATATAGTCAAGAAGGTGATTGCTGAAGATTACAGTGGAGAAGTAGGGTCATATGCCTTTCCCACAGGTGCTTTATCATTTTTTATGGGAGCAGAGCGACATTCACAGTCTCATTTCCCACATATGATCCCCCATCTATAAAACCAATCATACAAACAGTCTCTAGAACTTACTTGTAGATACACTTTTAACCTGTAAATCTGTCAGTGAGTACAGCCATCGACTAGTTTCTTATCAGATGTCTTGTCTCTTTTTTGTCACAATGACTTAATAAACCATCCTCATTATGTGTCAATTTTTTATTATTTTGTCTATCTTACATGATGTTACAGCAAATAATCAGCTATCCAATAAGGAAGGTTCAATTTTGATCTAGTCTTTATAAACATAAAAGATTACATTTGAAAGGTATGTTGAGGAGCAAAATGTGCAGCAGGTGGCATTGGTCAGTTAATACAAGTTTAGTTATGGAGAGGGGAGTTAAAACGACTACTACATGGTAGCGCACTGTTGCTTCACAGCAAGAAGGTGGCTGGTTTGGTCCTGGGGTGAGGTGCAGCTTTGAACAGTGTCTATTTGTGTGAAGCATGTTCTCCCTGTGTATGCGTAGGTTCTCTTTGGGTACTCTGGCTTCCTACCCAAAAGCCATGCGTGCTAGGTTAATTGCAACGAATAATTGATCACTTTTGACATTCAAATTGCTTTGGATAAAATCATCGGATATCTGACTGTACAATAGAACAGAACTAAAATTCATCTCTACATAATACAAGTGCAACTAAATACATTTAATCATACCTGTAATTTAAGACAGTTTTTGTTATTATGTTACTGCGCCATACTAATGGTCTGCATACGTCCACAGAGACTGAGTGAATTGATTCACTCTCAAAGTTAGCTGACATGCTCACTGGAGGGTTGACCCTGCTGGAGAGGATTAAACAATTTTCACATCTTACTTTTGAAAAAAAATGTTAGCATACACTACTGGTTGTAATGAGATATGTAATTTAACTTGCTTTGCAAGTTTTTTAATGGTATCATATAAACTTGATTATGAAATACCAGTTGAAGAAACCATATAAAATTGAAACTTAAAGAACTTGGAGAGAGCAGATCTCTGCCAAGCCATTGGAACTCTTGCCATTGATTGAGGGCATTATTTTTTAGTTTGAAGCTGTAATGATGAAATTATCCCCATAGTAAAGAATGCTTCCAGAATTCCAGAATACAGCTGGTGAACTGGACTGCAAAAGTTAATAATTTTTCCTTTATTCCAATTATACAATCCTGAAAATGTGATCAAAATCTGTCCATAACAGATATTAGGTCTTGATTGAGTTAAGACATATAAAGAAGACTTGCAGCCTAAAATTGTTATTTTGTGACAAGAAGTATGTATTACAAAAACATTTCAGTACTTTCACCAATCTTCCGCAAGTTTTTTTTTTTTCTTTTTCTATTTTCTATGGAAATTCTTTATATAATTCATTCCAAAAAACAAGTCAAGTGAACAATGAAATGTCTGAAGTTGCAGCAGAATGAAGATAGTATATCACTACTGATTAAAAGTATCAGCTCGGCACTCCATCGCAGGCACAAAAGCATGAAATTGCTTGACATTTTTTGTACCTGTGCACTGTGTCATTAGCTATATCCTCGGCTACATTTGACAGCAAGGAGGACAGAAAGAGATTTGGGAAATCATTTTCAAGAGTTACTTTAGTACAGGGGTGACTGACTCTGGTCCTTGAGAGCCACAGTGCTGTAAGTGTTAGGAGTTACCCTGCTGCAACACACCAGACTCATATCACAATGACTGAAGTTAGCCACCCCTGCTTTAGGACTTTTCTGGCTTGTCTTTAATCTTAATAAACGCCAATGGCAAAATGCAAAGAAGAAAGTCATGAAAACACAGCTGATGGACAAATGGACAGACAGACAGAAGCACACTGCAAAAACCCAGCCTTAAAAAAACAAGAAAAAAATATAAAAAAATTAGGTAGATGTTGCTTAAAATAAGATAAATTATCTGCCAACAGAACAAGAAAATGTGGCTTATCAAGACTTCCCAAAACAAGTAAAAATACTCTTAAAACAAGAGGAATTTTCTGGCATAAAAACTAAGAATTATCTTACATTTAAAAAATAAGCATATGTGTACTCAATTTAAGATTTTTAATCTTACTTAGATTTCAGTTTTTGAAGTGCATGAATCCTAAAAATGCCTAACGAAAGTGCAAAACGAGTTGAAAATAATTAAGGAATGAAGAATTATTCCTTAAAAACTACAAACACTTGTCCACAACAACTTAAGGACCCTTTGTGTGTAACAGAAAATACTTTTTATCATTGGATTTAATTTATCTGTAAACCTTTCACATTAGCGGCTAATGCTATTCCCATGGCCCCCACCATGTTTGACAGAGACATGTATGTACTCCGATAATTATATTGGGGGTCATTTCCCATAGAACAGGTTTGCACTTTAAAAACTTAGCAGTCTGATGTTATTTGTTGTATTTTTTACCTAACTCTATCCAAGTCTCAGCATGGCAGTTGTTAGGTTAATTGGTGCTTTTACATGCTTCATAGCAATACCTGGAGGTTGTTTGTCCAGTATGTACCTTTTCTTCACCTTGTAGCAGGTGGCATACCCCAGCCTTCCTGCAACCTTACAATGTTAGCAGTGTAGAGTAATCTGACAGCTGTTTTGTGTGTTGTTCCATCTTGCGGCGGAGCCTTTGGTGCAGTGGCAAGCTGGTATCATACTAAAATTTTCTTATGGGTTCCTGTGGTCTATTGTTTTTACAGAATTAACATGTACAAATATATATGCACACACACTCACACACAAACCTCTGTTTCCTGCTGATTTTATACCTCACATATTCTTTCCACAAAGACAAATATCTAATGTACCTTAACTTTCTTTTATCCCACCTCAGTAACTTTGTGGGATCACCCTCACTCATCCAGATACAGGCTCCCTGCAGAAGTCGAAAGGTTTCAGAAATGCCACAAATCTACATTCTATCTTGCTTTAATTCAATAAAAGTCAAAGAAAGTCCCTTTCCCTGTCTTCATACTTGACTTGGTGCATCGCTCAGCAGTACTTTTTAATATTTAAAAAGTTTTTTTTAAAAGTGTTTCTTAGACAGGGTTGTCTGATGGGAACAGGGGCAGTGAGGCAGATGATGGAGCATTTAGCCTGAAAAGGTTAAAGGTTTGCGTTCTAAATGGCAGGATGGCGATAAGGTGGTGGCAACTTCAGTGCTTCTGAGGAGGAAAAGGGCAGGATGAATGTCAGCCAAGTCATCTACAAAATATAAATCATGATCCCAAACTTGCACATCTTCTTCCTACTTCCAGCTTTGAAGAAATCCACAAACTTATTCTTCTATTGTAGTTTCATCACAGAGCTAAGACATGCTTTGAAACACTTATGATCTCAAAGAGAATTTACCATGTCAATATTTTGGCCCAAATAATGACATATTTTAATGTTCTTTGTTTTTATGATCTAATATTAATTCTGTGCACTCACCGGTGTTGGACCAGACTGTGCCCAGCTTTTACAGGCTTTTTTAATATTGTCTATAAACATAATAATAACATCTTCAGACTTTTGCTGTCTATTTCATACATTTAATCCTTTACAGATTTTCAAGCTCAACCTTTCATTATAGAGAATATTATAGAGTGAGTAGCTGAATAAAGCACATTTAGGAATACATGTGCTTAATTTTGGGCAAAGTTATACTAAAAAGACAAAAAAGATAAACAATCGTCATTAAAATACAAATGACAAATATATCTTAAGTTATCCTTGTAGCTTAATTTGTTTCTATTGTTTTTTATATCTGTTTCATTTACGAATGTTTCTCCTTATTCACCACACACCCTTCCTTGTCTTGCTCTTGCCCTCTCTCTTTCTCCCTCTCTCTCTCTCTCTCTCTCACTGTTTTACCCAGAAATGTATTAAGATAAAAACCATTTCACATTGATGTATTCCCGTCCTGCTTATCTTGTCAGTGTGGACAAATATGGATGCTGTATGAAATGGCCTTGTCGCAACTGAAGGTCAGAATGGATCTATGAGGGAGAAGAGAGAACTGGGGATTGTTGGCAAGAAAAGAGAGAGAAGGATGATGTAAGAACCAGAGACACAGAGGGAGGGGAGACAGATTCCTCTAATAATAAGGAATTGAAAAGATAACAGCTTTGCCGCAGACCCCTGCTATCTGCACATGAAAAAGCATAACCTTCCAGGGACCTGAGCAGAAACTCTCTGTCTGTGTGTGTGAACATGATTATAAAAGCATACCACTGTGTTGATTAGACACTGGGCTTATAGTCAAAGAATTTGAGCCTGGTCAAGAGGAAGAGATGCTGGGGCATTTGTTCATGTTAATCTGAATAAGCCTTTCTACCATGGAGGTCCTGGAGCTCTAAGCAGGACATATGCATTTTTATAATACAAACATATGAACAATTTATTTTATTAACTTACAAAATACATATTGAAAACATCAACTCTTTTGTTGCTACTTTCTGTGATAATGTCTCAGACTGTGCCACAGGAAAAGCTATATAGCAAGTCACACTACAGGGATGGTTGGGGGTGGAGGAGGGGGTCACCAAAATTATTGTAATTCATCCCAAGGTTGTATTAATCTATATTATAGCAAATTATTTAGTAGTTACTGAAAATTAGCACTTAGTTTTAGGCAGAATGCTTCAAGTGCAAATTGATGACGCTCCTCAACCAGCCTGGAAGCGAGTTCTCTGCAGCGTTTAACAAGATTCATTTCAGCCAGATGTTTTAAAGCAGGGAAGCATTTAAACATGCAGAGCAGTTTCCTGCCACTAGTATTAATGATGAGCTCCCACAATGTCACATTTTACTCAATAAAGTTTGAGGCCAAATTAATTAACACTGATGACATTATCATTGTAAACAAAACAAAAATGTAGTCAGTTAACCACGTAAACCCTTAAATATGAAATAGAAAGACAAAATTATATTGGATCATTTGAAACTTGATCAGGGCCTTAAAACAAAACTCAACCATTTGTCAAAATAAATCATAGTTTACAGAATCATGGGGAGCAATCACATTTAAAACTCATCAAAGACAACATTTTCCCACTGTAGAACATAACTGGCAGGCAGGAGAAAATCTACAGAACTGTAGACCACTTTCTCCTTTTCACTCTTTTACTCTTAAATGTAACCCTGTATATCTTAAACTTCATCGCTATTCCTAAACGACCATTTTTGTTGTCTGTGAATTTTGAGATGTCTGTGATCAAGGTTGTAAGAGCCGAGCAGGAGGCAGAGCCTTTGGTTATCAGGCTCCTCTCTTATGGAATAAGCTCCCAGTTAGTGTTAGGGAAGCAGACACCCTCCCCACCTTTAAGACTAGGCTGAAGACTTATCTTTTTGATAAGTCCTATAGCTAGGGATGGTTAGCATCCCTTAGTTATGCTGCTATAGGTTTAGACTGCTGAGGGACATTTCCTGATACACTGAGCTTCTTTCTTTTTCTCTTTATCTCTTTCTTTTACCCCCCCCCCCCCCCCCCCCCCCCCATAACAGTGTTGCATCATTAACATGTATGTCTCAGCAGGTCTCCCTGGCCGGGAGTAGCAGTTCCTGTTGTCTGTTGTCTTTCTGTCCTCTTCCCCCCACACAGCAGAGGCAGATGGCTGCCTGTCCTGAGCCGGGTTCTGCCGGAGGTTTCCTTCCTGTTAAAAGGGAGTTTTTTCCTTCCCACTGTTGCCAGTGTGCTTGCTCAGGATGGGAGATTGAGTTGGACTCAACTCAATCTGTTGGTTTCCTTATATAGGCTGTTATGAATTGGCCTTCATTATGTTTTCCCCTCTGTCTGTAAAGCATCTTGAGATGGCATTGCCGTGATTTGACGCTATATAAATAAAGTTGAATTGAATTGAATTGAAATAGTTACATTGAGGACACTGAGGTCTGAACCTCGGCATTTTTCCTCTGTATGTAATAAAATGTATAAAACAGAGGCTTTTGAGCTGAGAGTTATCTGAGAAGTCGAGTTAGTTGTGATGTGCAGACGGGTGCTGACATGTTGATTCCTCCTGTAACAACTGTTTATATTTTTGAACTGATTCTCAAACTAAATCTCTTTCTTATATGAAAAGTTATCATTAACATGAACACAGTGGAGAGTAAGTAAACTCTTCATTCTCACATGCAAAATAAGGCACAGTGTAGTGTCGCAGCAGCAGACTGCGAACTCGCTGATCAACGATCAATCAGTACAAGTTCGGTCAAGTGTGGAGACATTTAAGCTCAACAAACAGCAGTGAGGTGTAGCTTGAGAACCAGCCAGAACACAGAAGCAGAGGCTATGAAAAGATTTTGTCGTGATCTGAAGAGGAGGACAGGTGCTGCTATAGGCTAAGACAGAAGTCAGATAATACAGGTACTATCCAAGTACTATTGAAGTACAATGCAGGTGCTATAAGGCACTATCCAGGTACTATCAGGTACAATGAGGTACTATCCGTGCGTTATCCATGTACCATGAGGTACGATCCAGGTACAGAGGGAAAAAAGGAGAGCTGTCAGGTGATGTGTAACGTTGTTAATAAATTTTTGAAAGGTATTTCCATCTGTCTGCTGATTTAAGTTTTTGTGCTGATAACCAAACAGGGGTTCCCTACAATCTTAAAATGAAGGCTTCCTATGTTGTTCAAATGTGCAGTCATAAATATGGTTATGATACACAGTAAGTAATGATATAAAAGTTCTACAAAAAAAAAAAAAAAAAAAATGAGGTGACATTAAAACCTTGACAGGACTAGGAATAAATAAATAAATAGATAGATAGATAGATAGATAGATAGATAGATAGATAGATAGATAGATAGATAGATAGATAGATAGATAGATAGATAGATAGATAGATAGATTGATTGATTGATTGATTGATTGATTGATTGATTGATTGATTGATTGATTGATTGATTGATTGATTGATTGATTGATTGATTGATTGATTGATTGATAGATAGATAGATAGATAGATAGATTGATTCAGCATTTTTTTTTAAAACACATGGACTCTATCTGACGGCCTCAGTCGATTTAATGTTGACGACTACAGAAATGTTTCTTGTTATTCCAGATAAAAACAAACTGAAGAACAGCAGAACACCAAAAAACACCAAACACCAAAGCAAGGAATTTCCTGTGAGGTTATTTTTATTTATATTTTAAGCATGGTGGAAAAATCAAAATCTTCACATGAAACCGCTCTTCAATTAACAATGCAGAACATTAAAAGAATAATAATAAAAAGAGAATAAAACTGTAACGACTATTTGATAAAAAGGTATTTGCAATAACTCCACAAAACTAACAGGAATACTTTTTTTTTTTTCTTTTCATCATTTGAAAGTGTTTTAAACTAAAGACTTGCACAAAATGTTCTTTCATCAGGCCCTTTTGGAAAATTGAAATGAGGCTTTACTTTATATGGACTTCTCCGTACAAGTAACACACAATCAGAGTCCTAAATGTGTGCTGGCAAAAGTGTAGGATGCTATAAAGATGCTATAGCTCTTTATAGCATCCCTGGTTGATGGCCTCTCAGTGGCAGGGATGTACGTGCCTTCTGAAGTCCCAGAGCCCATACCTGCTGGGTGGTATTGGGAATGTGAACAGGAGCTGCTCGTAGATGGTTGCTCATCTACATCTGTCTCTTGGCCTTGTGTTCCTCCTTGAATATACTTCAGCATCGACCCTGCAATAATTTAGGAATACAAAAAGATTTGAGAAAATACTCAAACTTCAAGAATTTATTGTTGAAACATCGTTTAAAAAATACTACATCCATTGATTCAATATCAAATTTCTCTACATCATTTGAAAACTAACAGTTCAATATGAGATTCAGGACATAAAAAAATATTTTCCACATCACTCTAAGAGTGCATTTATAAAATTTAAAATTCATCAGCGGATGTTACCTTTGACCAAGAAACCTCACATGAATGTCATAAAAAATAATAAAACTTTTAATCGCTGCCAATTTTGGTGAGTAATTGTTTGATATTTCCTCAGTTAATGTTACAGATATTTGTATTACATTCTGTTCCGTCATCAAATTATTTCTTTGTGAGAGTACTACAACAGTGAATCAGAAAAACATTTATAGGATATGTTAACATTATCATTTAACCATATATCTTGTATTTTACAACTGCAACATTTACAACATTTATTTACATTTATAAAAATAAAGTAAAGAAGTTGAGCATCAGTACCGTGAAATAACAGTTAAGGTAAGCATGAACATGGCTAGCCATTAGTATGCTAACAGTAGCTAACGTCACCACCAGACATGTAACGGCTAAACAACGGCTAACACTTAGCATGTTTTACAGTTTCCATGGCTACCGTTCTGGCAGGTCTACTGGAATGTCCTTGTGTAGTGTAAAAGAAATGTTCTGCAAATAATGAGTCGAATATCATATGATAATCTAACAATATGCATTTGGCTAACTTGTAGATGAAATATAGGGAGACAATAGATGAGAGGGTTGGATTTGAAGGTTTAGTCAGTAACCCACTGTTACCACTAAAAATGAAGTCACAGTAGATTTCAGTGGTAACAAGACCATATCAGTTGTGCTGACTGGTTTAACACTAGTCTTTCTGTCCATTTACCTTACAGTGTCTTAATGTCTGTTTTGATATTTTTTAAGAATTAAAATACAGAGTGCTTTTAAATGTCACAAGCTCTGCCTGGTCCAAACAATGTTGCCAGTTCAACTTAACTAAGCAAATGTAAATAAGCCTCCTGTTGGATAATTACTGCATGGCTGATTATCTTTCAGCTTGCAATTAGTTATTAAAACCAAATTGATGTAATATAACTTATAATCTTTTAAACAACCATGTTAGAAGACAAATCCTGTGGTTGTGGACAAGTTTGTTTACAAAGAATCAAATCATTGGCATACATCAAGTAGAGTAAACATCTATGGAGATTGCAGAAAATACTGAAATTGAGTTAAAAAGTGCCCAACTGGAAGGATAGTGGAGAATGATCATTTTCCAGGAAGACATGTAATAAGAAAAAAAAAGTCCTAAATGATGGTGATAAGCACTCACCTAAACGTTTGGTTAAATTAAACTGAAGAAAAACACAGTAGAATTGAGGGCTATGTTGAATAGTGAACGTAAGAACCTTTTTCATATGAACAATGCAAAAGGACTTAAAATGATTGGGACTGTGTAACCATGAGAAAACCATTAACCAGTGAGGCTAACTTGGGAAAAAAGCTTGAATCCAGAAGAAGGTCATATAGTCTGATGAGCCCAGATTGAACTTTTTCCAGAATGACGGGTGCATCAAGGTAAGAGGAGAGAAGAATTAAGTGATATCCTACTGTGTAAGCCTGTGAACAATGGTGTGATCTGGGTTGTAGCAGTCGGTCAGGTCCAGGATCAGCAACATCATGGCCCCAAAGAATGAAGTCAGCTGACAACCTGAATATGCTGAATGGCCAGGTTATTCTTTTTTTCTTTTCCTGTAATGGCACAGGCATAATCCAAGAAGACAATTCCTGGATTTATCAGGTTCGAACTGTAAAACGGTGGTTCAGAGAGCAAGAGACATAATTTTCACACATAAATTGGCTATGACAGAGTTCAGATCTTAACCCCAGTGAGAATTGTTGGGATGTGCTGGAGAAGGCTCTCATTGTGGTTGGACTCTCCCAGCATATAAGATCTTGGTGAAACATTAATTCAACACAAGATGGAAATAAGTCTTGTAATATTGCAAAAGCTTCTTGAAATGCTGCAGAAAATGCTGCTGGAATAAAAGTTAAATGCAGCTCAACAAAATATTACCATGACGTTTTTTTAGTGGCAACTTGGCCAGGCAGTGATTTGACTTTAGAGTTTTAGTGCTCAGTTAAAAAAAAGAAAAACCAAAAAGATAAGATAAGATAAGATAAGATAAGATGTTTCCCATTATAACAACCAGGAAACATTTATTTCTCTGTCTTTTTCATGGCACTTGAGACCAGCTTTGCATTGCTCTTTGTTTCCTCCTTATCTCTGCTGGATTCTGTTGTTTTCTTGCATCAAGTAGTTTACTTCAATTCAGCTTTATTTGTATGTCCATTGTGTCTGAGGGCTGACGACTGGTCTTGGATATAAATGCAATAACCTCTTTTGGAGAAGTCTCCTGAGGCAGGGAATAAAAGAAAAAAGTCCAGAACATAGAATAAAAAGTAGTGCAAAATCAAGAAAACAAGAAGCCCTTGCATGGTTTTGTAGACACATGAGAAAGCAGAAGACAATACATAAAAAAATATTGAAAATATAAGAAAACGGAAATATTCCATCTTGGAAAAATTATAATTGAAGCAATTGGAACCGCTGGAAAAATAAACCTGTGAACAGGAAATAAATATAAATCAAAAATGTCTATATTTAACACACTGATTCAGCTGATTCAGTGATCCAGCTAACCTCTATAGTTAGTGCTGTCTTTTGGAAATTCTGATTTGCCACTGCCAAATTAGTGGGTGATCAAGAAGTATCTTCTCATTTTTTCAACTTTCCAGCATGATCTAATATAGCAATAGTGGTAAAGGTTGACTCATTGTAGACTATTATAAAGTTAAGTGGCAGTACTGGGTTGTTCCTTCTCTGGTACCCTGCATTTGCATTTGAAAGTGTTGCAATGGTGTGACTAGTCACAGTATTATAATATTTCTGCTCTCAATATAATGTATTTTTTTCATTATAAAATCACAAGCAATGCCGATGAACTGATACTCCACTCATGGAATATACGAATGTTTTAACGGAAATGTGAAAACTGGGTTAAAACAGGAAAAGCAAACAGCGAGGGTGGTATTAAGAGGGGACAGAGAGAGAGAGAAGTAGGGTGAGCAACATAGGGTGATAGATAGTCAGGAAGTATGTGTGTGCTTGTCGATCAGAGCTGGTTTGAGCGTGCAGCAGCTTCTCTGTAATTGCCTCAGCTGTCAAACCAGCTTTCAGTGCTGTTTACTGGGACAGCAAGCTCTTTTTCTCCTCTCTTCCTTTTGTGCAGTCTCTCTCTCTCTCTTCAGCATATGCAAAACTGCTTCATATATCACAGTCTATCAATCTATTCATTTATTTGCTTGTCTTTATCTTTGTTTCTCCTTTTTCCAAACCTTTGACTGAAGCATCATAAGCATTTTTTTTACAGATCAATAAGTCAGAGTCAAAGTGAAGTGTCTGCTTGGAACACTTATGATATCACTTGGATGCTCAGCACTGCACAGCAGCAAACCTTCCATCAACTTTAATCCGCCTCACAACTCCCAGACACCTGCAGCAGCTTTACTTTCAGCCCAGAATAAACACCACCGGTAAATATGAGAGACGACTAACTGACCCCAGATAGATGAAAGCTGATTGGAAATATTAACAAACCGCAGTAAATGTTAGTAAATGCTAGATAAAAAATAAACAGGATAAATGAAAGACTAAAAAGCAAAACTGCATTTTGACTTCTTTTGCTGCACAAGATCTCAACCCATCGTATGTGATCAAAACAGATTTTGCTATAGTGCCTCTAATTCCTTAATAGTTCCTCTATTTCATTGTTTTGCTAACTTATGAGAAAATGTATAAACTTAAATAAATTTGCATGTAATGTCATTGAAATCATTCACTTATCAATTAAATGGCTTCAGGAAAAATTTTAAAGAAACAACAAAAAACTATGTGGATGAGAAGCATCTCCATAGACCACGGGTGCCCAGCTCCGGTCCTTGAGGGCCAGACTCCTTCAGGTTTTCCATGTATCTCTGTTCCAACACACCTAACTTAAATTAATCAGTAATTGAGCAGAACTTCATTGGCTGTTGAAACTGTTACCAAAAGCCAGGTGTGTTGGAACAGGAATACATCGAAAACCTGAAGGACAAAAGGCCTCGAGGATCAACTTTGGGAAACTCCTGCCACGGACCAAGATACCCCAGAGAGCTAAACTAGTAACAAAGAAGCAGCAACTACCAAAAACATTTATATATTTACCTTTTTTTTTTCTTTTTTTTTTGTATGTGTGCAAATGTTTAACTATCCAAATTGATAAGCCTGGGCCCTGGAATTATTTCCAAAGTATTTGTGGGGATTGTATAGAGACCCTGGACCCATGGCTAGCGTAGAACATTAAAAACTGAAGCTGTGTGCAGTTATCATCCAAATTGCCTTTGGTATTTAGTTTCATCCCTGTGTGTTTTTGTGGCAACAGACCGAATGCATGTCATGGGCTCAGTTGATGTAACCTTTGGCTTGAGTTTGGTCCCTCAACTCCTCAGTAGGGATTGAGAAACCAACTTTCTGAAGTGCCCTTGGGGAAAGGCTGTCTGGACAAGTGCCTTTATACATTTTATTATTTGATCATTGTTGTGAGTGTTCTGTGTAATTTGTTATAACTCACACTTCATAAATTGTAATTCTGTCTGCTTTGCTAAAAGCGTTCTTTATTTAATTTCATTTCCAAGCATGCCCTCGAGTGAAGCACTGTGCTTATCTAACAACACCAAGCAGTTTAATCATCTCATTTTGTTTTTAACTCTGAGTCACAGACTAATCTACTGACCCTTCTTGCTTCAAGGGCAGTGACACCAACCATGGCCGGAGCACTTCTGAGCTATTGCATGCAACAAATCTTTTATTTCTACTGATATAAATTTTTAAAAAAGAAAAAAAAAGATAATAAAAAACAAACAAAAAGAAACACACCTGTATGACATAACAAAGTAAAGTGCAGCATGTACTCATGGTTCCTCTTCAACAGAAGGTAAAATCACTCAACAATGTCTATTTTGTGGCACAGCTTTGAAACATGGAGCCTTTGCCCATAAGCTAAGCCTGTCAGTAAGCACACTGGGCAAGCCTAACTCTGAAGTTATCATATAGTCATGTTAGAGAGAAAAAAATAAATAAATAAAAAAAATTAGTAGAAATGTGAGTCTGACTCTTCTTACATTGACTGGAATGATTTACATGCTAACTGCTACATTAGCTGACAGACTATGGAAACAGACTTCTATTGACCAAACAGTGGGTTTGGTTGGGACTGGGTTGCAGTAGTTTACTTAGTAACTTGCTTTACATCTGAACTGCACCAATTTAAAGCCAGAGGTCATGATCTTTAGGAAAACTGGTCTTACACTTCACATGGACATGTTCAAGAATTATCTTTGCTTCTGTAGGGACTCACTCTCCACTGCTAAATCCAAGTACAAGATAAATTTAATCATGTTTGGTCATGGTCATTTATGACATAGCTCCTCTGCTAAACATTGTTTTCATCAGACTGTTTTCTCCTCGTTTCTATTCTATTCTATTCAGTTACTGCATTCTGTTAAACAAAGATTGACAGTATTGATTAGTAACAAGCCCTTCATATCTTAGCCACCTTACCCTTCCAAAACATCTAATCCCTTTTGCTAAGAAGAAGATTCAATGTCAAACACAGCATGATCTGTTTATGGACGTACATATGGATGCTGTGTTTCAGTGCAAATTAGTTTTAAAAATGTGCAATCAGAACCACCAAATTTATCATATACTATTGTTTTGCCTTGCCTCTTCTGGTGTAAAGTGTTAAATGTGTCTCACTTCAGAGATGAATGAAATATGACATGATGAGATAGACTGAGCTGATGGAAAACATCAGATCTGTGTGCATGGATCTATTTTAAGAAAACAAAGTGGATTAGACCTGATTTACCAAAATTTGATTTGTGCTGTTCTCCCTAAGAGTGAAGACTCATGGATCCAGGTAATGATCTGGATCACCTCGAAAATATAATCACTTGTTCTTTATTACCTTCACCAAGGAGGTTATATTTTTACTGGCGTTTATCTGTTTCTTTGTTTGTCTGTTTGTTTGTGTTGAAGATAACTCAAAAAAGTTATGGACGGATTTTCATGCTATTTTTAGCAGTTGTTGGTAATGCGAAAAGGAAAAACTGATTTAATTTTGGAGGTAATCCAGATCACCGTTTGAATCCAGAAATTTTTTAAAGGATGCTTTAACATTGTGACATGGGGCCATTTTCAACATTTGTGCACGTAACTCCAACAAAAATGGTCGGAGCACTTAGGAAAGAAAATACAGGACAAGCTTCCAACAGGTTATAAAATATATCGAAGATGGATCCAGGTAAAGTAATCGTAACGGATACTATGATCCAGAATATAAAAAAAATACAGGTCCTTTGGAATTTTCATCATAGGAAGAGAAAAAATAATTACACAATGGGGAGAACTGTGTCCCTTGGCGAAGTGCTTTTCTACTTCCATTTGAGATATTTAGAAAATTTTCTCAAAATTCATACAGGATTTTTTAACTTGTTTCTCCAACCAAAAGACAAACCACCAAATGCATGACCTCCACCTTGACAGAGGTAACAATGATAAACTAGCAACTGAATCATCAGTAGTCACTGTGCAGACATGACTCTCTACTGGTTCTGCTGCTTTCAGTATGACTAAAGCATATTTTTGGTTTTCAGGCTGGAGTCCCCCACTCGGACTCTGACCCTGGAGGCCCCCAGAGGGGTGGAAGTAAGTGCTGGAGTGGGAGACTTCACAGCATCCTGTAGGAAAGACCTCCTTTTGCAGTCATCAGATGGAGAGGTCAGTATGTGTTTATATTTTTTCTTTTTATTTTTTGGATGTGTCTTGTGTTTTCTGAGTGCTGACTATGTGTGAGAGAACTGTCCAGAGGTGAGAAAGCTGGTGAAAAAAAAACAATGCTGATGTGGAAATACAGTGAGCTGTTTGTGTTGGTGTGTGTGGGCTTTAGACTCTGTTACACTTTATAGTGTTGGGCCAGCTTCATTAAAGTACCTTATTAGACTAATGAGCGTCATCAATCCAGGTGACCTTGTCCTCCTTTTCTCCCCTCCTTCTCTCATCACTACTTTCTTCCTCGTTTCTATTTGAGAGAAGTGACTTCATTAAAGCTGGTTTGATGAGGTTTCTTGTCAGTTGTTGCTGCCACTGTGTGTGTGTTCATGTGTGTGTGTCATTGTTAGCCTGTTATCTCACTGTCAAGCTCTTTGCATAGCAGCCTGCCACATTTTGTGAGCACCAAGGCAGACTTTGCCATTATCTCTGAGCATGTTTGTAAGTGTGTGTATGTGTGCGAGTGTGTCAGACTGCCATATTGCTTGTCCACTGGAGCATAGTGTGTCATTAACTTAGTAATTAACAGAAGAATGACCCCCTCCCCCCCTTCCCCAGCTGTACTCACTGTCATTGTCAGTCACACAAAGTGTCACAATACACTCCCACATTTCCAAACATAGTGCTTCAGCTGTGAATTCCAGTTTGTTCAAAAGTATTGGTACTCATGCCAGGAGTGATTCCAGGAGCAGAGCCTTAGGGGTGCTGAGCACCCAGAGTGCTGCTTGGCCAGGCAGGAAAAAATAAAAAAAAATAAAAATAAAAATAAAAATAAATATATATATATATATATATATATATATATATATATATATATATATATATATATATATATATATATATATATGTGTATATATAAATATATATATATATATATATATATATATATATATATATATATATATATATATATATATATATATATATATATATATATATATATATATATATATATATATGAAGAATACTAATAAATGAAAACCTTTCTGTGCTGCTCATGGCACACACCAATAGTCAACAAAATTACTTTTTAAATGAGCTTATAGTTTCTACACTTTTATAGTTTGTTTGGTTTGTTTTTTTTTGTTTTTTTTTTCTTTTAAAAACGCATACACTAAGAGAAAAAAAAAACAAATCAGATTTTAGTGGTGCTTTGCTTCAGTCTAGGGGTGATTCAGCATTGTGCATAGTATTGTGGGTAAATACATAGTGATGATGTTAAGAGTCCTCTGCCTCGTCTGTTGGTCATACTGCATTCATTGTTGCAGTGTATTTCTACAGTATACTTGCATGAGACAAAAAAAAAACACAAAACAGTGATAGTTTCATGCTCTCACAAAAAAAAAAATTCTTCTTCACATGGGTCTTGTTCTCTCTGTTGCTAAATACTAGTGCAGCACCACCTTTGGTGAAAATGGGGATATATTACTGCAATGGTTTGGCGCGCTTGACCAAAGAGCAACAAGAACACAATCTCGGGATGAATTGATACACCCACCTACAACTGAGCCGAGACCCCAATTGGACCGAGTGTAGCGGACTATCCTGATGTGAATTCGCCCTGATTTATTCAATTATTTACAAGATTCCCAGTTTGTAAAAGCAAAATGCACTTTTCATTGATTTAAATTTTTGGGGTTTTTTAGGTACCATCAAGAAATAAAACGCACAATAACTAGTTTGCTAAATGGACCATTTTTGGCAGTATTCCTTTTTTTGTCTCAACTATAGGATGTGTTACTTTCATTAATGATATATCCATGTTTTACACATCTCCAATAATACAATCTGCTCGTTCTGTGAATTAAGTCATGTGATTGGTGTATTTAGTGACAAAAAAGATCAGTTTTCTATTTTTTGAATGGATTATGGTGATAGTAATAGTGATATTGAGATTAATGGAGTAATTCTTGTTTGTGATGGAAGTTCACTGTGTAAGTATATAGACTAAAGGTACAAAATAAGCATGTACATAAATCATTCAACAGACTACAACATGCTGTATGATCAAGTTTGTGGGTGAATGTTGATACTGTAACACTACTTCGAGTGCCCAACATAAGCAATGAATGTAGAATATTCAACTTTTCCCTCATCCATTGCCTTTTTGGAGCTTTCTTCTACGCCTTCTTCTCATTCTCTTCCTCCTCAGCCTCTCAGTCCTTCATCTCTCTGTAACTCAGCTTATCTAATTAACTTTCCACTGCCAGGGTTATACATCACTGTGCCTGTCACTTCACAAGAAGAGGGGAGGGGAATTATAATTTTTACCTCTTTTCTGTCATCCCTCCCTTTCTCTCATTCTGTTTTCACGCACTTTTGTCTCTTTGGTCTTTGTTCATCCATTATCGCTCTCTGTTTCTGTCTTCCTGTCTCTGTCATCTCTGTATAAATAGATGTCTCCCAATTGATGGGGAACATTAGCATGAAGCACAGTGTAACAAGGGTTGTGGTGTGGGCCTTTGGCAGGGCTTGATACCATGAAAGGCTTGAGAAAATTAAGGATTTATGGTGCACTGCTTCTCAACCTCTGCACCCTTTACTGCAGCACTCGTCAGTGAGATACAGAAAGAAAATCCTCTTTTCACTGAAATACAACTTCATAAATACTAGAGAAGTCTTATCTGCAAGAATAAATGCCATCACAAAGACTGACATTTCCCAGATCAAAATTGAAAAAATTATAGCCATTATAATATAATCTCGGGTGGGGGAGCGGGAATCCTCCCTTTGTTGAGTGATCCCAACTTTGTGTTATTCCCTACAATTTACAAATTGTACCTTGAAGTCTTAGTCTGTTTGATGTAGTAAATTAGTAGGTTATACATTGTAATTTGCGACCAGTTAATACGTTCAACTCCACCCTTACTGTAGTTGCTGAAAATTAAAATGGCTCTCTCAGGAGGCATCATTTGTTTGGTTTCTTCTCTCTTAACTTTATAACATAGTGATGCAACATAGCAGAAGAGCAGGGATAATACTTATTAATGATTGCAATGTAGAGAACACATATACTAGAGTAGAGGTCTCCAACTCGGTCCTACAAGGTTCGCAATCCAGCAGATTTCCCCCTGTATTTCTGCTTCAATACACCTGGATAAAAGTATGCATAACAATCAATAATTTGAATCAACAGTGTTTGAGAAGGGATACATGGAAAATGTCTTGGATGTGGACCTCGTAGGACTGAGTTGGAGACATCTGCACTAGAGTTATGTTTTTACTTAACCCTTTAAAGACCAACCTAAGAACAACTGGGCAGAAAAGTCTCATTTTAAAATCTGAAGTCTTCATTTGGTTCTGTAACAAGATGTAACAAAAAGAAATACTAACAATTTTTTCTTTAGCATATATTACCATGTGATAGGTCAAAATTAGTGTAGTGCAATCTTCTGCTTTCTGGCATTCGCCGGGGGACATGAGACAAGAATTATACCATGTACCACAGGGTTTTGAGCAATGGTACTGCCATTTAACCATTTTTATTCATTCATTCATTTTTTTTTTTTTTTTTTTTTTTTTTACCTTCACTCCTAAAACCATCTAATGTGATGTTTTAGTGTGATTGGAAGTATTTTATGCATACCTTTTATGGGTATTTATCAGCCACAGTTGAAACATGCAGAGCAGGTGTCTGTGTAAATGTTTCACGATGCTTCACTGAGGGCTGCGTGGGTAGATTCCCCAACAAATTTCTTTTGAGAAACTAATGTTAACCTATCATAACATTTCAAATGGAGTTAGTGAAGCCAGTGGCCAAACCATCAGTTTTATCTAATTCATTTTCACCTCACTGTCGACTGGTGTCAACTTACTGTCAGTCCCACACACTCAACTCAAAAATGATAAAGAAGTCTAATTATCTACGAAGGTTGTGCCAATCAGCAACTGTGTCACCGTACAACCTGCAGCTTGGAGAACATTGCTATCCACTCATGTTGTCATACATTCCAGGCATGCTCCCTGGGTCTGGATAATCACTGGCAGTATGATGGAATTAAACCACTCTTAGCGGGTGTCTCTGCATTCAAAGGAAATTGTTTAGACAAGCTGTGTTTGATGTCAAACAGATTAGAAATATAATATTACCTAAAAATTAAGCAAAAGACTCACTCTCAACTCAAATAGGGTGATTTATTTAATCCTAAAACTGTTAATTCTCTCCTCCTTAGTAACCTGTGAATTATTCATTTGCTACCATCATACATTCTAGCATTATGCACATATTTAATTTTTTTAAAAATATATATATTTTAACAGGTTCATCTGAAACCAGTGGTTAATACATTAGAATTTGTAGATGACAGCATTAAAAGAGCTAACCACTGTCAACTTTATTTGCCTACAATATTGTTACGACCAATTACTAGACCTTATAAAGCATAAAATTTGCTGTTGGTCATCAGTGTCTTTATTGGAATTTCAACTCTACTTGTGAAACTCTACTTGTGAAATGTAAAAAAACCTATCATCAGTTACCTTCATTTTCTCCAGGCTCCAAATGTAATAAGCTTGCTGAATTCTCTCAAAGTTTGCCTTGCTTGTGGGCTTAACAAATGAAGTTTAATCAAGCTCCACCTCTCTCCCCATCACTGCACTATGCATGCTGTGTTCATGTGCAGAGCAGATGTCTGACAGCGGTGTAGTTTACCACTGCTGCACTGCTGGAGGTGGCAATGCAAGTTCTGTGAGAACTTTTTTATGTTTTTCCATGTGAAAGTACGTAATTCTCACCATTTTGATGGCATGGCACAAACAACATAGATGCGATGGCCTGCCATGGCTGAGTCAGTGTAGAAGAAACATTGCAGTGGATTATACTAATGGCCAGTTTAGGACTGTGGGGGAGCAAAAATGTCAAGGATAACACTGAAAAAGCTTAGTATTTCTCCAGTCTGTTACTATAAGGACACTTTCAGCTCCTTGGTATCGCGGCCATTAAAAATATAGTTAGTAATCTTGGTCAGTGACCTTTTTTTTTTTTTCTTTTACTTCAGGTGAAGTGGTTCCTAGTCTTCATAGTAGTATATGCATTTTGTGATCATGAACAATAAGAAATATAGTTAGACCCCTCAGTTTACTGTAAATCTGTAAAAAGTGTGACCAATCCAAACATTCAGACCGAAATGGAGTTGTTCCAACCCTGATAGCCACACCTTGCATATATATATATATAGCGTGTTATGATGAAAATGGAAAGTAGTGAAGAAGAAACTCAGAAGGCAAACAATACAAATGCAGAAGGGATTTCCCAGACCCGGATCAGTTTATTTGCCTCCTCCGGCTAAACAGCTGAGAAAGAGAAAATTGTTAAGGGAAAAGGCTGCTAATAAAAAAGCCTTGGATTGTGTGTCTCAAACAGATTATTGATCGGAGTGGGAGGAGCCTAAACAGGGTGCCAATTTTAAATCTTGCTAGCTCCCTAACATTACCTAGCCTAGCTTTAAACAATCTATTACTAAAAAAAAACCAAAAAAAAAAAAAAAACCCATTAAATTAAGACTGACCAAAAACAGTGTGATCCAATGGAATCTTCAAAGTTAAATTTTACATTTTCTTTTCCCATCTTGAAATATGTTGTCTGTTATACAAACCAAGCTTCTGTCATTACCCTAAGAGCATCATCTCAGCAGTGAAGTATGGTGGGGACAGCATTATCCCATGAGGTTGTTTTCTTTAGCTGGGTCTGGGATATTGGACAAAACCTAAGAATGATGGAGACATAACCTGAAAAACTCAAAGCTGTAATAAAAACAAGACAGCTCCAGGGATTTAACCCCCTCCACAGTTACCTTCAAATGCACTGAACTTGTTGTATTTGTGACATGATTCAAATATCTCCAAAGTAATGGGTAAAAAAGAAGGAAAACATTAACAAATTACTAGAATAATAAAATTAAATTCATTACATTTTCAATTCATTTAACAACAAAGCCAGTATTGACTGGGATGGTGTTGGCATAGTAACAGTGATGGCTGTGATTGATGGTATTGTCAAGGTTTGGATGAAGGACCCTCACTGCAAAGGTTGAAATGATCCAAAGTTGTTTATAATAAAAAAAATAAAATAAAAAAAAAAGGTTCAGGAGGAAAATGGAGACAGGAGTACAATGACAAACTGGTGATTGCTGTGGAGGAGTGAACTGGATTTTAAAGGAAATGCTGGTGATTATGGACAGGTGTGTGTACATCAGGGTGACCAGGTGCAGCTGTGGTTGGAGGGGGAGAACAAACCAAGTGAGGGCAAGCGGAGTCAGGAAGGCAGGGCATGACAGGTAGTGTAAAACCCTTTAATGTAGGTCTCCAACCTGTCTTTTCAAAATGGTATTTTACCTTTCAAGATGACACTAGCTAAAGTTGTTCCATTTTACTACTCCTGATATGAACACTGCTAGTTTTTTTTAAGAACACTGCTAGTTTTTTTTTAAAACCGCTCAGGCAGAACCATAAAACATGTTTTTTTAGCCAATGATTTCTTGAGTTACAAGCTCTAATGGTAAAATCATCCCTATCTCCCTATGTATGGATGCAAACCTACATCATAACATGGTTTATTTCACATCGCAACACATGACCATTAGCAGCATGCCAGTGAAACTAAACCCTGCATCATAGTGTCCTGTTACTGCCTTATTAAATAACTTTTGAATTCCACATAACCTTCTGTGGTACTACACAGAAACTCTCATGTTTAAATTAACATTGTTTATGTAAGAAACCATTGACTAATCAGTCAATTGACAGTTTAGAATCTGTGATTGATTTTTAATAGGAAATTCCCAGGAAAAAGACTTTTATTTAGTTCTTTGATCTAAAATAACATGAGTGTTACAAAGATCTTAAGAGCCTTCGGATCTTTGGAAGTTCAGCAGGGTTCACTTGGCATAAGAGATCTAACAGATTTGCCCACAGTATTGCCCATAATCACGATGCCTTTCTGTATGCAATTGTAACAGCAACACCAATGCATCAGTCCATGCAAACAACATTGGAGGGGTTTACTTGCTTAAATGCCTGTATATTTATATATCATTATTGTAGCATACTATCATTTGAACAGAAAAGAGCAAATGAAGGCAGGATTAAAAAAAAAAGAATGGAACTGATGAGAAGCAGAGAAGGATGGCAGAAAATAGATGTTTCTGTCGATTTTGCAGAAGAAAATAAAGGCACACAGGACAGCAAGGCTTAAAGCCAAATCAATGTTGTCAGCAGCTGGCACTTAAGAAGGGGCCATTAAAGTTTAAAAAGTTTGGAAAGCAGCGGTGAAATTAGGGCCAAATGGGTTAGAGGTACGGTAGCACTGGCTTCCATTAAAATCAAAGTCAACAAGAACTGACAGATCCTCTCAGGATTCATGCACTTGTGCTGGATTTCTTTTCTTTATTATTATCTACTCCAATTCTCCCTCCCCGTGTTGCCTGTATTTCTTTCTGTTCTACATTCATTCTTTCTCGCAGTGCCTTCAGTTCTTCTCATTTAGTTTCCTTCCAATGTTTTAAAGTGGTTAGCAAAACAAAAATACAAAAAGAAATTTCACAAAATCAGGCCCCAAAATTCATTTTCCTGTAGTTATTATTGTTGATGGTCCATTGCTGAGTCCAACAAACTAAGTGCTCAAACACATGTTGCCCTCCTGGAACTTTTTTCTTCCATATTCATTAGAGCTTAATCCCACCTGGAAGAGCTTGACAGAAGATGAAGGAACAAAATAAAGACTCACATTTGAACCCTCTCCCAACCAAGACCACCACCACCACCACATACACATACACGCATAGACACACACACTTAAACACAGATACACATGTTTCTTTTTGTTTAAAAATATTTCAGTCTCACTTTTTTATGGATACGTGATACCAGGTAGAGCTTATGCTGGTATCAACAATTGTAATCTGGTAGGATGGCATTCACCAGGAGTATACATGACTTGATCCAATTGGGCATTTTTGAAAAATGTTAGCCCTTCATTTGGTTTGGTTGATGTTCAAACTGTGCTTAACTCAAGTGAACCACACTGCCTGGAAAATGTCACATATTTAAACAACTATAGGATGATATACCCACAAAAACACAGTTTTGCAGTTAAAAATACATAGAATAAATAACCCGCAGGCAAATATTTAATGCGAGGGCGTTGCAGGATTATTATTTTTTTCATTCTTCCTTCTTTTCTTTTTTATTATTGTAGACATGATAAGTGATTTACTGATCCGGTTCCAGGGTCACCTTTATTGTGCAGTCATTCAAGAGCATTTCCAAAACTTGCGCTTACTGCAAAAAATATTTCCCTGTGAGTTTATTTTCTTCTGCTTGTTCTGTGATTCAGGATCAGAGAACACTGCAAAACCTAGGGATGAATCTACTTTATTCAGCATTCTCTCAATCAAATGAATAAAACCCCCAAGTAGCAAAATAAGAATCCCCAGGAAGGTGGTCTACTGGTTCATTGGGATGTAATGTGAGTTAAAAACATTCTTAAGATCAAGTTATGCTTAATATAAACCTTCAAATATATTTACTGTTGTATTTTCCTTTTTATTGTATATGAAAACAATGAAAAAACAACAGTCACATTAAATATCTGAAATAATACAAAAAAGAAACATAATGAAGAACAGATAGGAATGGATTTCCAAGTTGTTTAAGTGTTGATGTGCGGGGTCGGCCCCGCACATCAATAGGAGATATCAATGGGGTGGGTTTGGTCATCATAATGGACTCTGTGGTCCATGCGAGACTCTGGTCTGGGTTCCTAAATTTACTGCAGTGTGTCGAAAATACATTCTTGGAACACATGCTGTTGGCTTTGTTTTTCCTTCTCACCAAACAATTATCTGCATCGCTACTTTCTTCTTGATGCTTTATTTCAGCTGGTATAATGACTTTCTGCTTGGTCATGGGATAGTCTATTTGCAAGTGGACCGAGAGCCCTCAGTTTTTAACCAGACTAGAGTCCGCTTCTTTGGTCTACACCAAAGTGTGATTGGTGCTCATACTGTGCCAAATGAACCGTACTATACCAGAAAGTGGACCACAGTTTGTTTAAGGAAGACCAAACAGCAGCAATGTGACTATGCCTTAACAATATTTCAACAAGCCCATCTATTATGGTGTTGAATGAACCTTTATGACTATTTGGTTGACCATGGCTAATACATTGAAAGCCTTTGTGCTCCTGTGGAGAGGGTCTTGGCTGCAGGTCTTGGCTGCAGACTGGAGTATGAGGTTGGGCTTGGATATTGGACCAACCCTGTCCAACCCTGCCCCCTCAACATTTGGATTGGTGGCCATTGTGAACCCTATCCCTAACCCTAACACCCATTGCCCGTCTAACCACCCCCATTTAACATCCAACCACGCCCGTTTGACATCCAACTCCACCCAATATCCAACCCCGCCCCATTCTCCAGGCTGCAGCCAGGGGTTATTGAGAGGGGTTATTGCTCCTGTGTGCAGTCTGGGCAGAGGGACAGGAAGAAAGAGTAAGTTAGCAAGATTGTAAGAAACAGCCAGGAAATTCAGTTAGGAAAGAGTTGTATTGGCAGATCAGACCTTAGATGTGAGGGACTTTTGGTATGCTGAGACAGTCCGATAGTGACAGAGTTCACTGGCAGATAAAAAGCTATTGGGGTCAACACAGATATTGAAGTCACCCAAAAAACAGCTTGGCAGGAGACAAGGAGAAAATGAAAGCAAAAAGGTCAGACAGTTCACACATTAGGATAGTAGATAGCAGAGGGTGAAGGGGGTTGATAGAAAAATAAGACTTTTAGAAACCAGATCTGATAGGGAGTTATTGGATATAAAATACTGTTGGTAACATACACTACCAGTACCAGTCAGTGTATCCTAACATTTTAGTGGTGGTGTATATGTAGTCAGGTAGCATATGCAAACCTTTTACAAGGTAGTCATCTTATTCTGCTCCTTGGTGTTCTTTTGCAAAATCTATCAATGTTTACAATGATCACCAAACAAGATTCTCAAATTAACTTCAGTTGTTTATTTGCATTAGAGACTCAAGACCAGATCACAAAGTGTATAGTGTGTATGATAATCAGTACAGCCAGCACTAGCTAGACGCTAACAGAAAAACTAACAAAGATCATCAGGAATTCAGGATTATTATTCCCTAGGGGGAAACCAATTTGCCTTTGTGTTCAGTAAAACAGAGATGAATACATTTGAGGAGTCATTATCCCTTATGTTATTGAAAGTTCAATAAAAGTTTTCAGATGTAGCTGTGTGAGTGGAAGTGAATGCAGCATAAGAGCTGTTTGTCAGATGCATTCAGTGTCAGGTAATAGACCTGACAGTGAGTTTAAGAGGTTTAATATACTGAGAACTGCTGCTGTATCTGAAGGCAAAGTCAGAGCTTCTACATTTGAATTGAAACCAATTATCCTGCAGTACTCAACCGGATGTAAGTTAATAATTAATAAAATTGATCATTTCACACATTTTTACAATGTTAGCCAGGAGTAAAGATTTTTTTCTTAACCAGGTTGATCAGACATCATTTGTATCGATCGATCAATCGATCGATTGATCATCTATCTATCTATCTATCTATCTATCTATCTATCTATCTATCTATCTATCTATCTATCTATCTATCTATCTATCTATCTATCTATCTATCTATCTATCCATTTATGGGGGGTATTAGATAGTGTTTAATTTTCATTTTGATAAAGCAGCCATACTTTAAGAACACTGGAAACTTGATTGTTTGATTTAAAAAAAAGTTTATTTCAAATGTGGCTTATTGACACAAAGTGCAGCTCAGAGATTGTACAAAACCTGGCAAAGTTCTTGAGGATCAAACTCAAAATATATCAAAATTAATGGGTGAAAGAAAATGTTTTCTTTTATGTTTTGAGAGAAATATCTTTATGGTTTTATGAAAGTAGTGCTTCATGAAATGTATTATGAATGTTTAACCATATCATTTTACATTTTACAAGTGTCCGAGTTATACCACTATCTAGAATTTAATTATTTATCTAAAAGAGATAGAAGAAGATCAGTGTTAAAGACATCAGTTGATCCTGAAGCTGGACCTTGTGGTATTTATTTGTTTGTTTTGTCACTTTATGTCAAAGTGACATATTCCCTGAATGAGAAGGATAAAATGAAGAGCCTGAAAATTCTATTTGCAGCATAGTATATTTCAGTGCATACCTATCAGTGAAATGAAACTCCAGTAAAGTGAAATCTGGTTACATGTGAACTTTTCACAAAGGTGAATGCTAACACAATCCAGGGATTTATTAAGATGTCATAGCCTGGAGGTGTTATAGGCTGGTAAACTGGGACCAGCTTTTTCTTTTTTTTCATTGCTTGTTATTTTACTTTTGGGGAAGACAAAATGTTGGATAAATTAAAATACTGGCAGGAGGTAACCCCCTGTTGTACTTTCCCATGCTAATGAGTATGCGTGTCTAGAGTATATGAAAATCATTACAAAAAATAAGTACTCAAAATTGCATATATTCCTCCTGTATCATTAGGTTCACACTCACTCCTCTATACACCAGGTGCCCTCATGTAAGCATGCTAATCTACATTCCGGAAACCTAAACTATCAAAGAACACAGGCATACAAAAGAATGTGTGCATACTCACATACACACACATTATGTAACTCAGAGCTGACTAAAGCAGCTGCCCTTCTCTTTCAATTTCCAGAGTCTTCCTTTTTTCTTCCAAAACTTGTTTTCATCATCCAACTCCACGTTTTGAGGCTTAGTCTAAACATATGTGTTCATAAGCAGCAGATACTGCAACAGATGTGCAGATACCTTCCAATAGCTGGAAGATGTGGATGCTTTTCAAAAGGTGTGATTCATGTTGGAAAATTTATTAGCATACGCTTCTCATTCCCTAAGGCAATTGTGCTAGATGTATGTCTGTCAGACTGACTGTCAGTCTGATGCAACTCTGCCTCAGTCTCTTGATCTGTGAAAGATTTGTCTGTTCTCTATTATCTGTCTTTATCTGTCATGGCGACATCCCTTTCTATGTGTTGTTGTACTGTATTTGCATCAGTTTTGGTCTCTTTTTTTCCCTTTCTGCATGAATGTTTTTGTCTGTGACTGCATGTCTGGTCTGTGTGTGTACACTATATGTGGGCAGCTACATTCTCAGGCTCTTTCCAGCCCCTGTCATTTAGTCCATTGTCAGCTCCCATTCCAGCGTCTGTCCATTCAACAAGCCTAATGGTCTGTGTAATACACTCGGATGGCTTCACAGCCACCCACCTATTTGTGTCATTGGGGTATGTGTTTGTTCCATGTGTGAGTACGAGGAGAGCAAAAGTGAAAAGAAAAGAAGAAAGGGAGGCGAGGTTAGCCAAGACTGGACAGGTTCAGAAGGGTTGAACTGTGTGTGCATTTGTGTGGGAAAATACTCTGAGTGTGTGCGCCGAAATACTTCTCTCATTGTCCTTTTAACCTCCATTGTACCACTCCTCCCTCACTCCTCATCACCTCCAACCTCTCACTTAAAGACTTTAAAGTCAACATTTTCTTGGCTATTTCCATTTCTGGCAATCCTCATGGAAGGAGTCGGTAGAGTTAGACTTTGGGAGTTATGCTTGTTCAATTTTCTGCTGGGCATTAAAGATAGATAGATAGATAGATAGATAGATAGATAGATAGATAGATAGATAGATAGATAGATAGATAGATAGATAGGGAATAAAAACCAAGCACACAGTCATTGACACCTCTGAATAAAATATATATAAAAAAATAAAAAATATCTACTAAAAATTGTAAAAAAAAAAAAAAAAAAAAAAAAGACCAACAGTACTAATAATGAAGTGCACGGATTAAGATATAAATTCAGTTCAGATCTCTGTTGCAAAGCCTTATGGAAGATGACAGATGACCGATTTTACATTTTAAAGATCCAAGTTAATACATATACACACTGCTCAAAAAAATAAAGGGAACATTTAAACAACACAATGTGACTTCAAGTCAACCACACTTCTGTGAAATCAAACTGTCCACTTAGGAAGCAACACTGATTGACAATCAATTTCACAAACTGTTGTGCAAATTGAATAGACAACAGGTGGAAATTATAGGCAATTGGCAAGACACACCCAATAAAGGAGTGGTTCTGCAGGTGGTGACCACAGACCACTTCTCAGTTCCGATGCTTTCTGGCTGATGTTTTGGTTATGAATGCTGGCAGTGCTTTTGCTCTAGTGGTGGCATGAGACGGAGTCTACAACCCACACAAGGGGCTCAGGTAGTACTGCTTATCCAGGATGGCACATCAATGAGAGATGTGGCAAGAAGGTTTGCTGCTTCTGTCAGCGTCGTGTCCAGTGCATGGAGGCCCTACCAGGAGACAGACCAGTACCTTAGGAGACATGGAGGAGGCCGTGGGAGGGCAACAACTCAGCAGCAGGACCGCTACCTCCTTCTTTGTGCAAGGAGGAACACTGCCAGAGCCCTGCAAAATGTGCGCCAGCAGGCCACAAATGTGCATGTGTCTGCTCAAACAGTCAGAAACAGACTCCATGAGGGTGGTATGAGGATCCGACGTTCACAGATGGGGGTTGTGCTTACAGCTCAACACTGTCGTAACGCAGGAAGCAGCCCAACGCAGGACGTTTGGCATTTGCCCGAGAACACCAAGATTGGCAAATTTGCCACTGGTGCCCTGTGCTCTTCACAGATGAAACCAGGTTCACACTGAGCACACGTGACAGACATGACAGAGTCTGGAGATGCCATGGAGAACGTTCTGCTGCCTGCAACATCCTCAAGCATGACTGGTTTGGCAGTGGGTCAGTAATGGTGTGGGGTGGCATTTCTTTGGAGGGTCGCACAGCCCTCCATGTGCTCACCAGAGGTAGCCTGACTGCCATTAGTTACCGAGATGAGATCCTCAGACCCCTTGTGGGACCCTATGCTGGTGTGGTTGGCCCTGGGTTCCTCCTAATGCAAGACAACCTCATGTGGCTGGAGTGTGTCAGCAGTTCCTGCAACATGAAGGCATTGATGTTATGGACTGTCCCGCCCGTTCCCAAAACCTAAATCTAATTTAGCACATCTGGGACACCATGGTTCGCTCCATCCACCAACACCAAGTTGCACCACAGACTGTCCAGGAGTTGGCGGATGCTTTAGCCCTGGTCTGGGAAGAGATCTCTCAGGAGAACATCCGCCAGCTCAGCAGGAGCATGCCCAGGCGTACAGGCACACGGAGTCCACACACACTACTGAGCCTCATTTTCACTTGTTTAAAGGACATTACATCAAAGTTGGATCAGCCTGTATGGTGTTTTTCCACTCTAATTTTGAGTATAACTCCAAATCCAGACCTCCAGGGGTTGATACATTTGATTTTCATGGATATTTTTTGTATGATTTTGTTGTCAGCACATTTAACTATGGAAAGAACAAAGTATTTAATAAAAATATGTCATTCATTCAGATCTACAATGTGTTACTTTAGTGTTCCCATAACTCGAGGGAGGTTATGTGCTCTCACAAGTCAGGCAAAAATATTTTTTTTCCATTTAAAGCACGATATGCTACAACAATCGAAGACAAAGTCTACACACATGAATCATCAATAGAGCACATTGAGAGTTCCGGAAAAGGAGCCTGTAGTGCTTCCAAAGTCATTGGTTTCCATATTTTGGAGGAAATGTCTTGAAGGTATAGATTTTTATGACCGCGACCATGGAACTTGTGCAGACTAGGTTTTTGCCTTGCAATGTCAAATTGTGCAGTCATGGCATCTTGTCAAGAGGAAAGAAGAGAGAAAAACAGCATGTTTTTATATATATTTTTATATATATTTAGATTACGACAAATGAAAAATCAGTGTATGTGTGAAAATAACTGGGAGACTATTTGACCCAGTAAGTAGACCAGGCATACTCTTGTTGTAAGATTAATGGTTACATACCAACAGTCCAGATGTTAAAATGTCCTTGGGCAAGACACTAAGCCCTGTGTTGCCCATGGTGTACCCATGAGCATGTGAATCTGGGTATGATAGCAAAATGCTGTCAGTGCCCTTTGACAAAGTGAAAGGAGAATGATTTTTTTTTTTAAAAAATGTTATAAAGTCACTATGTGTTTTAGGTTATTTCTGGTTAATGAAATGTGACCAACAGTATTTGGAGAAAAATTATTTGAAAAAGCCTTATTACCCTTTTTTTTTTTTTTATTGCATTTCTGAACCCTTTTAAACCCTCATCCTCTAGTTCCCTCTCCCTCTTTCCCCATGACAATATGTTGCTCTCTCCTTCTCCCTATCTTCTCCTGCAGTCATTTCAACTTTAAAAAAATAGTCCTCAGCAATATCAGTGATGATCTTTCTCTTCAGCTCCCAAAGACACTTTAACCCTCTTTATATCCTTTGATGTCTTCCTCCTTTCTCTTTTCATCCTATGAAAATCGTGTCTTTTCACCACTGCCTTCCCATTCTTTTTTACAATTCACCCATCTTCCTTTTTGCATTTCTTTGCAATGCCAAAGGAAATCATCCATGAAAAATGTTTTGACCCTCCACAATTGCCACTTCCCGCATGCTTCCCAACTCTGTGGTGCCAGAAGCACAAGCTTGCCAGACTGCTGTTGGAGAGAGATTGGTTCAGACATTAAAAATGTGTACTTTATGCACATTTTCAGGCACATGCAAACTCAACATTTATTCTAAGGGACACATTATTATAAGCGACATACATTATTCCTTTATTATGTTTTTTTTTTAAAAAAAAACAAAAAAAAAAACACATGGAACACTTAAAATAACAATATCCATTGCAGTTTGCCTGCAGTAAAAAAAATTTAAAATTAAACACCAACACAAATTCATTCATTTGAAAGAACAAAACACAGTTGACTGTTGTTTGCCTTTGTTATTTCAGTCATCCTTTATTTTCTATCCAACTTATTCTCATTCAGGGTCATGGGGAAGACAAACACCGGCTCTCAAACATGCACACAATAAAACTCAGACCTTCATGTATGACAAACAAGTCAGCCTAACACCTACACTTTCATTTGGCGTGAATGTCAGCACTAATCCAGTCTTAAGCTACAACAAATTACCTCTTCCCCTCTTTCCATCTACCCATCTGTCTGACCATCCAACGTCCTTCAGAAGAACTCCTTATGCTGTCAGTGTTGTCTTATGAAATCCATGCACTTCCATTTCTGTTGCCATGTATTCACCTTTAAGCTCCTTTATAATAAGCTCATCCATGCTACTTCCTGCTTTGTAATTGTCATCTAAGCCCCCCCTCCTCTTTCCAGATTCACAATGTTCTGTTCTTACCCTGAATCAGAATCAGTACTTCCAGAACCGTAATGTTGTCCCTGATAAATTAAAAACATAACAGAGATTAACTATGCTCAGATTCCTGTTTTGCATATCAGTGGTCTGTCTAGAGTTACAAGTACTGATCTCTTCATCAGAATATCAGACTTAAACATTTGCAAATGTGTGTGTAAATTCTACATTGTTGAACCCTTAAAGGTGATGTGTACATACAACATTAATCAGGTATTCAGACAGGATGAATAAATGCACAATAGTTAATAAAACCAAGAAATAAAAATATTGGCATGAAATAAATAGTCAGTTGATTAAACACTGCGCACGTCTTGGATATTTGTGCCATCTGTTGACCTAGCAATCAGGAAAAATAAGCTTGTGATTTTAATATTATTAAATGAAATATTAAAATATGGACACAGAAGTAAGTTCATACAAAGATAAGAACTTTGTCTTCAAATATCTCAGGAAGAGAAGTTTCTCCAAGTGTTATCCAGAGAGAGTGTTGCATGATAATAGAAATTAGATTTTTAATTTTGAAAATGAACATGAGCTCACATTTGTAAGTAAATAATCTGTATATAAAGGCACATCTTCAATGTAGTTAAACCAAGTCTATGTTATCTGCAAGGAATGTCAGGATAAAGACGTGATCTGTTTAATGTCTCCCTGTGGGTGTTGAGACGTGAAAGTATACTGGTCTGTTTAGTTTCAGGCACGTTCACACTGTGGCTGTTTGCTCTGTGTTAAACAAACCATGGTCTGCTTCTAAGGGTTGTACAATTTGTTTGGCACAGTATGAACACCAAGCCCAATCTGATATGGACCAAAGAAGCAAACTCTTATGCACTTGAAAGCACAAGAGTCTTGCAAACTAACTATCCTACAACTAAATCGAAAAAGTCATCTGCCAACTGCAATAAAGAATGCAGAAGAAGAAGGAAGTCATGCAGATTATTGTTTAGGTAGGATTAAAAGCAAAGCCAGCAGCATGTGTTAAGAAAACATATGTTGCGCACATAGCAGTAAAATTAGGAACCGGAACACAAAGACCAGAGTCATTTGGGGGTCCAGTTTTTCCCTACTGAACCCACCAAAAAGCATTACAGTGGCCTCATCCCTCCTTTTAATACCTACCTACGGAAATCTGGTCCCAATCCGAATATGTATAACCCACGACATGACCCGCACGTTAACTCATTACATAATTGTTAAACGCAGCATGCTCCTTCTGAATTGCTTTTTTTTTTATTAGTTTTTATATACACTGCAATAAATGTAGTTTTGTCTTATTTTTTTACTATTAAAAAATAGATGAAGATAATAAATATAGCCAATGTCAAGGTTTGTTTTAAGCAAAACTTGTTATTGAGATTTTTTTTTTTTTTTTTTATTTGTATAACATCACACTGAACCACAAGACAACATCCATACAGTCCCCAAGTTTGCTGCTTGGGGGCTTTATTTGTGTGATTGGGAGAATGCCGCATAAGCCAGATATCATCCACCATCCCTGGGTTCAGCTGTGCTCTCTGATCCTGAATCCCACAGCCAACAGCAGAAAATAATCTCAGAGGCTGTGCTAAGATGTATGTGAACTTCCCTCGCAATAAGCACAAGATTTGGAAATGAGCATCACAATGAAGGCAATCTAGGCGCCTGATCAGTTAAAAAAAAAAGAAAGAAAAGTCATGTCCACAAATACAGAAAAAGACAAAAACAAAAAAATGTGACCTGCTTGTTCTAAATAGATATCTGCCTGCATGATGTATAAACTGTCATTTTACATCAGTAAATGTTTGAACACAAACCAAACCAAAGGTGTGAAAGTGAAGATGTGAAACATTCTGGAAATCCCCACCTAATCAAGTCCCCTGAACTATCCTGGTGTGAATGCCCCATTTAAAGACTCAGGAAGATCTGGCCAAGTCTCCTCCTCCTGGGGGGCTGCCAGCTTGGTTAATTATTATTCTGAATAAATTATTGTTTATTAATTATTCGGATGAAAGCTTTGTGGTAAGGAAGTTGCTCAAATCTTCAAAACTGTAAAATCAAAACCATTAATAAGGTCAGAGTTGACTTCTAAAACATTTTCTGTAATCACACAAAAATTCCTAAACATGGTCACTTAGAGTATTTGTTCCATCTGGACCCTTGGATCAGAACACGTCACGGCAATATACATTTAGACACTATTATTTCATGGAACTTTATTGTTGATCTGTTGTCAGTGTAAGGCACAGCTAGCATGACGAAAGGTGCTTGTTTCTTCTATTTAGTCTGTGTTAAGACAACCTCTGTACTAATTTGTACACAAAATATCCTTATGACAATGCTCCGCAGTACTATAGTAATATTACATGTTGTAGCAACAGATGCACTATTATTCATAGCATCACCTAACTAAAATATGCAAAGCCTTCACTGAAAATATCTTTGTCTGGATGGGAGAATATCTTACCCTAAAATCTGCAGATGGCTATCAGTGCTGATGCTGCCTTCCCACATGTGAGTTCCCTCTTCCATTACCAAGCCAAGCCAAGCTAAGCCAAGCTAACTTTATTTATAAAAGCACTTTCTGACAGAAACTGCTGAACACAGTGCTGAACATAAAATAACTAAAATGTTAAAACATTAAACAATAAAAAAGACAACACAATAAAAACAGTAAAAACAAGCAATAAAAGCAGACTCATTCTGGGTAAAATGACAATGAAAAAAGTTGGGTTTTTAGAAAGGATTTAAAACTGGCCAGTGAAGAAGTCTATCTGACATGCAGCGGCAGAGCGCCACAGAGCTCTGCTACTACCACAAATAGGCCCTGTCCCCTCTGAGCTTCCACCACACCCTCAGGACCTCCAGGAGCAGCTGATGTGCTTAACGGATGGCCCGGGAGGGAGAGTACATGTGTAGAAGCTCAGAGATGTAGGGCGGGGCAAGGTTATTTAAAGACTTAAAAACAGTCTACTTCCGTAGAAGCTAATTCACCCGTATACCTTCAGAGATCTTGACTGAACACTGATAAGACAACACATTGTCCGTCTCTTCTGTTGTTTGTAGAGTGCACCTTCAATGACTTGCAAAACATATTAAAAATTGATTTGGTACACAAGAACACAATTGAACATTTCCCCTTATTTCACATTAAGAGCATTTAATCCATTCCTGAGAATGAGGTTTCAATCTGAACAGGTCTTCGTTGCATCCTGTGCATATCCATACCTGTTTTTAGTCCTGTTCACCTGAGATATCAAACCTGAAAATGAGCTTGAATGTTACAGGAACCAATATTGGTTACTATTTCTGTCTCTTTTTTTAAAAAATTACAACAATAAATGCTATTATTTGTAACCCACCCTTATTTTTTTTTTTTTGCAAATATTCAAAGTGTGCACCACATAATTAATTTAATTAATTAATTAAGTTAACTGATGGTTTAACACCTTACCATTAATATGTCCAAATCACCAAAGATCTCTTTTAAAGAAGATTGGGAGTTCAATCAAAAGACCCAGTTAAGATCTTGTTTAAAAGGAATGTCATCATCTTTATGGTTCATTCCAGTTGTCTCATCCCTTGTGGTTAAGAGTAGGCAATGTCATTACCAGGTAGTTGCCGTTTAGCAGCCCCATCTCAGAAAAAACAAGTATCCTCTTCGTGAGAATCTATAAATTACCATTTAAACTGGAACATCACAATTTTATTGTCAAGTATATGCACTAATTTTGATGATAATTAATAAGCCAGATATTTTGAAGAGAGTTTTTCCACCATAACATAATTATTGATGGCAACTCTGCTAGTTACACTAAAAACCTACTCAACACAAAATATATTATAAATTAACTGAAGAAAGACAACAATGGAATACAGACTGTCCTGGGTGCAGACATCTTAAGATTTGGAATTTCAGGGTCCTCGTTACAAGGTCACTGTTTGGAAAAATAAGATCACTTATTTCTGCCAAAAAATTCCTCAAAAAATTAGTTCAGAGGACAACTGGGACATGTGATTAGTTTTGAATCAATGTTTTATAAGGCTCGTTGCCTATTATTCTTCATGCTATTATTCTAAAGGATGCACTCCTTTTAAATAAAAGTCCTACTTAAAACAACGTATGCATGAGTATATGTATGGGGATGTGCCCTATCAGCCTATATGAAATCGTTATTTCCACTAATTGGCTTCTAACTGTTGGGATATCGCATTCTTCTCTTTCCCTTTTTTCCCCAAATTCATTTTATCTTCCTCTATTTATGTGGGCTATTTTACACCAACTTTAAAAAACTTCCATCATCTCTTTCATCCTTCCTTTGTGGCTTCCTTCTCCCCTCTTCTCCCAGCCTTTTAAAACTCAAAGCTATTTTCCTAACACATTTCCACTTCCCCTCTCCTCATTTCTAATTTGAAGAACATGAATGATGAGGATGCAAATGTCTATTGAAATTTCCATCCAGCCTTTGGGTTTGTATGATAGAAAACAAGAGAGAAATGGGGGAAAGAGGCTGAATTTAATTTAACACTAGAGAAAATACTTGCATGATGCAGTTCAAAGTAACTAAGATTGAATAACAATTGTAATTTGTATGAAAACCAGCTCAGATAACATCTGTGACTTTGTCACTTACTTTGCACTTCACCCAAACCAGTTCTTTTGAGATATTAAAATACCTATCTATTCATTAGTTACTCCAATATCTTATGTAACCAGAAACGATCCGACAGTAAGAAAACATGTCACTATGTAATGACACAGGTGTAATTCTGTTTAATCAAACCTACCTATATGCCTTTGGTGGGAATTCTATACAAAAATCCATTCACACTGTACTATTTTTTACAATGTTCCCATGAATATAGCTTTCTCTGGTATTAAGCTTTATTAAGTTGCTATATAATAACACGATATGGCAATGGTAAGGACCCAAATGCAGGCAGGTTCAGGTAAAAAATACTTAATTCCAAAATGACAAACAGACAGGGCTAAAAATCTAAAAATAGATATGATCTGATGAAATGAACCAAGCCAAAAGAAACTTTCCAGCATCGGAGGGTGTACAGACAGAAGCTAGATGTCTACAGAGTAGCCAAGAGGCCAAAACAACAGGGCTGGCAACCTCGGAGGGTAGTCTGGGGGGGATAGGCCATTATAGGCTGGTGAGGCAGGGCCCACAACGGTGGACAACCAGACACCCAGGGGTGAAGGAGCAGGGACAGCGACAAGCCAAAGGACACCCAGGGTGCAGCATTTCTCCTTCAGGTATATAAGCAGGAGCCCAGGGTGGAGGTGGAGCATCCTTCACGGACAGTAGCCATGGATGGAGAAGGTGCAGCCTTGTCAGAATATTCTGATAGCCCGTTGGGTCTTTTGGTGGCCTGTTCGACCTGTCAATATGCTGGGTGTGCTCAGTGGTGCGGATCCAAGTGCAGGCTGAACGAGGCAGGAAATAGAAGGAAGGCAAGAATAATATTTAATCTGAGCTAAAAGACATGACATGCCGTGACATGAGTGAGTCAACACACTGGCAAAGAGGAGCTAAACTGAGTGGTGTAAACACTCTGGGGAACACTAACAAGTCACAGGTGGAGTGGATTAGCTAAATTAAATCAGGGGAAATAAAGAGAGGGAGCAGAAAGCAAAACGGATCACATAAAGGAAAAAAATAACAAAATAAGACAGGAAACCAGAACTAAACATGACAAGACTACAAAACCCTGAGCTTATGATCTGTTTGTTCAGCAGTTCAATTCAGTTCAATTAAATTTGATTCCATTCACTTTACTTGTGTAACACCACATCACAACAACGTCCTCCCAGGGCACTTTACAAACACACTAATTTGAGTCAGTTTATAATTAATAGCCTTGTTAAGGAAAACCAACTGATTGCATCCAAGTTTGACGTTGATCCAATCCCTTATTCTGAGCATGCAGGAGGCGACATTATCTCACCTCAAAATAAGAGAAAAAAATGTTCCTGTCCTGAAAGTATTTGTTTTTAATTTCAGCCGTACCGTCATCCCAGCACCAACATTTTATTAAGACTAATTAGATGCTTTTATATCAGACTTTTAAAGTAAATATTATCATTCCTTTGCATTGATTTTTTTAGGGGACGGGGGGGACGGGCGTAAATATAGCCATGTATCATATATCCAAAATTTGTTGTGTACAGTTTGTTGTTGTTTCCTATGTATGTTTACCCTTGTGCCTCCCATTCGACCTCTTCATCTCTCCTTCGATCCTCTCCCACTGATTTTTTATTTTCTTCTTCACCTGACTTGCCTTCTGCCTCCTTCACTCCCACTCTTCATCAAAAGAGACTTGTTCTAAATAGATATTTCCTTCCCATCTCAGCTGTCTTGATGACAACACAAGTCAGCCCCAGAGTATTGTCAGTGCCTACAGCATTGTGCTCTCTCTTCCTCTACCCACAGCCATTTTTTCCCTAATTTCTTTACAAGTTCCTCCACTTCACTTTTTCTTGTGTGTGTTATTTTGGAGACCAGGACAGCCAATGTTACGTATCTGCCCTTCAGCTGAAACATGAGGTTCTATGTATTAGTTTTCATGACATGCTTGTTGACCCTGTATTGTTTCTCTTTCATGTTCACAGATATTTCTAGACGCCAACACTATCAAGCTGGGCAATATTCCCCTCGGTAGTGCTGTGGACCCACTGGAAGGAGCCCCTGCAGGCACTACCTACACCAAACAGACTGTGTATGAGTTGTGTGCCTGTGCCAATGGAAAGCTCTACCTGTCCCCAGCTGAGAAAGGCTCTACCTGTCAAACCACCAGTAATTTTTGTCTCTGGAGCTGAAAATGGGAGGCGGACATACACCCTGGACATTTGGACTATAGAGTTGAAGCTAATGCTAGCCAACAGACTGAATCAACATGGATTATGGCTTGGATAAAGGCTTATGCAAGCTAACAAGCCGAATCAATATGAACTGAAGCATGGTGGGAATTACATGTACGTTCAGCAATTACATAACATGGATCACAGTTTGGCAGAAAGCTAATGGTTTGCTAACAGACCAAATCAACAAGGACTGTGGCACAGAACGATACTAATGCCAGCAAAGGCACTGAATCAAGATGAACTGGAAGCTGTGTGAGACTATTGCCAGGTCACCAACCCAATTAATAAGGACTGGTGAGTGGTCAATGCTAGTAGAAGATGGATGGCCCAATGAAATGCAAAAGGTGATTTGATACTAAAACCACTCATGGACATAATGAGCAAACACAGTCTGAGAACTTCGTCCGTCATCTCTCCCCATTTTTAGCTGCTGTCACGATGGTGTCTGGAGGCCAAAAAGGGATTGTTCCAGAGGGTTGCATGGTATCCACACAGTGAGACCAAAACATCCAGGAAACTGTGCTCTTGTTTTTGTAAGGACATGCATACATGGTTATGGACTACAAAAGAACATGTACATGAACTCCTGGTTAACTTATTGGTTTGGTGTCAGACATCAGTGAAGATGTTGGCTTAGCCCGATGGGTAGCTTGTAACTAAATCAGACAGTTGTTTCATCTTGTGGGAAGCAAAGGCTACCTAACGGACCAATCTATACCAGAAAGGCCTTCCCCCCTTCCATTGCAGTCATTCAACCTAAACATGTAACCCTTCTGCACTAGCCCGCATCTCATATTTATAATTTCCATAACCCCTTACTTTGATAAAGACAGCTAATGCAAATAACCTTCATCTTTGTATTCACCAGCTTTTCCCTGTCAAAGAATTTAAATTTCTTTTGATAACTCATTTATTCTGCTCTCATTTTTTTCAAATCAGACCTCTTGCGCATTCATTTCCTGATCTTTTTCTCCTAAGTGGTTATGTACTCCCTTATCTTCCCGTATCCTGCTGTCGTTCTTTTTCAACATACTTCAGTTAATTTATTCTGTATATACACCTAGCTGCATTGGGTTAGTATTCATATACATTGTTTATCATTATGAAGTACTTTGTACAAAACACACGTACACACAAAACAAGAAACCAGTTCAAATGAAGGTGTAGAATGGTGCTTATAGCAGACAGACACATTTTAGCAATGAGAATTTCACAGCTAGAAGGTGCTATCAGCTGACTTCTGAAGACATTTAGTCTGCTTCAGAAGTGTTACTTAACTTCATCCTGACATTTTATTTCTCCCATATCTTTGAAAGATCATGAGCTCCTTTTGCCTTGACCTGGCTTATTGTCTCAAACACTGTCATTTGTTTTATTGTTTCTGTTTAGTTTGTCTTTAACTGCAGTATATTTACATCCTAACTCTCTTTTCTTACCTCCTCCCTCTATTTCCTCACTATCAGTAACATGTCATCTTACCCTCTTGTCTTTCAACTAACCGTTCACTCACCAAATGACATATCTTGATGACGTTTCTGAATCCTATTTGTTTTATCTCCTGCTGACCTCCTATGTTTAAATAAAATGAAACCTTCCACCCTATTGTTACACTGCATTTCCATTCAACATATCTGAAAGCCGAACAAGAGAAAGTGAAGAAGCTCCAAAGCATTTTTTTTTTCATTCTTGGAGTTCAATGTAAATTGCCTCCAGCTAGCTGTCCTTGCACCCAATGTCTGGAATTGCTGAAAATAATATAAAATCAGCATATATGTATGTTAGACATCCCCCTGGAAGAAACTGTGGATGGATTTTTGTGGTTTGCATATGGACTCAACTACTATAAGGCCCTGAGGCGTTCTCTTTATCTTTTTTTTTTTTGTTTTGTTTTGTAAAACAAAGCGATACACAGGTGCCTTTGCTACTGTTGGTAAAAGCACATAACAGTCTGAAGATTCACACTACCCTCAGTGGACCATCTACAAGTGTCTCTGAACTATTATCAATCTACCTATCTATTTAGTTTTCAGCCTTTTTTTGCCCCTCCTGCTCTTTGTTTTTTAGATCTCTCGGTACAACCGTCTGAAAAAAAAGAACAATTTAATCCTGATTTCCCGTATAATTTTCTGATTTGTTCCCTCAAGGTTTATTCTTGATAATAAAAAAGCACAAAATATGCCATGTATATAACAATACCAATAAAATACAAATAAAATATTGTTTTTAAAAATAATCTCTGGAAGTAGTGTTTAATTTATTATTTTGAAATTGTCATTTCCATTTCTGACTGCTATTTCTAAACTCCCTAAAAACACTACCCAATGCTTCATTAACCTTTTGGGTGGCACTGATAGTACTCTACTGTGTCATATAAAACTTGACTTAAATTGTATGGCTTTCCTCAGGTATTTGTCTTAAAACAATATTGTACTATCTAGTACATTGAACTGTTGTTTTTTACACTGTCACTCAATAATGAATCACACTTTTAAAATGATTGTGATATTATGTGGCTTTTCAAATGGGTTCTCCTAATACTAAAAAGCATGGACCCGGAAATTTTTAGTAATCATTCTGAGCTCTTCTCAGGTTGACGTCTAATCACTTTTAGAGGGTTTTTGCATGTCAAAGTAAAATTCAAATAAATGCAGGACCCAGCAGGTGACCAGTAATTTAATTTTTAGTGAATTAGATGAAATTGTGGATAATATAAGTGGCAACTGAAGTAAAAACAACAGTCAAATACATATGTATCATTGGTTTGTGGATAAAGATTGAAGAACTTTTGGATACCAAATACCAAGAAGTTCAAAGCTTTACACATAAAACTTGCATCCAAAACTTTACACATAATCAGTGGTTTGCAGTCAGGGTAGACAAGGCAGAAAAAAATAAATTACATCATTCTACTTTAACAACTAGTTATAATTTTTTTTCACATGATTTTATAATTATTTTTATATAATCTCTCAAATTTGAATTTCTTATAGCCTGTTTTACCTATTCATTTGAAACTAAAGGCATTTAGGGTTTCATAGTGCAAATCAAAAACAACTCAATAGCACCTCCTCCTGGCCAGGCAGGGAAACAGCACAGGTATCTGTATTAAGGTCAAAGCCACGCCCTCTATTAAAGGTACAGTGTTGCTCTGCCTTTTCTTTCCATATCATCTCAAATGAAAATCATTTACGTAAAAAAACACATCACTTTGCTTCCATTTTACCTTACTGTAGTATACCAGTGGTTTACATACATTCAAAAGAATTAGTGACTTGTTGCTTTGTGATGAAGCTAGCTGACACGCTTTATTTATGGTCTTACCAATTTTGTGACCATGCTCAAAATTGCAGATGAAACAACAGCTTAGTTGGCTTTTAGCTAAAGGCAGGTGGAAGTTCGCTAGTGGTCAATTATCCACTCCCAACCGCCCCCGCCTCCCAGTTCTACATTTTTGTCAATTTTGTATTGGCACATGCAACACTGTCATGAAGGCCACGGTGAGAACCGCCTAATAAGCTTCAATTCTGCTCTTTCAGAAACCTACAGGTGACGTCACGGAAGCTCCATCCATCTTTTATATACAGTCTGTGGTATCAATCCACACATCACTAATGGTTACAAGATTAACTAGTTAAAGGTGGCTGAGTTGTTTAGTGTGGTTTTCAATTCACAAAAAGGAATTACTTAAACACAAGAAGTTATTAAACAGATGTGCAACTGGACACTAACAACTTGGAGCAAACACGTAATTTTATTTTCATCTCAAATAGATCTACTGCCCTAAGAAACCGTTACCACAGCAGCAAAGGCACCTGTGGTAACGGCCTATTTTACATTGGTATATTTATACCAATGTTGGATCACTTTATCTTAAAGTGTTGAGACTTACTTAAATGATCACCAAATAAGCTAGCACAGGAAAACTTGCATCACTAATGTGTTGTAAACAGGAAACAGACAGTTATTGCCTGAGAAAGTGCAGTCATGCAGTGGAACATATGACTCAAGTAAGGGCACACAGTCACACAGTGGATGTGGGTGTTTGCAACTCTATTTCCAAAACTTGAATTTTTTTCTCTGCAACCTTGAAACCAAAAGGTCAGCAAACACACTGCAAAAATCCGTTTGTCAGGAAAATGGATACAGACTTCAACAGTCTTGTGAGGAAGACATTTACTCACAGAGGCAACTCACCAGAATATTCAGTCAGGACATAGAAATGACATTCAGACAGAGCACATGTTTCCCAAAGGTATCAAAGAGAAGCAAGATCAAGATCACACAGATTCAGTACAACAATGAATATGTTGTTGGTCCAATAGACAGCTGGAAACAGTAAGCTGACCTCAAGGAAGTCTCTATCCATGCTTAAAAACAAAGGTCCAGGAATGCATCAATATCTCAGGCAGCTGCTATCCAATAACAGAAAGAATAACGAAGAGAATGCATCATAGAGGGAAATACCCCTGCACAGACTGGTCTGAAAGAGAGGCACTCAGAACCACCACTGGCTGATATAGTGTACACAAACATCTGTACAAATGGGATGGAGGTCCCAAAGTCAAAGAGAAACCCAAAAGTGTTTCCAGATACTGTGGTGGCCCACAAACTAGCAGAGGAAGACAATAGTGAAAGAGGAAGGAATTTCAAGGGACAACAACATCAAGAAAAAAACATGCAAGGAGGTTGAAAAATATGAAGAGATGCAACAGAACGCTGAAAAGATGTGAGAAGTGAAACAAACAGTGGAGCCACTGGTGACTGGATCACTGAACAGTGATCCCCAACCTTGGAGTAGCTGCAACGGATCCCAGCATCATCTGTAATCTTTAGGAAGAGCAAAGATGGGGTGAACATGTCTTGGACAGTTGTTGATTATAAACTGATAATCTGACTTGAAAAACATTTCTTTCTGTCAATTATGGACTGATTCTGGCTGTTCCAGCCTCACCACTTCCCTTCAGACATACTTTAGGGGAATAACTCTGTTATGATTGGATACCAATAATCAGGCCTTTATTCACACTCTGGGCAAGTGTCTAAAATAGTTTTGGTAAAACGGGTGAGACATCACATTAGTCGGGACTTGCCATCCAAGGAAGGTGTTTTCTTGCCCATATAATATGTGTGTATCTCCAGTATCATCAGTGGACAGGAAAGCTGAAGTTAGTAGTTTATAATGCAAAGCATATTTGAATGCTTTACAGTTTCACATTTTTTTTCATTAAGTGTAATTCTTGTTTTTTCTGATGGGTGTTATCCTTAAAAGGTCATCAACTCTCACATAAAATAATTTATTTAGTCAGAATGTGGCTCTGAAGTTGACATCAGTGGGTTCAGGAAGTCACCACAACGTGACTCATCCTGGTCAGAAGACTGAAGTACCCAAAATAAGAGTGATGTCATCGCTTCTTCCTTTGCTGCAAATGACTACAAATAATGCTGCAAATAATGTAGTCTGCAGTCATGCATCAAATTATCCATTTTGGACACGTAAAAGTTGTCACACAGGGTTGCTCAAACTTCTATTAACAATGAGCTAAAATAGGAACAAAGAATATTTTGTGCATCTTATTCATTTACTTTTTATACACACCAGTGTAAGAGTCCTGTTCTTTCTGTGGTTTGTGCATTGGTAACTGTGAGTGTGAGTAGGGAGGTCCTTCATAACAACAGTTAGAGGAGAGAGAGGGAAAATATAAAGACTGCCATTGTAAAGAAGATGACCCATTTGGCTTTTATTTAGTCATCATTTTCAACATGTTTAAAATCGGTTGGTGCACCTGTCTTCTCATTGGTGAGTAATCTTTTCCTTCATATGCAGTATCATTGTTTTCTTATGTTGATATTATTCATGATAAATATTTCCCAACATAGATGATGTAATGAAAATATTTGAATTGTATTTTTGTAGCTTTGACAACGGTGAGGATGAAGGCTCTCAAAATAACAGGCCATGTTGGTAAAAACGTGACATTTGAATGTTCTAACTGGACAGCCTGGATGAATGTAAAAACTAATGTCAAGTATCTTTGTGAAAGACCATGCAAACAAGACAAACACATCATCATCAAAGCAGCGTTTAACAATACTGAGCGCAAGGACAGAACCCAGATAACAAACAAAGCTGGTTGTTTGTTAGTGACTTTCATGGATCTCAAATTGTCAGACTCCAAAAAATATTATTGTGGAGTCGAGCGATATGGTTTGGATTCATTTATAGAGGTGGATCTTCACGTTATTGATGGTAAGTCTATGCTCTTCATTTTTATTTTAACTAAAACTTTACAGTATTTCAATGGTAATTTCAAGACAACACACTTGAACAAAGTGCTTTACACAAACACATTAACATAGAATAACATTGTTTTATGTTGCTGTTTTTTTGTTTTTTTTTACGATAGAAACTGTAGTTATTTAACAAAAAATATTTCTTTATATTATCTGCTTCTCTTTAACTCCTAAAACATCAGGTAAAACAACCACAGTTGGATCCACAGTGACGATTGCTGCGACAACCCTTCATAAAACTAAAGCTGCTGCAGCGAAAGGATCCGGTATGAAGTACAAGCATATGACTGTGTGTGTGTGTGTGTTCCTAAATTTCCTCCAAAAAATTGAAAACAGAAACTCTCAGGGTACTCCAGCTTCCTCCCACCATCCAAAGACATGCATGTTAGGTTATGCAGTTACTTTAAAAATTGTCCGTAGGAGGTGAGCATTGTTGTTTGTCTCTTGGTGTTGCTGTGTGAAGGACTGGCGACCAGTCCAGCGTGTACCCTGCCTCTCGCCCTGTGATTTGTGGGATAGGTTCCAGCTTCCTGCGACCCTGAATTGGACTATGTCTTTAAGAAAATGGATGGATAGAATTTGGAAAGAGAAACTCTTGAAAAACAATTGATTTCAACAAAATATTCTGTCTCCTGCATCAGATCTAAGTTGATGCATCTCAGAGTTTCTCTTAGTAAACCCGATGACATGCACCAAACTTCTGATTTCACTTGTTTTCTTTTTCCTTTGCTCAGGAAGCGTACCGTACCTGATTGTAGGTTTCACTGTGACGATAATTTCACTGATTGTCATGTTGCAACTTGTGAGAGCAGTGACGAACCAGTCTAGTAAGTTTTATAACTGAGCAGACATTTTACATTAAAACATTGACTGAAAGATTCATACATGTTGCCTTTCTTTGTGTTTTCAGAAGTTGTTGGAAGTTTTCTTCCTGATTATTGACCAAATAATGTAAGTTCCTTTATTTTTCTATCCTGAAAACGTGGATTTAATTATAATTATGAAAATTTGTGTTGTTGTTTTTACATGGATGATGAAAGTCCTGGTTTCAGCTACAATAGGAAGACATTAACTGTCTGTTGTGAAGTTAAACCTCTCAGCAGAGCTGCAAATGTTTTGATTTCTAAACTGTGATTTTTTATTTACAGTTGTAAGGATCCTGATTATGAGAAAATCTGACTTGAAGACCAGAAAATGGAGAGCCAAATTGTACCTTTGACACATGCCTCTACAACCAACACTGACATGAACTTAGAAAGTCTGCAAACCATTCATTTCTCCAAAACACTGTGGGGGAAATTGAATAAGTATGATTTTTCTTTAGCATTTATCTATGGAGCTGAACCAAAAGGTGCATGTGCAGAGAATACTGTCACTTAGTATTTTCCTTTTCATAGCATGATGCACTCTCTTGCTTGACTACCCAAAGAGAAGACAGAAGACAATCTGACTAAACTCAACTCAAAAGCAATGACGAAGACTTTTAATATAACTACCATAGACAATCTGATGATAGATTAATTTAATAGAATTAAAGAATACCATGTAAACATTTTATAATTTCCATGATTAAGTCAAAATCAAAAGTTTTAAAAAGTAGGATTCCTCAGATGTATGAAGCCTTTTAACATTTGTGACTTTCCTCAAATACATCACCAGCTCAAAGAATTCCAGCCCTTTATCTCAGTGTCCATGTCTCCACTAAACTGATCAAATATGAGGTCTGAGATGAAGCTCATCAGTTGATGAGATGAAGCATGACCTAATAAGGAATGATCCCAAGCATAATTTCCCTCAATGGCGAGAACGGACTTCATTTTTGTGAAAATTTTTAAGAAGCCTTATTAGAGAACAGAACATGCTAAATTACACAAAAACATCAGAACACATTTTCTCAGCTCTCTACATTTACCTGGATGTGAGAGGTGTGCCTTGGGGAGCTTCAGTGACATATACACTATGTTGGGGTATACACTGCAAAGGGATACTGATCTTTCCCAGTAGTACTTTTCTCAAACAGAGGAGAGAGATGGTACTTTTATCAACGTATCATCATTATCCTAACACATGTTCTGTTTTCATAAAGTTTTTTTTTTTTTAATATAAAATACATCTGCTTCCTTTTTTTGTACCAATAATCCTTTTTATGTCAAACTGAATTTGCTAAATCACATTCTTTTCTATAAATGTCTTAATAAGCTTAAAGTTTTATAATGTGGATTGCTTTAATTTAGGAGATCAAGTGTGGCAGCCCATTTTTGTTGAATTTATTGTTGATTTTTTTTTTCCTTCAGCTTTTTGCTTGTATCTTGGAATAAATTGAATCTGAAGTACACAACCTATTGAAACTGGCTACTTTTTATGTAGAAATGGCATATTCTTATTTTTTGGGGGGGATTTTGAGCATTTTAAATATATAAATATGAATTCTAATCACTTGTACTCACCTAAAAGTCACTTTGGATAAAAGCACCTGGTAAATGTCAAAATTAACTTGTCTCAGATCATGTTTTGCAGTGAGTGTGATCTGTTAGCCTAAATGTTTATGATGATAATCAAATTATCTGCAGAAGAGTATACCACTACTGTTTGGTTTTTTTTTTTCTTTATGTAGTTTCTGTGTTCCTGTAATGACAGCAGCTCAAAGTGGTATTCAGACAAACACTTGTACAGCTCACATATTTGCAGATACATGAAACTGTGTTATAGAGGAATATATCCAAAAATCCATACTGGCCATTTAAGAATAGCAAGGAAAGTAGCGCAAATTTTACAATGCAAGGTAAATTAAAAATTCCTCATTATTAACTTTTTGATATCACAGTTCTAACTGCTGTATTACACTCTCCAGATGCAGATAAAGACAGGAAACCTCTTCAGCTCTTGTGGCAGGAACACTACTGCTTTGCATGGTCACAACATGAACATAATAGCAGTCATTTATTGATGTAATGAGGCGCACATAAGAGGAAGTGAAGGCTCTTGTGCATTGGCCCTGGCATGTTGTAGTACATTTCATTTGTTAACTTTTTGTGGGGTTTATTTAACCTTTTTTTTTTTTTTTTTTAGCCAGGACAATCACAATGTAAAGTGAGCTCTCTTTCTAGATGAAGTCCTGGTCAAGAGGATGGACTCATTTTAAAGAGCATAGGAGACGAAGGCAGTTTAATTCCATTTAGAGTTTACGTCTATCTCTTTTTAGGAGTTGTGGAAATACATAATGTGGAAATGTGGGGCTTTTTACTTGGCAACAAAGCAACATGAATTTCTCTGGTTTGGAGGAAATCCCAGAGAGTCAGAAAAAGGGCAGTGTTAGAGTGTGTGAGTACATTCTAACGCATGTGTTAGAGTAGAGTAGATGAAAATCCAGGCATATTTAAAAGACCATAAATATTTAAAAGACCAGTTTTGGTTTAAACTTTTTTTCTTTAAAATATTATCAACAGTAACTTTAAAATAGATTTTTGTCAAGGTTTCTTTTGATATTTAAGTAACAGGAAATACTTAGACTCATCTGACCAAAACCTTACGGTGAATACAGCTTAATCTACTACCCATCTGTTTTTCACCTCACTTTGTCCTTTTAAGGACTGTAGAGAGCTGGGACCCTGAAATCGGGTGAGAGGCGGGATATGTACAGTGCAGCTTGCCAGTCTATCACCAGGACAGTAAGGAAAGACAGACAAGACGCAATATTCCTAATAGGTTTCAGGATGAATTAGTCATTTTGTAACTATTAAATACATTAGCCAGGTATCACAAAGCCGGGTCAATGACTAGAGGAAAAGATGAATGAGAGTATTAATTCAGAATCATATATATGAAACATATTTATGTATGTAATAAAGCACATTCTGGATTTCAATCAGAAGTCAATTTATCTTCCCGACTTTCACTGTCTACATGCACACACTCTCATACAAGCAAAAGAGGTCACCTTGATTGTAGGAATGTGTGTGAGCAGTTTGATGTTGGTGTTGTTGTTGTCACTGTCGTTAGCACACCAGCCACTAGAGGAAGCGTGTCCTGGCCGGGGGTGTTTGTTTTATTGTCAATGACAATCAATGACACTCTGTAACTTGTAACTGTTTCGTTCTCTTGCTCTCACAGACACACACAAACATAAACATTCATGAACGAATACATCTGCACTTTCTATACATTTCTAGAAAACCTTGGAAAATTATGGGATGAGATTCTACTTGCTTTTTATGCACTGGCAGACAACTGGCCACCAAAATGGGCCCACCACCAATAATACCTGGCCCACCAGAATATGCTGATATAAAAGAAAAAGAAAGAAGAATTCTTATTACAAGAATTATAGGTCAATGTGGAGAGACATTAACCACATGTATCAAACAAACATGGAAATGAAAGCAAATCAGATCGCAGGAATTTTCCACATGTGACTCATAAAAAGTTTGTATTTGAACAATCCCAGTGTACAAATGATCCGACCTTGATAAACCCGGCAGCTGAAATCCATCATTATTCACATGTTACACTCTTAAATTAAAATATCCATGTTCCAGAGGCCTCACCGTGTGAGGTCAAACCATGGAACGAAGAAGTTCTGCCCAAATAATGTGACTTTTCAGCAGCCAACATCAAAATCCACACTTGTGAAGTGGAAATAAAAGCAAGAGGATGCTGTTTGGCAGTCTAAAAATAATACATGGAAAAGGATCATGAAGGCAGTCAATAGTGTTGTCAATGTTGAACACTCCGGCTGAGGTATGAATAAAATTCTCAATAAAGGGTTTATTTATGTCTCAGATTTATGTGTTTAATTTCCACAATAGCCATGCCTGTTAACTGAGTCACAACTTTTCACCTTTAGGTGAAGAAAAAGTGGTCAGATATGAAAGTCACACTGTTACTACTGTGAGGCGCCACAGCACACAGGCAAGTGGACGCCATCCAGACTTGAACCTGACCCAGGCAGTGATGGAAACAGAAATTGGAGTCCATCTCCAGCATGGTGGTCGTGGAGACACACAGTCTTGCGTCAGATCTGGACTAGAATGGTAAACAACTTAATTTTGATTGCATTTTAATATCTAACCGTTTAACCATGACAGAATAATTTTGCTGACATGTGTCATGCAGGTGCACATTTTTATTATCATTTTGAATGTTGTGTCAGAGCCAGTCACCAGTAGCAACTGGCAGTAGTAGTCCTCCTCTCAGAGCGGTCCCACAGAGCCAGACCCACAAAGCCTGGACACCGTGTCCATCCCCCGGGCTAGGCTTCTAAAAACAGTTCTCATCGATGCAGAGGTGCTGGAAAGGCAGATGGCGGGTTAATGAGGGCGATGCAGTTCACGCACTAAAACATTAATGGCACGTGAAAAGAAATGAATGAAATCTTAAAATGAAAAAAACTTTTCAAACTCAAATTTTGTCTGTGTTTGCATGAATTAGCAATTAGAATTATTGTGCTCAAGGAAATGTCCTATGAAACAACTTTTTATAGCCTTCAAAAGAAAATTGGTAGCCAAGAGCATTTCAACTTATCCAGTATGTATCATTGTTGTTTCATATTGCAGTGTACACATTGATTTATGGGCTCATTCATTAAATGTGAGCTATTCTAACTGTCATTTTGAAGCTTAGGCTGTTTGTCATAATGTTTTAAGTGTGTCAGTATGCACTCCAAGCAGTATCCGTAAGCGATATATCCATTTTGGATTCCATTTTATTATACTCTTATTACAAATGGTTTAATTCTGAGTACTGGGTATTTGACTGCTTACACTCAAATGAAGGTTTGAGGTTTGTTTGATAATTATTCTCAGAATCTGCTGTGTTGCATTACAAATCTATACTGAATTATACTTACTTACAGAGTCACAGACCTGTTGGGAGATTTGTTTGTATCCTACACTCACATCCAGATTGATAAATCTCGAGCCTTGCATGGAAATTGTCATGTGCACAGAGTTCCACCATGTGTTCATTTGGGGGCCAAATGTGCTGTTGACATCGCCGTGTTAAAAAAAACTGTGTGGTCCCTTTACGGTCAACTTCGAGCCGGGGAGTGAGCGAAGTTGACCGTAGGAAGAGGCACAGCACTTGAGAGCATTGAGAAGAAGGTAGTTAGCTTCGAGAAGCTGCCTATTTAGTGGTAAATGCTTTTGCTACAAGCTTTTGCAATAAGCACCAGGCAGTTCTTCTTGTTACAGCAGTCTTCTGTCTGCTTCCCCACTGTGGGTGAAAAAAAACTCTGGAACTAGCTGCAGCTTTACCTTGGAGTAATCATCTCACCTCTGCCTCCCGACCTCAGCGTAACCCTTTTCTCCGATAGTGGAGGCAACAGACCAAAGCAGCACAGTGACTAAATTCCCACAGAAATGTTGCTACAAGAGAAAAAAGGCTTGACTGAAAGGAAAATAACAGTTTTTTTTTCTGCCGATGAACTGTCCTATGGATGCAGTGTTTAGTTCACCTATTATCAACCATTTTTAGCTTTTGCCACTGATCACATGATTAGCACAGTGCACCGTTTCTGGGTGGCAAAAAGGTAAACAAAGCAGGTATACTGCTACTGGCTCAGATGCCCTTGCTAGCTTTTTTGTGTTGAAAAAAAATGATGCCACATTTGTGCTGTGTCTTCAAACTATTCAGTTGACATCCCAATAATGAGATTTTGTTTTCAAGACAGCCTGCTGACTGCAAAAGAAGGGATACCCGGGTTGCTTCAAACAAACGAGATGGAAGTTTTCACAACTGTGTACTAAGCCCTTTGTTGGTGTTAAGCAGCAAATGAACACAAACAAATCATATGTTTCTAATTGTAAATTGTACTGTGGCAAAGCCGGGTAGATATCCTGTACTAGTGGTCTTTTGCAGCAGCAGCATCACAGATGTGGCAGTGGAGGAAGCTGGACAACGTCATCAGGAAGTCCTGAGTTGTTGTCTGGACTCAGTGCAGACAGAAGGTGACAAAAGGATCCTGGCAAAACTGGCATTCATGTTTGACCGTGAATCCCAGCCTCTGCAGGACGTCCTGTCTGCTCTGGAGAGCAGCTTCAGTGACAGACTGATCCATCCTTGCTGTGTGAAGGAGGGATACCACAGGTTTTTCCTCCCTGCAACTGTCAGGTTTTACAATGAACTCACGTGTTTATGTGGATAACTATAAACTCTACATACTCACCCTGTCAGACCACATACTGTACATACTGTACATATTATTTATTATTTGATTATGTGTGTTCTTTTTATATATCTGCTTACTGCACCTGTAAAGCTGTAGCCAAGCAATTTCCCCTGTAAGAAACCAACAAAAGTTTTCTTATTCTTTTAATTTGGCAAATTTAGTACTTACCACAGTGTGAATACAAGACATGGAGATGATTTGGTTTTAATAAAAACTTATAGATTTTTATTTTTCTTCGTGATGTCAATAAACAGCCATAAAATAGCAAAGAATTATTACAATGACATTAATTCAATATAACAAACACAGCCTTAATTTTACATTGTATTAAGTATCTGCTATTTTTTTTTTCTCACTTTTGACACAAAGAGGAAATATTATGGTTTGGGCACTTTCCAAAACTGGAGGCCCGATATCCATAAGCATTTGTCACCTGCACTTTGTTTATCTTTTCAGCAAATACAACCAAGCGTCTTTAACATGTGGTAACTTGTATTTTATCCGAGCCGTCTTTAAACGCACCATGCATGTACATGCTCTGGTGGATCACCAATGACAGACGTGGAGCTGAGCAGCGCTGTATATGATTTGTGTCAGGATCATATTACAATAAAAAGATTAATAAAATAAACACAATATTCCTCTAACCCTTTCATGCATAGTGGCCATATCGTGGCCACTATTTACAAGTTTTTTTCTTGCATATCCATGAATGATGAGGATGATGTTTTTGTAAATAATCCAGTTCAGTGGAAATAAGTCATCCAATACGTTTCAACTCACTGGAGATTAAATACATATATAATATAATTGAACATAATACAATTACACAAGTTTGCCTTTACAATAAAAGGGAAAAGAAAATAATACAGCTACATTTTATAAAAGATTTACATAATATAATTATGATTATATATTATTTTATAAATATTTTATAGATTACATTAAAATAAATCACAAATAATAATAAATTATAAATATTGCTAATAAACAAAAAAAAGTATTATTGCATATTGCTGTAGAAGTAAAATACTGCATTTAAAAAAATGTTGCATTGTTTTTTATTAATTCATGCTGAAAGGGTTAAAGAAAATGATGTATGTCGTACTGTGTACTGTCAGTTGAGATAACTGGGGAAGTTACAATATAAATGTAAACATGAGTCTCAACTGCAAACACTTCCCCTGTGCAAGAATGGGGCTTTTAGCAACAATTAGAGTCCAATATATTGAAGTCATTTTTGATTAATCAGATTAAACTTTGATCCTTCCTTTTGACCATTTGAACACTTGTAACTCAAACTATCATTCTACAGCACTTCACATGGAATATGATGAGCCAATTAGCCAATTAAAAACCTTTCCAATCTCTGTTCTGAGATCAATTTGACCAGGTTACAGGCATACCTAAAGAGTTTAAGCTAATTATTTTCTGATCCCTGGCCATGCCTTTAAAGTCAAAGTGAGCAATTACAAACAGGCTGCCTTGGGTAGCACTTCTGATCTTACAGCTTGCTTTCAAAATCACATTATCCAATTACCTTGTCTTGGCACCCTGGATTCCACAGACACATTAGCCAATTAGATGTTTTATGCAAGGTTTTTCTCTTCCTTTCTTTCTTTCTTTCTTCCTTTGCTTCCTTCCAAACACCTGCTCTCTTATGTGGTTCTTCACTTTAAAAATCACTAATCATTGAAAATCCCCTTCACAACAATAATGGTTCCTTAAGGTTCAGCAAAAAGTTTCAGGTGTCAGAAACTGTGAAGAGCCTAAATGCTGATTCACCCAAGCTAATTTAGAATAATTGGACCATAGACTTTGTGAAATTATCATGGTGTTTTATATATATGTATTATAGTCTGTCTGGCTGATGTCTTTTCTATAGGAATATAGGAATAAATGTGCCATTAGAGTTTTTCACTGAAAAATAATGCCCATATTAACATGGTACTAGCCACCTCTGTTATGTGTGAATCACCGAAGAGAAACCACTACATGTAATAAACATTTTTTATATTCAGCAAAACATGCAATATAAAAAATGAAAAATGTTTGCAGACATGTTTTAACAGTCACACTGTAAACTAAAAAGATATTGAAGTAGCCGCCAACACACAATGCACGTGGTCTCTGCCCAACAATGTCAATATTGCATTCATGTGTGATGGTACAACCTGTTGTCTCAAATTGAAATGAGTTTTTTCCATTTTTGCCTTTTTTCAAAGCTAAACAGATGATTGCTTGTTTGACCTTTTATCAGGTGTTGAGGAGCATTGTTCTGCCAAACAAACATAGCTGAGCACTGTTTTTGCCCTTCATCTGCTCACAGACCGTTGCACAGAAACCCATTTTAAAAAAATGCACAAACCTTGGTGAACTTGAACATACCTAAAAAGCCATGATAATGATGATTAAATGGAAATACTTTACCACTTTGTTGCCAAACTAGCATTTTTGTTCATAAAAATGCAGAGAATTGGTGCTGGGCTTGCCCCATGACTCACCGCAGAGGTTGCGGGATATATTTGTATTTTCAACCTTCAAATGTCCCACATTAATCATCTCTCTCTCTAGGTGGTCATAAAATATATAAAAGAGATGGCTTGTAAAGCAAACAGCCCTGGGGTGCTTGCATTTCTTTAAGAGTTTTTTTTTATTTTTTATTTCTGTTCTCTGAGGTTTCAAACCAGCACAACAATAAAAGGTATATTAAACAGCTTCTTATTCACATATCCACCTTGCAAGAGTTGTTAGGGCCTCTGTTCATGGGTATTAATGCAGTTATAATTGGCTCCCTGGCACTTGCAACTCGGTTACCACCAATTACAAGTGAATACCAATTATCTGTGCTTGTGTATGGATTGATGATGACTTTAAGGTATATCCCATGGAGTCTGAATCAATTTTGTTGGTAATGTAATAGTGTTTGCAATTCATCCTAAGTGCATCCTCTGGTGACTGAATAGTGATTTGTTTTCATCTTTGGTTCATTAGCAGTCATCAGGTTTCTGGTCAATACCATCGACCAGGGGCACACAGAGAACATCCTCCTCAATGAAGACAAAAATGTTTGCCTTCATCTGTGCACAATCCTTTGTCCTGTGATACATGCTTTAAATAGCAGATATCTTTAGCAGCAAGAAATAGTGATTTACTTGGGTTTTTTGCCACATTGTAGGTAGGAGGTTGCATTCATATGAAGTTATAAATATTATGGAGAAAACTTAGACAATGCAAACTCTGATTGTAAATCATGTGATTTGATATTTTCTCATTTAAATTTAGGTATAGCATTCATTTTGGAAGTGTTTCTTAAAAGACAAACTCTAACAATAGAGAGAGATTGGAGTTGGGATTCAAACTCCCATCAGTGTTAGTTTTTTAAATACTTTTAAAAGTATACATAGTCATTAAGAATCTATTAAATCAAGTGTGATGTTCCCCAAGAATCAATTTTAGACCCAGTTCTTTTTCATCTCTCCATGATGCCACTTAGGGATGCCTTAAGGAGGTATAAGGCCATTGATGTTTTATTTTTTAGCTGGATTTTAACCTGCACTTAAGATTTTCTCAAGGAGATGATTTTATACTCTTAAAAACGTCATCAGAGTTTACTGTTTTTCTCTTTTGCCATCACTATAGGGGTGATTGACGCTTTTATTTTAAGTAAACGCCCTGTTCTCTGGTCTTCCCTGAAGGAGTTTTCTAAAACTGCAATTACTTCAGAATTCAGCAGCACATTTTCTGATGAGGAGCATAGGTAGAAACACTTTGCAGCAGTTCTAAAATCAACTGCAAAGGTTTCCTGTGCATTTTAAGATAAATTTTAAAGTTTTTTTGCTGGTTACTAAATATCTAAATGTTCTTGAAACATCTTATTTATCTGACCTTATTTTAAATTATGAACCCTTGTGGACTCTGAGGTCCTCTGTTGCCAGAGGTCAAATGCACTTTGTCAGTATGTTTTGTGTGTGTAATTGTATGGGAAGGAAACTACAACCGGATGTGTGTTTTGTAAATTTGTGTTATATACTCTTGTGTGTAAAGGCTTTTCATTTTTTCAATCCCCATAAATGTTATATTAAACACTTTGTGTTGCTTTTTTTTAAATAAAAAAGTGCTTCATAAATAAAATTTGATTTGATGATTGAAGAAGTAATTCATCCTTGTCCTGTAAAAAACAAACATTTTCAAAGCAACATAGAATGAATAAAGGTGAATATTTTAATGTTTTATCTAGAACGTACATTGAGTCGCCATCAAACAGACAGAGGCATGTCTGTGATATTTAAATTCAATTGATGTTGTAATTTCATTACAATATTCTAAAGCACAAAAAAAAACATTCCTGTTGGGTGAGTATTGTCTTTGGTTTTGGATGGGTTTAATGACAACAATTCTGTAACTCAGTCTGAGAAGCAAAGAACCAGAGGCAAATAAAGAAGATGATCTTAGTTTTGTTTCATTCATGAATCAAATTCTTGGACACAAAATGTGTACTTTAAGGCCACAACATTCAATTAATATATCAAAGGAAATTTGTCATATTTTCATCCACTGACTATTTGCTCCAAATTATTAATAACAGCTTTCAAACAAAATGTTAAATTTAGGAAGTTAGAATATCTGACAAGGCTGTATTCACATGAAACATATTTCCCCTTAAATAACCTGATGTGGCCATGAGTGGAGAAAAATATCAAGGCACCATGACTTTATCAAGCCAGATGCATTTGCACTGTTGATCATAAATGCGAATGAAAAACTCTGATGGTGTGACTAGTCACTGCTGTGCAATATCCAGGTTGTGATTATTACGAACTCTGACAGCCTACTCTTAACTTTTCTTCAACCCCAATCACTTTAAAGTGTTTTTAATGCGGCAAAATGACAGAGTAAAAGGGTGAAATGCATAGAAATGACATGTGAAATTTGCCTTACGCTGCATGCTATTTATATGCAATGCCAAAATACTGTTATGCTCTATGCTCTACTATTATAGTCATCAGTCATCACTGATAAAAGCAGCATTACTTATCTCTGACATTTACGTTTGCCCAAAAGCAGGCTGTTTTTTTTTTTAAATATGTAATAAAAATCCAGTCAGAATATTTAGGAAATGGGATGACAGAAAGAAAGTGCTTGAAGTGAGAGATGGCAGAAAAAAAGAAAAGAGGAATTTAAGTTGGTAAATGTTGTACCAGAGGAACAGAAACGACGGAAGTGGTGATAATGGAATGTGTTGCCACACCAAGGACTCTCATTAACCTGTCCCCTCCTATCCAACTCTGAGCATTCTGCATTTTACAATAAAAAGGGAACTAAAAAGGTGGTGAAAAGAAAGTAAAAACTCCTCATTTATTTTTCTATCCTGAGCTCATGAGGAACAGAAATTGGAAACAGAGACATGGCTCTTGAGACCTTGAGGAAATTAAATACGGAATTCAATGGGCAGACTGACTCAATCACACTGCGCTTTGGTAAAATGACTAGGGAATTGAATCCCTTGCTGCTTAGCTGGGGATGTTATTGCTCTTGTAGCTATTTCTGTTTAACTAAGCCTAGGCAAAGGCCAGGTCACACACGCTCATGTGCATCTTCAAGCTGAATCACAAGTGCATCAACATACTTCTGCACAAACACACACAAGTCATCTCAGATGTTTCTATGCTATGATTCTATACAGAAAATCACTATTATGTCAATATATCCACCTTTGGACTTGACATCAAACTCTCTTTTTTTAATGTGAAGAGATGCAGTGGAGATGCAGATGAATATTGGTTCATTAAATATGAAGCCAAATCCACAAAGTTAGAGAAGGACCCAGAATATACTATAACTTTTATTTGGTAAAAAGGTGTCTTATGTGTCTGTGCTAAAATTACTTTAAGTGTGATGGGATGTACTCTTTTCTACTGTTCTGTCTGTTTCAAAGAATGCAACTCTGTCTGCACTAACCTGGACTTCCTGTCACACTTAGTGCAACCATCTTTATACAAATTAATCCTTGTTCTGATACAGCTCATTATCAACATAATAGGATAACTTGTTTGAGGTACTAGAGAGATTGATACATCAAATATGAACTAGACATTTTCTGGAGAATCTTAAAAGGCTGTCATCGTCTTCATGAGTCACTTACAGTGTTAGACACAGTTCTAAAAATGTAGAATTTCATTTTTAAAAAAGCATATTTTCATTTTGAAACAAGAACAGGCAGGCCAAGGGTTAATATGAGATGGAATGTGGTCAAGTCCTACAACTATATACTGTAACTAGCTGTCAAAAGGTTACGCATTTTGGTTTTGATTATGATATGATCCAGATTCTATCAAAAGTAAAGGAGGTATAAACTCCCAGTTTAGATGGCAGTTATTACATTTGGTCAGAATCTACAATGATTAGTTGAGGCATGGATGTGTTAATCTGCTTGACAAAGATTTCTTTTCTTAACCAAAATGTAAAAAAGAACTGGTGTGTCAAGTCAACATTATTTTTTCCATTATCTAAAGAAAATTATTGTTATGTCATGATTACGAGATATTTAACGTGTTATCTCAAGGTAATGACTTTAAATAAAAAATGTTACATGGCCATTCTCAGCTTCCATACATACCGAATCTATTAGCTGGCCCAAATAAACACTATGAACTGTTTTTGTCATAGAAAAATGTAAGTGTATTATAATAAAAAAAAACACACACATCTTTGATTTGCACGACCAGACACAACCAAAGTGCAAATCCAATCTAAGTAAACAACGAAGGTGCAAAAATCAAACCAATTTTCTTTTTAATTATTAAGTCTAATAAATGTTCTCATTCTTAGTATGTAGAAAGCACAGAGCCCGCTTTAGTTTTCTCTTCTTCTTCTTGTGAACTGTTGACAGTATCAAAACAACTTATCTGCAGACAAACTGGAACCAAAGGTAGCAGTGAAGGGAAGCTGTGACACAGATTGAATTTCTTGTTGGACTTATGGTTTCCGTGAGCCCTACTGTGTGCTTCCAGATGTCTTTGTGTATATGTGTGTTTCCATGGACACATGCTCCCTTTCTGAAAGCTGTGGTCCCACCCAACGGGAGAATTTGATCTGAGCCGACACCATATAGTGAAACTAATGATTAATATTTACCAGCGTTGGAGCCCACCTACAGAGATTTTCAGACACACATACGATGTGAACAAATACTGAAGCTCACACCTTCAGAAAGTACATGTTCCTTGGTACACGTATATATGAATTCTCTTACAACCACAGAGTGAAGTAAACACAAAGCCCACCGGGAAGGTGGTTTACTTAAGTTTGTGTCTGAGAGAGAAATGCAGACTGTAGACAGTGTGAAAAATAACACTGTTCTAAATGCTTTCTGATGAGGGACTGTGGGCACACAAACAGTCTCAAAGTCTAAACTTATTTGCTGCATTTTAGAATATATTTGATTATGCTAGCTGTGAACTGCTGGGATTTGTCCTGTAGGTGCTGTATTAGTACCAAATCAGTATGTACAGCCAGCATACTCAGCTTATGTTGAAATATTATTTTCTGCTTCTTGATTCACTGCAGCTTGCCTCAAACAAACTAAATAAATGTAACCAGACAAAATATATTCCCACCAAATACCAAACAGTCACGGCTGTTATTTTTATTGCAATCACTGCAATCTGATGATTTCTATAACTGTCAGTGGAATCTCTGTACATGTCAACAGGTATTTTGACCCAATCCATGAGAGCAAACTGCTCCGGTTGTCTCACGTTTAAAGGCCTTTTCCAAACAGTATGTTTTAACTCCTTCCACAGATGTTCAATAGGATTTAGCTCAGGGCTCATAGAGGGCCATTTCAGAATAGTCCGAATCAGTCCAATATTTTGACGAAAGCCATTCTTGGGTGATTTAAGCTGTGTGTTTAGGGTCATTATTCTATCCAAAGACCTATGACCTTAAATTTGTCTAACCCTAAGGAGTATATTTTGCCCCTGAATGCTATGACTGTCTTGAGATCTCATTTTTTTCCTGCACAGATTCAAGACACCCAGTACCAGATTCAGCAATGTAGCCCCAGAACATAACCAAGCCTTTTTGAATGCTTCACAGTAGAGACAGTCTTCTTTTGTTGGTATACCTCATTTTAGTGTTTGTGAACATGGAGGTGATGTGCCTTGTCCAAAAGACAATCTCCTTGAAGCTTCGTGGCTTGTCAATAAGCATTGTGGCAAATTCCAATCTGGTTTTTTAATGGTTTGGCTTCAGCAGTTGGTTGTCTCCAGTGAAATCCACTTTGGCTCAAACAGTGAGGACTGGTGCAGTCTCTCCTTGGTGTACTTTCTTCTTGGTGTGTCATCTGTCTTTTCATTTTGTCAGAAATGTTCCTCTTGCAGCTAGGTCCAGGGAGGTTGGCTACAGTCCCATGTCTGCATGTATGCACACATGTGATCTAATTCTATCTACTCAAAGATGCTGAACATGAAAACAGCTATCATTACTTTGCTATGAGATTGACATTAGACTTACACCTAAACTTGCAACCATCCACAAAGTGCGATAGCGTCTATTAAAGATGTCTTTAGAAATAAGGACAACCAGTGTAAATGGGTGGGGCATACCTTTGTTGCCAGAGCAACTGAACAGAGCCATAATATAAGCAGATAAACTTGTTTCATGAATCACTGTAATGCATAGTGATCCACTGAACTAAGATGAAAGACATACATAAACATTATTCATTCACATTTTTGGAGTTCATTAACATACCAGCGCCTGGAGACTCAGGCTCTCAAAGCCACCAACCAAGTTTGTAACCTTGAAGTGTTGATAGACTCAGATCTGACTTTCAGCTGCCACATCAAAACTGTCATTAAGACAATTTTTACCAACTCAGAAACATCAACAGAATTAAAAGTTTTGTCTCCCAGAAAGGCAAGGAGTAGCTCATCCATGCATTCATCTCTAACAAGTTTTATTAATTTGTTTTTTCTTTGTCACTGCAGAAACAGTCAGAAAATGAAATGATTAAACCACAGGTCCCTGGTTCGACCTTTAGCTAGCGATGTGTTGGTCTGGGTCTTTTGGGGGTTTGTGACATTCACGTCTCACCGTGATGGAATGGTGACTGCTTCAGGTTGTACCTGGCATCTCCTGGCTACCGAGATAGACTCCACTCCATGCCACCCTCCGTTGGAACATGTGCTGAGGAACAGTGAAGGTCTTTTTATGTGAACATCTTTTCCACACCATAAAGACATCTTCACATCTTTTGCTTTTCAAACCAAACAAATAGGACCCTTATATAGGTCATCCTCTATTTTTTTAAGTATGAAAAAGATGTCTTTTCACCTTGTTGATTAGATGTTGGAAAAAGCCCCTGAATAGACCTGTGCTGGAAAAATTAAGGTCACTCTATTGAAAGCAACTGTGATAACATACCCTTGAAGGGGCTCCAGATCCTTGGTAACATGAAAAAAAAGGGATTTTAATGATAAATTGAAGTAATAAGGGATATGTGAAATGTGGGACCTGTTGTCTTTCATTTTCCCCAAAGAAGACATAGAGAAATACCCCGTTCCAGTATCATGGCCCTCACCTTTGGAACAATGTGCTGGAAATACAACTGTATGGAAAGTGCTATATAAATAAAGTTTGATTTGATTTATGATGTATATCAGGAAAAAATTGCTGGTTAAAGAGAAACATTTGGTCATTTGTTTAGGTCTGTAAGCTTTATCCATCTGCTTAAACTTTGGAAACTGTAGCCAACATTAAGTATTGTTTTTAAAGCAAAAAGTTTTCTCTTGATAAAACTGCTCAACCACCTCAAAAGTACCTCTAAAATATTTGCAAAAACATGCATACAAGGCATTCACTGAAAAAGGCACCGCTCACAGGCATCAAATGTTGCTTCAGCACTACCTGCCTTCACAGAAGGAACAAGCTGTTCATCCCATGTGTGGTGATTGATGCACATATCATCACATTGGTATTTTATTTTATCTCAATTTGTCTTAAATGAACTCAGGCGCAATGAAGGTGGCAGCATCTAATACTACTGTTAAATGTCTGAAATCACTCATTTCCACAACTGTGCAGTATTATCTCAGGTTCTGCAAAACATCTTTTAGCCTTAACTGCTTTATTCTGCGGAGCGTCACAATCTTTAAATGTGGAGTATCCTCACAGATTCTGAACTGCTGATATATTAAAGAGCATTTTCTTTATCTTCTCTTATTTTTTTTTCCCTTTTTTATTCTGCAGACAAATCCCAGCACATCTTACCTCTGATACAATTCATTAGCTACGTCTTTAAATAGCTGCTTGGTACTTCCACACACCACACAACTGTTGCCTGCCAAACCAAATTAGTCTAGACCAGTACAGGTACTGGAATACCTTTGGAAGCAGAGGTGATAATAGAGTCTCTCGTGAAACTGAAGAAAGAGTATTAAGCAACTTAGCTGTTTGTTCATCAGCCTGCTAGCTGACCTGCAGGTGTACTGCAACAACCAGGCACTTTTAGGATCAGAACAAACATAGATACTCTGAGCTACATTGGCTTTTGTGCTATCTATTTTATTGCTGGTCTTGTTTTATTTTCTGTTGTCACTGACAGGTAACTTCTCTTCATTATAGACCAATCTGAGTTCCCACCAAAAACTTCAATACTTTATAAAACAATGAACCTTTCCCCATTTACGTTTCAAAGACCTAGCCTCTGAAGATTTATTTTAATATCTAAATTTGTTACTGACAGGAAATTAAGAATTCCTTTCCATTGTATTCCACACTAAATATGTTTTTCTTTCATTTGTTATAAACTTTTAACAGCACTTGACTCTCCCCGTCAATTGTTGTTTTCTTCTCAACTTGTTTGAAGCTGCTTTAGGTATTTACTGTCATTCAAAACCGGCAACCTTCACTGAAATTTGATGTTAAGTTTAAAACATTTGTGGAAAAAATACAGTTTTTACTTATTGTAAATACAAAGTTGTACACCTACAGCTTTGGAAAAAAGCACATTTTCAGTTCAGCACACTGTTTCATATTGAGGGCTCAGAGAGGTTGTCTGCCATTTGCATATGTTTTATACTAAGCTGAAAACTGCATTTGTTGATGTACAGGGATTAACTTATTTAGGATTTGCTAGAAAGCAGTGGGTTGTCTAAACAAGCCAGATAGGATTTGGCTGTGGAGGGACTCTGTGTGTGTTTGTGAGAGGGTGGCTGGGGCGAAGGGATGCTGTTGGTACATCTCCCAAATGCACTTGCATTGTGTGTCAGTGTTTACCTTGCAAAGTTTGCTCTTTTCTTTATACATTTTTATGAAAAACAATCTGAAGGTGCATACCAAAAACAGTAAATGTGACTATTTAACCAAACAATGACATGCTTCATACTCCTGTAATCCTCTATTAATTCCCTACCATGGAGTGAATTTGAGGCATTGATAGAAGCCATTAAATTACTTTTGTTAAAGGTCAAAGCACAGCAGTTCCCAAGACTTCTAATCATTTCACTCTAAGTTTAAGTGTTTATTTTCTCCCTTGAAACCCATTATTTTCTTGTGCAGGCTTACACTGTTCCAGCAGAGTAAAAACCCTCTCAAGCTGCAATATTGTAATTTTATTTAAGTGATTTGAGCTTTTTTCTGAAAAATATGAAGATATTTGTTTCTACCTAACTATATAGATGTAACTGATAGCTTAGAGGGGCTGCATGGTGGTGTAGTGGTTAGCACTGTGGCCTCACAGCAAGAAGGTTACTGGTTTGATCCTCACCTGCAGTTGGAATTGGACAGTGGTTTTTCTGTGTGGAGTCTGCATGTTCTCCCCATTTATGTGTAGGTTCTTTCCAGGTACTCCAGCTTCCTCCCACCATCTAAAGACATGCATGTTAGGCTGACTGGTTACTCTACATTGCCCATTGGAGTGAGCATGATTGTTTGTCTCTGTGGCTCTGTGATGGACTGGCAAGCTGTCCAGCTGTACCCTGCCTTTCACCCAAACACTGCTGGGATGCTGCAGAAAGTGGAGGTTCATAGTAGAAATCATTTTTACCTGAGGCCTTTACTCCTGATATAATTTGTAATATTTAGGATTACACATTTTGAGCAGCTTAAGTGTCACCAAGGAAAAGACCCCATCTTTCATTTTAAATCCATCTTTGCATCTGGGGAGTTGCCCATAATGCACACGGATATACTCATGACTTACACAAAGAGAGTCAGTGAGTGTTAAATAATGCAAAATGTGATCAGATCCATGCTGGCTGATTCACATGTATGATTTATTCACACACTTTTGTTTCTCTCTCTCTCTCTCTCTCTCTCTCTCTCTCTCTCTCTCTCTCTCTCTCTCTCTCTCTCGATTGAGTTATTTGAGAGAGACAAACTCTGCCTCCACAACCAAGGAGAGGATAAAAACTGTGGATGACCTAGTGGCACGAGTAAATAAGTGATGTAGAAGTTAAGAACAAGGAGCTGTCAGCAAAAGAAAAACATGAAAGCAGAGAAGTTAGACAAAGCGTTTCCCAATTACTCTCCTCTTAGAGACATGGAAAAAGCTTGTCAGGTTATCCAAATGGAAATGAGACTGAGCTAAGCCCAAAATAACTCCACCCAGGTGCACATGCTTACAGGCGATAGACATATTATTAACACTGAATGGATTAATTTGCTTACAGATAACCTGCAGTAAGTGTTAGTCCCGTGTTACTGCCTTTTGTTTTCTTTTTTCTACAGTCATGGTGTGCAGCCAGGGATAGGCAGGGTAGAAAGTGCAGGAAGAAAGAAAGAAATGAAATAGTTCCATTTAAATAATTAGTTTGCATATTTTTTCCTTCCATTTATAATTATATATTTTATTTTTATTATTTATTTTTATTTTAATATAATCTGTCAGATGATAATTTCATATAGCCTGTATTACGTATCTGAAAGTGATGGTGTTTAGTGTTTTTCATAGCTCAATAAAAAAATTACTCTACAGCACCTCCTGCTGGCCAGGTAGAGAAGCTGCACAACTCACCCTTACGTCAAGACAACATCCTCTACTGAAAACACAGTGCTGCTCTGCCTTTTACTCTCATATCGTGGCAACAATGTGCATTTCCGCATGCACAGTCTTTTTTTTCTTACTAAATCCTTTATGTAAGAAGGAAGAACGCTGCACTGCCTTTTTACCTTATATTACTGCTCTATGCCAATGGTCTATGTAGCGTGGTACAAAAAGAAGATGTTCTGCAGTACACATTTAATTTTTAGACTCTTTCATTTTGATCTGCAAAGAGCAACAAAAATATGTTTTAATGCCAGTTCACCACACACAAGCAACTGCTTCGCGTTTATGTGTTCTTATTCTCCTAACACCGAAAGAATTCCCTTTTTGCTGAAGAGTACAGCAAATGTGCCCCCTGCTGGTCGGAGTTTGGCACTACATTTTGATGGATAACATTAAATTTCTGAACAATAAATCGACCTTCCTTCATCAGAAAAACACAGACACTTTTCACAAGTCTTTGAACATTAGCTGTACTAAGTACAAATAACTATTAACCAAATTAACATGAAAATAACTGTAATTTAAGTATAGGAACCCGCTGATGGCTCGGGCTGGCACATCTACTTAGGTTTACAGAAAATTAGTGAACTGACGCTTCACTCTCAAAGCTGGTTGATATGCTCACCGGAGGGTTGACCCCAGCTAGAGAGGCTTAAACAATTTTCAAGTCTTTCTTTTAAGGAAAAACGTCAACATACGCTACTGGTTGTGATGACATACAAAGTTAAATAGTCTGGGGACGGATACTTAATAATTTAGCTAGGTTTGCATATTTTTTCATTTACGAACTTGATTGAACAGGCACTTACCCGTCTGTGTCCATCACAAATTATGACTACCTGCCTACCAAATGCTGGCTCACAGCAGGTGCCTGACTAACAAGTAAAAAGTAAAGCTGCTGGCCTTTATCTCTGTTGGTGAACTGATTATTTTAGCTCAGGTTCATATCTACAAATCCACTGCATGTAAAACTAAGCAGAGGCAAACATTCCAAGTTGAGAATTCACCATCATGTAACCTTATATATAAATAACTTTTTTAGTCTTGCTTTTAACCTTGGTTTGCAATCTGTGTGCAAAAGGTGAATTTAAAGCAAATTCATGCAAGTTTTAAACATGGTGCATCTCTTATTGACCCCTTTCTGCATCACTGCTATTTATGGCTACATGTCTCTGTGTATTTCTTTAGACTGCATGTAGAATCAGTGAGAATGATTGACAGTTACCTGCTGAAGACAACTGATAAAACCTGCTTCTCACTCTTGACTATCTTTCACTCTCAATCTTGTCATTTTTCTGCCTAAACTTGAACTCTTTTTCTCCACCTTCCATTTACTGCATCCATTCTCCAAGGGTAACGCTGAATAACTTACATGATCTGATAAATGAGGGCACTGCTTCACTAGCACAGATAGCTGCTGTTTATCACTGTGTAAAACTTATAGAAAAACTGTGCAGTGTTTTATCAGTTGTTGTTGGAATGAAGAAGGCATGGAAGTAAAGAAAAAGACCACCGACTGAGAGAATATGGCAGTTCTGTTCTGTACACATCCTTGGACACCAAGTTACTTGTGTTCGCACTCTTTCTATTCTATATTTTCTGTGCCTACACTCAGCAACTTTACATTGCACACATTTATCTTTTATTTTTAAGATACAAAAGAGTATATCAGTCCAACCGTTATGGAATCGCAGCTCTCAAAGCTGAACTGACACACACTGTGGTTAGGACGAAATTACTTCTCCAAATGGACTCAGTTCATTACAAATTCTTTGGCTCTCATGGTAAATATGTATCTTCTGTAGGATTTCATCGGGAAGTAGTAAAGCAGATAGCATAAACATTTGGGCTGTATTTTGGCCTTAATGACCCTGTTTTGCTTCACACTGGAGCCAAAAATTCTTTGCTGTCCTAGAGAAAATGTTGACACACAGAAGTGAAGTGAATTTTATAAAAAAATAAATAAATAAATAAAACAGCAAATGATGGCATGCATTTATTTCTGAAAATTGTAAAACAGTAGTTGACAACTTCATCGGACTCTACACTCTAGCAGTTTGGCTCGAGCTAAACTGTTTCAGGCTGTGATGTAATAGGTAAAGTGGAAAAGGCCCACCTAGCAATGCACATTTATCAAAACAAGGACAATGGTATGGTTAGAAATGTCAAGCTCTACCCGACATATCCATGTACATGTACGAAGCGGACATTTTTATTAGAAGAAGCACTTTCATTTACAAAACATCTACAGAAAAATAAGTGGCTGGAAATGGAACTACAAATACTGATTTTCACTAATGACAAACTTTACACCCCTCTCTGAGCCGTCACCTTATCGTGGTGGAGGGGTTTGTGCGTCCCGAAGATCCTAGCAGCTGTGTTGTCGGGGGCTTTATGCCCCTGGTAGGGTCACCCATGGCAAACAGGTGTCTAGGGGAGGGACCAGACCAAGCACGGCTCATCGACCTCTATGATGACGACCAACCTGGGCATGAATGTTCCCTTGCCAGGACGCGGGTTACCGGGACCCCCCTCTGGAGGCAGGCCTGGAGGTGGGGTACGAGAGCGAGCGTCTGGTGGCCGGGCCTTCGCCCATGGGGCCCGGTTGGGCTCAGCCCGAAAGGGTTACATGGGCCCCACCTCCCGTGGGCTCACCATCTGCGGGAGGAGCCGTAGGGGTCGGGTGCAATGTGAGCTGGGCGGCAGCAAGGGGCGGGGACCCTGGCGGTCCGATCCCCGGCTGCAGAAGCTGCCTCTGGGGACATGGAACGTCACCTCTCTGGTGGGGAAGGAGCCTGAGCTTGTGCGCGAGGTTGAGCGGTTCCGGCTAGATATAGTTGGACTCACCTCGGCGCATGTTTTGGGCTCTGGAACCAGTATCCTCGAAAGGGGCTGGACTTTCTTATACTCTGGAGTTGCTCATGGTGAGAGGCGCCAAGCAGGTGTGGGCATTCTCATCAGCCCCCAGCTTGGTGCCTGCACGTTGGGGTTTACCCCGGTGGATGAAAGGGTAGTTTCCCTCCTCCTCTGGGTGGGGGGACGGGTCCTGACTGTTGTCTGTGCTTATGTGCCAAACAGCAGTTCAGAGTACCCACCCTTTCTGGAGTCCTTGGAGGGAGTGCTGGAGGGTGCTCCTTCTGGGGACTCCATTGTTCTGCTGGGGGACTTCAATGCTCACGTGGGCAATGACAGTGAGACCTGGAGGGGAGTGATTGGGAGGCATGGTCCCCCCCCCTCTGAACCCAAATGGTGTTTTGTTATTGGACTTCTGTGCTCGTCATGGATTGTCCATAACGAACACCATGTTCCAACATAAGAGTGTCCATATGTACACCTGGCATCAGGATTCCCTGGGCCGCAGTTCGATGATCAATTTTGTAGTCATATCGTCGGACCTGCGGCCACATGCCTTGGACACTCGGGTGAAGAGGGGGGCGGAGCTGTCAACTGATCACCACCTGGTGGTGAGTTGGCTCAGATGGTGGGGGAGGAAGCCGGTCAGAGCTGGCAGGCCCAAACGTGTTGTGAGGGTCTGCTGGGAACGTCTGGCTGAGTCCCCTGTCAGAGCGAGCTTCAACTCCCACCTTCAGCAGAGCTTCGAACATGTCCCGAATGAGGCAGGGGACATTGAGTCCGAATGGGCTGTGTTCCGTGCCTCTATTGCTGAGGCGGCCAGCCGGAGCTGTGGCTGTAAGGTCATTGGTGCCTGTCGTGGCGGTAATCCCAGGACTCGTTGGTGAACACCAGCAGTGAGGGATGCCGTCAAGCTGAAGAAGGAGTCCTATCGGGCCTTCTTGGCCTGTGGGACTCTGGAGGCAGCTGATGGGTACTGACAGGCTAAGCGGCATGCGGCTTCAGCTGTTGCTGAGGCAAAAACTTGGACATGGGAGGAATTCGGCGATGCCATGGAGAAAGACTTCCGGACGGCTTTGAGGAGATTCTGGTCCACCATCCGGTGGCTCAGGAGGGGGAAGCAGTGCTCCATCAATACTGTGTACAGTGGAGGTGGGGCGCTACTGACCTCAACTCGGGACGTAGTGGGTCGGTGGAGGGAATACTTCGAAGACCTCCTCAATCCTACCAACACGTCTTCCGATGAGGAAGCAGAGCTGGTGGACTCAGGGGTGGACTCTCCTATCTCTGGGGCTGAAGTCGCTGAGGTGGTCAAAAAGCTCCTTGGCGGCAAGGCCTCGGGGGTGGATGAGATCCGCCCGGAGTTCCTTAAGGCTCTGGATGCTGTGGGGCTGTCCTGTCTGACACGCTTCTGCAGCATCGTGTGGACATCGGCCTCCCTGGTAAGGTCTATTCAGAGGTCCTGGAGAGGAGGGTCGGCCGAATAGTCGAATCCCGGATTGAGGAGGAGCAGTGTAGTTTTTGTCCTGGTCGCGGAACAGTGGACCAGCTCTATACCATCATTGGGGTCCTGGAGGGGGCATGGGAGTTTGCCCAACCAGTCTACATGTGCTTTGTGGACCTGGAGAAGGTATTCGGCCGTGTCCCCCGGGGGCTCCTGTGGGGGGTACTCCGGGAGTATGGGGTACCGGACCCCCTTGTACGAGCTGTCCGGTCCCTGTACGACAGGTGTCAGAGCTTGGTCCACATTGCCGGTAGTAAGTCGGATTCATTTCCGGTGAGGGTTGGACTCCGCCAAGGCTGCCCTTTATCACCGATTCTGTTCATAACTTATGTGGACAGAATTTCTAGGCGCAGCCGAGGTGTTGAGGGGATCCGACTTGGTGGCCTCAGGATTGGGTCCCTGCTTTTTGCATATGACGTGATCCTGTTGGCTTCATCTGGTCGTGATCTCCAGCTCTCGCTTGAGCGATTCGCGGCCGAGTGTGAAGCGGCTGGGATGAGAATCAGCACCTCCAAATCTGAGACCATGGTCCTCAGCTGGAATAGGGTGGATTGCCCTCTCCGGGTCGGGAGTGAGGTCTTGCCTCAAGTGGAGGAGTTTAAATATCTCGGGGTCTTGTTCACGAGTGAGGGAAGGATGGAGCGCAAGATCGACAGACGGATCGGTGCGGCGTCTGCAGTAATGCAGGCTCTGCGCCGGTCTGTCGTGGTGAAGAAGGAGCTGAGCCAGAAGGCGAAGCTCTCGATTTACCAGTCGATCTACGTTCCTACCCTCACCTATGGTCATGAGCTGTGGGTCGTGACTGAAAGAACGAGATCTCGTATACAGGCGGCTGAAATGGGTTTCCTCCGCAGGGTGGCCGGGCTCACCCTTAGAGATAGGGTGAGGAGCTTGGTCATCCGGGAGGGGCTCAGAGTAGAGCCGCTGCTCCTCCGCATCGAGAGGAACCAGTTGAGGTGGCTCCGGCATCTGATCAGGATGCCTCCTTGATGCCTCCCTGGTGAGGTGTTCCAGGCACGTCCCTCTGGGGGAAGACCCAGGACACGCTGGAGGGATTATATCTCTCGGCTGGCCTGGGAACACATCGGGATCCCCCCCGCAGAGTTGGCAAATGTGGCTGGGGAGAAGGAAGTCTGGGCTTCCCTGCTTAGGCTGCTGCCCCCGCGACCCGACCCCGGATAAGCGGCAGAAGATGGATGGATGGATGGATGGATGGATGGACAAACTTTACAGCAAACGCAACAAGCAGCACATGTAAGACGTTCGAACACTGAATTGCTTTGATATTTTGGTCTGTGAAGCACGATGACTCATGATCTACGCTCAGAGGGAATAATAAATGTAAGAGGCAATGGGATTACGTTCAGCATCTTGGAGATTACCAGTCTGCTTTGAAAAGCACTAATGTCTAAGGTACAGATTTTTTTTTTTATATTTATGTTTGTACACCACATTCCAATACTTGATTTACACTTTCCTGGAACCTGTGCTGGGCTAGTGGGAAATGATGGATCCACATAAAAGTACAAACAAGACTTATGTATTTTTTCATTTTCAGTGTAGAGGAAGCACAGCAGCTTCATATGTGCAGTATTAAGGATCCATTATTTTCCCTTTCTTTAAAAAAAATAAAACATCATGATTATCATTATTATTCCTATCATCATCTGGATTGTTTTGGATCCATGTTTTGCTGTCTTTGATTGTTATTTAGTGCATGAACAGTGTGAGACAAAAGATAAATGACACCCTTGTCATATATTAATGTCAGAGATAGACAGAGAAACCAAACAGGACCTGAGAATATTCTGCTAATTTGTAGCAGGTGGGTGCCAATTACATGTCAGTGCTTGTTATTGTACAAATGCAGAGGATGAAAGACAGTATTCATCATAATCAGATTTGCCATGGCATCCTGGTGCAACATTACAAAAGGGATGAATTCACAGACATAAATTATAATATATATGGTAAAGCCAGAAACACCCACATGTCAAAATGATTTATTTTATTTCTGTTCTGTGCGATACATTTTCAACAGCAGTCCAGCCATTGCACCGTTGCCCCTGATATCCCGTTGTGACACACACTTTACCAGCATATCACATCTTTTTCTCCACCTCAGATTTTCTAAAATATATTCAGTTGAGGCGCTTTAAAATTATATTTAAGACAAGCCCCACTTTGAGTTTAACTTCCAATCCAATTTATTTGTAAGGAATTCAGCTGTTGCAATATTCAGAGCTGAGAATCTGGATAAATTATGTATTTTACTTAACAAATTTTTGCATGTTTTCTGGCACATTAACTGGCTTTTCAGTAGTAACGAAATGCTGTTTAATCAAAAATCCTTTGATAAGAGATGACTTGCAAACTGCTGTGCCAATGAGCATTAACAAAACAGATAAAAACAACTTGAGAACCATGACATGAGACAAACATCACGTCATTTTTGCAGTTAAATATTTTCAGTGTTTGGTTTTGTGCCATGCTCAGCCACTTCATCATTTAAAGCACGTTTTGTGTTGATAAAAGTAGGCCCAAGAAATAACACAACCTCCAATTTTGTAAAGGCAAGTTTATTTGCAAGCAACTACAGGGAGATTAAAGGTGCTTTGCAGATACACTGAGTGTCATATTTTAAACTAAAATGAAAAGACAGAAAAGAAAAAGAACATTAGAAAAAAAAATAGTATTAAAACATGATTATCTTTAAAAACTAACCCCAGGATACTTTCACACCAGGACGGTCCAGAGGACTCAGTTGGATTAGACAGGAAGTGTTGAGAAATGTTTATTTGGTTTGGTTTGCTTTTACATTTCACTTTACCCAAGCAAAGCCAAACTGCCTGGACTACATCATAGAATAAAAATTGCTTTTGTTGTTTGCAATATTGCCTGAAACAACCATACGAAAGAAGAAGAAAATCTGGGTGTTCTGTCTAAAATTCCATCCCTTTGCCGAACTCAACAGGTACAAGATTCAATGAATGTCAAAAATAAAGTGTCCAATGGTTCTGACCCAATGAACATTTTCTTGTAAAACTGAAAACAAATAAATAAAAAATTTAATTTACAATGTTTTTCTGCCATTTTATAAATATCCAAACCCAAAGATACGATCACATTCAGCACATGAACAAATTTGCTGCCATCAACATTGCACATATCTTTGCTCTGCTGTAAATGCAGCAACTGTTTTTTGGCTTCAGAAATCATATAGTTTGAACACTCAAAATGGATGTAAATACAAGTAGTTTCCTCAGAGTGCATGTGGAGTAATCTAGCAAGTATTTATGCAAAGCATGTATCCTGGCTTGTGTCATTTCACAAGGAGTGATTGATCTGACGCCTCGCTGCCTGGCTGTACTACGGAAATCAACTCAGATCTCATTGTGAGCTTCCTCTCTGCCATATGAAAAACTTTTTCTCCATGTAATTTTAATGTAAAACTGCATTGAACTCAAGTGGACCAAAGCTCCTAGACAACATCACATAGTTAAAACAACTGTTTGCTACTCCCCCAAAAACAGTTTTGCAGGTAAAAATTAGATGATTTATCATCATGCAGTCGAGTGTGGATTCTATTTTTAAATTTCCTCTTTTTTTTCTTATTTTTGTGGACATGACAAGTGTTTTGTAACTGATCCGGGACAGAGGTTGTCTTTATTGTGAGCCCTTGCAGGATTTTTTTTCACACCGTGCACTCATGGTAAAGGAAGTTCTCGCCATTCCACACCATGCAGTAAGTGAGATATTGTTCTGCTGCTGGTTCTGTGATTCAGGAAGGAGGAACACAGCTGGAACTACAGATGGTGGAAGATATCTGGTTAATGCAGTGGTTCAATGTGATATTAACTTTTCCTTTTTTTTTTTTTTTTTATTGGAACTGAAAATAAGAAAACCGTATTCACATTGAATGAATAAATTCATCTAATGACAGAGGGACAAAGGGGTATTTACAATTACCTAATGTGTTAATATGCAGGTCAGGTTAGCAGGTTATAGAAAAATGGATCGGGTCCGGTCCAGGTTTCAAAAGGGGATATCAACAGGTTGGGTTTGGTCATCATAATGCATCTGGGTGGATTTGGCTTGGTCAAACATATGTTTTTGTAACACACGCTGTTGGCTTTGCTTTTTCTCTTCCTCAAACAATAATCTGCATCACTTCCTTCTTCTGTTTGATGCTTTCTTTCTGTTGGCAGACGTGACTTTCTTTTGGTTGCTGGATAGTCTGTTTGCAAGCAAACCTAGACCCCCAGTTTTCAAGAAGACCAAAGTTTGTGTCTTTGCTCTGCACCAGAGTACGATTGGTGTTCACACCATGCCAAATAAATAATAATATACTTGGAAGCGGAACATGACATGACTGATTATCTTTTAGTACAGTGATGTCCTGTTATTGCCTGAATAAAACTGACAAGAAGCCAACCCAACCCATCATTATTTATAAAAGCACTTTCTGACAACTGCAGCTGAACAAAGTGGTAAACGTAAAATAATTATAATAGTAACACATATAAAGCCAGTAAAAACAGTAATAAAACCAGTGTACCTTGACCAACAACACAGATTGTTGAAAGTAGACCAAACAGCAGCAGCGTGCCCTTCAATAATCCAGATAGTTCTTGCTCCCCAGCAAATACTTTGCATAAGAAGTTTAACCTTCGACTTTAAAGGACTAGTTTAAGATTCAACTTAGTCTGAGATTATATCTAATCACCCCTCTTACAGCTTTGGTTCATTCCAAAGCAAGCTAAAACTGCGGCTTCTTTAATCCGTCTTTGAAAGTGATTTTGGATTAAGTGGCTCCAACATACTTTAGTCTGAAACAAGCCTTAAACCCGGTCTCTGAAACCACCCCACTGTGTGCATTTTTCATCTTCACATTGAGGTGATAGTGCTGTTGTCCTGTTGCAGTAATGTAAAGGTAATTACTTTTCTTGTTTCTTTCATTAACTTTGGTTACCTTAGCTTAACTTTAATTGCAGGTGCACATTTACATTTATATTCATATTTACATTCTGTTGTGCACTATATTATCATAAATGATCCTATTATGGATTATCAGTGGTAATTATTGGTTAACATTTTCAAAATTCCATTTGCATGTAAAATACCATCTCCAGATTAGTAGTTTTTATTGTCTGGGTTGTGCATAAACTGACTTTAGACAAGTGCTGGACACTAATGTGTTCTGTCAGCCCTGACTCAGGTAAACAAAACACACAAGGATTCTGTCATGAATAGTCAAAACCCACTGCGTCATTTTTAATTACAGTTTTCATTTGTGTGTGCGCCAGGGATGCATTGTGCGCAATTTATCTGAAAAATGGATAAGCATATCCGTCAAATTAAAAGGGATCGGAGGAGGATGTGTGAGCAGCGCTTTTGTAGAGACGAATCCCCGTGAAAACCTCCCCACTGTAATGGAATGGATTTGGGTTTAATTACAATATTGTTCGCTCTTACACATGCACACACACACACACACACACAAAATAGATAAGAGAGCAAACGCATCTCACTGATGTAAACACAAATGCAAAAAGCAAATTTTCCCTCTGTTTGCAATGCAAGAGACACAAGACATGAATACACAAAGATACACACCAACATGTTGGCAAATGAACGCACAATCACTCAGGTCCACGGCAACAATGACTGATATTAAATGAGCACAATGACGTTTTTGTCTGCGGATAATTATGAGCATGTAACGTCAGAAAAGATAATAAAAAACATTTTCTTTGCATTATGTCATGTTATGTAAAGGAGGAGACAAAAAACAGTCCATGGTCATCTTTTCATTGACGGTTATACTCCTTTGTCATGGTGACATGATTAACTGCATTTCATTGTTTATTTAAAACGAGTCTGCATGACCCTGTGAGCAGGAAGTGATTTGCACTGTAGCTGAGGCCACAAATCTTGTTTTCTTGGAAATCCTTACTACTTGACTTAAAGTTGAGGAAGCTGATGCATCTTCCAATTTCTTCTGAAACCACTTGCTTATTCTGAATTTAGTTGATTGTAAGGGAAAAATGGTGGACATTAGCAAGGGAATGTTTGATAAGGCAGCATGTCTTGTGGACATGCTGCCATATCTTGGTTTATTAGCCACAGTGATGAAAGTAAAAGTTTGTGACGAGTTAAAATCTTGCAATCTTGCATTTTCCCAAGACAGACTGGGAAGATACCATCAAACAATGTTTTTGAGACAGAGCTGTTTATTCTAGCAGCAGGTGAGCAGTGAAAGAGAGGCATAGAAAAATCAGCATTTTTTATAATTCTCTACTAAATCAAGCATAAGTTTAGAGTTCCAAATTCACCATTTGAAGTCATAAAGCAGATATTTTTATGGAAACATATTTCATTTTCATTAAGGGAGCCAAGTTTATGTAAATAGAATCAACATCAGAACAAGAACTGTCAGGTTTTATCTAATCTAGGAGCTCACAGTGTGTCATTTAAGTGCTCCATGGAAACACTGAAAGACACTGGCATGGTGAGACACAGAGACGGTTTCAGAGACAGGGTTTGGAGGAAACCAGGACTAGGCTTGTACTAGTAAAGCTGGCAAATTTAATTCACTTTCCCAATCTCAATTTAAAGATCTTTTAGTTAGTCTGAGAGTATGGAGTCCTGGATTAAAATAACTAAATCTGGCAAAAAATAAAGAAACAGAGTCAAAAACAACATGTGCTGGTGTGACTCTGAAAGTAAAGAAACACCAGAGGAAAAAAGAAGCTATTCATTAAAAATATATGTAACAATGTTAATCACACAAGTTGTGCCAAACTAGGCGGTTAAAAACCAGAAACTGCAGCTCAGATGAAAAAGAAAGCAGTTTGAAATTTGATGCAAATATGTAACATGGGTAAAAATGCGTGGTTTTTATTTGTCAGTGTTTTTATTGCATGTCATTGTTTTAAGCTGTGATTGCTGTGCTACTAACCCCCCCGGAGGCCCGTCAACCTCAACATTAATTGTTATATGAGAACACTTGTGAGTGTCCCAGTGGTATGCATGTAAAGTGAAGCAACAGGTCTGACCAGAGAGAGAGAAAGAAAGGAGGAAGGGACAAACGCTCCTAACCCATGGGGGAAGACAACAACGACGACAATGACGACGACAATGACAACGACAACAGCGACAACGACAACGACGACGACGACAAAGGGACTGCTGAAGAGGGAGCAGCCAGATTGGATCCCACCATGGCTTGACTTGTGAAGGCAGGAGCCTGAAGTGCAGCAGCCATTCTGGATCCTATGGCCCAGCTACTTAGTCCTGGGCCTCTGGACATTCCTGGCCCAGGACAAAGCATGAGTATAAAGGTCAAGTTTAGGATCCAGAGGGGGAGGCTGGCTGCAGGGCCATGCAGGAGGGTTTCCCTCCCTTGGAATTGCAGACTACCATGTTTGTTCCTCTCTGCAGGTCACTGAACATGGTGCCGCAGGACGGAAGACTGCGTGAATGGACCACCCTAAGCTGCAGAAGTGGACATTTTAGAGTGCTGGGTTGGAGGGTGGGGCTTTAATCTTTTAATCTTATCTCTGTTTTTAATAAACCGGCTTTAATCATTTTAAGGTTCAGTGTGGCTGACTCTGCTCCCCCTGATTTTTAAAGTACCATCGTGGTTCAGACTGTTTTTACCTGTTATTTTATTTATTTTATGTTTTAACACGCCCTGGCCACCTGACAAATGCAACACAAACGAAAATGTAACCACAACAACTTCACACAAGTTATTTGTTTGATCCACTGCCATTGTGGTGCATTAGATTAGTTCTTATCATGCAGTTTAGCCCAGAATGAATGAAAGCATAGTTATTTAAGCTGCATCTCTACAAAGAACTTTGCATTTATCAGCTAAAACAAGCATTTTTATCAGGAACTAGCCTGAAGTTGTTTCTCTGAAACAAGTCCATAAAGTTTAAAAATCAAGTAGCAGCAGCTTCAGTCACACTTGTATTGACTCTTTTGCTTCTCTGTGGCCTTTAAAGTGGTAAACTTCAAGTTTCCGTGAAACATCACTGAACAAAATATGAGCCAACCAATGACAGAGAAAGGAATGTTCTTATTGACTGAATGGCTTAAGCTTGTTACATACTCCACGAGAAGCGAGAACATTTTTCTTGTTCTCGAGGCTCCGAGAGGAAAATGACATGAAGCGGAGTTGCTGCTTCCGCATTTTTGCTGTTGCAGGTAAAACGGATTGTTTTGATAAAACAGCTGATCGAGGTGGTGAGAAAGTACAAACATTTTTTCATGTGGCATCGAAAGACTGCATGCACAACCCACCATGCCGCGGACGAAGTTGCTTGTTAAATATGAAACTAGAAAAGTACGCGAAGATCGGAAACCTCCGCCAAGCACGATGTCAAAGAATCCTTTAAAAAAATTCCTAGATCCAAACGGAGATCCAGATCACCACCAAAATTTAATCAGTTCTTCGTTTTCACATTTCCAACAACTCTTGAAATTTTTATAAAAATCCGTCCGTAACCTTTTCAGTTATCTTGAGCACAAAGACGTCGGGGAAAACAACCTCCTTGGCGGAGGTAACAACCGTTCATTTTATGTTCATTGCACATAAAAACCAGACATCGCCCCGCCGCAGTTATCCCTCCCCGCTGCAGACGTGCTTCTCATGGAGTATGTAAGGACCTGACAAAAAAGTTTTTTCTTGTTCTTGCAGCCTCGAGAGCAAGAACTCAGTTCTTGCTTCCCGTACACAGCAAGCTTTACTTGGAGGTTCCGAGAAGGCGGAGGCAGCTCAGAGGGGACAGCGCTTTTTCTGTGGCAGAGCTAGCTCTGTGGATCTCTTTACATCTTCATCTCATACAGGCTTCATCACTGTCCATTTTAAATCCCACCTCTTTTCATTGGCATTTTCCCCAGAATGAGTTTGCTTTTATCGCTTGCATAGATTTTACTGGTTTTATTGTTTAATGTGTGTTACTATTATAATTATTTTACTTTCAGCACGTTTTTCAGCTGCAGTTGTCAGAAAAAGCTTTTATAAATAATGTTGGCTTTGCTTCTTCTCAGTTTTATTCAGGCAATAACAGGACATCACTGTACTAAAAGACAATTCCTAAAAGTCATTTCCTGGTTGAGTTAAATTTTTGCGAACTCATCATCAACTTCATGGACATGTTCATCGATTGTGAAGTTGTTCAGATCTTTGCTCTCAGATTTATTAATACCAATCCCCCTGTGAACTAAGAGCACGTTCACAGTTTGCATAGACATACAAAAATGTCTAAAATGGCAGGAGACAAAAGGGCTGTGTGGTGACAGAGACAGGGATGAGACAGAGCAGAGAAAAGGTCAGTGGTTTTATTAATCTGAGAAGGGATATCCTCATTCCTTCAACAAAACATATCATGATAATAAAAAGTCAATGTTGTAGAAAGTTTTAATTATTAAAACATACATTCCAATGAACCATATGTCACCAGCTTGTTGGAGGCACATGCCTATGAAGCTGGTCTGGGAGATGAAGGAGTCATGCACTCCTCATCAGAAAACAGCAGACCACATTCAGGGGGATTCTGGGAGTCCAGCATTCATTTAGTGATATTCATTGTATTTGAGGTATAGGAAGACAAGGGTGCTTTAATACACATAGGTGTGCAGAATTAAATTCTGCTTTGTCTGTAACTTGTTCTTAAGTTGTAAATGGAAAATTAATGTCCTGTGCTTCCTGCTTATTTATGTATCACATCTGAGACTCATAGGAGAGCATAGCTGATGGACAGCTGTGACGGGCCCATCCTGCTTCTCAGCTCTGGCTGATATGTTTCTCTGGCTAAAAAAAAACCAAGGTCAATAGAAGCTGCACATGCAGTGGAACAGAGTTGTACCTTTAGCTATTGCAAAAATCCCCAGGAATAGCTTGATTTGTAAGTACTCATTGCTTTCTGCACAGAAATCTGATTTGTCATGAAAGATTTGCTCCCTCTGTCAGGTGTAGTTGGCAATATGTTGCAGCAACAGCAAACATACCATTGTATGAGGAGACCTGGGATTAAGGAAGGTCACAGCTGAACAGGGTGGAACCACCAATAGATGACATGGGCTCCAAATAATTCAATGTAAATTAATGTGTTTTTTATATATATATATATATATATATATATATATATATATATATATATATATATATATATATATATATGCATATATATATATATATATATATATATATATATATATATATATATATATATATATATTCATTGTATTTGAACTAAGCAACAGAAGACAACACTTGCATGTATTTCTTTTAAACTTGTCAGCACTGACATATGTTCTTATCGAAGTAGCATTGGTGAATGAGGCCCAGTCTTTTACCATCCATTACCCTAATGGATGCCATTTTTACATGTGTATCATCACTAGATGCTCTCTGTTATGTAAACAACATATGTGACATGAACGATGGGCATGTTTTGCAGAGGAGAACAATCTTGTGAAGAACACTGGCACCTTATCCTGTTCTACAACTGACGCACGCTGGATTCGAGACATCTTTGCATCAGAGCTATTATGTTAGCGCTCATCAGTTAAACACGACGCATGACACAGCTGTGCCATGAGATAACTGCCTTGTCACAGCATATTGTCACACTTAATTATTTCTGTTAGATAAGAAAAAATGTGTTTGTAAAACATATATTTACTTGATATTCAGTTTAATGTGAGATTAACATGTCGTTCAGACATTACAGGACATTACAGAGGCAGTGCTCTTCATTTCATATAAATGAAGAGAGTTCTGTATTATACAAGATGCATTTATGACAAAGATGTGTTTCAATCAGTGAAGAAAAATTACTGATCAGTGAGCATCAAATTGCTAAGGCCATACAAAAGAAGTGCAAATGCACTTACTGGCCCAACAGCTAAATAACAGAGCAGTTTGACTGCAACAAGGATGTCGAACAGTTTGACTCTATATTTGTAGGTTATTTGTTTGATATGTGGGTGAAACGCACAAAGTGTCTGAGGGTTCCTTACTATGAAATAATGAGCATCAAATATTTATTTATTGCATTCTGGTGGATTCCCTGCCATTAATTAGGAGCCCTTTTAGTCTATTACAGTGGAAAATGTCACAAAATTCAGATATATGGTAAGGATTGAAATATGATTGAATAATTAAAAGGAAAATAAAATCAGATATTTAATCTTCTAGGAGGCAACTTCGCTCATTAAAAAATATTCAAAGACATAAATGCATACAAGAGTATGAGGTGTGTTTCCATTACAGGTTTTTGCAAAATAAAAGTGAATTAATTTTTTTTTTTTTCACCCAAACTACAGTTGTGATTTGCAGATGTTTTTATTAAATGGTGTTTAGTGCCTAAGCTGCAGTTCTTGTAAAATCACGTCTGCGGGATGAGGCTTTAAGAGAATTACCACTTTTGCCAGTCATGTAGCGTTGTTGTAGGGTTGTATAGTGTAAGCCATTCTCCCTCGTTTCCCTTTCTAATTCACTGTAAAACTCTGCATTTTGCTGTTGTTTGCTATCAAGGTTGGCAGTTATGTTTTTCTATTTAATCATTTGTAACAACATTTTGATTTTAGAAATATAGGGGTTTCCTATAACTTTTTCTTTCATTGTAATGTTTTTAGGGGTTATGAAATTCTACAGTAATTGAAATGCAGTTTATGATTCTGTTTTTCCAATGATGCATTATGTAACTTTCTGACCTTAAATCTCAGCGTTTCAGACATGTTCTATGACACAGTGGCATCTATCATGTGTATTTCTGGAACTGCTATACAGCAGCATCCCGAGACTGAGAAATCACACTTTACAACTTTTACACTATGTGACATGGCAGCAAAGTTTCGTTTCATGCTAGAAAATACACTGGCTACTTTAAACAACAACATCACTGATTCAGCAAGGAAATGCAAGAAGATTAAAAGACAGAAAGGGAAAAAACAAGAGCCATACCTGTCTTGTGCTGGCTGGAGAGAGCTAACAGGTCAGGTAGGATCAAGCGGCAACCTCCGGCGGTTAAAAGTGAAGCCTATGCTGAAGTGCATAAAACTGCAGTTCCCCCTTCATCCGCTAGGGGCTGGCTGCAAAACACAGCAAATCCCCATAGACTCCCATGTTAAAAAGGCCAACTTCACAGCAGGAATAAACATGTTTATAGCCTGGTTCAAAAATCCATTTTCGGTTTATAGGTCAGGTTTACCTTCATGACAACTGTGGGGGGAATGAATTTTTATCTAACTCGCCAGTTTAAAAGTAATTTAATCTCGAAGTTTGGCATATTTTGGGGCATGTCCTTTTTATTGACAGATCTTTGGCTTCAAGTCAGAAGAATGTGTAACAACTCCGGTTTTAAGACGGTTAGTAACGTGACTTAGCATTAGCCTGCTTACCTCCGTTAGCTGGTTAGCTCCTGTTAGCTCCGAGTTAGCTCGGTTGGCTTTTAGCTACAGAAAGCTCGGAGTTCGCTCGATGTCAATCATCCACCATGACGCTCCTAGCCGCCCTCTCAGCTCCACCTCTTTGTCCATATTTGTATTTTCCGGGTGAGACGACGTGCATGACGCTGCCAATATGGCGATGGTAGTAACCCCCCACCGAGCTTCAATTCAGCTCTTCAGAAACCTATGGGTGACGTCACAGAGGCTCCATCTCTTTATATACAGTCTATGGGTAGGATGCAAGATGGATGCTGAATTAGCGGTCGATAGGGGGCATGCGACGGCAAATGCTCAGTAGTGTGTCTAAATGTTTTCTATTTGGGAAATTACTTTTCAAATCTTGCAAGTGTTAAATGTAGTAAATCAGATAATCTGAGCAATTTTACTAATTTTCAGAACAACTCAATATATTTTTTAAAAAAAACAGGTAATTGATTTACATATTTAAAAAAAACATATTTGGCATGTTTTTTTTTGTTTGTTTTTGTCTTTGGAATTAAATCTTTCTATGATACAATCTTTATGAGAGCTTCACAGATCTGCTACAGCAATTGAATTAAATTAAAAGTGACGCGTTCAAGTTCTTATCAATTAAGAAGCTTGTCTGTGCTCCTGTGTAGTCCCACTAATCTCCATTGTTTGCAGAAAACACAATCTTTAGCAATATGTGGTGTCAGAAAATAATTTTAAAAAATCAGCAGATCAATTTATGATGTTGGTCTAACTTGTAGATGCTAAAACTGATAAAATGCTGAATATTACCTGAATATTACTATTACTTGTCCTTAAAACTTTGAAAACATCCCCACAATGGCTTAATTTAGATATTTTTAAAGATGCATGAGGCATGCTGAATTCATCTCTTTTAAGAGAAAGAACTTACCCATGGGGATGTTCTACTGTTCCCCAGTGTAAATAAAAAAAGCAAATCAAGAAAACCTTTCCCAAAGTTGCTTTAAAAAAATAAATAAACTGAAAAAAATACTTTCTCTCCCTTTCACATTTTCTTTGACTTAAAAAACAGAAAGAGAATCCGTCTGATGTGGTTATTCCCTCTACACTTAGCGTTGTTCTTTGAGAAAATGCCTGCAGGTGAGATTGAAATGACAGCAGCTCAAAAGAAAATGCCAGGAGAGCCTTATATAACGGGCTCAGATGGTATCCAAACAAATCAAAAAGGCAGGAGGCTTGTATTGTGGAGTTGACAGTTGTGTGGAAGATGTTATGACTTGATGGTATAGGATTGGACACACGAGATTCTCAAACACACACACACACACATTTGCAGGTGTGCACATTTGTGTGGAGAAGAAAGTTTGAGATAATTCTCTCCTTCCTCCCTTTCTGGCCAATGGTTGAGGAAGATGGGCCAATGTATTCCCGGTGTTGTTTTCTATGTGTGCATTTATGAATACATGCATGTGTAGGCTGCATGTGTGTATCGAGGAATAAGATTTCTGTGTCAGCAACCCTGTATAGTGTGTCACAACAGATGCTGTTTGAAATCCATCACTCTGAACTCCTTCCAATCTTTTATCACAGTCTTTGATGGCTTGAGCTGAACAGCTGAGAGGGTTGTTTGCTGCCTGACCTTCCTAAAATAACATGCATGAAGAAAAGAGAAGGTAGAGCAGGGAGCTTGCATAAATGTAATACAACAGGTTTGTTGCAGCCTAGTTTCTGTGCATCAGTATTTTGTACCCCAGAACAGTGTTGGTTAAATTAGAGTTTCCGATTCAAGGTGGTCTGCCTGTGTGTTTAGCATGTGTCCAGTGCATAAAGTAATGGACAGCATTGTCCCAGTTTGGATTGCCGCTTTTCAAGTCTGTTTTAATAATAAAGGACAACGCAAAGGATTTCCCCAGCCTTAGGATATAACAAGGTTAAAATTCCCTTCTTTGTTTAGTTTAATCTTTATTTGTTTCAGTTTCATTCAGTGCCAATATTTACAAAAGCACATATGCAGTTTGAAGTAATAAATGACAGCATAATATGAGATATGTTGGGACTTTGAACAACATGCTGTTGCTCTGAGCTCATAAGATACTGATGATTGCTTCTGAATGTAAAGCCCCACCCCCCCCTAAACTTAACTTTTGGATGTGCCAGGTTTTCTGAGCTGTAGACTGTGCTGCCATTTCTGCAAAGCTTTTCCAAATAACTCTGCCTTCCCATGACATTTATCTAAATTTAACAAACTACTTTTAATTCCTAGCAAAGTAGATTAGTAGATTAAAGGTAGTCAACATAAAGACTGGAAGTAAATAAAGGACAAATATAGGAAGTAACAAAACAAAGGGTAAACCTCTCCTTGGATTTCTGCATGTGGTTTCTGTTTCTTGGTAATAAGCTAACTTTACAATAAAGTTTTCCTTTTGCCATTTACTGTTAACCTTGATATGTTGCAAGACCACAGAAGAGTAACTGCAGTATGCAAAAAGAGCAGCTATAAGCTTTGGAAAACAATGAAAAAAGGGGAACTCGTGCACTAAAACCTGACATGAGGAGCAATTTACAAAGCAGCATCATACAGTAAATTGGTTCAAATCAAATCAAATCAAACTTTATTTCTATAGCACTTTTCATGCTTAAAAAAAAAAACAATAGAAAGTGCTTCACATAATAAAACAATTTACATCAAATACACAAAACATACACACGCACACAAATCCGCAGTCCCCTTACACCCACACACAACCACCCTCTCCCGTGCCCTATTAGCCCGTATAACAGTTAAAAGAAAACAAATGGCCAGGTACATGTGCACCAGATAAGATTGTATGTATGTGCTGTTTTAAAGATCTGTGTCAAGAAGAAACTCAAGAAAGAAATGAGTAGCTAAAAGGAGCTGAAAAAGAGTAAACAGAAAAGCATTCAAAGTATGCAACTATTCAAAAAAATATTTCAAATAAATTGAACAGATAATTAGTCCAGTCACAGGAAAAAACATTTTTCATCATGTACCATGTTTGAACACAATCAACTTTATCCCAGCAAGTAAAGAAAACAGTTTTAAATTTAAACAAATGGTACGTTTGTACTTCAGGCCAGTCTTAAAATATTACTTTGGAAACAAATCAAACCAACTGGGCATAAGAAAAGCTGATTTTCAAAAAAGGACCAAACCGGTAATAGTTTTTGGCCAAATATTAATGCAAAGGGTTTCCTGCAAATGCAGAAAAGAATTCTTTTATCTTCCTTTTTTTTTTTTTTTTTTTTTTTTTAATTTTCCAGTGCATAAAATATGTAGTTGAAAAGAAAAGTATAATGCAATCAATGCTTGTTTAAACAAAGTGTTATAAGCTTGGTGGGATTTTAACAGCTGGAGACATTTTATTTAAATCTGACTTGTCTGACTTGTCTTTAGAGCATTCACACAAATCAATACAGACAATAAATCATTGATTTTAATATAAAATAAATAAAATAGTAGTTGTTAAAGTTAGCCATATCATATTGGCTGTATGATACAGTGACAGAATGCAGGTATCCATGAATGAATTCAGCCGCATCTCACGTATACCCTGCAGATACTGAGGGTCTCAGGAGAACAGCACTTAGCTCCTTTACATGCAGTTTATATTACTGGGAGCCATGCAGCAAAGCTGCTTAGGCAGCCATAATTTATTTGCCTTTTCTCCCTCATCTTTTTCAACCATGCAAGCCTTTTGCAGTCACCTAAAACTGCAAAAACCAATGTTTGTTTTTGTCATAATTTGTAAAAATGTTCAAATTTATTTTCAGATTTATTTGTAAAGCACATTTAATATACAAAACATCACAAAGTGTTTTACATAAAACATTTACGGCATCACAACAAGGTGCAGAAAGAAAAAAGAAATAAAAAAACAAAATTGAAAAAATAAAAGTGACAGTGTGACGGATAAGCAGTTACTTTGATAAAAGGCAGCAAACTGAAAGTTTTTAACCTTGGTTTTAAGCAGGTGATATTTTCAGCAGACCAGCAGTTTATTTTGTGTCTGTTCCACATGTGAGGATCATAAAAACTGAACACTTCCTCTGATGACCTGAGGGATCTGGTTGGTTCACAACGGACCAGGAGCAGTTTTTGGGCAGCTAGGAAGTCAGTCTAAAGGTCTGAGGACTCAAGTTAAATGATTCACTTTCTTGGTCTTAGAGAGGCCTCGAGCAGCAGCATTCTGGACTAAATGCAGCTAAATGATGGACTTTTTTTTTTTTTTTTTGGGTGTCTTGTCCAGCATTTAAGCAAGCAGAATGATGGTCTAGATGCTGTGTTCTATTGAGCAAATTTACTTTGCCAAGGGGAGCTTTACTGGTATGATGATCCCCTTGGCTTTCTGGATTCTTATTTTATTTCTCTATTTATTTTGCATAATTGTAATAGAGGTGTATTGTAATACACCTCATAGAGAAAGAAGAAAAAAAAGAGAGAAAGTGAGAAAAATAGACATGCATATCCATACACACCCATACGCATTTGCCTATATAAACGCATATACATACACATACACACACATATACACAAACACACAGACTAAGCTGTCAACTGTCAGGAGCACCAAAACTATTAGGTTAAAAATAAATGAGAGACAAAGAAAACAAGCTGCTGTTAGTGGATAAAATCTGCAGGACGACTCAGTGACTGTGTCACATGCAGAACATACAGAGTGGAACGTGTTCACAGAAGAGTGATCATGCCAATGTGGCCCCGCCCACACAAAGGCAAGAGGCAGACTAGGAGAACCCCGAGACCCAGGTAGCCGGCAGCCACCCCCAACCACAGGCTCCAACCGCCCCACTCCGGAGCCAGCCATCAACCACCCAGGAGGCGGGAGCCCCAGCCAGAGTCCCAGCTGGACTTTTTAGGGAGGCCTGTTTCATCATTTGACCACTAATGGTGACCTCTAGGTTTTCCAGATGTTCTTATTATAAAAAAAATATGTTAATAATATAAAAAAGTAAAACTTACTAAGTCATTGAAGTGTTGGCAAAGGTAACGCTGAATGAATCCGTCATTTAATCCATATTTGGTCTGAGTTCTATTTTAAATGGCTCTTTAAACTTGTTCCTATAACAAGAAAACCAAGATTTATGTTTACTCAACAGCATAAGATTGAAGGATGAAAAGAAACCTATTTAATAGACCACCTTTCTCGTGGAGACCACAGGTTATCCATAAGAAAATGCGTAACAAGAAATTATTTCCATTACTCTGTATTTACATTCATTCACTTTGACAACTTATCTACCATTTTCACTAGTACTTTTTGTGCTTATCAAAGCTGAAGTGATGTTATTTTTCTAATCCATTATAATATTTGGCCTATTGATTCATCAAGTGGGTCTCCAGGATATCCGTCGGGTGCTTTAGTAAGTGCTTTCAATATCTCTTCACAAGACACCATCACTTATACAGAAACCCAAAGAAACTAAAAAATGTGGGGAGGGGGGTTTCTTGCTTATTTAAAAGTAGCTTGAAGGTTTGATGGTAAATTAGGGCAGCCTTGTGAACAACAGTGGAGTTAATAATAAGTCTGGTCCTATATTTCACTCAACCTAATAAAACAAGACAGGTCAGGCTGAAAGCAAAGAAAGGGAATATATTTCTGACAATGAGAAGAATGGTGATTGTCTGCTTTCCCACAGCTGTCTCACAAAATAACACAAAGAGGCTGTAAGTCACTAAAATCCTAATTCAGCAGTTTGAAACTAGGCCATTAGTGTGTGTGTGTGGGTGTAGAAGTGTGTGTGTGTGAACCTCTAAGAGAAGGGAAATGTGCAGGTCTGTTTGTGTCTTTGTGTCAGTTCCATTTGCAAGTGTGATGAATCTGTTTCTGTTTAGCCTGCAGCTAAAATAAAGATAGCTGTGAGGTAGAGACAGGCTGAGGGCTCTGTGTGAGCACAAGCAGAAAAGTGAGTACAGTATGTTACTGTGTGGAAATGTGCTGGTGTATGCATGTGCCCTTGTGTCCTCTCTTCTCCTGCATTCAGCTTCTAATCCCCTGGATTGCTGTTTAATTTAGTCTATTGATCGCCAAGAAAGAGAAGAGTGTGTGTCTGTCACAATAGTCTGTTCATTTGCCAGCGTATGTAAGTATGTGTGCCTGTGAGTGCATTAGGTGTCTGTGTTTATATGCTAGGGTGGTGAAATCTAGTATAATTTGCATGAAGAAGAATTTATTAAATATAATTTGTGGAGTACTGTAGGGGAAATAGAAGATATGGAAATAGTTTGGCTAAGTCTTTAATTAGTGAAAATGAATGTGATGTGAAAGTAAAGTACATGTGGAAAAAAAAAATGGAACAAAATACAATGCAAATTTATTCTACCTGCTGAGCTGCACACCACCCAAATAGTCATACATATTTCAAGAACTTCAGAACCCTAAAAAAATCCACATTTACCCTTGAAATCATTAAAATGGAACAGTTACACAAGCATTAGCAACAATGGGAGTGTGACAGAATTTCTGAAGATGAGAAGTGGGAGTGTTTGCCTGCAGTGGTTATTTTCTTACTTTAAATCTCCCTCTTTTCTGTCAGGCTGAAAATGACATCATCCCGATCCAAAAAATAAGAATAAACTACTCAAATTATTTAAAATGAGGCACACTTGTACAGCAGATTCATTCGTCTGCATCTAAACGTCTCAAGGAGAAAACTATTTTAAGTAGGACAAAAAGCAGCTAAAACTTGTCACAACTCAAAATTGTTTTGCTCTGAGGAGCTAAAATATTCGGATTGGATTTCCTAATAGTTTTGGCTTCCAATCTCATCACAAGCATTTTCACAGCCTATTCTTAACTCACAAGAACAGGTACAAATGAACTTTAGACACTTTACAATTTTACAAGTTTTGAGAATGTATAAGGGCAGGTGATTTATAAAAAAAACTCCTCCCTCGCCCACCCCTCCCATCTCCCCAGGGTAGGGCGGGTGGCTGTTCATCTCTCAAGCTTGGGTTCTCTACCAGAGTCCTGGGAGCTTGAGTCCCACGCAGTATCTTAGCTGTTCCTAGAACTGCACTTTTATGGACAGAGATGTCTGATGTTTCACCAGGTATCTGTTGGAGCCACTATTACCAGTGTGGGGAACACGGCCCCCAGTCCTCCGATCACTATGGGTACTACTGTTGCTTTCACCCTCTAGGCCTTCTCCAGTTGGTGCTTCTCCATTTTCTCATGCTCCTTTTTCCTGATATTTCCATCATTGAGGACGTATACATCGATTACTTTCCTCTGCTGCTTTGGTTGGTCACCACCATTTTATCTGTCTGGATCTGGGAGTCCCAGAGGATCTTAGCACTCTCATTCTCCACCACCTTGGGTGGAGTATCCCACTGGGACTTAGGGGTCTCCAGTCTAGATTCTGCACAGATGTTCCTGTACACTATGCCAGCTACTTGGTTATGGTGTTCTATGTATTCTTTGCCTGCCAGTATCTTGCACCCTGCTGTGAGGTGCTGGATTGTTTCAAGGGCTCCTTTGCATCGTTTGCACCTGGGATCCTGCCTGATATGATAGATCTGGGCCTCAATCGCTCTGGTGCTCACGGTCTGCTCCTGTGCTGCCATGAGTAGTACTTCTGTGCTGTCCTTCAGTCCAGCCCTCTCCAGCCATTGATAGGACTTGTTTATAACGGCCACTTCGGTGATCTGCCAGTGGAACATCTCATGAAGGGGCTTTTCCTCCCATGATGGTTCTTCCATCTTGTGTTTCTCCAGACTTCATTGTCCGAGACATTGACTGAGTGCTTTATCCCTTGGTGTCCTTTTCCTGATGTATTCGTAGAGCTTGGATGTTTCATCTTGGATAGTGGCCTTGATGCTCTCTAGTCCCTGGTCCCCTTCTTTGCGCTTTGTGTATAGCTGCTGGACACTGGACTTGGGGTGGAACCCTTTATGCAACAAGTTTTCAGTTTGAGCATGCTTCCATCCACATGTCAAGAACTAATCTTGAATACAGCTCTGCCCAGAATCTTCTGCTTTTGTCTTATACACTTCTCTTTCTCTGTGTTGTGCTGTTGTGAAGAAGGAGCAGCTGAGCCAAAAGAAAAGTTCTAGATTCACCAGTTTGCATTCCTGTCCTCATCTATGGTCACAAGCTGGGGGTAGTGACTGAAAGAATAAGATCATGAATACTAGCACTTGATATGAGTTTTCTCCGCAGGGTGGCCAGGCTCTCCCTTAGAGATAGGGTGCGAAGCTGGGTTGTTTTGGGAGCAGCTCTCTACAGTTGAGGTGACTCCGGGATCTGGTTAGGGTGTCTCCTGGATGCCTCTGGGATGAGGTGTTCTGTGTATGTCCCTTTGGAAGGAGATTCCAAGGAAAACCCAGGACACGCTGGAGGGATAATATCAATCAGCTGGCCTGGAAAAGCCTTGGGATCCCCCAGGACGAGCTTGCAAATATGGCTGGGGAGACGCAAGTCTGGGCTTCCCTGCTTAGATAGCTGCCCTCATGACCCAACCCCAATCCAAGGAGCAGAAAAAACAAGGATGGATGGATGGTCTCATTTACAAAAGAGATCTGTTTGATCAGACTAAGTTACAGTTACAGACACCTCAGGTAGTACAGAATATAAATTAGTTAGTTTAAAAGGTAAAAGCAGACTACATCTAAAAGAAAAAGTTGAAAATCATGCACATCCTCAAAATGATGAGGCTAACTTGAGGAACCAAAGAAAAATTAAGATAACGAAAAAAAATATACGTCTGCCGACTAGAACTAGCTCCCGATGTGTTTTGTTCACCAAGCAAAGCAGCAATGACGTTTTGGGCCATGCCCCTTCCTTGGTGCAACAAGTGTTGCACCTGCTGAGGTCATTTCTGTCTGATTGCCTAACCAATCAGATAAGGACGATCACCAACACACACATATGTATGGAGATATGTACACAAAAAGCAATGATAAACATATAGTCCCAGGTTACATAAACTAGAAGGAATCCACCATGACATTTTAATTGTGATGCATTGTCCCTCCATCCACACTTTTAATATTATATGTCATTATGATGATTTACACTGATGTTTTTGTCATGCAATATTGATGTAATTATGCATATGTTTAATATTTATAGTGTATTTGTACTTGTCTGGTAAATACAGGTGATTTGAGAAATTTTCAAATAAATCAAAATCCATCCAACCTTAAGATGAACTGTTTCATTCTGTGGCCTGCTCCACAAATGACAAGTTATACTTTATTTTTAACCACAGCCATCAGCACAAATAGCTGTACTCACTTTGGGTAGTAAAGGTAATCTTTCCTCATATCGGCAATGAGTGAAATGTCTTGGCCAAGTTACAAACAGCCTGATATGTACAAGAAATCTAATATACAGTTTACAATTTATTGGTTTGTTTGGTTGAGGTTGTCTTGTCTGCCATGAAGCCATAAGCACAAAATTATCTCCATGACTGCCTGATTTGTGATAAATAAAAAAAAAAAAGATGAGTACTAAAAACGGTTTTGTACAATGCGCACAGTGGTGACACAGTGGATTTACAGTTTTCAAAACAAGACCTGTGACTAGAAAGACAGACACAAAGTTCATAAAGTCGGGAAGAAACTCTCTGGGAACAGAGAAAGAGAAAGTAATGGAGAATGACAGAGACAGAGATGTAGAGACTTAGCAAATGTCATTAAAAGTTGAGAGGTAGACAGAATGAAACACTCCAGAAATGAGAATTTAATGAAGACATTTGGCACTTGTCATTTCTATCTGTCAGCATCACACCCTCCCTTTTCTATTTATCGCTCTTATCTTTTTTACTCAGCTCAAACTGAAATGTCACACCACAAAAGAATGTGTTCACTTAAAACACACTCAGTGCACTTCAATTATTCACAAACGTGATGCAGAAAGGAACTCAGTGGAACTGTATAACACATACACACAGAACATACACAGTTTGGATTCAGGCAGTTTTCATTTGTCACTCCAAGTGTTCAGTAAGGGAGTAAGAGCCTGTTTAGATTTTAAAAAACACCCCACAGAGAAGCAGTAGAAGAGTAATCTTTCAGACACAGGTGTACATAAACACATGCATACTCTCATGTTAACATGCAAACCAAACACAGGCTGTGCTACAAAAGTGATCAAAAAGAAGTTCAACTCCAGCTGCGATTTGTAATGAAGGCAAACTGAATGTGTATAAAATGTCTCTGAGGGAGGCAGGAAAGAAAACAACAACAAAAAAAATATTTGTAACGGAAAAGGCTCTTGCTTAAACGTTGAAACATTATGATTCCTTTATATTTAGTTCCTCTGGTGTCCAATTCTGCAGTCTTTTAAAGGATTATATCACAACAGGCTTGGCAGGGGAATCCAGTGATTTATAACAATACATTTGACTCTCAAAGTGCATGTTACGTCACATTTTAGAGGAATAATTTGAACTGATTTCATTTCCTATGACAAGAGTAGTCAGTTTTAATGCATATGAAATTAGGAATTGTTGGCATAGCCCAACAAAAAAAGAAAAAAAACAACAAAAAAAAACAAAACAAACAAAAAAAATAAAAACCCCAGGAACTAAAAATGATAAGATTGTGCTAAACCAGTGGTGGAGCTCTGGTCTTTGAGGGCTACAGTCCTGCAAGTGTTAGGAGTTTCCCTGCTGAAACATGCATTACACACATCAAACTTAAATAGCAGACTCATGTAGCTTGATATCAAACTCTGCACGAATCAGTATTATTACTTTGCAAATTACTCCTTTAACAATATTTGGGGAAAAAAACGGGAGCACTTTACACTACAGATTGGTAATTATATGGTAACTGTGTTACAATTTCATGGAAACCAAGAAGAAGTTACTTGGTAATTTCAGATAATACGCAGTAATTACTAGTTGAAATAACCAGGTAATATCCCAGTAACAACATAAGATAGACTATATGTAATAGTGCTGTATTTCATGGAAACAAAGATGAAATTACTAAGTAATTACAGGTAAAACACTATAATTACTTGTGGAAATATCCAGGGAATATCCTAGTAGTAACACTGGAAACATCATGGCAACAAGACACTTAAGCTGACGTTAAAGGTAACAGTTACCCAAAGCAATAGGAGGGTAACATATTTCATGGGAATGTGAAACTGTGTGGTATTATAATTAACATTGTGGTAATTAGTTAGTAGCTGCCTAGAAATGTCATACAAATGAACAAATAAATTATAAGAACAATTATGTTGAGATAATATCATCATTACCTGGTTATAAGAGGTTGGTTTCTACGCAATAACCACAAGCCAAGGCAATGTAAAAATATGCATTTAATGTTTCCATTTTATTTCATGATAAAAATATTACATTTCCGCAGCAACTATAACTTGGAAACTATATCAGTAGTTTCTACATAATAACCAGGAATCAGGGCTTTAAGGTAAAGCATAACTTGTATCTGTGTTATTACATAGTAATATTACATTACAGTAGACATACTTATTTAAAAACATTAACCAGGAAACAACATCAGTAGTTTCTACGTAATATACAGGATTTCCAAAAACTTGAACTTGTATTCCTCTGACTGGATGAACAAGAAAGTCTGATGATCTACTTGTTAATGTATCTGCCCAGTTGTTTCAATGTGGAGTTTGGCCTTCAATGGTCACTCTGAGTGGTACTTGCAGTCTAAAATATCTTTGTATTGAGCAGCAGTCCTCCATCATTCAGTGTGCGAGCAAATTTAAACTTCAAACAGTTCTGCAATCCTCAGCATCTTCTCATCCAAGCTGAAACAAGTTGCCCTCCAACAAAATGCAATAAAATATGGACATGAAAAGGATTACATAACTGGCAGCTATCTGAACAAGTCTCGCTGTCATCAAGATTACATGAAAAATGGACAGCCCTTATTCAGGTGTTGCACCAGTCCCTCCTAACTCTGAGTTATATGCAATTTACAGATTATATGACACTATTGGAAGAGTCCTGGTCACTTGGTTTGTGTTTATGTTTTTCACATTTTCCATCATGACTGATGGTTTGAAGTGTATGTATTTAAATGAAAGTTTGTGTCTCCACTCAATGGATACATTTTCCAAAGAATGAAATATTGCATGTTATACCCATGTTTGCATGGGCTCTCTCCAGGTACTCCAGCTTCTTCCTACCATCCAAAGACATGCAAGTTAAGTTAATTGATAACTCAAAATTGTCCCTCGGAGTGAATGTGAGTGTAAATGGTTGTTTACACACGTTTCACACGGTGATTTATTCCAAAACAGTTCAACAAAAACAAACTGAGGTTATTTACCTTCTGCCAGTCTTGTAGCAGCCTTTACCGGACACACATTGTGGATAAACTTCTGACAGTGTTATTTCACGCCGTGTTAACCGGTCTTTCGAAGAAATAAAAATAATGTCTCTGACGTCATCTCGCCTTACTGGGTGCGTTTCCATGATACCTGGAACTGCACAAAAACAAAACATTGCAATATAAAAAACACTAATGGAAACACCTACATTTTGAAAAAAAAGTCTCAAATATAACGAAAAATTTTTACCCTCTCATGAGGTTCATATTATGAAAATGTACACTGCACAGACAGTTTTCATCCAAATAGTCCTTCTGATCCCTGAAAGCCATCCCTGATGTTACAGGTACTCAATATGGCAGCAGCTACAGTCTGAATGCGATTAAGTGCATCTGTGAAGTCAGCTGCTATGTATCAATACAATGGGGTCTTGTATTGATATGGGTCACGCTGGCTTTTACCTTGGGTCACGCTGCTTTCACGTGATTTAATAATGGCATATAGTGGAGATGTTGCTGTAGAATTTGAACACATTTTGAGGCAGATTCCCAAATTGTGGGATGGGATTCCACATTTCTGAGATCATTTATGAGTTGCCAGATGGTTGTTGAGGAAAAAAAACTTTTTAAACTGGGGAATGGTTTATACTCTACACCAGCTGCACCAGTGATGCAATTATCTAAGAATACATTTCATCATGTGTTGTGAGTGTCAAAGTCTACGCAAACAAATCTTTGATAAGGTCTAGTGATGGTGAAAAACAGCATGATTATTCCAGGAAATTACGACTAAGGAAGATTGAAAATTATTGCTTTAAAAAAAAAATACAAGTGAAATTGTGATTTTTTTTTTTTTTTTTTTTTTTTGTCAACCGCGGTCCTGAGCTGCAATAATTTTACACTTTACTGAAACATTTTAATGAAATGAAATCATACAAAACTTAATTAAAACTTAACTGTACTAATTTTGTTAATGAACCTTGAAGAGAATGTACAAAGCCCATTTCCAGGAAACCTTGGTCAATTCTCTAAAGTGAAATAAGCCTATTTTTCCCCGAGATTCAGAAAATGAGGACCTTTCTTCCCCCTTTATTTTCTTAATTTTTAATAACTTGAGCATTCAAAACAAAAGGTTTTAGAAATCCAATTCCCAGAGCACTTACATCCTGACTCAAAGATGGAGTACAAATAGCTGATCAATTGTTTCCTACTACTCCAAATGCTGTTCTGTTGTTCTGTGTGTGTGCGTGTGTGTGTGTGTGTGTGTGTGTGTGTGTGTGTGTGTGTGTGTGTGGATGGGTGGGTGTGTGCTTTAAATCCATACATTAATTGCTCATCATGTGAATGAAAAACCTTGGGCTTGGAAATGCTTTTTTTTTCAGTTTTGGTGCTTTGTTGAACATGTGTGCATGTTACACTATGCACAGTTGTAAAAGAAGAGCGATAAAGCGAAAAGGGAAAGCTCAGCAAATGTGTGTATGAAGAAGAAATACAGCAAATAGTTCTATTCAAGGAGAACAAATAGGTTGAAAAGATGATTATGCAAGAAAAGTACAACAAATATGCAAGTGAAGAGACTACATAAAGGTGTAAATATTCAATCCATCCATTTTCTACACCTGCTTCATCTTTTTTAAAAGCTTGTTGTAGGTGTCATCATGAGGCATGCAGAATGTAGGCATGTCACAAGGCTAGAGCAGATGCAAACGAAACAAACATACGTGCACACACTCAGGCTTCTGGGGTCAATTTAACTCTAAAATGCGAAGCATATCATATTTAATACATACAGTATCAGATTTTACATCACTTTTTGGTAGAAACTTGGATCAAAACTCTGTTGTACAAAAATCTAATACTTGTTTCCTTAACCCCCTAATGAATACAAGAAAGGAGAAGACTGCACCAGTGCACCATAATATTTTTTACCTATAGCACAGTCATAAAACCTTGTTTTTCATATTTTTTAAGGGCCAAATAAGACTTTAGATTGAAAAAAAAGATTTCTTCTGTCTAGTTGCTAGTTTTTCTTAGGCCAAAGGATTTTCTTAGGCCAAAGGATTAAAATAATAAATTAGTCTAACATGCATGTGTTTGGGCTGTGAGAGGAAGCTGAAGCACCTGGAAAGAACCCACACATGTTCAGAAGACTGTACAAAGTCCACACAGCAGGTCCCAGCTGAGAAAACAATGATGGAAAATCATAATGAAATGTTGGACCGTTGTTTCACACCTTCCTTCCAGTTACACCCTTCTACACCTGCACAAGACTAACTGTGGCAATGCAGGAATCTTGCAAAGGCATTGGCATTTTGGTTGTTCTGACTGGCTGAGATGCACAGGTGTCACTCCTATGGATCCACTTGCTCACTTTTACATTCTTTGGATTTTTGTTGCCCTGCGTGGCCCTGCGATGGACTGGCGAGCTGTCCAGGGTGTACCCTGCCTGTCGTCCAAAGCCAGCTGGGATAGGCTCCAGCTTCCCCGCAACCCTGAATTGGATAAAGCGTTTCAGAAAATTAATGAATGAAAGGATTTTTGTTGCTTTTGCTGATTCATTTCACAAAGATATATGACATTGACATGCTTCCCGTGCTGTCGGTTTAGCATTGCTGATTGTGCAGGTAACTCTTAAAGTCCATAAGAAAAAATTGAACCATCTTCAACTCAATAAACAAACGCAAGGCCATTCAGCATCGATACTGCAAAACCTGCAAGCCACAACTCAGCTAAGATTTCATTTTCATCCTCTATAAGACTCTTCAGTTATTCTTTTCACTATTTTCAACACCTAATACATCTTTCTCTGAGACTTAAACTGTGCTACTGCAGTGAAAATGTAAAATTATGTCTTCCATTGTTAAGCAGTTGTGTATTGTGTGTACAAGTCTGTTTACCATCACACAAGATGGTAATTCTTCCACAAATCTGCTCAGCAAGAAAACAGTTCTTACTGAGTCTCATTGTGACTCTGAATAACAGATATCTGGTTTGTCAGGTGTGATTGTTTGCAAAGCCTGTGTGGGAGTCAGTAGGCGTAATTCATTAAAGAGATGTCGATCAACATTTTCCTCAAATTTACACACAGAGATTAAAGGCGCGGATGCTGAATAGCATACAGTAGCTGATATGAATTAACTTCAGCAGTTCAGGAATTATGTCTCCACTGCAGATTTTTGTATGGAAGCACTACTTGTCAATAGTGTTTGTCAGATGTCTAATATGGAAGGCTGACACTGCAGCTCACAGAGAGTTTCAGTGTCATCACTTCCCCCGCGGCTCAACTGAGCTGGCAAAATATCTGAGGATGACCCTGGAAAATTTATTTCCAATGGTCACATGAAATATGAAAGTCTTGTTTTTTTCTGCAGGAGCCAAAAATATAACTACAAAACAACCTTTTTTTTTTTTTTTTCTTTTGCATTCCTGAGTTGTGAACAGCATGGTTTGGACAAAGGAGATATTTTCAAATAGCAACAATGCACAAGTACTTATGACAGCCTAATTCCCTGGTCTTATGTTTGACTTTATCTCTGTAGCTGACTCTGAGTTTTGTTATCAAATTCAATAAAAGGCAAGCATTTGGGGGCTGAATTTATAACATCATTATCATGATTATCATGGTCTTTTTAAGTGAGGATGATTGGATTTTGTTTAAATTAAAAATGCATCAAGACTGCAGTAGCTGAGACAGAAGGACGGTGGAAGATAGGCAGAGGGAGATGGGGGAAAATGGCTCTGATGAGATGATATCTGGGTTTGTGTTGCCACCTCATGGCCATCACAGAAAATACAGCATGACAAAGCGAGTGTGTCACTGGGATTTAAGCGATTAGTGGCTGAAAAGGAGTCAGAAAATAATGGGCCCAGAACACACAGTAACAAGGACTCTCATCAAACAGATCACTTTGAATGTCAGAGAATAAATGCAGACGCACTGCTGCTGTAGAGCAAAACTGAAATGACCAAGCTGCACCCACTGGACTTCTGTTTCAAAGCACTTATCTGCGATGTTTTATGCTGTAACAAACACTGAAAATCCTGTTTTTGTCTAGCCATCTCTCTTTGGTGAAATCTCCTGCTAAAAGAATGCAGCAGCTTCTAAGGGATAAGACGCTGTATGAACACAGATCCTAACTTTCCACGGCCAACTGCAAATTTATGGCATCAATAAAGCATAAAATCTCCCACTCAAATTATCTTGTTTTAAGAATGAGAAATCTCTTGCTTGATGGATTGATTCAGCCATACTGATGGATACTGCGGACTTTTACTTTTGGTTCAGTTGTCGCAGAGCTGAAGAAGTGCAAATTTGTTGTTCTCATCGAGGTCAAAGACAAAAATGTTTGCATGAAAAAAACTACAGGCATTATTATTGATTTGCACAGAAACTTAAGATACAGAAAATTATAAATCATGCAAACATTGTTTCAGGATTAATAAAACTGCTGTGAATGATTTGTGTTCAAAACTTTAGAAATAAGCCTTGACAAGAAAATAAAGCGGATCAATTATTTTAGAAAACATTTACTAATGTTCATTTATTCATTTATTCATTTATTCAGGCCAGTCTACCTATTCAAAATATTGTGTTGGCCAAAATATAGGCCAGCCCTGAATTACCTACATTGCTTTTGATTAAAAAAAGGTTTAAATATTTGTACTATGATCTACTGTGGGCTCCCAGGCCTGGATATATTGTCCTGTTTAAAAACATTGAAATGCATTTCATTGACTGCCCTGTTTTATGCTGACAGCTGACTTTCTTAACCTGAACTGATGTAGGCATTGGGTTTAGGTATAGATATAGGTTGATAACCTTAAATAATATATATTATTTGTAAGTAATGTTTACTGCAGCAAAATATATTAAAAATAAAAACACTGAATGTGTAGTCTTTTCAGCTCAGGGGTCTAGTCTAGTCTTTGCATTGTCATTAAATTTATGAAATGTTATGTGTAATGTATAACATTTCTGCTGACTGCCTCACTAATCCCCAGCAAATTGTCATTTTTGTTTTTCAGATTGAAATGAATGCAGTTCAAGTTCTGCATGTTTACCAACGACATTGAAGCTGTTCCACTGAAACATTATCGGCCACATCACAGAGGTTCAACACGGCTTTGCAAACACAGGGAATGTTGCACTTTCAGAACCATCAGTGCTATGAAATCACATCTTTCTAGACTGCATAGGACTGTCCAACTGTTCTTTTTTTATGATCACAAGTTGTCTTTCATTTTTCTTATATTGATAAAAGCACAAGCTGTTTTTTATTTGCCTTTTTATTTGATTTAAATAAAATTAAGGTTTTGAGGATGTATGTTGCATCTATAATTATTTATGCATTTGATAAGAAGTGATTGAAATTAAATTATGAAGTTGAGTTACATTAGCAGTGTGCAATTTTAAATTACTCTTAAATTATTCTGCTATACTAACGACCAAATTCAAGTGGATTTTGTGAAATAATTTGAGTTATTACAGTGTAAAATGATACATTGTTACAACTCATGAAAGAGTTAGAGCAAGTGAGGATTAAAAGTTAGAACCATGTAGATTTTTAAATTAGTACAACTTGTGGAACAGTTACCAGAAGTAAAGATGAAAAGGTATTACAATATAATATTATAATTTAGTGGAACTTACAATTGAGTTGTAAAAAATCCTAATTTAGAGTTGAGCAAACTCAAAAGCAAAACTTAAAATATCTAGTTTACCTGTTCAACTTAAAATTTTATCGAAGTTTGTTGCCTTGAAATTTTAAGTTCACTCAACTTTTTCTTTTTTACAGTGCATTTACTCATTTTATTTATTAAAAAAATTAAAGAAAAACTTAGTAGAGTGCAGATATTCCTCATCCTTGCTGCACTGTGTAAAATGTTCTTTGGCACCAAGAAGGTCAGGTAAAACTAATTCTATATTACCCCACAGTCTCTCCAATCCCAGGTATAAAAAAAAATCATTTAAAAAAAAAAAAAAAAAAAAAACTCAAGTAAAATTTCACTCTAACTTTGTAAACTTAGCCCCTCTCTCCCTCTCTCTCTCTTTAATGTTGGTCATGTGAGTCATTTTTTCTGAATGCTCAGAGGAAACATCGGTCATGTCGCCCCACAGCAAACTAGTATTATTTAAGCTACCTGATTTTGTAAAATGCCTTTTTTTCCCAGATCCACATGTCCCAAATCCTGATAATCAAGAATTGATCCTATTTTACTGTCTGGGCCAAATCTGCAGTGATGAGGAAGGACAGAGTGACACTGCTGTAACTTTGCATTATAATGCATTTATTTGATTCAGCCATCATCCTAACCAAGGAAGGGTTGTGGGGAAGCTGGATCAGTCTTTGGGCAAAGGATGGGGTACACCCTGTGCAGCCTGCCAGTGCACTGCAGGACCACACAGGGACAAACAACCACTCACACCTATGGGCAATTTAAAGTAACCCAACATGCATGTCTTTGGACAGAGGGAGGAAGCCAGAGTAGCTGCGGAGGTACCATGCATGGGAGGGAGAACATGCAAACTCCACACAGTGCCTTACCGCAGCTGAGGATTGAACCAGCTTCTTGCTGTGAGGCAGCAGTGCTTATCACCATGCCACTGTGCAGCCCCCTTTATGTCATTGGTCATTGCCTTAAATGGGATATTTAGCATTCAGTTTTTAACATTCAGATAGCTTTTAGCCCTCAATGCAGACCTAAATTATTCTTTATGGCTGAGTAAAATAATCTAATCACCTCGGACGAAGTGCACTTCACAGCTGCAGTGGGGTTCAGTCATGCTGCATCACTCTGCACTGGCTAATACTGACTCACATGTTCCACGTTATACTAGTGAAACAAAATTTTACACCAGGGTGGGTGTATCAAGCTCTGTTATTTGTCACATTGACTTTACTGTGGCAGGCATCGTAAGTACTGTGGATAATGTTAACTTCTTTTCTCATCCCTTTATATCCTGCTTTCACATTTTCAGTTTGAAATTGTTTTCAGTTTGCTAGAAAAGAAAATTGTGGAAAAGGGAAATGGGTTTTATCTGTTTTTCTTCTTTCCATATTTTAACTGATTTTAAGGTGGATACGGAAATATTTAACAGACATGAGTCAAACAGACACTGCATCACTGTAAACATTTTATCTAAAAAAAAATTATTATTTCAACTGAAGTTCCCATTTTAAATTAATTAATTAAAAAAAATAATACTTAATACTTGTTAATTAAAAAATGAATACTTGGAATGAAAAACTGACTTAAGAAAGAGATGGTAGGTGCGCTGCAGGTAGCCCTCAAACCACTGGTGCTCATGGAAGGGATTGTTTGAGCATGAGGAGAGGATTAAATCCAAAGTGATTAGAATAAAAAATCCAGGTCCAGGCACTCAAAGTGGTTAGAAATAAAAGGCCTTTAATAAAAATTGTCGCGAATCATTAAAATACGGATTTGAATCTTCTCTTAATGGAAAAACTGACTTCGGCCGACAACTGCACATCAAAAGACGTCTGATGCCTCCTGTAGGAGCCATATTATAAGTCATGAATGTCTGCAAATATGCTGATGTGTGCAGGCTTGATTGGCACTTGGGTGGAGGGTGTGTCACTTTGGGTGTGAACGCACACATTACAAATAGTTGCACTCACCTGAGCGCATCGTTTTGGCTGTAAGGATGCAGAAGTGGGGTGAGCTCGGGAGTAAACTTTTTGTTGACCACAATTAGATGTTTTTGCTCTTCGTATTGTTTGTTCATTGTAATTTATTTAAAGTAACTATAAAAAAATAAACAAACACAATAAGGAGAACATACATCTTAGTGCGCGTCATCAATATCTCCCGTGTTTAGCCTGCAGCGGCTGAAGTAGATAATGCCGTTGGACAGTTAGCCGCAACACCTCCTGTTCCTCTAAAACTTTATGTTTCTGAGCCAAAAGAAATTCCACCGGGGTTGAACTCACTCAGTGTGTGTCTGCTTCGTCATGTGGAACAGCTCCTTCCTCTTGCAAATGTTGCAACTAAAACTCCAGTTTGTTTATTTTGTCTTTTAAGATTTGCTCATTTTAAATTGGTAGTCACAGCCTTTTAACTCTGAAACTAATACAGCACACAAACATATTGAACAAACTGGATGGATGGACTATCAAGGAGAGGTTACACTCTCAGGTCCTCAGTGTCCTTTGAGTCCTTAATTATTGCATACACTTGCAATTTGTTACCCTAAAGGAGCTTCAGGCTCAAAGTCATTATGCTTGTGAGTGTGATGTACTGCAGCGTGCCGTTGACTCTTTTAATACTGATACATTTGTCTCCTGCAGGTTCTGTGTTTGCAGTGGCAGTTTGGTAGGTAAAGTGTTTACACTGAGATTAATAAAACCCTATATCTTTCTGGGATTTATTTCACCACTTAGCTGTGTGTGTTGTGATGGAGTTTTATTTTCCCTGTTGTCTCTACACATATACATACTTTACAGGCACCTGGGAAGCAATGCAATTACAAACACCTCTGTAACACTCCAGCAAAATCAGTGAATGAAATTTATATTAGGTCAGGTGGTCTGTGTGTCGCCCAAAGATATAAAAAGAAAAGAGGCTATGATTTTGAGCGCCGGACAAAAGGACAACTTCTCGGCCATATTGAGCAGCATTCACAGGGGATGGGATGAAGGAGAAAACCTGCTTTTCATGTTGCAAGTTGAAATCAAGGTTAAAGTCTGCTTTTTTCCACAAAGGAGGGTGGGTTAATGCATTCAGTCTGCTGACTGATGTTCAGAAAAGAGAAGAAATCAAACGAGCTGTCTGTAATGACTGGCAGGTTTGCTTCTGCCATCACATACGCATGTTGACAATTGACAAGCTCGTCATGTGCCTTTCACTTTAGTGTGATCAGTGGTAGTTGTGTATGATGTAATATGTGCTAACGCCTTTATGAGCTCTTATTTGTGATCTTTTTTTGTGATTTTGTGATTGCAGTTTTAACTAGAATAGCAGTTCTGTGTGAAGAACTTCTAGACAGAAGATCTCTTATGGTGTCCCTGGGATCTGTTGGAGCCACTATCCCAGTTTGGAGGACGTGCTGAGTTGACAGATTATCCCTGGCATCCTTTGCCTTTACTCTCTACATCTGTTTTAGCTTCCCTTTTCAACCATTGGTATTTCCTCAGCTTTTCATGTACTGATGAGCTGTCATTCAGGATTACTACATCTATTAATGCTACTTTCGTTTGCAGCTTGCCAACCACAATGATACCATTTGGTTGGCAATCACCAGTTTATCAGTCTAAATCTCGGAAGCCTGGCATGTCCACCACATAGTTTCTGGTTCTTTTTGTGATTTCTCCTGTATGGAGATAGTTTTCATCTCTCTGTTGCATAAGTTCATTTTTTTCAAATAGGTACACAAAGGAAAAAGTTTTGTGTGGAAACACTGTGGTGTAAACAGCACCTGACAGATCAGATATGAAGCCACACCAGCTTGGGTGTGAATAAAGGGGTGTCGATTAAGTCCTGGAGTACTGGGGCATACCAGTATGTCTGTACATGCAATATGCAGACTTTTTATAAATTATTTATTTTATTAAAGGAGACAGTATACATAAATTGGATACTTTGTGTTTGTGCGTATGTGTGTGTGTGTGTGTGTATGGGGGGGATCGAACCAGTTTGAATGTGTGGAGTTTGCATTATCTTCCTGTGTATGCATGGGTTCTCATCCAAAAACAATCATGTTAGGTTAATTAGTCTCTCTAAACTGTCCCTAGGAGTGAGTGTGACTGTGACTGGTTGTTTGTCCTTCTGCGTTGGCCCTATGACGGACTGGCAACTTGTCCAGGGTGTACCCGGCCTCTCACCCAACAATTGCTGGGATAGGCTCCAGCTTCCCCGTAATTCTTAATCAGACAAAGCCGTTTGGAAAATTAACGAATGATTGATTGAAAAGCATGTGAGACGTGAAGGTGCAAAGACAAAGAGCCAATAAAGACACAAAAGAGAGCAAAAAGAGAGCAATAGTTGTTATAGTGAAAACTGTAAACTCGAAAAAGTGGCTCCATCAGAGTTCTGTCCAGAGGACCACAGTTTTAGAAACATTGAGATTCTGAAAACCTTTAGACATCCTGACCTCAGAGAGAAGCTTGAAAGAAGAGCAACTGCTCACATAGAAATCCAATATATTATTTAAGATGTTTGCATATATTTTTCACTACACAAAAAGCTGCACTGCCAGATGTTTCATTTTATATATATATATTTTATTTATTAAATCAGTGTAGTGATAAGCATATAAAGGTGGATATATTTTTTGGGATAAAGGTAATGTAGGTTCAGCAAGTACTAAGCACAAAAGTATTTGTGTATCTGTGCTGTTAGTGATGAATGTGACTGTTTGCACGCTAGTGGTGGCAGCAATGTTCATTTTAATTTATTTTAATAGGTGCATATCATTCTGGGTATTTTGTCTTTTATTCAGTTCCAGTAAAAAGTTAGGAGACAACAGAGTGCAGGTCCACATATGTGCATTATTATCAGGTTTGCTCTCTTTTACAATGGGGCCACATCTCTCCCTTATCTCTATGGTCATTTAAAATGCTTAATGACAACCTTATCAAATTTCATTCAACAACAAATAATATACTAGAAATACATCTACCTCCTGTTTAAAGGCAGCAATGTCTCTAGAGGGGTGTCTTTATTGAGATAAATGAGCTCCTCCTCACTATTTAGATAGATTATCAAATTCAGGACACAGGTCCAATTCTAACGCTGGCCCTCGGCCACAATCAAGTCAACTTTGCTAATGTCACCTTGATCAAGTCATCTTGATGAACCTGATGCACAATCAGCTTTTTAACAGCACAAGCTACAGTGGGCAGTGAAGATGATTATGCATTGAGCAAAAATGTTGACTTAACAAGTACTTTGTGAGTAATTTTGCTTTTAAAGTAACTTATTGCACGATCACAAATGTTTAAAATCTGTGGATTTGGGTATTTCATTACTGTCCTGCAAAAATCATTTTAAGTAGCAGTTAAACTAAAAGAAATATTTTCTGTTTTCCACTCAACTAATGGAGATGTGATTGGCATACTGGTACTTTGTGGGTGAAATACACTAATTTATTTCTATTAGAATCTTCTGACTCAACTCAAGTCAATTCAACTCCATTTAGGTTTTCCCGCCACTTCAATGTGGATGGGATTCAGGTAGTGAAATACCTGCTGATCAGACTAAAGCTTTTTCTTAGGAACAAACTAAAAGAAGAGAGCCAGTGAATTTTGCAGGACACACTTTTTAGTTTTATCAACTCCCCGTTTAATATGTTAAGATAATTTATGAATTTAGACTAACTCAATCCTGCAGGCTGCATAATGTGACCATTTAAACCTGTGCATTCGTGAATCTGGACTGCTCAACAGTTGCAGCTCTAAATATCAGCTCAGCTTCTGTTTATCTGCGATAGCACTCACTGGAAATTAAAATAACGTCCATGACAAACAATTTTACTATAATACCTGAAAGAGAATATTCAATGCACTAAAAATTGTAGTTGCAATTTCAATCATTGGAAAAAAAAAAAAGTAAATAATGCACTGAATGGTCTGACTTCCTCATTTAATCTGGTAAGATCTATTTGATTTTATTCTTACAGGGAATTCTTATAATGATAAAGACTTTGGAATTGTGGAGGGGAGGTGACAAAAGAATCATAAATAATGTAGGAGTCAGAAAACTGGAGGCAAAAAATGGATTTCAGGTGAAAAGGATGAAAACAACTAAGAAGACCAGGTGCAGTGAGGGGAGGAAGGAGGAATGAAGGGAAATTTCATGAAGATGAAAAGGGAAATGGACAAACAGACAAAGATATAGAGGTTGTGAAAGGAAACTTAAGACAAGGAAGAAGAGTGGGGAGAGAAAGGAAGGTGTTTAATGGGGGTTTTAGTTCATTACAGGAGACAGTAGATGCAATTATTTATATAGTATAAAGGAGGAGGAGACTTTACTGGGTTGCTCAGGCTTCTGACAGATAGCTGATGCTGTTGTGCTCCACGCTGCACTTAAACTGTGGCTGTGTGTTTTGTGTGCACAGACTAACAGGGTTTAACTGGAGTGAGTGTAACAGTTTTCCAGTCAGGATTAATTATCTAAAGTAGATTAAGTGTGGGAGCGTTTAATAGATTGATTTAGAAAAAGGGGTATAGGCAGAAAGAAAAACAATTAAAAAAAAGAGATTGATGAGGAAATGTTTATCACGTTATGTCCTCCTGCGGTGATTCTATGAGCATCTCAGTATTGACATTTTATTGTTTATTTATTTTCATGTCTGAATGTGTAGCAGAAGTTAAAGCTTTTATCTGTCTTTTTACATGTTTAGAAAGAAGTAAGGCCGAAAATATCTTGGACCACAAGAAAAAGATAATCAAAATTAACTGGTACTGACTAAATCTATAACACGGCCTCCCACTTTTACATTTCAAATTTAGTACATGAAATTAGCAGTCTTGAGTTCAGCATTATTTCATTCTCGGGTCTTTGCGGACAGAAGTTGTGTGCAGACAGTGGATATGGTGAGATCTTGGGGGCACGACAGATGTCCATCAACTCAGACTAAAAGCATTCCTGCTTGTAATAGTAAGTAATTATACTATCTATCTTTCTATCTATCTATCTATCTATCTATCTATCTATCTATCTATCTATCTATCTATCTATCTATCTATCTATCTATCTATCTATCTATCTATCTATCTATCAACCTTACAGTAATAACTTGACATTGTATCCTACTCATCAGGCAGAGAAGGATAAACAGAAGTTGAACTCTTCAAACAACTTGAAATGTGTTGCAATGAACATGTCAATAATTTATGTTGCATCCATTCTCTGCCGCTTATCCGGGTTCGGGTTGCGGGGGCAGCTGCCTAAGCAGGAAAGCCCAGACTTCCATCTCCCCAGCCACATTTGCCAACTTTGCGGGGGGGATCCCAAGCCATTCCCAGGCCAGACAATAGATCTAATCTCTCCAGCATGTCCTGGGTCTTCCCTGGGGTGTCCTCCCACAAGGACATGACAGGAACACCTCACCAGGAAGGCGTCTAGGAGGCATCCCTTCCAGAATGACAGAGCTTCTCACCCTATCTCTAAGGGAGAGCCTGACCACCCTGCGGAGGAAACTCATTTTAGCCGCCTGTATACAAGATCTTGTTGTTTCAGTTACGACCCACAGCTCATGACCATAGGTGAGGGTAGGAACATAGATTGACTAGTAAATCGAGAGCTTTGCCTTTTGGCTCAGCTCCTTCTTCACCACAACAGATGGGCACAGAGTCTGCATTACTGTAGATGCCGCACCGATCCGCCTGTTGATCTTGTGCTCCTTCCCTCACTCGTGAAAAAGACCCCGGGATATGTAAGCTCCTCCACTTGAGGCAGGATCTTATTTTCGACCCAGAGGGCAATCAACCCAATTCTGGCTGAGGACCATGGTCTCAGATTTGGAGGTGTTGATTCTTATCTCAGCCTCTTTACACTCGGTAGTGAATCGCTCAAGCGAGAGTTGGAGATCACGGCCAGATGATGCCAAAAGGATCATGTCATCCGCAATAAAGCAGAGACCCAATCCTGAGGCGACCAAACCAGATCTCCTCAACACCTCGGCTGTGCCTAGAAATTCTGTCCATAAACTTTATGAACAGAATTGGTGATAGAGGGCAGCCTTGGCAGAGTCTAACCCTCACCAGAAATTAATTTGACTTATTGCTGGCAATGTGGACCAAGCTCCGACACCTGTCATACAGGACCAGACCACACAAGGGGGTCTGGTACCTAATACTCCCGAAGTACCCCCCACAGGAGCACCCGGGGGACATTGTCAAACACCCTCTGCAAGTCCACAAAGCACATGTAGACTGGTTTGGCAAACTCCCATACCCCCTCCAGGACCCCAAAGAAGTTATACAGCTGGTCCACTGTTCTGCGACCAGGACAAAAACCGCATTGTTCTTCCTCAATCCGAGATTCAACTACCTGATGGACCCTCATCTCCAGGACCCCTGAATAGACCATCCCAGGGAGGCTGAGGAGTGTGATCCCCCTGTAGCTGGAGCACACCCTTTGGTCCCCCTTCTTGAAAAGGAGGACCACCACCCCACTCTGCCAGTCCAGAGGCACGCCCCCCGATATCCACACAATGCTGCAGAGACGTGTCAGCCAGGACAGCTCCACGACATCCAGAGCCTTAAAAAACTCTAGGCGGATCTCATTCATGCCCAGCGCCTAGTTGCCAAGGAGCTTTTTAACCACCTCAGCAACCTCAGCCCCAGAGATAGGAGAGGCCCTCCACTGACCCACAGTGTCCCGAGTTGAGGTCAGCAGCTCCCCATCGCCACTGTACACAGCATTGATGGAGTACAGCTTCCCCCTCCTGAGTCACTGGATGGTGGACCAGAATCACTTCGAAGTCATCCAAAAGTTGCCTCCGCCACCCAGCTCAAATTGCACCTGACCCCCACGGCTCCTCCCGCAGATGGTGAACCCACAGTAGGTGGGACCCATGTAACCCTTTCAGGCTAAGCCTGACCGGGCCCCAAAAGCAAAGGCCCAGCCACCAGACATTCGCTCTCGTGCCCCTCAACACCTCGGCTATGCCTAGAAATTCTGTCCATAAACTTTATGAACAGAATTGGTGATAGAGGGCAGCCTTGGCGGAGTCTAACCCTCACCAGAAATTAATTTGACTTATTGCTGGCAATGTGGACCAAGCTCCGACACCTGTCATACAGGACCAGACCACACAAGGGGGTCTGGTACCTAATACTCCCGAAGTACCCCCCACAGGAGCACCCGGGGGACATTGTCAAACACCCTCTGCAAGTCCACAAAGCACATGTAGACTGGTTTGGCAAACTCCCATACCCCCTCCAGGACCCCAAAGCCAGGACCTCTGGCCTGGCTCCAGAGGTGGACCCTGGTTACCTGCATCCTGGCAAGGGAACACTTCTGCCAATGTAAATGTAAATGATGAGTCTTCCTCACACATAAGGGTAAGTCATGGACTTCCTCAGGGTTCTGTACTTGGACCAATACTTTTCACATTATACATGCTTCCCTTAGGAAATATCATCAGGCAGCATGGTATAAATTTTCATTGCTATGCGGATGACACTCAGATCTACCTCTCCATGAAGCCAGATGAAACCTATCAGTTTCTTAGATTACAAAGATGTCTTACAGACATCAAAACCTGGATGACTCTGAATTTCCTCCTTTTAAACTCAGACAAGACAGAAGTTGTTATCTTCAGGCCTGAAAAAAATTATAACAAAATTATCCAGTTATGTAATTAATCTAGATGGCATTAATCTGGCCTCCAGTACCACTGTGAGAAATCTTGGAGTCATTATTGACCAGGATTTGTCTTTTAGCTCACATTTCAAACAGGTTTCTCGAACTGCTTTCTTCCACCTGCGTAATATTGCAAAAATTTGGGGCATCTTGTCTCAGAAAGATGCAGAAAAATTAATCCATGCCTTTATTACTTCCAGACTGGATTACTGCAATTCCTTTTTTATGGGTTGTCCCAAATATGCCCTGAAAATTCTCCAGCTGATCCAAAATGTTCCTGATTAAGTGCGATTGTACATGTTGTTCTGTCTTTCCTGTCGTCTCCACCCCAACCAGTCGAGGCAGATGGCTGCCCTCCCTGAGCCGGGTTCTGCCGGAGGTTTTCTTCCTGTTAAAGGGGAGTTTTTTCCTTCCCACTGTCACCGCGTGCATGCTCAGGATGGGGGATTGGATCGAAGTCATGACTCGATGCAATCAGTTGGTTTCTATTATAGGATATGTATGAATTGCCTCAAAATGATGTGTATGTTGATTCGTGTATGTAAAGTGCCCTGTGACAACATTGTTGTGAAGTGGCGCTATACGAATAGAGTTGAATTAAAGTTGAATTGAATGGTCATCATCATCATGGGGGTCACTGAGCTGCACTTAGTCTGGTCCCTCGCCTAGACACTTGTTTGCCATGGGTGACCCTAACAGGGGCATAAAGCCCCCAACAACATAGCTGCTGGGATCTTCAGGACACACAAACCCCTAATTTATGTTCTTCTCTTTTATTACTCTTCTATAATTTTTATTATGTTTAATTCTGTTTATGACTGGCCTTGATATCAAAGTTTATAACAAAGAAAAGCACATTATAAAGTTAAATGGTTATGCTGAAAGCAAAGTATAGAGAAAAATAAAAGTGATAAAACATCAGAGATATGGATGACTGGATGAAAATGAGGGAAAAGATCTTAAGTCTTAATGATAATGATGCTATCAGTTGTGTCTTTTGTTTATGCTGGAAAGTCATCTGTTTTGCATCTTACGCTCTCAGAAATTCTTTAGTTGTGTGAAAATGATAAAAGTACAGAATGCATATGCTCAGGGTGTGAATATGAAAAAGAAATGCCACATTTGATAAGCTTTGTCTGGATTGCGTTTCCTCCACAGTCACCTGTGAACTCTACAAATTGTGGACTGCATTTTGAAACATGATTGTCAGTGATAGACAATTTGTATATGTTTCTCACGTTTTCTCACCAATCAGAATATTTACAAGTAACTGCAAAATTAAGGGAATTTTAAATGTCAACAAGACTGTCTTAAAGAAAATAACAAAATGTTGGTAAATACATGAGCTCACTCTGCAGAGACCTTGATGAAACTGATATATGTTGTACACACAAATTTCCATGACAAATAAAATATGTGTTTGTTCAGTTGGGCGGATTTCTGTTTGATTTTGTTGTTTAATAGATTACTATAAAAATAAATTAATCAATTGCAAAGAATATTCAAACATTGCAAACTTTTTATTTTTAGACTAATGAGAAAATAAGCTATTTTAAATTGATTTAAACAACAAAATGTGCAAAATTTTACAAGGTTTTAAACTTTCTAAAGTAGCTTATGTCAAGTATTGGTTCTTGAGGATCATCTATTTTAAAAGAAAACAGAAGAAATACGATCAAAACACATTTTTGCCAGAGGGATTTGATATTGCAGTAGAATTTAAAAATGTAAAACCATCATCCATGAGCCCTGATCCCAGTGCAGAAATCTCATTGTATGTTACATGATGGTTGCGCTTTTCATAAGTCATTCACTTCTAAGCTGGTATAAAATTGCAGTGGGAAACTGCTGTCGATGCCAAATGGACAAATCTTACTCTTTTGCAGCAGCGAGGAGAAGACAGGAATGGTGTAATAAGGTGAAGCAAAATATTCAAAGCCTTCTTACTAAAGGTCCCCCATGACAGTTCAAGCCAGAGGCAACTTTGCTCTCCATGCTGTCAGTCTCCTAATCGACTTTTCATCCAGGTCCTGTAACAGTGACTCAGGTTACATCCTCTGCAGCATTTTCAGTATATTTCCTCACAATGTGAATGTCAACCAGGCAGAGCAATAATTTAGTACAGCCTTCTGACTCACTACATGCTCTTTCTTGCCTTTGCAGAACTATTTCATAGATTGTGAAATACCTCTATGCCCAGGCACAAGTGCACATTTTTTGTTATGCCTGTATAAGATGCATACTGTTGTTTCAAGGGCTAAACCATTAGATTCAGACATGCAGAAAAACAATTCAGTGTGAAAGATGCCTGTTGATCCAGTCCATCCTCAGTTCCAGTCGCTGTGCATAATTTGTCAAAGCTATATAACATAATTCTTCATTCACTCCTTTCTATCTGAACCTAATCAAGTAGAACTGTGTTAATCTAACCAAACAGCAACTGAAGAGTGCAAAATAAAAAATGTAACAGCAAAAATCCAGCTTGTGCTTTAAAAATTAAATATTCAACATACTGAGACATTTTGGAGTAAAAAACATGACAAAGCTAAAACTTTATAGAAGAAAATATAAATTATATTATATTTGAGTTACTGAACTACAAAAATGTAGTTATTATTAAGAAAACCAAAAGATACAACCCTAACAGCTGGTGAAAAGGACATTTTTGACAGGAGAGGAAAAACAGGAAATTTATACATAGTAGACAATGTAATCTAAGAGCACATTTAAACTCCCAGTGATGGACACAGCGTATGTACACACACACACTTGCTACAGGGCATAAGTCATGCCCAGATGTAGATATTTAACAACTTTAGTCCTGAGATGTTTTATCTTTCCTTCCTTTTCCTCTGCTTCCACATCTCCCATTCTACATCCATCACCCTACATTTCTAAAAGCTAAAACATAATTACAACCCTGCCTAGCACAGGGTTGAGCTTTCAGTGTCAGCTATACATCCATTCTTCATTAACCCTCATTATCATTAACCTCTACACACATTCCCCTAAGTGCTATTCAGTAAAATGTTCAGACGTTCATCATTTAAGGAGTACTATGAAAGCAGAGGTGAGCTTATTATTATCCATGTTCACCTCTTTCTATGTATACAAAAAAATTCTCATTAAATCTCCCATTGATTATGCTCAATGGCAAAAGTATTATTGTGCTTACTTTCTGAATCTATAGTTCTGCCCTTTAGTTTTTAAAGAATGTAATTGATTCAAGCTACATTCTCTGAGAAGATGTTCCCTTGTAGTTTAAGACCCAAGTAAATGCTTGAATGTGCTTGATCCATGTTACTGTCCAATTCTGTCCACTTATGTGCTGCACTGCTGAGTCCACCATGAGCTGCCTCATGTTGCTCAAATCAATGTATTTGCACACATCACAACTTCTTGTATCTATGTTTATGTTTGTCACAAGGAGACACAAGCTGGGTTGTTTAGTCAGGAGATTGATGAAGCCACCTGGGTCACAAGCTTGAGTTGCAGCGTGGGGTGTGAATCTAGTGCAAAACTCAAGTATGACTCTTACAGTGATATGTTTTTAGTTCAGCATGTTTATGTCACAGTGAAGTACTTTATTCTTGAAAAAGGTTATTGATTTCAACCACAAAGTTCATTTAGGTTATCATGGATTTCAAGACAACGCTGCCAGCAGCAAGTTCAGCAGAATTCAGTAGAATGCAGCAGGAAGCAACAGGAGGAAGTTTATTTGTTTAATTAAATAGACACTTATAAGCATCCAAATCTGCTTATGCTTTCATGATGTGTCAGTAAAAATAATAAACTCATCAAATAGTGTAGTCCTTCTTTTTTTCACTCCTCCTGTTTTTCCTATTGTTCTGGTTGCTGCACCTCTGGAACAAAAAGAAGGAAGTCTTGTTAGGCCTAAGTTTGAAAAAGGGGTATTTTTTTTACCTGAACTGTCATGGACTCGGGATAACCTTTTACAACAAGCCATACACTTACAAGTAAATCTTGTAGGCACCTGAGCTTCTCTGCCTCTCGGCTGAGCCTGGTCACAGCTGCGACCAATTGGTGATCAGGACCAGTGACACTATAAAAGACAGTCCTGCTTACCTGGAAGGGCTGATCTGAGAGCAAGCAGGGTGGAAGTGACAAAGAGCGGTAACGTAAAAAGTTTTATTGGTCATTGTAATATTGACATTTACTTTGGGTCCTTGATAAGACCATTAAACAAGAGCTACTCACCCTGGCTGCTCTTGGGGAGGTTCGTTTTATTGTACATTTGCTTTAGTGAATTTCACATCTTAACTGCTTTTATCTGTTCCCTTTTAGTGGTCTCCTGTCGTACAGAGTTGCTCCACCTGCCTGGTGGCCGCGTATAATTTTAGATTGGATTATATTTTAATGGTTTTATTGCATGTGGTTTTAGTGCTTCACTTTCTTTATTAGGGTTGGTTGTGTTTTTACCAGTCTGGAATTAAAGCCCAGAACCACTGCAGGTGGTAGCTATGGACTACATTTTGTAATACACAGGCGACAAACCTTTTTAATCTATTTATCCTGTCTTGCTTGGCCTGCTGAGGTGCTCTGACCAGGGGTGTCCTTATAGGGGAAGCTTAAGGGGGACACAGTCCCTCTTCCCCTTTTTGTACGTGTTACAAATCTTGGTTAATTATGAAGAGTCATTAAAATAATGGATGTACCTTAAACTTCTGCTGCTGTCAACTAATAATTAGCTTAAAGTGGGTTTATGTGATCACATTTAACAGATCTGGAGTCACTGAATGTCAATTTGCTGTTGCTTCATTTCATTTTGCTGCTTTATCATTTCACTGGGAAGGAACCTTTGACAATGTGGGTTTACTGGTTTATTGAAAGACATGTGAGGTGATGGAGAGATCAGAAAGTTCTGATTGGTTCTGGAGGCTGGGAGGGGTTGAGGCTGGAAAGAGGAGACTCTGTGTGGGGAGATGTCAGTGACCCAAGGTTCCCTGACCTGAGGAAATTAAATAAAGCATGAGAGCTGAAGAGCACAAAAGCCTGGGTGATCTTGTGTTGTGCCCTATGACATTCTTTCTTTGCACCCTGCCATCACTTTTTTTATTTCCTGCTTTTCTAAACTGAAAACCTGATGGATTCTTTTTATCTCTTCTTGTCCAAATTTTTGTCATTTGACATCATCAAAACATTACCATTCCCAACACCATCAACTCACCAACAAGATGTTCCTTAAATTAATATGCCTGGATTGGCAGATCTGTCTTTATTTGTCTTTTAAACTATTTTTTGTCACCTATATTAACATACTTTTGACACTTTTGATGAATGCCACAAGTGCAGTTTATAGGTCTATCAGCCTCAAAATATGCATTCTTGATGTCCAAATGGGGGTGCTTCGGTGAAACAAAAACCCTGTTTCACCATCTTTAATTGGCAGCATTTTCATTTGATTGTTTCATCACTGTAATTCTCAAACTTCCATCTAAAGGGTAAACATGTTTGTGTTTTTTTTGTTTTTTTTTTTATTCCTCCTGTTGTGGTCACTATCAGTCATTACATATATGAAATGACTTCTTTTCTGGTGGTGGGCATGCAGAGATTCAGTGCCTTACCTCCTCTGAGAAGATATGTGGACCAAAAGTCAGACACAAGGACTGAGCAGTTGTGTAATAAAATAGGTCATCCTGTGGCCATCCTCACATGTGGTTATCCACAGTAACATGGCATCTACATGTCCAAAATTATCTTCTCTCTGCAATAAAATGCCAAATTGAGATTTTCCATTTGTGTGCCTAAGCAGGGAAAGTATGGACTTCCCGGCAGCTGCCCCAGCAACCCCACCCTGGATAGGCAGCAGAAAATGGACGGATGGATGGAATAAAGTTTTTACAATATCACAACCCCTTGAAATAATCATGGGAACCATAAGGGTGTCTTTCAAGCCCCCATTTTAAGTAATCGTGGCTGAATGGAAGAGAGTAAAATTTGGTTAAGTGAAGAATGTATGAACAGATGAGAAAGGGAAGACAGGATGAGCACATAAAGGAGAGAATGATGGATAGATGGATAAGGCAATGAGAATCAATGGACAGATAAAGGATGATGGTGCCAAAACAAGGATGACCAGAGGAGGGATTGAGGAAAGAATGAACAGATGAGGGAGTTAAGAAGGGATGATCAGATAATGGCTGATGAGGAATGATTGACAGGAAGAAAGAATTAATGGTTGGCGGTCGAGGATGGATGAAATTAAGAATTGAGGCTGAAGAAAAGGAGAAGGGGTAGATAAACATGGGATGGTGAGGTTGGATGAATGGATGGTGAATGGGGGAAGAGAAGCAAATTAATACTTCTCAGTGGGTGAAGGCTCATCAGGTGACTACATGCAAGGTCTTGCTTCTAAACCCAAGTTACCAGGTTAAAATCATTAATTGAAATACCGCCAAACTAGCTGATTTCCAAAAAAATTTACCCAGTTCAGTTGCATGTGTTTGACATTTTCTGTAAAAAGAACTGCATCTAATATTAATGTATGATGCCGCTGGAGAAAAATCTAATATCAGAGTTAATTATTCTTGAACTGTTAATTTATATGTACTTCTTGACTTCTTTCAGACTTTTGTTCTCTTTAAGTAACTCATTTTATATTTACTTCTCTGGGAAACCAGATGGTATGTTAATTAAACTATGAACTAACAGTGAATTTAAACTGATTGACTGATGATCATTTAGATGTGAATGTATGAAGGACTAACAAAATATAAAGATACACTGCAAAAACAAATATAACAAGCACTGGAATGGCAGTTTTTCCACTCAGATGCACAGTTTTAGAGCTATCCACTTGAACTCCGAACCCAACAAGACAAATGGAGATTGGCGATTCTAAAGATATCAGCTGATGAGGAAAAAGCCTACAATGGTTTTTATTTTAAAGGTTTGTTTCTAACAGCACCTTTTACAATATGCACACAGGTTCAAGTGTGTAAATAGGTGAGAACTTACTTATGAGAAGATTTTAGTGTTTGCCTGTGATTGGTGGCTGCTGAAAAGTCCTAAAACCTCTGCAACCACTATAAAAAATTACTGCGATTGACCAGCACCGCATTTTTCCCTGTTAAATTACAATAATAGTTGGCACAGGAAGTATTTTAAAGGCCACACCTTTAGATGTCACACCTCCTTCCTGATCTGACTGGGGTAAGGTGTTGGCAGTAATAATTTCAGTTCCCAAGAGTAACACAAAGTAAATTTGCAACTTTAAACAAGCGTAAAAATAAGCCATATGCTTTTACAATCTGCTATAAAATGCACTAGAAATGTAGATCTGACTATACTGGTTTCATTTTTCAGATACAAATTAACTTTTTTCAAGACATTTCTCATTAAAATTAATTTTTAAAGAAGACTTTTTAGTCTATGCTTTCTCCTGTACCACATTTGATTTGACCTTAAGATGTATTATATGCCTGATGACACAATCATGAAAATTACTGTGATAGCTGAAGAAATTCTAAGAAATAAGAACAGAGGAAGTGAGTGGGTGTAGCAGGATTGGCAAGAAAATAATCCATGAAAAAGAACCTTGTTGTGTAACTGTGAACAGCCTCTAATTTCCTTTCCATAATTTTAGTTTTAATTTTGAAGTTTTGATTGAGCTGCTCTCTCATTTGCTGGTGCAATTACGTTTTAATAAGAAAGTAAATTGAGTCGACATTGTTCCCGCATTAAAAATAAGGAGCTGTCTGCCACTTTGATTGAAGAGTAAAATCACATTTTCTACCTCATGTTTTTTCCTTTTTTTATGCTTAAAGCTGCCTTTAACATTAATATCATCCTGACACTGCTGTTTATGTTTAGGCAGTTCTTTGTCAACCTTTGGTATATTTTTGAAGAAGTAGAGTAAAAAAAATGCCAGCACTAAGCAAATCTCACTGAATAATTGCTTCATTTTTATGTTTTTAACTTTTGATTTACTTGCTTTCAGTGCAAAAGAAACAGGCAATTTCTCCATCCATCCATTATCTTGACCGCTTAGTCTGCAGAAGGGTTGCAGTCCCACCCTTGAAAGCTTGCTGGTCCATCGCAGGGCCACGCAGAGACAAACCAAGCTCACATCTATGGGCAATTTACAGAAACCAATCAACCTAACATGCATGTCTTTGGACGGTGGGAGGAAGCCAGAGTACCCGGAGAGAACCCATACATACACAGGGAGAACATGCAAACTCCACACAGAAAGGCCACTGTCCAAGCCTCCCCCCAGCCAAGGATCAAACCAGCAACCTTCTTGCTGTGAGGACATAGTGCTAACCACCATGCCACCATGCAGTCCCAGGCAGGTTCTCATCATCTATAACAGCAGATACTTTTTTTAGTGTTTTGCTTTATTTTACTGCATTTTTCAACACACATACACAAGTCTCAACACCCCCAGCACCTGCAGGGATGCATGACAATGATATAGTGTGATTGAAATGATGGTGTACAGTATCCATAAAAAACACATTGTGTGTTTGTGTGTGGTGTGTGTCTGTGTAGGGGCGTGGGGTACTTCATACAGTTCTAATATGAGCTAAAGATAAAGAAAAAAATAAGAATTATAAGCACAGAAGCTAAATATGTGCAGGTCTTTAAATAGAAATAGAATTTGTGTTTGGGCTGTTATTTCCCCCCTTTAACAGGAACAACTGTGTTGTGATATACATCACTGGACAGCATGTTTTGTCTCTTTAACAGTTAGGTCTAACTTTGATCGGATGAACATTACAACTAAATGTTTAGGTCCCCCTGAATATTGAGCCAAATTCCTCTGCAATATTTTTCTATTTGTATCAACAGTTGTTTTAAGATTCAAGTGACAGATGTACGACTGGACCTTTATTGATAGACATATTGGAATGCTATCCTGGAAGCAGCAAAGAAACTGGAAACTAAGTCTATCCTCTGGCATGACTATGCTCTTCTCCACAGAGCCAGGATCATCACAGTACCTACAGAATTGGTAGGGAAGTTGGAGGAATGGCCCAATGTATGTCAAGACCTCAACCCAACTGAAGATGTCTGGGATCAGTTGGACATGCTGTTTACGTTGTAGTGACCAACACAACTGCACAGGTTGACCTTAAATCACTCCAAGTTGAGGAATAGGATGCTATCTTACAGCAAAATATGATCAGGTGGCCAGCATTAGGAGAAGATACCTAGCTCTCGTGGCTTCCACACATTTACCAGTGGGACCCAAGGAGCTGGTTGTGTAAAATTAAGAAAGTTAAAAAATGAAAAATATGTGGGGGTTTTTTTCCCCTTATGAATGTGGTTAGCACACTTGTTCAATCCACACAGTGGGTCAAAACAACATGAATACCAACAAGAGAACATTACAGAGGATTTTAGCACATTTTGGAGTGGAAAGGTGACTAATCAGGCTTCAAGTATATGAAACATCACCTCTATTAAAGGGGCAAATAACTGACCAAAAACTAAGGTACTTACTTCACAAACAACTCATTAGACTTTAAAAAAAAATCTTACTCTTTACCCAGTAAACAGAAAGCAGATTTTAGGGCAGTATGATCAGTAACATACCAATAACTTTTGTTGTCTGTTGTCTTCCTGTGTTACTTTGTCCCATTTTACATTCAGAATGTCTGTCTGCTGAATAATCAACAAAAAGGCTAAAGTTAATTAGTTTTATATCTAAAAATGATTTAAAATCTTAAATTAATCTCCCTGAGACTATCTGATGAACCAAAATAAGACAGCCAGCAAGAGTTAAAGGATTAATTAGACTGAATGTGTGTGTTAGAGAGTCTTACTCAGGAAATAAAGAGAGCGGTAGTGCTAATACCCTTGTGAGCTGTCCATATTTACTGCACTGTTAAGCAGCATTCATTTATCTTATGAAAAACTTGCAACACATCCACACACAGACGCACACAAATGGCCCTGCGAGGCCCTTCTCCCTAGACAGTGCCGCTAATTAACTGCATCTAAATGAATGGGTTAAGCCAAGTTTTTTTGGTTTTTTTTGTTTTTTTATAGTATGTGTTGCTACTACTAATGAAATGTTTTTAATTGTATACCACCACAAAAAGGCACTTCCACCAATTGAATGCATGTATCTATCTTTAAGGCACAAATATTTATAATTAAAACTTGGTGATTTGATTAATATTTCTAATAATTAGTAAAATAAACAGGCTGGCTAATCAGGATAAAGCTTAAGATTGTGATTGTGAATACAGTCAAGCAAAGTATGTTGAAAGCTGCATCATAAAGCAAGACAAAAGTGTTTTAAAGCATACCATGATAATCTTGGACAAACAAAAGGCCACAATGTTTTGGGGGACAAAAGAGAGTTGCACTAAATAAATAAGAAAAACTAAACAACTGAAGTAAAAACATCCTGATTACAGCAAAGCCCACAACAAAGGGCATAATGACAAGATTCACTGTCCGGCCAAGAACAGCATGTTTCAGAAAGGCAGCAGATCAGCTGAAGGAGCATCAAAGCTTCACAGCAGAGTTTTCATCCCTGCATATAAGAAAGTAAGAAAGAAAAAGTTAAGGATGGATCTGCATTTGATCAAACGACCTAAAATCTTGAGTAAAATTATAGATTTGTTGGAGAAATTCAGATACTTGAATTAACTTGTCAAACACACAAACAAATACCATCGTAATGAGGACACAACTATCATTTCCTTCTTGTAAATGAGCCTGAATCCTTATTATTTCCTTCCATCATGCACCATTTGACATCCTCCCCTGAATTATTAATAAATTACGGGGCTCCATTTTGGCCATAAAAAAGTGATCTCACATAGTAAAATATTTAAAACCATTGTGTTCTATAGCTGTAAGCCTGTATGGGGTCTCTGATGGGACCATGTGTTTATGTGTGTTGAATGATCTGATTTTGACTTTTATTATGGGATGGTATGCATATTTTAAATATCATCAAACCAGTTCTGAAGGTCAATGATGATGGAAATTATGATGATGACAGTGTTGGTAATGATGATGATTGTGTTAATAATTAATTTTGCTTCTTTTGAGTTTCGAAGAAGTTTTTCCCAAACAAATATGACTTTTATGTATCCTTGATGATTAATAAATAAAAAAGTTGTGATCAGGATTCTCTTGCATGAAAAAATATATCAAGCATTGACATATAACGAGAGAGCAAGAGAGATGTGCAGATGTAGGCAAACAGGGTACACATGTCACCAGTCCAATACAGACACAAACAACAGAGCACACTTTGTCCTAGAGTCAATTAAGAAAGACCTGTTAACAAATAATGCATGTTTTGGGGCCATGAGAGAAACGCTGAGTTCCCAGACAGAAACTTCACAGCTGGGCCCCAGATGACTGGAGAAGAACTCTATAAAGTCCAACTCAAGCACAAGTTTGCAAAGGCCGTCTGAAATGCAATATTTAAATGAAAGATGAAGGTAAGAGGTACATGTTGACAGAAGTCAACGTGAACAGCCTGTCAGTGAATGATAATAACAAAATGTTTCTCCTTTCACATGATGAAGCATGCTTTTGAAAAGTTGCAGCCGGGTTTAGTTTAGATTTCCTAAATAGATAAAGGCACACAAAGTTGGAGATATTCTTCCTTTATATATATTAGAGAGTTTTAGAGACAACATAAATAATCAACTAATTCTTTTATCATTTAAATAAAATTGGCCAAATATAATGCTAGGAAGTGTCATGGAAATCTGACTTTAATTAGTCACCAGAGAAAAAGGTCTTTGTCTATAAGGGTCTTATTAAAACATCTGCAGATGTGAGAGGATGCTAACAATGACAAGATCGAGACCACCGTCTGTCTAACAAAGTGCAAAAAAGGACACATTCACATCAGCCTTTTTAATTTGGATCCAAGTCCGTTTGCTCAGAAAGTCCACTTTGCTTGAGGGGCTGTGAATGTGCCAAAAAAATTCTGATTTGGACCACCGAAGCGGACTTGGTCCACCTACAAAAGCAGGTTTTGGTGCATTTCAAGCAGAGCAAATACAGGAAGCGGACTACAAAAAAAGTTACTTCCTGCTTTTGACGTAGCATTGCATTGTGGGTAAATACATAGCGATCGCGTTAAGAGTTCTCTACCTCGTCTGTTGTTCATAGTGCATCTATTGTTGCGGTGTATTTCTGCAGTATACTTGCATAAGACAAAATAAAAAACACAAAACAGCAATAGTTTCATGCTCTATGTTTAACTCGCAAATGAGTTTTCTTATTCACGCAGGTCTCTTTTGCTAAATACTAGTGCAGCGCCACCTTTGGTGGGAATTGTGATATATTATTATAAAGGTTTGGTGCGTTTAACCAAAGTTCAGTATGAATACAATCTCAGCCTGAAAGGATACAACCCCCAACAACTGAGCCGAGTCCTCAATCGGACCGAGTCTAGCAGACTATCCTGATGTGAATGCATCCTAATTTACAACCACATCCTGGATCCTTTAAGGTGGCCTTATGTGGTACTCTGGAACATGTTTCATTTAGCTGTCATACAATTACCTGGAAACCAAGGTTAAAGCAAATTCCCACAAAAGTTTAGTTTTCATCACAGCAGCAGCTACACAAAAACCATTTACCTTTCATCCAAAACATAATAAAACATGACCATTGCCTAAAACATTCACTCAGAATGGTTACCAAATGGTCCAAGAAAATCTGAGGTCATGCAGAGTTTACGTAGAGCTGCAGCTGAATTACACAAAAATATAAATTGATGATAATTGATTATATTGAAATATACTGAAAACACACAATCTATCAAATTTTACTTTTGCATAATTTGTTTTCTGCAAAATATACAGTCATTTCTTCTGAGGGAGAGACATAAATCCTGTGACTGATCTAGGAGGACAAGACAATACTAAGAATGACAGGATTATCTGCTTAGCTCCAGCCGGCCAGTCTCCACAGACACAAAAGAGAAATTCAGGTACAAGATGTTTACAGTGAGATGGATCTCACTGCACCATCATTCAGAGTATTGGAAATAAAACAACTCTGACAAAAAAGTGTGTACTTTTATAATCAAATGTCTGCATTAAACTGGTTGGAAACAAAGTTTTTTCTCTGCCTTCAAATAAAAACAACACATCTTGCTTCTGTCTGATAATTAGGCAGCATTCTCAGCCTGAGAATGTGTGAGATCTTTCTTCTTCTAAAGTAAACCTTTGAAAACAGATAAGACAGCAAGAGAAAAATCAGAAAGAGAGAAAAGTAAGCAATATGAACTAATTAGGTGGAAATTGGCAGAAGGAAAGAAAGTATAGAGAAGATTTCAGTTAGGCAGATTTATTTTTCTGTTCTGACACACGTGTTTGGACATGGCTGTCTAACTTTTGAATCCTTTACAAACTCAGGCGAGCAATTCATTCCCAAGCTGAGTAATCACTGGCCCATGTTCAGTCATCATGACTGCAGTGCCTTCAACCGTAAACAAGTTGTTTGATTCCCATCTCCAACTATGCCAAAACCAGTTTAATGGAGAGCAGATATGAAGAGTAAAGGACTGTAGGACACCAAAAAGTATTACTTTAATAAAAAAAAAATATATATATATATTTTTTTTCTACTGACAGTTCAAAGAAGAGATGCAAAGATAAAACATTTATCCATCACATGTAGATGTAAGAATGTATGCACACTTTATGTGTTCATGCATAATGTATGGATGTATGCACGCACACACACCTCACTGTGTGGGAAATAAACAGGTCATGAATAATTCTTCTTCTAGATTAAGTTATTTTTAAAGCTATGGTTATAATTTCTCATACTGACCTTGTGTAGAGTTTTTGTTTGGTCTGCAAATAAAGAAATATTTCATTTTTTATTTCCCAATGAGGGTAAAGATTCACCAGTCAATGAAGAAAAATGATTGCAGCTTTAAATATATAAAATATGGATGAAATATTTTGCAATCTCCTCATGTACTGCTGATCTGTTGCATAGTTATTTTCATATTATGACACACGGCATATTCAAACTAACAATCATAATGTTGAAACTCACTAGGTAAAATTCTGACTGCATGTGTGGGAAGAAAGTCTCTGTCTACAAAGATTCTACCCTGAAACCTACAGGGCTCAGAAGCTCTATTGCTAACATCCTGGCAGACACTACAGAACACCCTCACATGTGTTTAGTTGCCTTTTTCCCTCACAGCAGGACATCACAAACACTGGCTACACTACAGGGCCAATAACACTGCTCAAGACTGCCTTAACCAATGCATCCCACTCCTGTCCTGTGGGAGGTGCTGTAGGTTAATGACAATTTAAAACACCAGACCCAGACCCACCAGATCCCAAAGGTCTTCCATAATCTGTGTCAGCACATATCCTCCTGACTACCAGGGGAAAAAAATGTGTAACTACAAATGTCCACTACGGAGGACATTGCTTAAACTTTTAAATATTGTGGTAAAATATAGTTATATTTATCTAAGAAACGATTTAATGTGTCTATAAGATATTCAATGAAAATATAACTACAAAATTTCAAGTAAAAATCAGCACAAAGAAAAGTATTATGCACTTTTGCTCTTCCCATAAAACATGCTTGTTGCAATGGAGGCCATTTTTCTTGAAGAGAGAAAGAAAGTTCACAAAGCCCCACCCCCACAAATGAGGTACCATTTAAAAGCACTAAATGTCCTCTTTAAAGACAAAAAGGTGTTAGTTCAGTAGCATTCAGGGAGATGAAAATATTTAGGTTTACAAAGGTCCTCCACAGAGGACAAATTGAACTACTTGTAGTCAGGAGGTTAAAATGACACTCTCCAGCTGCTGGAGAGTTTTCAGGAGTGTGATTCAATCAGAAAAGGGTTTTGTAATTATTATCATGAACCCAAATGCAGTAATGTCTACAAAAATGTTTTAATTGCATTTCAATTCAAAAGAGTAGAAAAAGAAATTAAAGAAAAATATCTCTGGCAAAAAGTCAAACTGAAACTGAACAGACCTAAAGTTGAAAAGCCATTTTAAGTATTTTAAAGAACAGTTCTGGGTGTAAATAAGAGTCTAAATTAAATGAAAATGAAATTAAATGAATGAAAGTAAAATGAAAAATGCTTTATTAATCCCCAAAGGCAAATTCAGTATTGTAGTAGATAATTAATTTGAGGAGGTCTTGTTCCGGAGGCTGATGGCTGCTGGCAGGAATGATCTTCTGTATCTTTCAGTCTTACATCGGACCTGAAGAAGCCTCTCACTGAAAACACTTTGTTGTTTCATCACTGTGTTGTGGAGAGGGTGTGAAGAATCCTCCATCATCTTCACTAGCTTGTGCAGCATTCTTCTTTGGAAAACCAGCTCCAGCGGCTCCAGAGTTACTCCAAGCACAGAACCAGCTTTCTTGATTAGTTTGTTGATTCTCTTCAAGTTTCTGGTTCTGATGCTACTACCCCAGAAGTTGCTGCAAAGCTGACTGCACTCTCCACAACAGACTTATAGAAGATATGCAAACATTAAACAATAGCAGCCTCCTTAAGAAGCACAGTCTGCTCTGACCTTTACAGATGTAATCAGTGTTGCATTTCCAGTCCAGTTTGTTGTCCAGCTGAACTCCAAGATACTTGTATTCCTCCACCACCTCCACCTCCTCTCCCAGGATGGAAACAGTGCTTTGTTTATTCTTGTTCTTCCTGAAATCAACAATAATCTCTTTTGTTTTGCTGATATTTAATGAGATCATTGTTACTGCACCATTTTACAGACTGACTGCCCAGTTCTCTGTACTCTGCTTCTTGTCCATCACTGATACACCCCATAACTGCAGAGTCATCAGAGTATTTCTGCAGATGACAGGACTCAGAGTTGTACTGGAAGCCTTAGGTGTACAGAGTGAAGAGGAATGGCCAGAGTACAGTTCCTTGTGGTGCACCAGTGCTGCTGACCTCCATCTCAGACACACAACCTTTCAGTCTCACAAACTGGAGTCTGTTTGTGAGGTAGTCATAGATCCAGGTGGTTGTGGATGAATCCACCGGGAATTTATGGAGCTTCTCACATAACAAAGCAGGATGAATGGTATTAAAAGCACTTGAGAAATCAAATAACATGACTCTCAGAGTGCTGCCTGAATGGTCCAGATGAGAGTGTGCTCTCTGGAGCAGGTATGTGATGGTGTCTTCAACCCCAAGTCCATTACAATATGCAAACTGTAATGGGTCCTGAAATGTGTTTACTTGCTTGTTGAGGTGAACCAGTAAGAGTCTTTCCAGGACTTTCATTATGTGAGATGTCAGGGCAACGGGTCTGTAGTAACTTGGTTCAGTTGGTTGTGCATTTTAGGCACTGGAACAGGACAGGAGGTTTTCCACAGCACTGGGACTCTGTTTTGCCTCAGACTGGTGTTGAAAAGGTGCTGGAGAATCGGGCATAGTTGTTTTGAGCAGGTCTTGAGAACTCTGGGACTGACACCATCTGGACCTGCAGCCTTGTTCTGGTTCAGTTTCTCAAGTTGCTTCATAACCTGATTGCAGGACACAAACAAGGTGGAGGTCTCAGGATATCCTGATGTGGAGGGAGATGAAGCTGTATTCTGGTCCATGACTGAGCTGCAGGGTGACAGATTGGAGGCGTGACAGGAAAGCAGTGGGTTTGTGGAGGGTGTGTGGTCTGTTGGGCTGGAGGTAGGGGGTGAACTGAACCTGTTGAAGAATATGTTCAGCTCATTCGCTCTGTCCAGACCTCCATCAGGCTGATCCCCCTTTAACTTGAAGCGAGGAATTTTCTTCATTCCAGACCACACATCTCTCATGTTATTCTGCTGGAGCTGACTTTCTAACTTCTTCCTGTAGTCCTCCTTGCACTTCTTAGTTTGTGTTTTAAGTTGTTTTTGTGTTACCCTCAATAACTCCCTGTCTCCATCCCTGAAGGCTTTCTTTTTTATGTTCAGCAGCGTTTTCAGGTCACTGATGATCCAGGGTTTGTTACTGGGGAAGCACCTCACTGTTCTTGTTGGGACGATGCTGTCCACACAGAAGTTTATGTAATCTGTCACACACTCAGTCATGGCGTCATCTCCATGAGGTTCACAGAGGATGTTCCAGTCTGTAGCCTCAAAGCCTCCTCTAAGAGCATCTTCAGCTTCAGCAGACCAGATTTGGATAGTCTTTGTGATGACTGGTTTCTGCTAAACGATGGGCTTGTAGGTGGAGGTGAGAAGAACCAGATTATGGTCAGATCTTCCTAAAGGAGGCAGGGCAGAACAACTGTATCCATTATTCATATTTGCATAAAATAAGTCCAACATCTTATTTTCTCTGGTTGAGCAGCTGACAAACTGACATCACAGGCTGTGTCTGGTGCGGTACCAGGTATTATATAAACCGCTACCAGAATAAAATTCTCTGGGTAAATAATATGGACAGAAGCTCACAGCTAACAGTTTAATGTCCCTTGTACATATTTTTTCCTTGACAGTAACATGTCAAGGATGACACCAACGCTGGTTAACCAGCACTGCAATTCCACCACCCTTTAGCTTTCCAGTGTGTTGCGTACTGCGGTCTGCACGGACCGGTTTAAAGTCCGATACAGACACATCACAGTTGGGGATGTGGTCATACAGCCATGTCTTGGTGAAGCACATAATACTGCACTATCTGTATTCTTTCTGAGACCATGCTAGTATCTCGAGCTCATTCGCTTTGTTAGCTAGCAATCTCAAGTTACCCAACACAACAGTTTGAAGAAATGGTTTAAATCTCCATCGCTTTCTCCTCTGCCTCACTCCCGCTCTGCATTCTCTTCTCTTTCTTTTCAACTCCATTGGGATTCAATGTGTTGTTTCACTGATAATTTTGATTTGGGAGAGTTTAATTAGTTGATCCCAATGGTAAACAAGTGTTTTGTTGCCATGGAGACTCATTATAACAACGAGAAAGAGAGAGACAAAAATATGCAGAAAAACCTCCCTTGCAGCACACCCTCTGAACCGGCCTGAAATCCTCAGAAAAAAAAGACCTAATTTGAGCTAATTTCCATTTGAGAAGAGTTTGTACATTAAAAAAAAAATCAAGACAGCAAGTCAGAGCTACTACAATTTGCTGCCATCAGATGGCACAGTTTAGAATGGAATTTAAAACATTTAATTTAAAATGACAAATCTAAAACATGTTACAATAACTTGAACATTATATGTTTTGGTCCAAAACTTCCATCAATAGGCATGAATATCTGACAGTAAGCCAGGGTTGGATCAGCCACTGGAAACTTTGTTCATTTCCAGTTTGGTCATGAAGCTCTGCATGCATGCAGCTTGGCCCTGGGTGCTGGTGCTCGGACTGAGGCTGTACTGAGCACTTCTGGATGGGGGAGGGGCCTTTGCAGCACCCACAACTTATTGAGAAAAGTAAACAATATTTGCGTTTACATTTACATTACATTACATTTTCATTTAATGACTGCAATAAAAATTGTTTTTGCACTATTATTGAACATAAACAATAATTGTGTTTGTGAAGCAGCTCCTGCCTGTTACAGATTAGTTTTCGAAAGCCCTAATTAGGCCAACTGTATACTGTAGAGATGAGGTCTGTTTACAGATCATCAAGTCTGGAACATTGCATTCCTTCACAGCCTTCTGCAATGAGCAGCAGTAATGATTTAGCCACACTTTAAGGACACAATAACAGTGTCAGTATTGCTCAAACAAATTCCTCCATCCAGCAGTGATGTGAGTTTAGACTGCTGACTGCAATGTCCAAAGCTGTATGTCTCTGCAACACGCTTTCTTGATTTACATACAGTCCTTTATGAGATGTAAAGGATTTGCTTAGCAGAGTTGGCCCTCAGTATAGATCTTTGCTTTTTTATCTGTGTCACAGACATTAATTATCAATGACTGTTTTATTGCTGAATAATTTTTGCAAGGGCGAACTGTTAACTCAGTGCTGTTATTTAGATATACACACCAAAACAAATACTTCATTCTCACTATGATAAAGCTTTATCTGTAAATCTGAGCCCACTTCAGCCACTTCCCTTTTATTTCCTCCTCTTAAATGGAGCCAAATGATGTCTTGCATTGTCGCCATTAAGGGAAATAAACTGAGGTACTGACTTTCAAATGTGCCACAGTAAAATTACCTCTAAACCAACATCACTGAAGGCGGCTGGAGAGAAATGGGTTCCTGAGCCTTTTTAACACACGTCAATCTCACATCTGTCCTTTAACAAGCTTCAAAGTCATTTCAACGATATGTTCGTCCTACAAGTCACCTGAGTCAGATTATTGAACTTCCTCATCAGGTCCTTTGCACTCTGTTAACAAGCCATTTATTTCAGTCAGGTGTGTTAAGGTAGGGTTGCCTCTAAAACATACAGGACCGGGGGTCCGGAGGACTGGAATTGAGAAATACGGGGTAAGTCACATAAAAAGAGTGAAAAGGACTAAATTACATTGATTGTATCATATCATTTTGTTGGTTACCGTGGTTACAACTAATCACGTTATGTTTAGGTTTCGGCATTAGCATCACTCATGTAGTGTTCAAGGTCAAAACTACTTGGATGGGGTTAAAAAATGTTGAAGTTAATGCGTGAGATCCATGTCGGTACACGATAGAGAGGGTTTACATTTATTTTGACATGAACCTGCACAATATACACTGCGATGAATAGTGGTTCTTATAAGAGCATATTTTAAGGAAATGATAAGTTCCAAATGATGCTGTGGATTCATGCCGTGTCAATGATGAATCAAGGAATTCGTACTGTCCAGGATGTCTGCTCTAAATAGTAGCTAAGAGCTGCTATAACCGAGCACAGGGAGTGAGCGTTGTGTTGGTGGAAAGTAAGGAGAGGAACGACAAAAATGTGGATGTAGAAGAACTAAAGATGAAAAACAGCATGTCCACTTTTCAGAACTGTTTTGGTTGTAAGAAAGATAATAGGCCACAAACACAGGGACTTTGCAAGACATGACAAAAAATTGTGCAAACTCCCAAAGGAAACATAGCAATCTTCTGCTGTCTACAAGACTAAGTATACTACATGTAAGAGGGGCTATTGACCAATCCAGCAGCCATTTTGTGCATTGTGGCATCTTGCAGTGCCACTATTATTGTGAGGGCAAGTCCTAATTGTATCTGTTACGACCTTACACTTGGACAGCAGCATGGATGACTAGAATAAAGATTTTAGACAGTGACTCGTAAGAATTGAAAAGTGTACATCTGACTTTTCCAAAGTTATTCTGATTTTCATCTGAGTTAGAGAATAGTGCATTCATGCAAGCATATCTCCAGATTTACTTAATTGTAAAAAAAAAAAAAAAATTGTACAATAATCTGCTCTGACTAGGACATGCAACCCTGAACTTGTCAACAGGAAGCATTAGATATGCTACTGATTCTAAATGACTATTCTACAGTCACTTGGTAGACATATTTATCCAAAATGACTTACATGTGTTGGACTCGCGACCTGTCCGGGGTATACCCTGCCTCTCGTCCAATGATTGTTGGGATACGCTTCAGCTTCCTGCGACCCTGAAATAGAAGAAAATGGATGAGTGATTGGACTTATATGTGAATAGTGATCAATTACCAATAGGAATTAACTTACAAATGTCTTGTGAGTGGGAGAAAGCTTGGTTACCCTGAGAGAACACATGCACACAAGGGAAGAACATGCAAACTCCACATAGAAAGGCCACTTTTCAAACCTCCCCTCAGCTGAGGCTCGGACTCGAGACATTCTTGTTGTCAGGTCACAATGCAAACCACTAAACAACAACCATAAAGTTTATCAAATGTCCGCACAGGAGATAGTTTCAATTTCAGTTCAGCATGACAACACATCAAAGCTGAGTCAATTTGAATTTATCACAATTTTAAACACCGTTATCTGCACTAAAGTGAATATTTTATGTGTCACTGTGGATGTTTCGGTTGTCACAGGCCATTTTTGAGACACTACTCCCACCCCTTTAACAGCTTTGACTTTCCAGTTTGTGTCATAAAGGTGAAAACATCCTACATCCTGTCCACTGATGTACCTAAAATCAACTGAGAATAGATGTTCTGTACCTGTGTAATTAATTCATTAGACACAAAAAGGTTGAGGTGGATTTACCGGCCTCTGTCATCCCCCTCTGGATTTGTGAAACACCTTCTAATCAGGCGATAAGAGCCTCTGCTGAGAGGGTAAGGTAATGCATATAACTATGATAGCTGTGGCACTCGTGTAATAATTTATTTTGTCTGGTATTCTTTGTCACAGCTGCAGCAAGAAACCTGATAGTCGGAACATTTTGACTCCCAGGCTAATCAGTCAGTCAGAATTTAATTAATTTTGGTTTCAGAATGTTAACTAAAATGATTTAGCTCTAAAAGATATAAAGCTGTTGAAAAGGTGACCCAAAAAAAAGGAGAAATTTAAGTAGATCTATCATAAACAGCAGAAAAACATTAAATCTTGAAGTTTCATTGAAAAAAACAGGCTGAAAAGCACTTTTGCACTTTAGTTTTGAAAAATTCAAATGGAAATAAGATTCTGAAATGCTGTTTTGGAGTAATGGGGACATAATTTGCACTGGGCAGTTTATGTCCTTTCTGACTAGAAAGCATAAAAAAAATTCTGTCTTTTGGTCAACATTAGAAAGGGACTTTTTGATCATCTATATTCCACTAAAGTAAAACATGTTTATCGGTAAAAATGTGCAGTGACTGAATTAAAGCTATGTGTTTCTTATTTCTTTAAAAACTAAAACAATAGGGAAAAAAACAATTCATTAATGGTAAAAAGCCTGTTGCCTGTATTTGTGAGGACTTCAACAGATTGTAAAAACCCATGCCTGTAAAATTCAAGCGATATGAAAAAGAAAAAGATTTTTCTCGTGTTTTGTAAAAACCTTCAAGTAAACAATATCAGTTACACACGATGAACAATCCAGCTTTTTACAAAGTTCTCTTAAGCTGCAGTATTCTTTAAAGAGGTTATGCTGACCTATTTAGTGAGTCCAAATATGTAAAGTCAGAGCTTTCTATGGATCTATACTTATTGTCTTATTATTTACAATTTTGATGTATAATTTTTGTATATTAGCTTTTCTTGTGGATGTGTCCTTTTAGCCTGTCTTTTCTGTGCATTTAGTTTTTCATTTCTATCCTAAATATGCACAGCTGAGACATGCAAGTCCACAAGTTGAATATGTCTTCGGACAACTTTCAGTAAATTGCAAGCCCCTAAAGAGAGGAGGGGGGAAATGCACCTAAGGGGAACATGTCAGCATGAATGTTATGCAACTTCTTTTGACTGTACTCAGAATGACACTTCAAGACCAACACATGACATCTACTTTTCAGTTTTGAGTTACATTCAGTAATGCTTCAATAAAAGGGTTTTGTCACTTCCTGGTTGGTTGGAAACCCTATAAATGTCATCTTGCCCATTAAATTTCTCAAATTTCACACCTATTTGGGGGATAGTTTCAAACCAGGAGAAATGATACAGGCTTTAAGCATAGAATATACAGGGGTTGGTTAGTGTGGGAGACATACAATTATTTCCTTTCCATATTTGACTGAAAAATATAATATTCAGAAGATTTTTTTTTTCAAAATATGCAAATTAGCCATTTGTATGAGAGAGGTTAGTTCTCTGATCTTTATAATATTTGTTTAGCAGGTTTAAAAGAAAATTCCGGTAATAATCTGACTGTAGATATCACATAAAAAAAATTACTGCTACATCCATTTCACAGTAAACACTAATCTTGTATCAGGGATTGGGAAGAATGAAAGTTGGAAGGTGGATGAGAGAAAGGGTGGATGATTATACCTGGTTTCTTTATTTAATATGTTTTTGATTACATAAAGTATTTATAGTTACAATTTTACAAATTCTATTCTTATTTCTTTATCTGCCTTCTGAAGAATTCCTACCTATTATTAAACTAAACCCTGGATGTACACTGCAAATAACATACATAACTGTGTATATAAATTTGTATTGTTTGTCTTTTCTCTTTTCATATATTTGTTTTTTTGTATGGTTGCATAAATAAGTATAAATATATAATTGTTTGTAAGACTATATTGTTCATTTTTAAAGTAATTTTGAAATAATTTTCTGACCTGCTAAGATTTCAGTGTGTTATGGAGCAGAGGGGTTCTTGAAATGTTTAGGCTTATAGGTAGCAACAATCAAGAAGCAAATTGTTGAAAATGTCACTTTGCTGATGGACAAACAGCATATTTTATGTTTGATCACTTCCTGGTTGGGTTGAACATAAAATCTTTATTTTGCGAAGCAATAAATTGGCAAACTTGTGAGGCAAGGCAAAGTAAGTTTATGAGAATAGCACCTTTGTGTACAAGACAATTCAAAGTGCTTTACATGAAACAATAAAAGCATGACAGATGGTGTATGAAAAAAAAGCATAACAGACAGCACAAATAGCAAAAACACAATAAAATCATAAATTATATTAAAATATTTAATTGCGAAAGATTTCATGGATAGGCACATGATAAAAGAAATGTTTTCAACCTGGATTTAAAAGTGTCTACATTTGGTGAGAGTTTAATCTCTACTGGCAGTTTGTTCCACTTGTTCACAGCTAACAGCTAAAGCTGTTTCTCCATGTACCCTAAATCTTACCTGGGATATCAAAAGGATTGCATCTTTCCCTAAAAACTCTTTCTGTCTTCAGCACTCCTCCCCAGTCCATGCACCAACATTGCTGGGATGTTCTAAAAAAGGGAAGTGAAATAATTGATCAGGGGGTGATGCTTTTATACTGGATTTCTTACCTAGAACACATTAGCTCCTACCTGCTACAAAATAAGTTAACTATTCAGTTCAAGTCACCATGGTGATTTACTCTGGCAAGAAGTGAACTAGCATGATAGGATGGAAAACCCAGAAAGTTACCTTCATAAAAGAAATACAGCTATGTAGTGCAGACCTCTGGAAGACTTTAGGTAGTTTGTGTGTGCTTACAAATAATGATGCTTAAAATAAACTACAATTAATAAGCATGGAAGAACAATGACTTTCCTTTATGAAATCAGCCTTTTTTTTCTTGGACCAACTAACTCTAAAGTTGTTTTATTCTGACTGCTGTTGACTTCTCAAATAAAACCTACAAGGTTCTCTGCCTTTCTACCTCTAATGCCTGTAAAAGGCCATTGATTAACTCAGAGTTGCATTTTTGATGGCTTTTTTTTATAATGCTTTGTGTGCAACAAATTACTCCATGAGGATAAAGTATTGATGGCATGGTGTGAATTAACACATCTAAGTCACTGCCAGCAAAACATCAAAGGCTTCATTGGTACAGGAAATGTGCTGTGTTTATTGGTTTTGTTGCATTGCATTAAAACCATGATTGCATGGGGTGTATTCACCTTTCTGTATCAGAAGCTTGCAATGTATAATTATTGTATTAATATCCATCAATATGGGGAAGAAAATCTAATTTTACATAAATTGAAACAATCAGCATCACTCCCTCTATCCAGCAGAAGCTTTTTATTTATTTCAGTTCTGCTTTCTTCTTAGCCAGTTGTAATCATCCAGAAGGCGGAGAGATCTGAATATAATGATGCTTATTATAAACTCTTACATTTGAGCAAACAATAATAAGGTGTTAATAACTCATGCTAGAGGTAGTTATAAACATGCTCAGTTGTACTTTTACTATGATTAGATGATCTGCTCAGCACTGTTCAAATAAACTTGAGAGTTCCAATGTCCAGTCCACTTCTCCAAAGTTTAGGATGTTTTTTGTGTGAATTATATGCAGGAATGACAGTCAGAGTTTGCCCAGTAGATGGTGCTGGAGACCAGCGCTGAAACAACTGCTGATGTTGCAGCACTCAGACCTGTGGAAGGAGAAGAGGATGAGTCATTCCAAAGATACAGACCTTCACGGAGACTTAAGAATATTGAGGTTATGTAATAGGCTCTGTCATGGGCGCAATAACAAATTAAAGTCTCCAGGAACTTAGATTAGTTAGTTTAAATAGATCAACACATAATACAACAAATACACTGTTATATACACACTGAACGGTGAGACTGTCCCTCATAGCGATTCCCCCTCTGAGACTGAAATTGCACGAACACACCAGATAAAGACAAGATGGCCTTCATACAAAAACAGCTCTGCTGGGAAATGTTGCCTGAGTCACATTTAATGTGAGTAAGCCGAATTTAGAATGAGCACTTCTGAGAGGTGACGTACTGGAGGAGAAAGACAAAATGTTCCCTTTTTCTGAATTAAATCATTCATATTTGCTTGGACAGTGTTGTGTCGGATGTTAAGGTTTGTTGTTTCTAAAAGGAACGTCAATGTCAAAGTAAGGCAGATAAAGTCTGCATCTTATCTTCAATGTTGAGCTAAAAAATAAAAGATGAAGATAGATTTAGAAAACTGCTCACAAGGCACTCAAAGAAAAATTATTTTAAAAAGGATGAACTTAACCTGATGGACATCAGTGGATGTTTGTTTCAATACGTTTATTTTTTTACTTTGGAAAATTAACATGCTTGCTGTAAACGTGTGTGAAAAACACATTTTAGGAAGCTGTCAAAATCTTCCAAAGCCACATGATATGCTGACTGCCAGGAAGCCTGCAAAGAAAACTGGCCTCGCAAAACAGGACTTAATAACCTTACTTGATATGTACCATGTCCTTCAAGTAAACTCCTTCCCACACCATGAAACACGACTTCATGATTCCTGAGGTTGTGAGTCACAGAGCAAAACTGCTACTTACTGCAAAACTTTTCTTCCCTGGATGAAAATGTCTGTGTGTGTGTGTGTGTGTGTGTGTGTGTGTGTGTGTGTGTGTGTGTGTGTGTGTGTGTGTGTGTGTGTGTGTGTGTGTGTGTGTGTGTGTGTGAAAATTTTAAAGAAATCATTAAATCATCAAATCACTTTGAATCCAGCACATAATATGAGTTAATGTATCTGCAAAAATGTATTTAATTGTTTTCTGAAGATAAACAGAAAATTCAAACATATGCACATGTGTCTTCGGCGGAAACCAGATAATCTGAATAAATGTTTGTTATATTAACAGTTCTTCTGGTTTTTAAAAGGCTAGATTAGTAAATCATGATGAAATTTTGAAGTTAAATTCTCCATTTCCCAAAGTCATGGCAGTGCAGATTTATGTCCAGATTTAAAAGATCCCCAAACCAGCCTTTGAAGTTCTCATTGAAATCTTCTGCCAAGGACAAGTGTTTGAGTGTATATTTCTGTAAGCATGTGCATGTGTGTCTGTAGCCCTTTTTTAATTTCATGACAAAATATTGACCGACTCAAGCACAGTTTACTTTATGTGTATGCTAAGTCCATTACACAATATACAACATATAAGAAAATAAAGGAAAAGCTCTATGTTTAATCAGATTTTCCAGTTTTCTGTTATCCCTTATTAATGTCTGGTTAAATGTATTATTGTCCTCGTGCATGTAAATCTTCAATTAGTCCATGTTTCAAACTAGAAGTTCAGCAAATCTTCAACTTAGCATACAGTAATACATTTTTGGGATGAAGCAGGCTTGCCATGCAGCTGTGTTCAGTCGTCCCCCGCCCAGCTCCTCTGCCTCCTCCCTCTATCCCCTCCATCCCTTCCTCTCACGTGGATGCAGCAGGAGCAGCATGAGGGGGATCGTAAAAAAAAAAAAAAAGGCTCATCACTTCTTTACTGGGGCAGATGTGCCTGTTTATACCCTGTTTCTGCTCTATCTGCACATCCCTTCTTTCATCTCACATATTGATGTTAAATCCCTGTGACAGCATTTCCTGAAGTATGTCAATTTGCTTTTTAGATTTGTTTTGTTTTTATTTTTGTTTCTCTTGTTGGTTCAGTCAGGGTCTTCACCTCCTTTCCCCTACATAGTTTTTTTTTTCATCTTCTTCAGACCTGCCATCACACAGAAGACTCAAACACTTTTGCCTTTCTGCGAGTGAATGCCTACCTAAGCATAGACTGTCAGAGCTTTCCTTCATCCCTGAGGTAAATTGTGTCTCATCCATATTTCCTTTTGTCTAGTGGAGCATACATTTAGACAAAACTGAAGATTTATTCATATTATTGAATCGGTAGTTGCCCCAAAACACTGTTTTACATGAGCAATTTTGTGGTTTAAAGGGCTGGACATGGTCTCTTAAACCAATTTGAATCTATTCCCGAATGGGACAAATTCTGCAGACTATAGCTATCTCAAAGGAATCCTTTATTGTATTTCCACATGGATTCCCATTTTTAAATACTCTTTTGTTCCGTGAATTTGTGTGATTTTTAAACACATAAAATAAAGTACTGTATATTTGTTTGCACTAAGAAAAATTTTTTTTTTTGGTGAAAAACAATACATAATTCCCAACACATAAAAGTACTATCTCAATTGATATGTCATCCCAATGAATATAACAGCAACAGCTCTGGATCCCTTCAGTCTGGAGAGGATTGCTGGTGTTATTCAATCCCATTCCTCTCGCTTCCCTTTCTCACTCAGTATTAAGTCCTGCACACTGCCCAAAATAGCCATGGGCTCTCCTTTGGGACCTACAACAGAGCTTTTCTGTAATAATCTGTGTGTGAGAGAGATGGAGATTGTGTGAATGCCCTTGCAAAACTCTCAGCAGAGTGAGTCCCTGGCTATCGATAGGTAAAGCTATTTGATTCATGTTTTAAACGCTTTAATGAAACATTAAATCATGGATATTCATCAGATTTGGTTTCTTTCAAGGGCCTTGGATTTCATTTCATTATCCAAAAATATTTTTAACTATTTGGCATATCTTTAAGGTAATAAAAACGAAAAACATCAACTGTCATCCGCTTTTTAGCAGCTGCTTGAGAAACATTAGACCTGCAGCTGTAACCTGTTGGGGAAACAATTCACTTTTTTCTATTTACATTGAAATGCTCTGGGGGATTTAGGGACACTATGGGTATATTAATGAGGCCCCCAGTGCTGCTGTTTTGTGTGCATGAATTAGTTGCATGACATAAAATGTTACCATATCAGCAGAGGCAGACAGAGGCCCTGACAGGAGAAAACAACAATGACAGCGGAAAAGAGAAGAAGAAAAATGTTGGACAACAATACCAGATGGTGGAGTGGAGGCCAAAAAGTAAGAAAACCATACAGTCACATATCACATATACATACATATAAACAGCATATAAATATATATATATATATATACATATATATATATATATATATATATATATATATATATATATATATATATATATATATATATATATATATATATATATATATATATATATATATATATATATATATATATATATTACATCATAGGGAATATGTAAGAACACTTTTGCACTTTGAATTTGTGTGGTTTTTAAACACATAAAATAAAGTACTGCATATGTGTGTTTTCATAATTATGGCAAAGTCAGTACTAGAGATGGCCTGTGAAGAACTGGTGACTTGTCCAGGGTGTTCCCTGTATCTCACTCAATGATTGCTGGGTTAGGCTCCATTTTCCCTGTGACCTTGAACTGGATTAAGCAATATTAAAAAAAAAAGAATGAATGAATGAATGAATGAATGAAAAGTAAATATATCAGAACTTTTAAGATTATGTGTGAACTGCCTTTAAGCATAAAAGTGCTGTATGTAAAATGTTTCCTCAAGTCCACTTTGTCTGCAGTTTGGCTAATGAAACTTTTCACATTGGAATCTGCACAAAAGTGATGACTTTGACTTCAGCAATATGGCAGGGTTTCCCCAGGCATGGGGCAACAGGACAGTCAGAGTGAGAAACGAACTGCAGACAGAAAGACAGTTAGATAGAGAATGGATAGAGGTCAGTGTGGCCACCAGCTGGTGGGGATGAATAGACTATTATACTGAACAGAGAGCAGCAGATGGTTGGTCAGCACACTGATGTATTTGCACACAGACAAAATTTAGACATGCACATGACCACAACAGAAAATAATCTGCTGGCTGAGACAAAATATTTACTAAATACAGCACTGTTTACAAAGAAATTGGAACAATAAGAGAAACTACAACTGAAGTAGAATCAGAACCATTTTAACAATAATTTACTTATCAAAATTATGCAATTGCAAAATATGAAGTGTTTTTATTTATTTATTTATTTATTTATTTATTTATTTATTTAAAGCTATTTCCAGTTTGGTGCCAGTCAAAGAACAGAGGAGAACAACACAATCTAAATAAACAAAGAATAAATAAATAATGGAAATAATTATTTATATTTAATTGAGTGAAAAGAAGAGCCACTACTTCTGTGTGGTGGTCTTAAAAACAGTGCATCACATTGAGGGGCATTAAATACTGAGATCAGGTCAGCATTTAATAAACAAATCTGTGAGTTGTTTAGCATTTGAACGTTATGTTGTAAAGAGTTTGGTGATGTAATTAGTGCAGTACCACACATAAACCTCAGACAAACCACATCTTTATGGACAAGGCCCAAAAACAATAGATTGAAGCTGTAATGTCAGTGCAGTCATTCAATAAGAGTAGATGTGATTCTGGAGTTGATATATATATATATATATATATATATATATATATATATATATATATATATATATATATATATATATACATATAATGTATAATGTATATTTATAATGTATATTGCATATTACATTCTATCTTAATAAGAAACATAGTTCATGAAAAATTTGTCTCATCTTTTAACTTGTTTGTAGAGATATTCCCAGAATGAAATTAAGCAAAGAACATTTTAGGTTCCACTTAACCATCAATGCACTTCAAGTGTTTGCCTTTGTTGATGTAGCAAACCTGTAAATTAATTTACTTAGAATTAACAGTTAGAAATACAAAATATAATACATTCAATATTCCAAAACATCACCCAACAAAACAAGATACACCCTTTGCCCTCTTTCACAAACACGTACACACACGAACACGCAGTGACCCATTTGGTAAGAAGCTTACAATGGCCACCCACTGACAGCATGGTATCCACACATTATGCAACGATGCAATATTCAATACATAACATTCACCTACACTAAGTTTCTGTTGTATGGAACTCTTCTCTGTGAGCCCTTCATATTGATTGAGTTTGCCTTTTGGGTTTCATACACAAAAACATTTAAATGTTTTTTGTCATATTATATTATATTATATTATATTATATTATATTATATTATATTATATTATATTATATTATATTATATTATATTATATTATATTATATTATATTATATTATATTATATTATATTATATTATATTATATTATATCCTATTCTATTCTATATCTCTACAAGCAAGAAATCAAACAATAGGGGACATCATGGATAAGTTTAACTGTTGCGAGTCCAGTTGGATGCAGGTGTTGCCATGCAGTGCTGAAGCAAAGCTATTTTTTCAGCAATCTCATGTTGATCTATATAAGCCAACTCTCAGGTTTCTCTCAGGTTTTTATGCAGTTATAGTTCCTTTTAATCTTTTGAATAAGGGAAAAGGTTTTACTGACCATGTTATGTCCCTTTAGCGAGCAACTTTTTTCTAACACTGACTGTTCTGTCAACTGTGGTCAGCATTTCTCTGTAGCGGAAATTAACTACATGCATCTAATCAAGTTCATTGCTTAAATACAATTTACATATGATATGTCATCATTTCAGTGTTGTCCTTTCAGAATTGTCCTTTTTTACTCCATTTAGTGATTTGTTACTTAAAATATTACAGATTTTAAACAATCAATTATGCATATAATAAGCTTTTATTTAAAGGACAGAGTAAAAAAAAAAAAAAAAAAAAAGCAAGTGATGAAGTAAAAGACAGCCCCAAGAATTATGAGGTCACAGTGCACAATTTCCTGCATAAACTAGAAAAGCACTCAGAGCACAAACCTCCACCAAGGCCTTTAAAAAGTTCCCGGATCCAAACTGTGACCTGGATTACCACCAAAATCAAATCAGTTCTTCCTTTTTACATTTCCAACAACTCCATAAAATCATGAAAATCCATCCACAACTATTTGAGTTATCTTGAACACAAACAGAAAAACAGATAAACGAACAGATTAATGTCTGTAAAAAAAAAGTAAAAAAAAGTTCTTCATTTTTTATTCCCAGAGTGAAATTGATATTTGTAATATCAGCAAGCTTATGTGTGGAGTTAAAAAAAATCAACAAGGACTGAATATCTTCCTTTTAGAACATTTTAATATGTTTCAATAATCCTTTTGTTTTGTTTTTGTTTGTTTGTTTGTATGTTTTGTTTTTGTTTTGTTTTGTTTTAGTTTGTTTTGTTTTTTTTTGTTTTTTTACAAACTCCACATTTGAGCTTTGTAATATAAGGTTATCAAAACTTGAACATTACCTAATTCAGAAGGAACAATAGAAAGTGTTGGTAGCTTGTGTTACCTTTGCCACATTTTCTAAGGAGAGATGTAACCACATCATGTGGTCATCATTCTCTAAAACTTAAGATGAGCACAAAATGTGCTGACACAAACTCATAAACAGCATCCGTGCATGAGTCATGTCTGTTGCTAGATGAAAGGTGAAAAAAAAAAAATTGATTCACTATGGCCTCACAGCAAGATGGTTGTTGGTTCAATCCTTGGATGGGGCAAGGTGTGGTCAGTGGCCTTTCTGTGTGGAGTTTGCATGTTCTCCCTGTGTACACATGGGTTTGCTCCAGGTACTCTGGCTTCCTCCCACATGTTAGGTTGATCAGGTACTCTAAATTTCTCCACAGGAGTGAGTGTGAGCATGAGTCATTGTTCATCTCTGTGTAGCCCTGTGATGGACTAGTGAGTTGTCCAGGGTGTACCCTGCCTTTCATCCTAAGACTGCTGGGATAGGTTTCAGCTTCCCTGTGACCCTGAATTGGATTAAGCTTTTAGGAAAATAAATTAGTGTTTCAGATTTAATTTAATATCAAGATATACTGTATATATATATATATATATATATATATATATATATCTTGCTTAACAGTTAACATGTGGTAAATATTGCTGCGACTTTTAGTCACATTCAACTGTGTTCTGGTTTATATTTTGCTGATTTGAACTGTGAAATGCTGAAATTAGTTCAGAGAACAATGTGATCCATAAAGATGGTGTCACTGACAGCAAGATTGGACCTGCTCCAATTATAAAGAAACCGACAACAGAATTCTATTAAAAATTTTAGCTAATTTTTTTTTTTTGAATAGTTTTCTGAAACCTAAAATAAAACTAAGTGTCTTACACATTTTTAAATTGTTTTTGCATTTGTCATATTGACTACAAGCTTGATACTTCCACAAACAAATGCCGAAGTCAGAGGGTGATAAATACATTTGTCCTTGCCAGGAAGATCTGATGTTGACTCCTATGTGAGACCCTTATTGTTAATCTTGAACTCTCACTCTGTTTGAGACAAACTGATTACAGGCACTTCTTGGTGGCATTTATTTCTTAGAAATCAGCTGCCTGTAATTGACTGGTGTCATGGAATCAGATGGTATAAATACTTTTCCTTGATGAGATATATTCTTAAAGGATAAAAGGTCATAAAAACTGGCCACTGCAGCAGAAATGCTTTATGTTATATATTTACTGTGTAAATGACCTCTATAAAGCACATATAGACACCATGGCGCTTACAATGAAAAGCAGAAATAATATCAAACACCTTTTTTTATTCCAGACTTTGTTCTTCTGACCAAATCTGTATGTAATTTTTTATTAATGAGTCTTGCAGTTGAGTCAAAGATTGTCGTTTGCAAGTAAGGAACTTCCACCATAAAGCAAGATAATATAAATGCAGAAAAATGGATATTTATTAGTTTGTTTGTCTTCTATTACAAATATTTTCACAAAACCATAAAAAGTTATTCAACAAACACCACACTGAGTAAAATTTGTGGTTACCCTTAAGTCTAACTACACAGAAAGCATACTTGATATCACTCAGTAATACACTACCAGGAATCAATGAACAGCCTTTCAAGCAGGGATCGTTCATCCTGGTCCCAGAGGCCCGGTGTCCTGTGGGTTTTAGAACTTTCCACTCCACAACACATCTGACTCAATTCAGTGGGTCATTAGCAATCTTGTGCAGAGCTCAAAATCTAATTCTGCCCAGGTCTGAGTCTGAACCAGGTGTGTTGTAGCAAGAAAACTTCTATTACCTGCACGACACCTGTCCTCGGGAACCAGATTGAGGATCTCTGGTCTAAAGCCTTCCTCAAGGCAACAAAAGCAAATGTTTTCCCCAGAGAGGGGAGTCCATTAAAAGCTCTGGAAATACTTGACATAAGTTAATGCTGTATATGTTTGTTTCTAGGGTCAAAAGACTGCTCTTAAAAGAAAATACCATGACCCCTCATGAAGATCAGGAAAAAGCACATCTGAAGCCAATACAATCAGTTTAATAAAATCAAGATTATATAGAACATAGAAAATAGTTATATATGAATAGTTCTTGAAAGAAATGTCTGAAACCCAGTACTGCAACAACAATGGCCTCATTCAACTACTTTGACTAAGTAGGTCACTTCTGGACGGAAGAGGGGGTCATTATCACTCCATGATAAATTATTATTCACTGTGAGCTATTGCTCATACAAATGATGTTAGCAACACTCTTTACAGAACAACATGTATGTGTGGAGCGTGTAGGGCAAACTACACCCATCCATCCAATTCATTTCTCACCTCTTCCTGTTCAGGGTTGCAAGAGTGCTGGAGCCGGTTCCAGCAGATTCAGGCATGAATTGAGGTGTACCATGGACAGGTCCTCAGTCCTTAATAAGACAGCCAGATACAAATAAGACTACCGTCATTTCTGGTTAGAAGCACTGTTTACAATTCCATTCATGTTTTTGGCCTTCAGGAGGTCAGAGCACCTGGAAAAAAAACCTTGCAAGGACAAGAGGAATGTGTGAACACACAGAGAGGACAAAACAATCTCATTTCAAACAGTCATACTGCCCAAATGAAAAACCCTGACACGAGTCTTTGTTTTTTCCTAAACTAGACAAAACATTTTAAAGGTAAAATCATTTTAACTACTTTGATAAGTGTGGTACCTCTAGGACCAGATGCAACAACCAAACAACATAACACAAGCTCCATCATGTTTTCCATGCAGAAGAAGAAAATCTCCAATAGATGAATACATCTTATCCCCAGGTTGCTCTAACCAGCATTCCATGTCATGGAAAAATGGCCATAGAACATCTCTGAGGGGCTGTGGCTCATCTCTGAGCATTTTTAAAGAACAGAAATCTTCTGTCATTGTGTCATTGTTTGTTGTTCTCCTCAGCTTTTATGTTTACTGTGGTCTCCTGTCAACCGGGTGTGTTTTTTCTATTTTCTTGTTCTTTTTCTTTCTTTCTTTCTTTTATTGTGTTTTGCTCCAACCAGCATATATATATATATATATATATATATATATATATATATATATATATATATATATATATATATATATATATATATATATATATATATATATATGAGGTTCAAATTGTGTAAGTATATATTAAATCAATATGTCACTGAGAGAAAATGGGGTGGATATTACCATATGGGTGGAAATGAGCTGTGCTCTCACAGTGCTTTTCTAGTTTCTTATTAGGTAACTCCAGCTTTAGATTTTTATTCTTTATATTCATTCATTTTAAATTGTCAAGTCGAAAATCCACAGATTTGGTCAAATACGTGGATCATAGTTACAAATTATTTAAAAATGTACATCAGCATTTCAAGCACCGTGTGCAACCTTTCTGTCACTGTTCAGACATGAAACATCCTATCTACTTCCCTTTCTGCCCAGTAACCATTTCCAGTCGGAGCAGCGTGTCCTCAGCCAGGCAGTGACATCATTCCCCTTTCACCCAGTTCTCTGAAGGCTGCAGCGCGAGGTAACTCGCGGTCAAACCGTGATGCCTTCAAGTTCTCATCCAAACTTCCTACAATCAAAGTACCAATGCAAGAGCTCCATCCAATAGAAACTTATAGTAAGTGATGTAAACGTAAATCTGTTTTTAATTTTTATTTTTGCGTGGGGTTTGTTTTACATGAATCAAATCAGTCCATCCGTATCCATCCGTATGGTATTTAATCCACTTATAATTTGATTGGATGATGAAGTTAATACTTTTTGATTAGTTAAACATCATTTTGATCATATAAAAAGGCGATGCACTACAGTTTGGCTTTGTAGCCTAATGTGTACCACACATTTGTATTTTTACTACACATTTGTATTTTTACTACCTTGCTCAGTTGAAATGTTATCAGTCATCATAAAAAGCTAAGACAGTCTGCAAGAGTGGCTGAGGCCTCAAAACAACCGCATCATAACCTACAACCCCAAAATGTATTCGAGTTTAGCACAATTATTTTAACTTTATTTTTTCTTCACATAGACATATTTCTCTAATGTGTTGGTTATGCATCGTGTCCACATTTCCGGCAACACGCGAATGACCCACAAGTCGCGACGTTGCAAGAAAGAGGCTGATGATGTATTTACCACTCATCAAGCTGTCTTCTGCCAGATTTTAGAAGAAAAGCTTTGATGATTGATTAAATTCCTGTTGCATTAACCGTTTTATAAGAATAAATAAAGAAAATGCAATAATACGCGCGAGTTTTGCTTCAGTTCATATCGCTTTTTCAAAAGGAGGGCATCAAAACAGTTGAAGTGAGATACACACTAACAGCTTTTTTCCTTTTTTTTTTTTTTTAGGTTCTCGTTTTGTTTACCGAACAGATGTGGCACATTTTTGCAGCAGAGTTAAATATAGGTAATGTGTCCACCATCCCCCTCCATCAGCGCTGGGGTTACTATCGGACAAATCTCTCCTCCTCCTTCATTTTCGATGGCGAGGTTACTATCGGTCAAAATCTTCCATTCTCCCCCTCTTCCTTTCATTATTCCTGCTTGTCTACCATATCTTATGGCAGGAGGATGGTTTTCTGGACTGCAGGCTACAGTAAGAATGTGAAACATGCTGCTTAATTCCTGTTGTATTGCTTCCCACTGGGTTACACTCGGTCAAAGGGAAAACGAGGAGGCTCACACAGCTTTCACCCTATATGAAGGAAACAGGCAGATATTTTTTTGCATTGTGAGTAAAGTCCCCTTTTCAGAATTGTTGTCAGTCAAACAAGTACCTTTCCAGGATAAACTGTGAAGTCTTATTTCTCTAAAGAGATTACAGATTCTCATCAGATTACAGGTCCTTATTGTTTATCCTTTTACGAGTCAAATCTCAGATTTTCTTACTGTAAAAAGACAGGTCTACAGAAAAAGCTATTAGTCACTTATTTGGTGGGATCGCCTGCCTCGACATTGGCTACTGAATTCATACAGACTGCATGGCTGGGTTTGTGGGTTTTATAAGGAATTCCTATTCGCTGCATAAGTGGCCTACTTTAACTTGTAGGCCACTTATGACTGTCAAACTTGTCAGTTTAACAATCAGAAATTTAATTTGTCATATAAGAGATGGTCTCCATGAGATTAAATGAGAAACCAGAAATGGAACACAGATTAAGCACCTCCATCTTGCAGCTGCAGAGTTGCCTGTAATTTAGTGGAGCAACTGCAATGTGTTTGTGCAACCAGGATTTATGGCATCTAGTTTTGTTTGGAAGCCGGTCTGAGACCAGCAGCAGTGTGCTGAAGGAACCTGGAGTTCACATTTCACAAAACACTGAAAGCATAACAGTTCAGGAGAAGATTCATTCATTCATTCATTTTCCGAACCGCTTATTCCAATTCAGGGTTGCAGGGAAGCTGGAGCCTATCCCAGCTGGCTTTGGGCGACAGGCAGGGTACACCCTGGACAGCTCGCCAGTCCATCGCAGGGCCACACAGAGAGACGAACAACCACACTCATGCTCACACTCACACTCACTCCTAGGGGCAATTTAGAGTAACCAATTAACCTATCATGCATGTCTTTGGATGGTGGGAGGAAGCCGGAGTACCCGGAGAGAACCCACGCATACACGGGGAGAACATGCAAACTCCACACAGAAAGGCCACTGACCAAACCAGCCAAGGATCAAACCAGTGACCTTCTTGCTATGAGGCCACAGTGCTAACCACTGCGCCACCGTGCAGCCCCGTCAGGAGAAGATATTAAAGATAAAACTTTCTTTCTTTCTTTCTTTCTTTCTTTCTTTCTTTCACACACAGATCTTCTTTATTCAAGATAACTTCACTCAACTTCATTTTTAAAGCCCTTTAAAACAGCCACTATTGGAACAAAGAGCTGTACATAGTGGACAAAGCAACACAACGTGGGAATCAATAGTGGAAAAAAAAAAACAACACAGTCAAAAACAAAATTACCTATCTTTTTGTTTTTAAATTATTTGTTGGACATAAACTCCATTAGAAAGTCATATTCTTAATCTGGAGGAGGCATTGTTTTGTTTTTTTTTGTCAGCATTGTGGTTAGGGGTAGTCATAGCTGACATGGTTTTCCACAAGTTGCTGACATTTGTTTGTTGAAATGTATACTGGTCTTTAGTACAGAATTCCTTCACTTAGTTACAAGATACTTGAGGATTATCCTTGCATGCTTTCAGTCACTGATGGAGTGGGTAATGACAGTCATGTAAAAACATCTTTAACTTCCTAAAAAACCTATCTTTTAAACCTCTCTGTATTTATATACTGTAGCTTTGTTTCAGCTGTTACATGCTCCTAAGTTATTGAAGTTAAATTTTCAATCTAATTATGATACCAAAAGATTATAGCAGATACTTTATTGACATCTTTAGCTTCTTATAGGCTTCTTTTCCCTTGTGGCTGGATTCAGGGTCAGACCTGGCCAGTTTGTGGCCAGGAGACCACCTGGGAATACCAGGTGCTCTGAGCTTCGGGGAGCACGGTGGCATACTAGATAGCACTGTAGCCTCCCAGCCAAAAGGTCTATGGTTTGGGCCTTGGCTGGGGGAGGCTTGAACAGTGGTCTTTCTGTGCTGAATGTGCATGTTCTTCCTGTGAGTGCAATGATTTTCACTGGGTTCTCTGGCTTCCTCTCTCCATGGAAAGACATACATGTTTGGTCACTTGATCACTCTAAATTCTCTCCAGGAATGAATGTGAGTGTGAGTGGTTTTTTGTCCATTTGATGGCTCTGCATTGGACTAGCGACCTGTCTCTCCCTGCCTCTTGCCTCCATACTTCTGAATGCTACAGACACCCCATCCAAAACCCACTAGTGGCATCAAAAATAAATGGATACTGATGATAATAATAAACCCTCTGACCAAAGGTTTTAAGCAGGTTTCTCCTGTCATATCTGAGAAAGATTTCAAATCTGGCTCCATAGTTCTTGGTAACTCTGAGTGATTATTTTTGTTCTTCTTTATACATAAATGACAAAAGTATCAGAGTACATACAATTTTGGGCAGTGCTATGTCAGAAGCAATGGTAACAAACTGTAAGAAAGAATTGTAGCAAAGAATAGACTGGCCATTCTTACCTCCACGACGCATATCTAATTATTTCTATATTTTACCCCAGTTTGTGCCTATAAATCCTTGTCATTTAGAAGGTACAAATCTGTTTTCTCACTTGTGCAAATTATTGATAGATGTCTAGGAGAGTTACAGATCTTTACAGTATGCTGGCGAGTTGACGGTACTGGCAAACTAGTTTGTAGCTGTGACTGGCAGCTCAGTGAACAGACATAATTCATACAATTAAGACAGAGAAATTAAACAGAGAGATCAACACAGCTATTGGGCACCGTTTGAAATTTTTAACCTCAATTTTTTGTTGGTTTCATTTAACAACGGAAAATGGTATTTTCAACTTTGTATTAACATGTCAAAGCAAAGAAAAAGTACTTTGAAAAGTACTAATAACTCTTTCCACATGGATATAGAAGTGTCATTTCTCTCAACAGCTTCGTCCAATTAAGGGTTGGAGCTGAAGACTATCCCAGCAATCATTGGACAAGGGGCCGAGTTTACCCCAGACAGGTCACAAGTCCATCACAGGGGTAACACAAAGAGACAAACAACCATCCACACTCACTTCTAGGGAAGATTTAGAGTAACCAATTAACCTAACATGCATGTCTTTGGATGGTGGGAGGAAGCCGGAGAACCTAGAGAGAACCCACGCATACACATGGAGAACATGCAAACTCCACACAGGAATGGCCACAGTTCGAGCCTCCACCCAGCTGATGCCTGAACCAGCAACCTTCTTGCTGTGAGGCCACAGTGGCAACCTTTACGCTACCTTGCAGGAGGTGTTTATAATTTTTCTTCAATGCAAAAGTAAAACAAAAAATTTCCATTTTGTCTAAAATGGTTATATGAATATTTGCAACATGTTGTTACTTAACAGCATCTTTATTACTGTCATTGACGCTGCTTCTGGCCTCTGAGGCTGGTTCTCCTTGCGAGTTTTTTACTGTAAAAAGGATGTTTTTCCTCCAGTTTTACTGACTGCTCCCTGAATGTTCAGCACAGACACTGTATTCAAGAGATGAGACAAAGCAATCTATTATTTTCTTGCACTGTTTCACTTTTTACAAATAGACTTTTTAAACATCCAACAAATAGAAAATCTAACCTTTATTTGATCTTTGTTCAAATATACTACTTTCAGCCAGAAGTGTTTCATCTAGCTGTGTGTGCAAAAAAAAAAGTGGTGGAAGTGTAAGTGATGTTTGAGCAAAGCTCCAAATTGTACCAGTGCAAATGCCAATTTCTGGAGTATCCAAAGCAAACCTTGGTCTTTATGTTGTCGCATTATTGCTTCCGCAATTCCAAGAGAATCAAAAGAGCTTTAAGATCTTGAGAGGCTTTTTATTTAATGATCCCAACAGCCTCGAGTGCGTAAGCCAGCTCATGCTGTGCCAGCCATAACAAACCATTGTTCTTCAGCCAGTGGGAATAATGGATCCTGACACTCCACACATAACCACAATGAATGAGTCCTGTAGAACCCTTTACTGGAACAAGACATTTTTGTCAGTTTTCATACAGCTGACTGTTAAACTATATATTTTTTTTCCATTTCAGTGTATTTAAAAGTTGCACATTTTAGGGGTCTAGATTGATTTTTATTTTTCCATAATCAAATGTCCAGGATCAAGACATTTATGGCCTCTAGACAACCCACAAAAGATTATGCTTTTTGCTTTTCTTGTAAACGTTCTTACAAATGCTGTTGTTTATGTAGTTTGTGTATCCTTTTCACTCAGAAAACATGCGGATGAAATATAATATGCTCTCCTTACTCAGCAGTGTGAAACATTTTAACAGTAGAGTACGAGAACTACTCGCTATATCCATAAAGTTACATGTATGAATGCAACTCAGTCACTATGTCATGATTAAATGAGAAGTCACTCGCTACAGTGTGTTGCTGGTAACAGTACCGATGTTACAGCTACTAAACTTTGGCCCACTTCTTCATGAGAAAACTAACAAAAGAAAGAAAAAAGTTGTAGAATACTTTCAGTGTGGGTGATTATCATCCATTTTTATTGATGTTGGCAGTTATGGGGATTCTTTGATGGATTAAGTAACTAATCTCTCTGAATGAGGATCTTGTTTTAGTTTAAGCCCATGCTGTGAGACCTTACTGTACCCCATCCACACAGGGGGGAGAGCACTTACAATTGACCCACTCTGATTATCCTTTCATATATCTTGTTTGAGCTGTCAGTACCTAGATCTTAAAATGCTGTAGAAATAAAAAAGAGGAAGAAATTAAAATGAAAATGCCATGTTTTTGTTTTAATTTTTGTTTTGTTTATTTTTTCTAAAGTCAAGTCATTTGAAATCGACAGGATTGTGATGGGCGTGGACAGATTCTGAGGTTTAGTCAGTCAAGACTAATTAGAGTACACAAGGCCATACACTTTGTGTAAAAGTCGGACTTTGTTTAATTGAAGTAGTGTTTTTTGATTACACACAATAATAATGATAATAATATTTATATTTGCTCTTCCAGTTACAATGCCTGGCATTTTACTGCATAAAAAAGAGAAGGAACCCTGTGGAATCTTATCCAACAGTACATGCAGTCTGAAATGAACAATAATCAAACCGTTAAGCCATCCAACATCCACTGTTTTAAATTCAAACTAATTACAGTCTTCACCAAAGACAGCAGAATGAAAGACAGTAGAGACAGACACCTCTAAATATAAGTGCTGAATGGCCCTTGTGTATTTTGAATATAAAAGCAAGTGACCTGGATCAAGCATCAGTTCTTTTTCTCAAACATTAATAAAGACTGATCATTAAACAAATATGGAGGTGAAACGCCAGCAGGTGAGGCTCAAACAGGCTCATGTTGTGAAGCAGTGTTTGTGATGTGATTCCCAGCTCCTGTCGCCCACATGCCTAAATGTGCAATGGCTCTGACACCGAGGCGAGTGAATGAACAGCTCAGATGTTGTGTGTGTGTATGGTAGAAAATAAGCCAAAAATGTTGAATCACATTAATTGCAACTTGCATTTCTCAGTTCTACGTTTCTACTTGCAAAATAAGCATAACATGCAGCCAGCAAGCAGCACAACCAGCATTGTTCCATTAAATGCATATGTGACCTGTTTTGAATGGCCAGACACTGTTAAAGTATAACACTAGGAGCACTTCTTTGACTTTGTACTCTTTTTCACTCCCTTAACCTTGTTTTTATTGGAACTGAAAACATCCCTTAAAATTTTGCTGACATGCTCCATTTTTATACGATTTAACATTTAGCTCTACTGTGGTTTAATTTACAAGCAGCCTAACACAGAACCCAAACATTAGCTTCAAACAAAAAAATGAAGTCGTCAGAGTTGCTCCTGGCAAGTGAATTGTTGAACCGTAACATGTTCTAGTTACCCAGTAAAAGCAGTTGGTCTTTATTTAATCATAATCAGTGAGCTGAAGTAGGAAATACGTCTCAGCTGAGTGCAACTTGGACTTACATCGGCTAACAGGCAGGCTTTTTCTACCATAGCAAATATTGATTTTTGTGTTATGATTATTTATTGATATTCATGCGTTTTAATTAGAGCGCTAAAGTACTCCAACGTAATAAATAGTTGTCAAATACCCCAGTTGTTAATTCACTTTGTATTGTCCTCAAATTGGTTCTATTTGATTATACGAGGATATACTATACTAGGAGTGGACTGACCTTTCCAGAATGTAGAGATGGACAAAAATGGGGAAAAAAATGGTGATGGATTACAGGAAATGGATGGATGGATGGATCCATCAATCATTACAGGGACATAAGCAAGCTATAATAAAAGACAACATATTATCAGATTTATATGCCATAACGACATGAAAATTTTGCCTTTTGTATATATATATATATATATATACAAAAGGCTAAACAACATTTTCATGTCGTTATGGCATATAAATCTGATAATATGTTGTCTTTTATTATAGCTAGCTTGTCCTCAGCCATATATATACACACATATGTGTGTGTGTATATATATATATATATATATATATATATATATATATATATATATATATATATATATATATATATACACACACGCACTCAAAAGGTATGTATCAATTCCATAATAACACTAGCGGATTATTAAGATTAAGATTATCAAATAAAATCATTCTTTGTAATAAAGGGCATAATGGCCATACTTCAATGTATGCAAACACACATTCTCATTTCAATCAATTACTTTACAGACCCCCACAGCTTGACTCCTCCACTTGCCAAATGCTTGTCAGTTAGGAAAATAATATTTCCAGCTGCACATAGAGAAAATGTGGGGTTGCTTAATTGACATACAGACAAAAATAGGGAAATGTCTTTTATTTATTTATGTTTTGTATGTAAAATATCAAATTGGAGCTCTTAAATAAGAAAACGAAATGAAAATTATTGGTCATATATCAGTGGCATGAAGGAAACAACAGTTCTTGTTAAGAACAAAGATGGCTACCTTTTAATGTTTGGGAATAAAAATATTTTTAAATTTATGTTGTAAAATAAATGAATAATTCTAAATAAATAAATGTTTTAAATAATGTCTCCGATTGAAATGTCCAATCACTTGAAGTAATTCATTATTTCCCTGTAAGATGCGGGGAACTATTATGTTAGTATTAATGAAGCTACGCCAGCTAACTATTTAAACTTTCACATTCCTAGAACTACAGGCAGAGAAGGAGGTGTTGCAGCTATTTTTAAGTCAGAATTTTTAATTAATCCTAAGCACAAAACTAACTATAAATCCTTTGAATTCCTGACATTAAATTTATCTCATCCAAAATGGAATTCAGAGAAACCGCTCCTTTTGGCATTAGTGTATCGCCCACCTGGACCTTACTCCGAGTTTCTGACCGAATTCTCTGATCTCTTGTCTGAGTTAGTGCTGACTACTGATAAGGTCATTGTACTAGGTGATTTTAATATTCATGTTGACGTTGAAAATGATAGTTTAAACATTTCCTTTAGCTCTATTCTAAACTCAATTGGGTTTTCACAAAATGTCAATGGAGCTACTCACTCTCATGGTCACACTCTTGATCTTGTTCTAACATATGGTATTGAGACTGATAAGCTCAAAGTATTTCCTCAAAACCCTGTCTTGTCCGATCACTTCTTGTTAACCTTTGAATTCACTTTATTTGATTACTCACTGACCAAAAATAAATTCTACTATAGTAGATGTTTATCAGACAATAATATTACAAAATTTAAACAATCAATTGAATAAATTTTTTCACATCTACCATGTGTTAGCATGACTGAGAGTCCCCCTTTAAGCCTTACTCCTGCTCAGATTGATCAACATGCTGATACTATAACAGCTTCAATGCGTACAACCTTGGATAATGTTGCTCCCCTAAAGAAGAAGAAATTAGGTAAGATTATGAAGGCTCCCTGGTTTAATTCCCAGCTTCGAGCTCTAAAACAGGCATCAAGGCGTTTGGAAAAAAGATGGCGTTCATCAGGACTAGAGGAGTCTCACTTAACCTGGAAAGAAAGTTTAAGCGTATACAAAAAAGCCTTACGTACGGCAAGAACAGCTTATTATTCATCATTGATAGAGGAAAACAAAAACAACCCTCGGTTTCTTTTCAGCACTGTAGCTAGGCTTACTAGGAGCCGGAGCGCTGTGGAGCCATGTATTCCTTTCTCACTTAGCTGTGATGATTTCATGTATTTTTTCAGGAATAAAATTGACACTATTAGAGATCAAATTCACAATACTCTTCCTTCTACCTATAATGTTGAGCCTGTTGTGGCCTCCGAAGCATCCTTAGAACCAGGATCTGACTTGTGTCTAAATAGTTTCTGTCCTGTCCAACCCTCTGAATTAACTAAAATAATAGCTTCATCTAAACCATCCACCTGTATCTTAGACCCTCTCCCAACGAGCCTCTTTAAGGACATTTTCCCTTTAATTAATACATCACTACTAAATCTTATCAATATGTCTTTAGTGACAGGATATGTACCACAATCATTTAAAACTGCTGTAATCAAGCCTTTACTTAAAAAGCAGTCTCTGGATCCAGAGGTGATAGCAAATTATAGACCTATATCTAACCTCCCGTTTATGTCCAAAATTCTGGAGAAAATAGTTTCAGCTCAGCTACATGCCCACCTGAGCAGAAATAATGTATGCGAGGAGTTTCAGTCAGGATTTAGAGCTCATCATAGTACTGAGACAGCATTGGTGAAAGTTACTAATGACCTTCTTATGGCCTCAGACAAAGGACTTGTGTCCGTACTTATCTTGCTTGATCTTAGTGCTGCATTTGATACAGTCGATCATAACATTCTGTTACAAAGACTAGAACAGGTGATTGGAATTACAGGTACAGCGTTAAGCTGGTTTAAATCATATTTATCTGATAGACTTCAGTTTGTTCATGTAAATGACAAGTCCTCCTCCCAAACTACAGTAAGTCATGGAGTTCCTCAAGGTTCTGTACTTGGACCAATACTCTTCACGCTATATATGCTCCCTTTAGGCAAAATTATTAGACAGCATGGAATAAACTTTCATTGTTATGCAGATGATACTCAACTATACTTATCCTTTAAACCAGATGAAACAAATCAGCCCAATAGGCTACAAAATTGTCTCATAGACATAAAGACTTGGATGTCTAGAAATTTTCTCCTCTTAAACTCAGATAAGACTGAAGTAATTCTCGTTGGATCTGAAAAACTCAGAGCAAATTTTTCCGGTTTTGTAATGAACCTGGATGGCATTACTTTAGCTTCCAGTGCTACAGTGAGAAACCTTGGAGTAATATTTGACCCTGACCTGTCCTTTGGCCCACATATTAAGCAGGTTACTAAAACAGCCTTCTTTCATTTACGTAATATAGCCAAAATTAGGGACATTCTGTCTCGGAGTGATGCAGAAAAACTGGTTCACGCTTTTGTTACTTCGAGACTAGATTACTGTAACTCTCTATTACTGGGCTGTCCTAAATATGCCCTGAAAAGCCTTCAGCTGATCCAGAATTCTGCAGCCAGAGTCCTGACCAGAACCAGCATGAGAGATCATATTTCTCCAGTTTTAGCCTCTCTTCATTGGCTGTCTGTTGAATCTAGAATAGAATTTAAAATCCTTCTCCTTACATATAAAGCCCTCCACAACCAGGCACCACTATATATCAAAGACCTCATTGTTCCTTATATACCAAGTAGAGTACTTCGTTCGCAGACTGCAGGCTTACTTGTGGTTCCTAGAGTCTCAAAGAGCCGAGCAGGAGGCAGAGCCTTTGGTTATCAGGCCCCTCTCTTATGGAATAAGCTCCCAGTTAGTGTTAGGGAAGCAGACACCCTCCCCACCTTTAAGACTAGGCTGAAGACTTATCTTTTTGATAAGTCCTATAGCTAGGGATGGTTAGCATCCCTTAGTTATGCTGCTATAGGTTTAGACTGCTGAGGGACATTTCCTGATACACTGAGCTTCTTTCTTTTTCTCTTTATCTCTTTCTTTTACCCCCCCCCCCCCCCCCCCCCCCCCCCCCCCCCCATAACAGTGTTGCATCATTAACATGTATGTCTCCTGTCTCAGCAGGTCTCCCTGGCCGGGAGTAGCAGTTCCTGTTGTCTGTTGTCTTTCTGTCCTCTTCCCCCCACACAGCAGAGGCAGATGGCTGCCTGTCCTGAGCCGGGTTCTGCCGGAGGTTTCCTTCCTGTTAAAAGGGAGTTTTTTCCTTCCCACTGTTGCCAGTGTGCTTGCTCAGGATGGGAGATTGAGTTGGACTCAACTCAATCTGTTGGTTTCCTTATATAGGCTGTTATGAATTGGCCTTCATTATGTTTTCCCTTCTGTCTGTAAAGCGTCTTGAGATGGCATTGCCGTGATTTGACGCTATATAAATAAAGTTGAATTGAATTGAATTATTAAATTGCAGGCTTCAACATTCTTGAACCTTCCAATAATTGCTAACCAGCACAGCGCTCTAATGGGGCGCTGAGGTGTAGCTGGCCCTTTAAGAAATGTTTTGCCTCCGCACGTGCTTGCCTTATATGGGAGCAGCAACAACCAGTGACCGCTAGTTACCTCTGGTGCTGCTCATCTCTGCTCCGCATTGAGCTGCTCTATAAAAGCCTGGTGGAGGAGAAAAAACAGTTTTGTCAGATACTGAGACAGAGAATCGCAGAGGAGCGCCACGTTAGAGGAGCGCAGTTTATTCACCACTTATAGTTTATTTAGGACAAGTGGATTCAATTTATGAGAAGAAGAGTGGATATACACAGCAGGATCAAGGTTGGTGACATATAAGTTCTCTTTTGACTTTTTGGGGGGATTTGTGAGTTTCTTTCTTGGACAAAGAGATGCCATTATTTTACTTTTTATTACAATAATGTCTTTATTACCCATCATCTGTAGCTGTTTTGTAGTTTAGTGTTATTTTGCTGTGGGAAAACTATTTAACCATTTTGTGTTGTAAGTGTACCGTTTTTTGTGTAATGTTATTGCTCGTTTTTCTTTGTTTCAACGTTGTAAACTTTTTCCAAAAATGCAATGCACCGAATTCATGTAATGTTTTTAAGCCTGTAGCTGTTTCAGTAGAATGACAAGTGACTTTAATGGATTTTTTTATTTTTATTTTGGCGTGTATGTTAATTTATACAGTCTGGATCGAACTAGTCTGAGAAACAGCGACAAGCTCAATATTTTAAGACGTAGCACTTCCGGTGACAAATTCAAATAATAAAAGCCCACTTGTTGCAGTATCTCTATTAATCTAAAATACAAACAGCGCGTGAACTACAAGGGTATCGTATGTTTTTCGCTGTATATTATATTTCCCCATTACCATTAGAGATAAAACCATTTGTAAGGTTTTTCATGCGATTTTGTTTTTTGCGGGTGGCGGAGGAAAGGCCTTTTTAAAGCGCACATAAGCTTATTTTGAAGAATCCTGCGTTAGACAAGTGGTGTTATTTTATCAAATTGACGCTTCCCTTGTTTAGCATCGCTTACTTGAACGACCGACAGTAACCCCAGTTCAAGAGAACAATGAAACATTAGGACAAAAAGTCACGCAATTAATTTTGACAGTCGATCACTGAACATTATTCTCAGTGCAAAACATATTCCTAATATATTTTTGAACGCACCCTTTTTTCATTTTATTTCACTGTTTAGTATTTTGCCCCATTCCTCGAGTAGTCTGCGACGAAAATTATTTTGTTTTTTTCACGTTTGTTTTTGTATGCTTGTTTTTTTTTCTTTTTCTTCTACTTGCTTTCACAGATGCTGCAACGTCAAAACAATGCTCACATTTTGTTTTTAGAAACAGATTAACGGGAAAAACCCATTAATGCAATAAACCAAAACCAAACAAAAAACCAAAACAAAACACATTTTATTGCATGCACGTTTTTTCATATTGGCAAAATTGATCTGCTTCCAATTTAGACCCGTTTTGCATTATTAATTGTCTTTCAAGTGCATGTTTTCCGAAAACAATTAAGACAATGAGGTCGCACGGGGGAAAAAAATCCTGTGTGATATAACACGTGAGCCAGGATTGATGGTAAACAAGTATAAATGAGATTTTTTTTTCTGAATGCGTTTCCCACTAGAGGCGCACTCGCTCTGCACCATTTGTACAGCTCGTCATCAGACCAGCAACCAGCTTTTCTCTGCTTGCGATCCATTTTACAAACGACGTTTGTTTCTTTTTCTTTTTCGTTTATATAATTTTACCAAACCTATCAAATTGATAAATCCCGGAGAGAAAGTCAAGGTATCAGATAGTATACCAGTATAAAGCATATATAGAATGACGATTGTTAAATTCATTGTAAATTAGCCTTTTTAAACACAAAGATCAAAGTAACAAGTTAATTTGGAAAGGAAGATCATAACGTTTTTGGTGGCTTAATGTTTTAAAATAATAATTAGGTGAGAAGAAAAGCAAGATCGTTTAAATGCATGGTAAATATGAAGGTGTGAGTTGCATACTGTAAACACTGCAGTGAGACATGGCAATATATCAGTCCTGTGGTCATTTCTGGCGTTTTGCACCTCCTGAGGTACAGGTATATTCTGTAGCTAGTTTTTAGAGAGAGAAATATGAAAACATGTTGACCACATTGTTACATCTTTTACTGTTGTTGCTAATTTTTTCGCCACTGGAAGACTGTTACAAAATAATCTCCCCGTAGGGAATAATAAAGTGTTTCTGAATCCGAAACATAATGTCCTTGCTGAATAATAAGATCTTCTTTGTAGAATAACTAAAAGGAGCAACTGCATTGTTTTAATGAGGGTCCTGCAACAAGTGCACAGCTGTTTTTCCTTGTCTTATAAAAAGCAGTTCAATGTCTACAGCTGTGCATGTTGCCATTAAATCTTGTGACTCATGGAGAAATGAGCCATACACATATACCGATGATATGCTTCGGTCACTGTCTAAATGTCTGTTGATCTCCTTTTTTTTTTTTTTTTTTTTTTTTTTTTTTTTAAATTATTATATTTGAGTGGATTTAGTTACATGTGGCCATGGAGGATTTGTGTGGTAAATCAAATTTTAAGGCAAATGTTGACAGACAAGGTGGATCAATCTTTGCAGGCCAAATATCAAAATTTTCAAGACAAAAAAAGTCCTTTCTGTGTAGCAGATCTGGATCTGCAGAGACAGGCATATCCATTAGCAAAAAAAAAGCAAAAAAAAAAAAAAAAGCAAGAATGATCAACAGAATTACAGATTTAAAAGAAGACTAAAAGACCAGTGATTCTACATATGAACATTAATCCAACAAAATTCTTCACACTCAATAGCATCAAAATATTTGAAAGTTGTGTTTAATCATAAAAAATCTGGATTAACGGCTTAATTTGGCCAGGATTTTTATGCCAGGTCAAATGATCAGGAGGTACGCTTAAACATTAGTCTGTCCTTGATGCTGCTGCTCTCATTGTGCAATCACTGTTTTTTTCTCTGAAAATTACATTCAGCATAATAAAGAGCGTGGCCTTAATTCTTCCACCGATGAAAACTAAGTTTTCCCTCTAAGCTAATCATCAAACTTGTCATCTTTTTTCTTATTTATTTGTTTTTTTTTATATTCACATGAGCATTCATGTTAGTTTTTTTTTTTTATTCATGTAAGAAGTTTATAATGAAAACATTCAAAGATGAATATTGTGCACAATATCACATCTGTACAGAGAACAGCATGCCTCATGCCAACATTCAGTCTCATTCTTGATTAGTTTAGCCTCATAACTGCTTCATGAATAAGTCTTTACTGTGTTTTTGAATGACCCGATGTCTGCAGTAGGATTACAAATTTAGCTGCTTTTCTCTTGATAACTCATGTTTGATCTGTGGGGTTTCCAGGTTTTGTACTTTTCAGATAACGGATGCCTTGCTGGTCTGATCGGGGCATGTTACATAATGGGACTTTTGAATCCGCAAATAGAATAAACAAATAAGTAGGAAAACCTCCGCAAGTCACTCATTAAGTAAAAGTCATAAAGTTGCTGACTAATCAGTGGGCTGTTTTGTCCCGATTAAACAAAGGCAAAACAAGGTACTACAGTTGGTTTTTTTTTCTTTTTACCATTTACATGAAAATGCCGTTTTGTGTGCTATTCTAAGGCAGCAACTGCGTTAAATTTGCAATGCAAACAGAATCAACAACAACGTTCACCACTTGACAGTTGCCCCCCAAGAGTAGCTTGACCTTTGGACAGATGAGTCAACGAGATGCGGACGTGAATATGTAGGCGTTAGCAGCCTTCTTCAGTCAGCATTTGGTGTCATTTGCTGAGTGTTGCTGTGACTTTAGCTGGTCTGCATTTGAGACACTTTTGTTGAACAGGTGAACTATGATAGTTTGTAATCAGTGGAAATTCTTTATTTCTTGTGATATTCATTGAACTTAGCCACTAATGATTTATTTCAGCATAACTTAGGCAGTCAGGTAATGATTGCTAGGTGTTTTTGTTGGTTTTTTCTTTTTCATGTTTTAGTTTACTTGAAGTTCTGAATCCTAAAAAAGAAGTCCTCTGACTCTACTTTGTGTTTTTTCATTTCCTACTGGGATAAGATCAGGTGATGCTATTGCCAAATTTGGTCCAGTTGCATGTCAGTGGTGGTTGGATGTGGCTTGATGCAGCCACTACCTGTTCTGCTTTCAAATCAACTCTGTTGATGAGAACTGCTATTTCGTCAGCTACAGGTTATTGTGGGTTTTTTTTCCCAGCTAGATGGTAGAGAGTTGGCTTGGTCAGTCTTCAGTTCATTTTTTTATACTAAAGCATATTGTAGACCAAAGCCTTATTTGGTGACTATGTCTCATGTATATGCATGGTGGTTGCTGTCACTGACCTGCTCTTTTTGGGTTTTCAGTGAGGAACGGGGGCTGGGAAGACGGGAACATGGCAGTCTCCACTCAGCTGGGTTTACTGCTGTGGAAGAACTTCACTTACCGAAGGAGACAGACTGTAAGTGAGAGTGCTTATTAAATATTTTTCATACTAAATCCTTATAAATGGTATATTTTATCAATGACATTGTTTTGCAGTATTTTGTGTTGGGTTTTTTTTATTTGTTTTTGTTTTGTTTATTTTTTTAATAAAATGCTGTCCTCAAACCATTCACTCTTTCCTTTTCATATGTAGCATTGATAACAATGCAATGTCCAATGAGCATCTTGAATTTAAAAGTTTTACAATTCATTTACTATGAGTCTATCAAAGATGTGATGTTGACTCATTTATATGTCAGATCTGCATCTTAGTCACTATCTTGTGTTGGTTGATGCCCACATACTCAAACATATGCAAATGAAATTCAGTCTGGAACTATGGGATAGTACTTCTTTATAAGTGGGGACACACTGCATACAATAAAGCCATTTGTCCATCAAGAAGCCACAGCTCTTCAGTGTGGCGGCTGTGGCTGCTTCACTCAGTCCATTTACTTCCAACAAAGGGATACAGTGCATTTTCTAAGGCATGAGCTTTGTTCTTTATCCCCCACACTGCTTGTCTGCCATGCTGTTTCAAGCTGAGACAGAGGCAGCCGAAGCTCAGAGGCCATATGGAGCAGATGGAAAAACCCATAGTCCTTTAAACCACCAGACCTCTTTCTCTCTGTCTCTCCGTATTAACCCATATACCTTACGGAGACTTTGTACAGGCTCATGGTGAAATTACGTTTTACTAAGGAAAACAACCACCAGCCCCGTTTATGCCTACGTCCATGCAAAACGACATTCCTCTTCTAATACACCACAGTTAGTCTGGAGTGAACTTTTTACATTAAAAAGTGAATGGTTAATAAATATATGACTTCTTTAGGATGAATAAGTTAAAGATTGTGTGTGCTCTTTGTCCTAAAAATGCTGGAGTACCTTCAGTAACAATGCCATCTGTTTTAGATCCAGCTGCTGATTGAGATCATCTGGCCCCTGTTCATCTTTTTCATCCTGATATCAGTCCGTATACATTATCCACCTTATGAACAACATGAATGTAAGTTGCTTTTTCTTTGTTACTTTTGACTGCAAATAGATTATTTGCTGTTATTTTTGGTAATTGTGTTGGTTTTCTGACTTTTACTGATGATCCTTAGATACAGAGATTGCTGGTTATTCTTTTGTCCTTATATCTAGTCTTGTTTTAGGTCAAGCATTTGATGTTTAGTTCTTAGAAAGTTCAACATATTAGTCATCCAAGGTTTGTGTTGTTGACACAGGGGGGTCTATTGGATTGGTCAATATTTGTTGGAACTATGTCAATTTGCAAAAGGACCTTCAGTTTCTAGAAATGGGCGTTACAGTGTCGTTCAACATTGCAGCTGGTTGCACAACGTTTGCCACATCACAACCCACTTAAATTGGCACTTGGAAATTCAAAGGGCACCAATCTTAACCAGATTTAAAATATTTAACCACCTGTGTTTTTTTTCTGATTTAGATGTCTTCTGATTTTGTAAGAGTAGAAAAATTATTAGTTTTATGCTCTTGAATGTACAACTTCTTTCTTGGAACAAATGAAATGTCATGAAATTATCTCAAGCTTGAATTGAGTGGATTTGATGAACACCAACACACTTTTCCAATCTCAAACAGAACCTAGTAAACTTAAAGAAGTGTGTTATCTCCCTGACACTCCATTTATCTTATCTTTTTAGTATAATTGCTGGTCATTCTCAGTAAACGGCAGCAGCAGTAATAAAATTCACTCATAACTGTTCAGCCAGTTGTAAAAATAACGTCAGTATTTTTAATGCGTTTGCTGTATTTTCCTGCTAATAATGTGATAAAAATGTCATTATAAACATAAATTTTCTGTTTTTCTGATCTCTACGCTCATCATGACCATTCTATGCTCATTTTTCAAGGTCACTTCCCCAACAAGGCCATGCCCTCAGCTGGTACACTGCCTTGGGTGCAAGGCATCATCTGTAATGCCAACAACCCCTGCTTCCGTAATCCTACCCCTGGAGAAAGCCCTGGTGTGGTGGGAAATTTTAATGATTCCATGTGAGTAAGATTTTCCTCTTATGGATTCATTTATTATTGAAAAGAAGATTCTTTACCAAAAATAAATAAATAAGGTTCGAGCAAAACAAAGTAATGAAAAAAGCGTCTTACTCTGTTTTTCTTATGTCGGCCAACATCATCAGAATTTCACGTTTGTTCAATGATGCTAAGAAGATCCTGCTGTACAGTCAGAACGATAGGAGCTACGAAGGCTACAAAGGACTGCTGAGGGCCCTCAGGAAGCTTCAGAAGAACACTGCTCGTAAGGACACACCTTAAGTTATCTCGCTCTATATTATTTTAAGGGTTCGACTTGACCTACATCCCGGCATACAGTAAATTTTGCATTTCTCCATCATTACGTGCAGCTAGCGGCGGATGGAACGGGTGGAAAACTGTACTCCACCCTGACAATTGTTGTAGACGTAGATTTGGTAATTTGTCTTCCAGGAATGTTGCTGTTTCCTATCCTGTTTAGACAATATAGCTGATAACATACATGCTTGTTAACGTCACCATGAACTTCACAAGCATATTTAAACTTACTTCAAATATTGTTAATATTTATGACCACTTTTTAATTGAAGACAAACAATTGAGAGACTCACTGTCATGACTGCAGATGCTGGGTAGTAGACATATACATTCTTCTATATCAACAACTTGTTGATGGGCTCTACTGTGTGCCGACAGAGAAGATGAGATGGGAGTAATCCTCCTTTTTGACATGACCAAATACGCAAGGACAAATAAGCCAAGAAGAAACAAATACATGTAATGATACTATGCAAACAGTTTGGTATATAAAAAAAATAGGTCAGTCATACAGAGGAAGGCATTTCAGGACAAAGTGCAGGACCATTAAACAGCAGTGATGTAATGATGGACTTTTGTTAATTGCTGTGGTGAAATGAGCGCATCTAAATAAACTGGTTGTTTTGTTTGCTCCATTAGCATCACGTTGTAACAACGTTTCTCAGCTCAGTTACACACTGACAGAAGGACAATGTTTCATTGCAGTTGCTGCAAAAAGTGAAGTAGCATGCTCGTGTCGAGCTGGTACTTCAAAATTAAAATGAAAATAGCGGCGAGACTTGTACTTATATTCTTTTACAAGTTACAACTGAAAAGACGAGAAGCAGGGAGTGAACTTTGTTTATTTCTGGTATATCTCATACATCACATGCACCCTCTGTCCAATCAGAACCCTTCCCAACCCGCCGCTCTAAAGAGGAATTAAGTGAGGACGTGTTTCATGTAAACCTCCTTTCGGAATTAATACTTTCATGTAGGAGAATATGTTAATTCCAAATTATTTAATTCCGAATCCATTTAATTTCATCTTGTAACCGTAGACATTATCAGCTTGATTTCACATATGAGTAGATCGTAACTGTATGCTGAACATCTTGAGTCTGCTGTCACAAATTATGCAACAATGCAGGACAATAAAAGACCTTGTTTTAGCTACCGTCTGCTCTGTTAGCCCAAAGGTACAAGTCATCATGCAATGAGTTCTTCAAAGCCAAGCAAGGTTTGAGAGTAAAGTGAGGGCACACATCAGAGACACTTTGGAAAAAGTCTTATTTTCATGGATCAGTTCTGTAGTGGGATGTGTTATGTCCACTTTGAGCTTGAGTCTTTCCTCATTATCACTAGATCCCAAACAAATTATCCTCCTCTTAACTGAACTGAGCACATCGTTTCTACATCTATTTTGCTTAGTTTCTTTACTTGTATTAACGCTGTTGATGTTAATCTCTGTTGATTTCTCTACGTAGGATGGTTTGATGTTGCTCACACTTCTATTCCTTTTTGTATTTGCCTTTAATCTACAAGAGATAGTTAATCTAAGCAAACAGAGCTGCTGCCACAGCAGGGCGAAGCTTTACAGATAACAGCTTGGATCAAAGAATTGAGGATGAAGCAGCTCACGTGTTGGTTAATAATTCAGTGATTGATGGATCAGTGAATGAGATTTAAAGCGATGAGAAAAGGAAGCTGTGAAGTGTTGGTGGGGAATTTGAGCATTTTGTCATTAGATAACTTAGTAAACTGCTGTTTTTTCATGAGCAGGTGTAATGGACATCTGACTTGTTCTGGCAGAACAAGGCAGGAACCTCACAATGCAGACTGATTAAAGGAAAAAAGAGAAATTTTAGTGTTTGGGAAACTGAGAACTATCTTTAAATTTTTTACAGTATCTTAGGACAGAAGTGCTTCATAAAAGAAAAAAATATAAGGTCCTTTTGCCATTTACTTTCCCCCATTTATCTGTTTGTCTCCATGAAGACTATCATCAGACTGTCAGAGTCTGACCTTTTTAACAAATGTTTGCACCAGTTTGCACAGACTCTGACAAACAGACAAAGATAACAAACATCCGTGACTATGATGATTTCTTATCATTTAAACTCAGCTGTCAGCTTTAAACTGCCTACTTCATCCCTCCGGGTGTAATGAGGAACAAGTGGAATTAATAAAACAGTCTCAAACAAATAGCTCACACACAGTTACACACGCTCAGATTCAAACGCCATTAATCAAAATAGCCTTGAAGTCTCATCATGGAGCGATTGAGTTGTTTTAACTGTGAGAAATCGGTGAAATTTTGTCATCTTTTGTGAAATTGCTTTTTATATTCAGGTATTCATGTTGTTGTCAGACAAGCTGCTGTAGATTTTGGAATTTGTTTTTTTCACAGAAAAGTTTGATCAGGAATCACTGGTTTATGTGACACTGCTACAGGCAGTGCCAGAGCATGTTCAGACTTGCAACTATTAATGAAAGGCTAAACTGGCTCTAACTTAAAAAACAAACAAACAAAAAAAAGCAAAGATAAAAAATTTCTTATATTTTCTTACTTAAAAATGTTTTTATCTTTAATTCACTGGCTGCAGCTGTTGTTATTTCACATCTTCAGCAGCCAGTGAGTTTATAACTCAAGGGAATTAGACCAAGTGTGCGGCTAAAAAGGAAGCACTTATTTAAAAGATAAAAACAGGAAATAAAATGCAAATGGTTCACATGAGCAAGAGGATATTTGGTGTCTAAACAAAAGTCTGCTATTCTTTTGATTTCTGCAAAGTTACACCATCCAGTTTGGTGTGTCCTCAAGGGGCAATGCTGGAGCAACGCTGGGACTTCCAACTGGGACACCGATTAGACATAATTAGTGCTCCCTGGTTGTCAACCATTGAGAATTGAGGTCATATACATCCACACAATGGTTGGCAGAAGCACACAGGTACATATGTGGAGGAGTGTTTGTAATAGTGTGTATCATGCACATTCACACCAGAAAATCTACCAACAGAGCGACATTCTTGTTCAGAGCCATGAAGACGTTAAATCACCGAACGGGGTTAAAAACACGTGTCTTCTGAGCTGACAGAAACACACTGTTCTTTTTCACTTCCTCCCAAGGGGTGTTCAGTTGTACCAGAAGTGTTTCCTGTGTGTGTGTGTGTGTGTGTGTGTGTGTGTGTGTGTGTGTGAGAAAGTTTGAAAGAAAGAGGGTACGTAAAGATTTACTGATGATGAAGTGTACAGCTGAACAACAGATGTGTGATTGTGATAGAGGATATTTCACAAGAAAAACCCAATATTTTGCTGAAGTTATAAGGAGATTAGATTAATATGGAGCAGAATATGACGGAAGGAACCAATTAGAGAACTTCTGTCTTTGCAAAACAGATTCATGTTCATCATAAAGAACAGTAAAAAGATGCATAAATCAGTCCCTTTGAAGGAAAGTTCCATCAGATATCTTCACGCGCTAAAATAAAGAATACATTTACACAAATGCTATGTGCTGCATGAGCTGTTTGATGAATCTCATAGTTTACCAAAGTTTAAGGGCAGGTTTCACAACCAGCCGTCAATGGACAATTTGAAAACTATATATAAATTAATTTAAGTTTGATGACAAATGAAGTGAAGCAGAAGTAGGAGGTAGTATTTGGAGCAAAGTTTAACAACCTGTAGTAAACTCCTTCTGACCATAAAACTCAGCTGATGAGAAGCAGGAACTGTGTGTGCCTGCGTGCGTATGTGTGTTAGTGTCTATAACCACACAGCTGACTGCAGCCAGTTTCAGAAATGCTTTGACTTCTTTGGAATGCTGCAACGTACAAAGAGCTTTCAGAGTGCATGGAAAGCTTTTTTGTGTACGTCCACTTATCAAATATTCAAGCAGCAGATGTGACTTTGGGTCACTTGTTCAGTTGAAGGACTCATGTCATTTGTTGTCGATGTTTCCGAATGAGTTTGACTGAACATTCGGAGTCATCAAGTTTGCTGACCCCCAAGTGTAGCGTTGGTGTTTCTGATTGAGAACGAGGCATAGAAAGCTGGTAACATTTGTTATATTCTCTATTCTGTCTTGGTGAATTTATTCCCCAAAGAGTCCCAAAATAAAAAAAATAAAAAAATCATTGTATATCATCCTGGGATGGAACTGTATTTCTTTTTTAATTTTTTGTCTTATTTGTTATCGTATGTTTTTCTTTTCCAGGTTTCAAGCTAAAAGACTTTTTGCGAGACAACGAGACGCTTTCCCACTTTCTGCACCATAATGCATCTCTTCCTCACCATGCGCTGAAGCACATTGTTGAGGCTGATGTCAATTTAGAGAAGGTAAGGTGCAGCATTACAGCCGTGCGACTTTTTATTACTATGCATTGCAGCAGTAGGGACAATAATAGCAGTATAAAATTACATGCAGCCTCTTTGTTTTGTACTTTTCACACATCCGATAGTCATTTTCACCCCCTGGCCACGTCCGCAGCACTTGTGCATAAATCTAATGACCTTGGCTTCAGAGTCTGTGTTGGACCACAGGATTCTGCTGTAGCACAGCTAAGCTTTTAATACCCAAGAGAAAAAAACACAGCGGATGAGGGGGTGGATGGGTTTAGAGACTACTGGTCAGTGGTCCTATTCCCATCTGTCTTTTTTATGATATATATTAGGTGGATGGGAATAATGTTGCTATTTTTCCTCTCTATTCAGTAGCAGTTTGTCTTTTCTTTCAATATATTTTCCTTTATCACTCATTTTGAATTCCATACATCAATTTCACAGCATTTGTCTTCTTTTATTTGACAAGATGACCTCTTTCCCAACAACCCTCAGCACATGCTAAGTCCCAAACATGCTATTTAACATGTGGAACTTGACCTCCTCTGTTCAAATTCACCATATTTGTATAACCTCATATTGCATGTGGTGGTTTGTTCGGCCAGGTCGACATCAACAACAGCACAGCCCCTCACGTCATCCCTGCTTTGCAGCTCTTAGGCTGGAGTCACATGACTGCTCTTCTCCCTTCCCCCACATTTCTCCTCACGTGCAGACACAGAGGCTCTAAGTCAAAAACACGTTACATCATGTGATTCGGCACAGCTTCCTCCCCCCCCTCCCGTTCTCCCAGACATCAATTGATCACAGAGGCGGGCACCTTGTAGACCATGAACATCATATAAAACATTATCACAGCAGAGGAGTGAAATCTATGGCAGTCTTAAGATCGCTGAGACCTTCAGTTGTATACACAGTGAAAAGTAATGCGGGATTATTTTACAGCCATGAGAAGCTAAAAAACAGCAAACACTTAAGGATGCCTAATTGTCTGACTGATGATAAGAGGTTCCTTAAGCTCCAAACTGACCTTTATAAGCCCTAATGGGTTTTCTGGCGAAAATTGTCAGTTGTTACTCTGTGTGTGTCAGTTTATATGTATGTGTGAGCGTTTGTGTATATATAGAGTGTACAGTTTAATAGAAATTATGTCATAACAAACAACGATCCAGGACATTTAGAGACACACAAGGGAGCTCCCCTGTCTGTCAAACACACACATAAATCTAGACCGTCACAGAATAAAAGCCTCAGTGCAGCCTGCAAATGCTCTCGTGACCCTGAAAAGGACACTTTGTTACAGCTGCTTTTTTTTCTTCCAAACAATGTGTTGCCCTTTTTTTTCATAAAAAATGGAGAATGTTTTAGATAATTGATAATAACCCTAAAAAAACTCAAAAAGCAATAAGCATTTGATTCACATTTGATTCAGGCCAAAAAGTCTCTTCTGAAGATGTGCTGTTGTTTCCTAACTCATTGTTGCTCAATGATGTCTTTCTGACATCATCATCTTCTTGTTTTTTTGGTCAAATGTTAGGAATTCGTCTTGTTTTGGACAGTACAATTCAAACCCAAGTCGAGATCGACCCCCAAGGGAGCGCTGTGTTGAAACATGTTTTGTATTACTCATCACATTTTAATCGCGTTTAGAAAAAAATATCACTTTTATTTTTTTCTTTTCTTTTCTTTTCTTTACTTCTGACTATCTTTTTGTTCTAATTTGTGCTTAGTATTGTTCATATTGCCATACTAACATTTCAACTAAACTTTTTAAAAAGGAGTCTTTTTCTCCTCTCTTTGCTCGTGTCTTTCATAATAATCAGAGTCCTACTTTTTTGCTTTATTTAGGTGCTCACTAAAGGTTTTGGATTCCATCTCAGAGACCTTTGCAACACCACACCACTGGAGGAGTTCGTCCACATCGCTGATCAAAATGTGTCCCATTTGACTCAAGAAATAATCTGCAAATCATCCAACGAATGGCTGGACAAGGCTCAAAGCCACTTCCTCTCCAACCTGGACTTTCTGAAACCCATTCGAGTGAGTCTGATGAGCGAAGTCTTATGATTGTTTGTATTCTTATTTTGAACCCAGTAGAAAACATAAATAAATGAAAAATAACAATCATTCTATCATTAACTGAGATATTTTATTTTGGCAGTCAGTGGATGAGTTGATAGGTAATTGTGATAAAACAATTAAAAAAAAGTCTTTGCTGTCTCAGCAGGGAATCACAGTCAAATCCTAAACTTCACACGTGTTTTTCCTCTCCCCTCTTTTCCGTGTTCAGGGTTGCGTGTCCTGTGCATGTACGTTGCCAAACATTCCTGCCCCTTCCTGTAAAACCTATGATCTAAATATGAGTCAGGTTGTGGAAGGATGGCAAAGGTGAAAAAAACAGCATCAGAGCAGTAAACAAAAGAAGAGATATAAAAACTCCACTCTTTAAATTATAGGAAATTTGAGAGCTATTCTTTTTTTTTTTTTTTTTTTGCTATTAGAGACCACAAATGGTGATGTCTTGTCCCTGAGATTATGATAAGTGGTCTACTGAGGACTTGATTCACCCAAAAGTATACATTGTCCTTAAAAAGAGACCAAATTTGGCAAGAAATTGATGCAATAATGGAAGTTTAGGGGTTTTCTTTTTCCAGTCGTAACTAAGTAGAATATATTGTGCTAATAAGACTTCTTGCATAATTCAGTTTTTTCCGATCTTTGCCCTGCGTGTGTGCATGTTTAACCGGGACAGAGATCATCAGGAACTAAAAAAAACCAAGAGAAAACCAATCAAACTAGGAGAGAAACAGAACTTTTTCTCATTTACTAGAAGGCTGTTTTCTCTTCAGCGACACCTGCGCTTTATCAAATGTCAGACATTCCAGCAGCTGACAACTTAGTGTGACAGATGAGAACACTTGAGTGCACACAGACACACACACACACACACACACACACACACACACACACACACTGCAGCAGTCAGACAGGCAGAAACATAGGTCAAAGGCACGCGGTCAGGACTTCAGGAACATGTTACTCTTTCGTGGCAACTTGTCTCCATCTTTGACCCCAAATTGTTTTCTTCCTTTTCAGCTTCAACTTTTTATTATTATCAGCATATTATCAGCTGATATCTACATGATAATTCATTATCAGAAAATATCTTTTTTACTTTTTCAATGACAAATTTTACACAACATGCACATATTACATGTCAAACTCTTCAGCTCAGTCTCCTCTAACTCAAAATGACAAAATATAGGAAATATCATTTATATTGTTCTAGATATTTTTGTTTGTCTGGCACAACTCGCTCTAAAAATATCTGTGTCGGTTGATATCGGTATCGGAAAGTAAGAGCTGGACAAAATTAATGTATCAGATATTAGCAATACAGCCAAAGTTGAACATTCCTAGTACTAAAACATTCCTAATACTAAAATTAATAGCAGAAAGTTTTTTTTTCTCTGTATTTCTATATCTGTGGTCTTCTAAATCCATCCATAAATTGAAAAGTCTGAAACTTTGATTTGACAGAAGGACGTGAGGTTGGATCCCAAAGTTGTCCAGGAGGTCTCAGCTGCAACTGATAATCTTTTGGAAAGACTGGGATCACTGGGTGTGGAGGTAGGTTAACCACACACACACACACACACACACACACACAAAAGGAAAACCACTTCAACACAATTTAGCAGGTAAAAACAGGATTGCTTAAGTATTTAACATCAAAGTTCAGTGGTCATGTTTGTGAATAAAATCGATCCTTACCAGGAATTAGAACTCAATGATATCACTGTATCTTTTGCACGCACGGGTCGAAGTTCAAACGTGGGCTCTGAAAGTTAGGGATCATATGCCGACAACATGAGCACATCTGTTAAGACACGAATTCTTAAGTTTTTTTTCAACATTCAAATTATGTATCGTTCCTTTGGTAAAAACTGGTTGTTCTAACAATGACAGGGTGTGCTGTAATTCTGTGCTGCTGTGTGTTCATTTATTTTGTCATATTTCTACATGTATCACATTAGTTCAGCAATACACACACACATACATACATACATATATATATATATATATATATATATGTAACGTGTATATATATATATATATATATATATATATATATAGGGCTAAGATAAGCAGATTGCTAAGGCTTTGTAGTTGGATGCATAATGGCTCAAACAACAACCAGGTGCACAGTCCTTAGTGTTTTGCAAACAAGCAAAAGTATAGAATCAAAACTGTGTGTATTCACACAAATGCCTGAGCTAAGCTAATGTAACTCAGTCTGAGAGGCTGGAATGCAGTGAGAAAGGAGAGAGGCAATAGTTGGTTGTGTGTGCTTGTTCAAAAACAACACAGCTCCCGTTCTCTCAGGCTCAAACTCTGCTGAGGTGGCAAAACATAAAGACCCAGCTGTGTGTGTGTGTGTGTGTGTGTGTGTGTGTGTGTGTGTGTGTGTGTGTGTGTGTGTGTGTGTGTGTGTGTGTGTGTGTGTGTGTGTGTTGAGTTTCCTGTCAAAGCAGCTGTTACTGTTCTGATGAAATGTTTTTCTCCCACTCAGAGAGGGGGTTGGGGTGGGGGGTCAGCTCAGAGGCTTATTACATTAATATCAAACCCATTTTTGCTGCATATAAATATTATATTAAATCAAAAGACACACACAAAGTCTGAATAAAAAAATCACTAACTAGCGTTGAATTGCTTATAGATTGTTTTTATTTATTTTTCAAAGTAAAGATCTGAAAACTTTTACTATTTCACCTGAACTTACTTTTTTCTTTCTTTATAAGTAGATTAATTGGTTTAGCTCCACAGGCTGGCAGTGCACAGATTTGGGCTTTAATAATGTGGGATCCTTTTCATTCTCAGCCTGTTAGCATTTATACCAAATCCTTCTCAACCTGAAAAGGAGGTCATGAGTTTCAATCCCTGACAAACCTGGCAAATAAACATTATTGGGAATAATACCATTTAAAAAAAATATTAATTATTAAGCTTACGTTTTTCCTTTTTTCTTTTTATTATTTTTTTACCTTGAGTTGATGATGAGTGTGTATTATTGCAGAGAAATTCTGATAGCAGAATGAAACTTTTATCCAAGATTTTGACATGAACTTATCAGAGATTTTAGTTCATGAACTCTGAAATGTAATATTAGAACCTCATTTACATGTCTATCATTCAAAGCTCAGGTTAATAAACATATAGCAAATACTGACACAGATGCTCATCAAAATAAAGTATGTTTGACAAAATTCTGTTTATACTTCATGATTATATTCTTGAGTCTGTTTCCTGCACTTCAACTGTTTAGGGCATTGTTTTATTGGTTTTACTTATTATAACAAACAAGCACAAACACTTGTAACCCTTGTTATTAAATCGTATTGAAATATTAAGGTCAGTCTGATAAACTCATGTTGAAAATCAATTTGATGTTGGCCTCTGAGCTGCTTTAGACTAAATACCTTCGAGTTTAAAAGGAAACTTGAACTATAGTAACCTCACACCAGCTCAGCAGTGAGGTTACTTTGGGGCAATCCTCTTCTCCTGCCTGTCTGTAAGTGTGTCACTGTGTGTGTGTGTGTGTGTGTGTGTGTGTGTGTGTGTGTAAAACTGCACAGACCTGCATATGTGCATGTGTGTGTATAACTCACCTAGTTACTCCAGTTAATATGGGTTTACTCAGTCTCACAAGCAAATAGTCACTAAGAGAGATCTACAAACAAAATTTTGGCTGGAAGTCACACACACACACACACACACACACACAAACACAGAACAGTCCAAAAATGTGGTAATAAAATGTATTTGAGAATTTGACACCAGTGAAATGTCAAGAGAAAGTTTTTTGCAGTCAGGAAATAAAGACACATTTGCACTCGATACATTAAGCACACGCTCACAGCCTCACATGCGAACCATCTTTTATAGTTTTATAGCAGACTTTTATAGTTCTACGCACAGAGAAGTTATCTTAGCCAGATCTTTGCACATGAAAGAGCAGGAGGGCATGTGACAGCTGATGTGGCTCAGCTGTAAGGTAACCAAAGAATACGGTGATCTCAGATGCAGTTGTGCTTTCAGTCTCACTTTCTCTTTGTTAACACTCATGTGGAATATTTGCATCGTACGCAAAGGGGAGAATAAGAATTGCTTTCTGTAAACTGGACAACAGTAGATGTTTATAAAAATGTTTTTTAAAAAAACAAACAAAGCACAGATGACTGAGAAAACAGTGTCCTTTGTTATGAAACAAGCAGGATCTGCTGGGTGTTTGTGAATCATCCTGTGTGTGTCCGTGTGTTTTTATGTCAACACTTTAATTGCACGGCTTCGCAAGATTTGCCCGATAGTAACCTTCCTTTGTTCTCGTTTCTTCTTCTGCTGTCAGAGCTCATTTCAGCTTCCTGCTTCACTTGCAACCTTTCACGCAGTTTTCTACTTTCTTTCCCTCTCTGGCCTCCTTACATTCCCACCTTAGTTTTAATAAGTATCCATTTGGTCTTTCTGACCTCCGCCCTTCTCCCACGTAATTAAAAGGTTATTTTAAGTCCAGATACCCTCCTCTTCTTCACCGTAAGAAAAGAATAGTCACCTCTTTTCTTTGCTTTGTTTGCAAGAATCATAATTATACCAGCCCAGTTACAAGTCCAGAAAATAACTCTGTTTATTCCACCAGTTTGGAAACATTAATGGGGAACTTGTGCAGACTTGTCCCTTGAACTAAAGTAACCTTAGAATAAATCAAAATGAATTTCCTACTGTGTGATGTAAGAAAGCATATGACTGCTCACAAAATATCGCAATACCTCCAGCTTTGCTGGAGGAAAGAGGAGCACAACAAGAACCAATATTGTTCTGTAATAGTGATGAACACAACTATGGACTTGTGCCAGCCTCAAACAAAGAAAACAATTCAAATTTAAGGTCTTGGTGGGCGTTAATAAGAAATCCTCAAACAAAGAGGGGAGTTGTTTGCAGTTTGGTTCTAACTGGCAGAATTATTCTTCCCTTTGAGAAAGCATTATTTTGCATGACATACAACCACAGTCCTCCATAGAAAATTGAATGTTTTGTTTAGTTAATAGCATAAAGGAAGAATTAATTTACAAATAGGCCTGTTTTTCTGACAAGTTGGAGATAACTAAACTCCTAAAGTCCTCCTAAGGATTCCTATTAGTAATTGAATAGTTCCAAGTTCCACATTGTGAAGTAAAACCGTAAACACATAACATTGTTGTTACATTTTATATAAAACACTGCACCTACGTGCATATGTAACATGTTGCATGTTATCTCCCCTCCGCCCTCAGACGCACGCACTTAGAGAGGGAAACGATAGGACTGTGCACAGCAGTTAAATTTATCTTTTTCTGGCAGACAGTTAAGTGCTAAGTGCCTCCACCCCAGAAAGCAGTGCTTTACTTCCATGTATAGAATACCACCCATTGTGTTGATGTTATATCTTCATACACGTGGCGTCACACGCTTGTGTGAGGCTATAACTTTTGTTGTAGCAGACATATAACTTTTTTCCCATGACATAATGTGATATTAAAGATTCTATAATAGTAGTTTTTGGTGCCTATGGTGAGTCTTGGATCAGATAAGATGGACTCCCCTGTAAGCATGGTATTAAATAGTACAGAGTATCCTCTTTCTGAGTCTGGTCGCTGATGACATTTTGTGTTTCTATCACAAAGTTCTCCTCTTCCTTTGGTTCCTAAAAACCACCTCAAAGTATCAAATGATTTAGAAACATATGGGCTGTTTAACTACCTGAATATTTTATTGTTTAATCGTAAAAACAGTATTTAATATCCAAAATGTTCTTCTTATAACACATAAAAATCCACTTCTTTAAAATAAAAAACAGTGATGTATTTTTTGTGTGCCTGAGTCCCAATCAAAGAATTCTGCCCTCGCTGTCTGTTTCCTTCACCGTGATAAAGATTTTATGTGTCTCTCAACAGCTTGCCAGCATGAAGAGTTGGACGGATATGCGAAAGGAGATCCTGTACCTAACTGCAAATGCCTCAGGGTCTCCAAATCAGATGTACCAGGCTGTGTCACGTATCGTCTGTGGGCACCCAGAGGGAGGTGGACTCAAAATTAAGTCTCTCAACTGGTATGAAGATAACAACTATAAAGCCTTATTTGGAAACCATGGCAATGACAGTGAGAGTGAACCTATCTCCACCTACGACAACTCTTCCAGTGAGTGTTCAGGTTTTGTTAATGTTACCCTTTTAAAGGAATCGAAATATGTTTCTCTTGACTCTCATTCACTCAAAATGGCTTTGTGTTTATTTTCTAGCTCCATATTGTAATAACATGATAAGGAAACTGGAGTCCAGCCCCATTTCCAGGATGATCTGGAGGGCTCTGAAACCTCTTCTCATGGGGAAGATCTTGTACACCCCAGACACTCCAGCAACTCAGAGGATCATCCACGAGGTACAAAAGGCCCCTCACAACACAAAACCATCATTAAAATGATGTTCAAAGCAAATGTGAGAACATGCGTTCTTGTATCTTCCAGGTCAATAAAACCTTCCAGGAACTGGGTGTCCTGAGGGACCTTGGGGGAATGTGGGAGGAGATAAGGCCCAAATTATGGAATTTCATGGAGAATAGCGAGGAGATGGACCTGGTTAGGGTGAGTAGGTGAACTGCGGTTATTTCACAAGACATGACAGAGCTGTGCTCCAAGTATTCTTCCTGTTTACATGGGGAGGTTTACATGAAAGCCGTAATTATGTATATATCTGATCTGACCCTGATGTGTTTCCACAAGCTGATGAAAGTACTTGGAACTGATGAAAAAGACTACAAGGGCTAATAAAAGTTGCATTTGTGCTATCTCAGCTAAACAGAGCAGAGATGAAGCAGAAAGATAATTAAGCTCGGTTGAAAGCAACCGTGGACATAATTATTCGTGTGTATTTTATGCAGTGGGGATTCTGCAGCTAACTAAAAACATGCAGCAAAACTAAGGCCTGCAATCGTTTTAGAAATAGTAGACATGCAGCAGGGTGCATAGAAAAAAATGGCTTTGCAGCACAAGATTAGAACTGATGACTGTTTTTGAAGACATGTAGCTCATGACATGGCTGTTGTTGACATGTGTTCCCAGTTTTAACCACAACTTCTCTTTTGCTTTTGCAACCTAAACAAATCACCATCTCCACCTAGTGGTGAAAGATGATGTTGTAAAATGACTTCACATTAAAGAAATACGGACCTTTTGGGCAAATGTTTCTGTTTTTCTGTTGTAAAAAGCATGGATCATCTTGGAATTAATGAAATGTCAAATATGCAGTAAAAGTTACATTAAATTTGAGAAGTCTTAAAAAAAGAATCTCAGATAAATGAAACTAGGTCAAAAGTTACATAAAGGGGTACACAGAGAAAATCACACTTAAGTTCACAACTCAAACAAGCCTAATAATTATTGTGTGATTATTCCAGACTTCTAGAGACTGATGAGTATTTTCATCATCTTAAGCCTCTTTCATGTGGAATAGTCATTTTTCTGTAATAAAAAAACTGAAAGGCCTCTGTTTTCCATTATAATTGTAGACGCTGCTCCAAAATAACGCCAGCGCTGCATTCCTGAATGCCCAGCTTAGTGAAACTGAGTGGCGTGTGGCAGACGTGGCGAACTTCCTGTCAAAGGCCTCTGAGGACCAGCGACCCGCAGGGTCAGCAACCACCTGGAGAGACATCTTCAATGAAACCGACCAGGCCATACAGACTATTTCACACTTCATGGAGGTTAGTGAGTTTCTTTGCTTGGCAGAACAAGGCAAAAATAAAGGCAACACAAAGTGATAGAGATCAAGTGAAGTGCCTGTAATTCTTTATTTCTAGAAAGAGAAAATAAAAAGAGATGTAGGGCATGTAAACATCTTCTCACATGCCCGACTGTCTGCAAACACAGGAGCATGAAATCACTGTAATGTGGAGCATGTTTTCAGGGACATGCCAATAACGTTGTAATCACGTGGATTTCCATTTGCTTATAAAATATAGTCTAATGGGGAAATAGGTTAAACGCTGATTGCCTATTGAGGTCACTATCTTATACAATCTTTACAAATTTTCCAGCAATTAAATGCAATTTGAGCTGCTTCAGATATCTGCATGGCTAATAAAACCTTAAAATTAAATGTTCAATATATTTTCATGCAATTAAAAAAATCGTTACCATGTCAACGTTGTGACAGATTCTTTTCTTTGATTCTAATGTTTTCCATCTAATGTGATAAAGTCCAACTTCAGCTACAAACTGCTTATATCTGCAACAAAGAATTTGGACATAACTCTTTTTCAGTCTTTTCAGTCAATTAAAAGGAATTTGAAGTCACTTATTGATCTATTTTGCGTAAACATTGAACTGAGTTAAACTTTTTTACTGATGTTTTACACTCCGGACAGCTGACCCACTGACTCTTTCACCCTTCCAGTCAAGTTAATCATATAATGTACTTTAACCCTTTACGGGGCAAATGACTATTTATGATAACTTCTTTTTCTTTAATATTCAGCATGAAACTATTTTTTTTTGTTAATGTAACAACATGGAGGTGTTGGTACATACCAGAAGGACAGTTTTAGGTTAAAATGTCTCATTTCAAGGTATTTCATTGACTGCCCTATCAAGTGTTAACCTGGTATTTCTTGCACTAAAAATGTGTCGAGGCTCGAGGACAAGCTAAGTGTCAATGCTACAAAGTTCCAGCATTAGAAGTGTATGGTATATTTTTGCAACGTAATCTATACTTTCTGAGCTCTGTTACTTATGATTCATAACAAGAGGATGTGGTAAAAGTCAGCTTTTACTGGCGAAACATGTGACAGCCTAATCTGTAGGAGGTCTCAACAAATTAGATAAACAATTCCAGAGTGGTTACTCAGTGTCCTTCCAAGACTGAGTTTGTTCAACAGGGTGAGAGTTCTTGGTCATTCTGTGTCTGAATAATATTTAAGAGAAACAGTGTTATTGTTTGAGCTGGATTTTTAAGTCTCTTTTGCAACAGTTAATACATTTTTGCTTAATAGTCAACTTTTAAGGATCCCTCCTTTAAAATTTAGGCCTTGCATTCGATAAAAGCTTTAAAAGAGTTACAAATACACTGAAGTAACTACTTGAGCACTGTTGGTATATCAAAAAGTCTTACTTTCAACTCCTGCAGTATTTATTGTATTCTGTTCCACTTTACATGTACATTTTCAATTTTCTCTTCAACTTGGAGACATCTGAAAACTGTTCATCTGAAAGCATATTTTCTTCCTGTTAGATTTAGATCAAAACTTGACCTTAACCCACTCCCTCTTCTTCAGTGTGTGAATCTAGACAAGCTGGAGCCAGTTGCTAATGAAGAACGTTTGGTTAACAAGTCCATGAGTCTCCTGGATCACCAGAAGTTCTGGGCCGGTATAGTGTTTCCTGACATTGCTCACACCAACAGCACCGACCTGCCGCCTAATGTCAACTATAAAATCCGCATGGATATCGATAATGTGGAAAGGACCAACAAAATTAAAGACGGGTAAGTAGCTGAGACAGCCAGGGTTTATTTTATTTACTTGGACATGCTAAGTTGACTTCTTTGATTTTAATTTTTCAATTGTCATGGTGGTTTGTTTGCTGGTTTACAGATATTGGGATCCTGGTCCCAGGGCAGACCCCTTTGAGGATCTTCGGTATGTCTGGGGCGGATTTTCTTACCTGCAGGATGTCATCGAGCAGGGAATCATCAGAGCTGTCACTGGCACCAAGGAAAAAACAGGCATTTACATTCAGCAGATGCCCTACCCCTGCTACGTAGATGATATGTAAGCGAATACCGTGCAACAACATCTAGATTTCTCCAGGCGATGTAGTGGACTGACAAACTCTCAATGCCTTTCTTTCACAGTTTCCTGAGAGTGATGAGTCGGTCAATGCCTCTGTTCATGACTTTGGCGTGGATGTACTCCGTTGCTATCATCATCAAGGGCGTGGTGTACGAGAAGGAGGCACGCCTGAAGGAGACCATGAGAATCATGGGACTGAACAACGGCATCCTGTGGCTGAGCTGGTTCATCAGCAGTTTAATCCCACTGCTGATCAGCGCTGGCTTGTTGGTGATGTTATTGAAGGTTGGTGTGATCAGAGACATGTGGGGGTCCATGTGTTTACCAAGTCTGTCATCATGTAGGAATGTCATCACGTTGTAGAGAACAATAAAACATGCAGACTCCAGTCATTGCTGATAGTTATATTCATCATTTAACCTAATCGGAAGTTTGTTTCGTCCATCGTGTCTAGAAATTGAATTTAACTGTGTAAAATTTCTTTGCTTGACTCCTTTTCAGATGGGCAACTTGCTGCCTTACAGTGACCCAGGTGTTGTGTTCCTTTTCCTGGGATCCTTTGGCGTTGTGACCATCATGCAGTGTTTTCTCATCAGCACCCTGTTTTCTCGTGCCAACCTGGCTGCAGCATGCGGTGGCATCATATACTTCACCCTCTACCTGCCCTACGTTCTGTGTGTTGCTTGGCAAGACTACATCGGCTTTGGAACAAAAATTGTCGTGGTATGTTGAAAAATTTGATAGCATACATATAAATGCACACATCAATACCTTTGAAATGAAAGTATTACAAAAATGATCCTAAATTATTGATCCAGTAGTCAAAAGCAACATTACTGCACGATCGCGAGCTCTTTGTACTAAAACGTGGCTCTCTGGTTGTTCTGTCAGAGTCTGCTGAGTCCAGTGGCTTTTGGCTTTGGATGTGAGTACTTTGCTCTGTTTGAAGAGCAAGGTGTGGGAATCCAGTGGTCAAACTTGCTGGCGAGCCCTCTGGAGGAGGACAGCTACAACCTGACCACCTCGATCAGCCTCATGTTGTTCGACGCTGTGTTGTACGGAATCATGACCTGGTATATTGAAGCAGTTTTTCCTGGTAAGTTTTACTAAAAGCCAATGATGGGAAAATGTTTGCTTACATTTGTGATTTCATGTTGTAGATAAATAGTGCATTAGCATGGAGAGTTATTTTACAAGCAACTAATTCTATTACAGGTCAGTATGGCATCCCCAGGCCTTGGTATTTCCCCTTCACTAAGACATATTGGTGTGGAGAGAAAGAAAATAAAAACCTCTCGACACCTCTCTCAAAGAAGGGCAATGCTGACGGTAAAAATCTCTTTCATTAATAATACCGCATCAATCGTTTTTGCTGTAATAAATTCAGATGATGTGTGTCATTACCTATTCATAAAAGGCCTTTGCTGTTTGTATGTTCAGCTGTGTGCATCGAGGAGGAGCCCAGCCACATTGACCCTGGTGTTTACATTGAAAACCTGGTGAAGGTCTACAGCCACGGAAACAAGGTGGCGGTGGACGGACTGTCCCTGAGATTCTACGAAGGACAGATCACCTCTTTCCTTGGCCACAACGGAGCTGGCAAGACCACAACTATGTACGATAATATGCTCATTTTCCACAGTTTTTATACAGACAACAAGCCAAACAGAAATGTAACAATCACCACGTTGTGTCGTCCTGCCCAGGTCAATCCTGACGGGGTTGTTTCCACCCACCTCTGGCACTGCCTACATCCTTGGCAAGGACATTTGCTCTGAACTCAGCACCATTCGACAGAATCTGGGCGTCTGTCCGCAACACAACGTGCTTTTCAGCATGTATGTATGGAACAAAGGCACCAAGAAGTGTCTGCATACTTTTACTTTGTTGTGATTCATGTTTGTGTAATTTGTCGGTTTCTCTTACGACAGGTTGACAGTGGAGGAGCACATCTGGTTCTACGCTCGCCTGAAGGGGCTTCCAGAGGAGAAGGTGAAAGCAGAAATGGAACAGATTGTGAATGATGTCGGGCTGCCACACAAACGTCAGTCCCACACAAGCACCCTGTCAGGTCAGCTTCGTGTTTTCACTTCCAGTAATCTAACAAATTACTTTGAGCATAAAAGATTTTACACATATGGTCGCTCTGCATTTGAAGTGGATAGATTTTTATTTAGTAATTGTTTTCTTAAAGGTGGGATGCAGAGGAAGCTGTCAGTGGCTCTGGCTTTTGTTGGAGGGTCAAAGGTTGTGATTCTCGATGAACCCACTGCTGGGGTTGATCCTTATGCACGAAGAGGCATCTGGGACCTCCTGCTTAAATACCGACAAGGTAAATAAAACTCATATTTACCTCTCGGGTATACTTTAGTATTTCATTTTTGTCATCATTTGACACACCAGTAGTTTGAAGTCAGATATAGGAAAGTAGGCCAAATGATTCTGCAGTGAATAAGGAGATAATGTGGCAAATTGAGTGTAATTGTTTCCCTCCTCTATCAGGCCGCACCATCATTCTGTCCACTCATCATATGGATGAAGCGGACATCCTTGGTGATCGAATTGCCATCATTTCCCATGGGAAGCTGTGCTGCGTGGGCTCCTCACTCTTCCTGAAGACCCACCTGGGCACAGGCTATTACCTGACTCTGGTCAAACGAGACTATGACTTGACTTTACAGTCCTGCAGGAATTCTGCAAGCACAGTTTCCTACAGCAAGAAAACAGAGAAGGTATGTAAACAGAAGCTATAAGAATGGTCTCATATTTTTTTCTGTACAGTTTTATTGAATTTTTTTTCTTTTATTCAGGAGGATAGCGTATCAGTAAGCAGTTCTGATGCCGGCCTGGGCAGTGAACCAGAAAGTGAAACCACTACGATCGGTAAGAACTGGCATATCACACAACCGTTCTCCAGACTTTTCTTCAATACAAAGACACATCAGTCAGGTAAAAATATCCAACATCTTTAACATTTTCTACTCATCCTTTCCTACAGATGTCTCGCTCATCTCCAATGTGATTTTCAAGCACGTCCCAGAAGCCCGCCTTGTGGAGGATCTCGGCCACGAACTCACTTATGTCTTGCCCTACCAGTCTGCCAAAGACGGAGCCTTTGTGGAGCTCTTCCATGAGCTTGATGACCGACTCACAGACTTGGGAATATCAAGTTATGGAATATCTGATACCACCCTGGAAGAGGTGAACATGATCATAAACAGAATGACTTGGATATTCACTGTTTTGCTTTTATCCTGCTGATCTGAAGCAACTAAGCATCTAGTCTAATAGAAGTCATTATTTTAATCTTGTCTGTTTTTTTATAATTCAGATTTTCCTGAAAGTAGCTGAAGACAGTGGAGTGGATTCTGTTGAACTTTCAGGTGAGAGTTTTGACACTTTGTATGCAGTAATGACTCACAAAGGGTCATAAAATATTTTCAATACTGTTACTTCATTTGTTGGTATGTAAAATAATAATACATGATGAAAAAATAAATAAATTCCACCTAAAAGTAACATGCTGACTGTCTTGTGGCGGCAGATGGAGTCGTACCAACCAGAACTCGACGACATCATGCATTTGGAGACCACCAGAGCTGCCTAAAGCCCTTCACTGAGGATGACTTTGACTTCAACGACTCTGAAGGTGATCCAGGTAGAACTGCACTACCCAGCTTGCAGTCCAATGATAGCAACGGTCCTGTTGCTGTCATTCTTAGTAGCTTCAAGTTTCTATGTGTTTACTATTAGAAAATTATCTGAAACATCAAATTTAAAGCTAGTAAACCCAAAGCTTAATTTGTAACTAATTCAGAAACTGCTGTTAATGGCTTCCTGTTGATTATAGCTTTTTGCATTTTAAGACACTAGCTCATCACGTTGAAAATCGGCTAATTTCATATTGTCACATCCAGAATCTCGTGAGACTGACTGGCTCAGCGGAACGGATGGCAAAGGCTCATACCAGGTCAAAGGCTGGAGTCTGAAGAGGCAGCAGTTTGTTGCACTGCTCTGGAAACGTTTCTTGTATGCGCGGCGCTCCAGAAAAGGCTTCTTTGCTCAGGTGTGCTGAAGCTTATTCTATATGTATGACCTGTATATGAAGTTCTTTTCACTGCAGGAGGGTTTCTAACTTATTATTTCTGTTGTGATGTTTTTCAGATTGTTCTTCCGGCTGTGTTTGTGTGCATTGCCCTCGTGTTCAGCCTGATTGTTCCTCCATTTGGAAAGTACCCTAGTCTGGCTCTGCATCCCAGCATGTACGGAGAACAATTTAGCTTCATCAGGTAATATTTTCTTTTATTTTGCCAAGAAAATTAGCACTTTTGTATACATCTTCCTCATTCCTGTACAAAAAGAGGCCTTTTCTAGCCTCCTAATGCCGCTTTAGGTAACTCGCTGTCAAAGCTGTTCTTAACCTCAAGCTAACCTGATGTAGACTCTTCCCTTCTCCTGCCTGGGGGAAAAAAGTGAACAAGCATATATTTTTAATAAAAGCGTGGGGTTTTGTTTATAAAGTTCACAGTGCATTAAAAATGTAAAGGATTACATAACTGTGGCAAGGTTTGCATGTTGCCTGAGTGTTTTAAATTTTGCTCTGCAGTGAGAAAAAATGTGATGTAATGTGCACAGCTGTTATTTTATCCGCTGTGAAGAAACAGAAGGCTCCAAAGAGTGCTCCGACTTAAATGAATGAACAGGCTTTCAGAAAGATCAATACTGAAGTAATTATAGATAGCAATTTGTTTGAATTGAATTTCCCATCCAGACAGTGCATTAAACTAAAGGCAATGTACTTTCTGCGTCTTTGTAGTAATGACATACCTGAAGACCCTCACACTAACAAACTACTGGGAGCTCTGATAGAAAAACCGGGCTTTGGCACGCGCTGCATGAAAGGAGAGCCTATACCGTAAGTGTTTAGAGGAAACGTTAACATCCCAAAAGGTAGATCAGGTAGCTATATATCTATAATTGAATTTGGAAATGTAAATGCTTTTCTTTGTGCGCTCCAGGGACACTCCCTGTACGGCTGTTGAGGGGGAGTGGTCAGTCCCGGAAGTCTCTCAGAGTGTGAGGGACATGTTTGTCAAAGGAAACTGGACCATGGAGAATCCTTCTCCCCTGTGTGAGTGCAGCTGCAAAGGACGCAAGAGAATGCTGCCAGAGTGTCCCGCCGGGGCGGGTGGACTTCCACCACCACAGGTTTGTGACTCCAAGATTAATTTTAACCTAAATGCATTGACAACATCGATTTATCAAGCATACGTTCAGCTGAACAAGCGTTGACTGTTTTGGCTGTTTTTGTATCCAGATGAAGATCAGTGACAAAGATACGCTGCAGAATCTGACCGGCAGAAACGTGTCTGACTATCTGGTGAAAACTTACGCTCAGATCATTGGCAAGAGGTAACAATCATATGACATAATATTTTTGGTGTGACTTCTTTTCATTCACTGCAGAATTAAGAATTAAAATTTCATATTTTCCTCTCTTTACAGTCTGAAGAACAAGATTTGGGTCAATGAGTTTAGGTAAATTTTAGATATGCAGATTGATTTTTTTTATTTCCTCAAAAATATACATTTGAGTACTCTGATTTGGCTTTCACTAATATTAAAACAACATTACTCTGTTACAGATATGGTGGATTCTCATTGGGAGCCAGGGGTTCTCAAGTTCTGACCCAGAAAGATGACATTGATGAGGCAATTGCTCAACTGAGGAGACGCTTCCATCTTGAAAGAGTAAGAAACTTTGTTATGATTTTTTACCACTCTATAATTTGCTCTTTTGCAAAAGGAAGCTGACGATGTTTGTTTGAATCATTCAGCTTAGAAACACACACACACACACTTTGCATGTCTATGGTGTGTGATTACAGCTACAGTAAATGTAGACTTCTGAGGAGAGTTAGCTTACCCCTGTACTAAAGAGGACTTTCTTCCACTCTCATCCTCCAGGGGACTGCAGCTGATCGTTTCTTCCACAGTCTCTCCAGTTTTATCCAGGGATTGGACACCAAGAATAACGTCAAGGTTAGCATGCACTTACACAGACATGGTCAACAGGACTTGTCTCTACCCAGCCAGCCATAGTCTAAATCCACTTATTCCAATAGAGATTTCTTTTTCACTAATTAAATGTACAGATCATGTGCAACAAGCAGTATAAATGCTGAAACTGCATTAAATTCTAAAAGTCTGAGTGCTTTTCAACTAAAATAACTTCTCAGCTCAACTTCGGCCACAGGGTTAGGTCTATCTTGCCCTGCTTGTCCTCCAATGTTACATCAAGCAAAACCTCACGTCTGCTTCTCTTGCCTCCAGATCTGGTTTAACAACAAGGGCTGGCACAGCATCGGTTCGTTTCTTAATGTGATGAACAATGGCATCCTGCGTGCAAGTCTACCTGCTGGAAAAGACCCTGCAAAGTTTGGTATCACTGCCTACAATCACCCTCTGAACCTCACCAAGGAGCAGCTGTCACAGGTTGCCCTGTAAGTACTGCGGTGACCGTGGAAGGTTATTCAGAATTTAAAGTATCATGGTTTTCGTGTCTCACTGTGGTTGTTTTCTTTTCAATGTCCACTTATTTCCAGGATGACAACATCTGTGGATGTGTTGGTGTCTATTTGCGTGATCTTCGCCATGTCCTTCGTCCCTGCCAGCTTTGTGGTTTTCCTCATCCAGGAGAGGGTGAACAAGGCCAAGCACATGCAGTTCATCAGTGGAGTGCAACCTTTCCTCTACTGGCTCGCAAACTTTGTCTGGGATATGGTAAGATAACATATAACACATAACTTTTTCTTAAACAAAAAGAAAATCCTTGTAATATTCTTGTTGACAAAAGTGAATGAATAAAACTTGCTAACAATTCTTTCTCCTTTCCTCCCTGTTTTGTAGTGCAACTACATCGTTCCAGCAACATTGGTGATCATAATATTTGTGTGTTTCCAACAAGACGCCTACGTGTCCTCCACCAATCTGCCTGTGCTGGCCTTGTTGCTGCTTCTCTATGGGTAATTTAGAAAAAAAAGTTAATGTTTTTTGTTCTTCTTGTGTTTATTTATGATCTCTACAGAAAATCTATGAATCTAAAATCATGTCTGGACTTTTTCCAGATGGTCAATCACACCTCTGATGTATCCAGCTTCCTTCTTCTTCAAGATCCCCAGCACTGCCTATGTGGTGCTAACCAGCGTCAACATACTAATTGGAATAAATGGCAGCGTATCCACCTTCGTTCTGGAGTTGTTTGGAAGCAATGTAAGCCATTATTAGAAGCAGTAGATATTGCTTCTGGTTAACTTGTTTTGGTAAGTTAGGAAATCTTTGATATAAGCTCCTTTAATGTTGGATTTATTGTTCTTTCAGGAGATTGGTGGTATTAATGACATTCTGAAGAATGTGTTCCTCATCTTCCCTCACTTCTGCTTGGGTAGAGGATTAATTGATATGGTTAAGAATCAGGCCATGGCTGATGCTCTGGAGAGGTTTGGTAAGTGGAGGAAGCATTTATTATCACCTGTTAAAAGATTTGGGCTGAATAGTTTTTTTGTCTTTTTCAAATTAAAAAAAAAAACAAAACTTAAAATTGCTGCAAATGTTGTGTTTTTAGGTGAAAACCGGTTCCGCTCTCCCCTGGCCTGGGATATGGTGGGAAAGAATCTGTTTGCAATGGCTGTGGAGGGTGTTGTCTTCTTCTGCATTACTGTCCTCATCCAGTATCGCTTCTGCATCAAGGCCAGGTTGGTGAAACGTGATTTTCTTTTCTTTTTTTTCAGCTATTAATTTATCTCATTATCACGTCACAGCCGTTTTAAGCGCTCATATTTCAGTTTCCATTTGTGAAACTTCCTGTAAATCCTGAAATTTGACTTCTTCCGACTCTCACCCTCCAGATCATCCACCAGCCATCTGAAACCTATTGGTGAGGAAGATGAGGATGTGGCCAGAGAGCGGCAGAGGATCATGAGCGGTGGGGGGCAGACAGACATCCTGGAGCTCAGACAGCTCACAAAAATTTACAAACGGAAACAGAAACCGGCAGTAGACAGGCTATGTGTTGGCATCCCTCCTGGAGAGGTACCTTTTCTAATGATCACACCTGCCAACTTTACAAAACACAATAACATAAACATGGAGATACGAACAAGGATGAGCAAGATTTAATTACATGTATTCTCTTGTTATCCTGTAGTGCTTTGGTTTACTGGGGGTGAATGGAGCAGGGAAGACCAGCACCTTCAAAATGCTAACCGGAGACTCTGTTGTCACCAGCGGCGAGGCCTACTTGGCTGGCAAGAGGTGAGAAACAAAAGAACAAGTCACTAACTGAATCACTAAAGATTCAAATTGACCACATTACGCAGAAGGCTCTGTTTTGTTAACCATTAATTCTGTAAAACTGTTAAACTAATGTTTATGTGCTGTTTCTCTATTCTAGCGTGACCACAGAGATAGATGAGGTGCATCAGAACATGGGCTACTGTCCTCAGTTTGATGCCATCAACGACCTGTTGACAGGCAGAGAACATCTCGAGTTCTACGCCATCCTGAGAGGCGTCCCTGAGAAGGAAGTTTGTGAGGTCAGTGGGTACATTTATACTGGTCTTTTACATATGAATTGGTCTCTTGGTATCCAGCAGAACCAAAGAAAACATAAATACAAAAATTTTGTTTTAAAGATTAAGAAAAAGAAGAAAATCACATTACATGCCAAAGAAATGTCTCTTCTGTGAACACGTTTCTGAAGGAAAAAGTCTGACACCTGTGAAACTCTTCCTCCACTAGGTGGCAGAATGGGGTATACGCAAACTGGGTTTAGTCAAATATGTGGACAAAGCTGCAGGGAGTTACAGCGGTGGAAACATGAGGAAACTGTCAACTGCCATCGCTCTCATTGGAGGACCGCCAGTTGTTTTCCTGGTGAGTGAGAATTTTTTTTTTTATGAGTTTCATTAAGCATGACAGAAGAGGAACTGGCTGGTCTGTTGAACTGGGTTTTCTAGCAGCTGCTGATTGTCCATCATTACTGTTAACAGGATGAACCAACAACAGGCATGGACCCAAAGGCTCGCCGTGCCCTCTGGAATGCCATATTAAGCATCATCAAGGAGGGAAGATCTGTAGTCCTGACCTCCCACAGGTTAGACAGGACAGTATTAATATATCCCTGTAGAATCATATGATTTGTTTTTTTTTAACAGCAAACTTAAACATCTAATATTATTGTTTGTAATTTCTTCTTTTACATCACTATGAATAATTTTCTCTTCATGTGCTTTTGCAGCATGGAGGAGTGTGAAGCACTGTGCACCAGAATGGCCATCATGGTCAACGGCAGGTTCCGCTGTCTGGGCAGTGTGCAGCACCTCAAAAACAGGTGGGAACACACTAAACAAACATGTCACAACTCACAAACTTGGACCTCTATCTCTGTCTTGTTAAATGTTCTGTGGTAAATTCATAAAGTATTGTGTTAAACTCTGATGGTCTAACTAATACGGAGTGTTCATATTTGTACTCAAATAAATTCATGCACCGCAAGTATACAGCATTAAACAATCTTAAGTGTAATTTGAAAACTATACATGTGAATGATTTTTGTGTGTGTGTGTGTGTTTCCTTATCAGGTTTGGTAATGGCTACACCATTATCCTGCGAGTGGCAGGGCCAGATCCAGACCTTCGACCGGTGATGGAGTTCATCGAACGTGAGCTGCCGGGCAGCACTCTGAAGGAGAAGCATCGCAACATGCTGCAGTACCAGCTTCCCTCATCCCTCACCTCCCTCGCCCGCATCTTCTCCCTCCTCTCTAAGAACAAGGAGGCACTCAGCATAGAAGACTATTCTGTGTCTCAGACCACTTTAGACCAAGTAAGTAAGCCCACCGAATGCTCTGATAGTAACTATACTGGGACACTAATTAAAGCAAAACTTACCTGTTTTTTTCCCTTTTCTTTTCCTTCCAAACAGGTATTTGTAAATTTTGCCAAAGACCAAAGTGATGAGGACCATTTGAAAGACGTCCATCTGAGCAAGCGGGACGCTGTTGTGGTGGACCTTTCCCAATTAAACACTTTCCTCATGGACAACAAATCCAGGGAGAGCTGTGTCTAATTCTGCAACACTCATCCGTGGGAAATGTTTTGCTTCTCCCCAATTTCCCTCCCACCACTTAGAAATATGGACCACAAACCTGTGGGAAGAAATGAACAAAGTTTAATGTTTGTTTTTTTCTCCAAATTTTAGTCTTTTTTTAATTGTTTTCATTTCTCAGTGATCCTGCACCTCAGCGCACAGCCTCTTTCAAAGGCAAAGACTGCAGGTATCATAACACACACGGAAATGAAACAAACTCAATGCAAATCAATGCAAGAAACATATATATATATATATATATATATAAATATATTTAAGACAAGACAATATTTCTGTGAGGTTTGGAGCCCGGAGCTTCTCCTTCACGAGGCGGACTGGAAGAAGGAAGACACTTGAAGTGAGGACATCATTTTATTTCTGTGTTTGACTGGAAAGTCTGGCAACACACTTGCAACACGTAAGGAGATGATCAAAGGAGATATCATGAACGAAGCATCCCCATTCCTCAAAGTAGTAAGCAGTAGTCCGTGCGACTGTATATACTACTCTGTAGAGTTCATGATGTGAAAAGTTTTTGTGAAAAGTTTTTTGGATCATTCACTGCCAGCTGTTGAAAGATTGACAGACTGCTTTTTTTTATTCAGGGTTAAACGTTTCTCGATTTTTCTTTGTTACCAAGCTCAGTTTTTTTATATATATAAATATATTACAAAGATGTTGGTTAAAAAAATGTAATCCAGTTTCAGTCACAAATGTGCAATCTTCAACTTCTTCATTTTTACTAATTTCATGCTAGATAAGTCTAACTTGTATAGTTCTGTCCTTGTTTTTGGTGTAACAGTTCAGACTGCTAACAAAGCTTTCTTCTTTCTTTTTTTTTTTAAAACTTGTTGTACTTGATGTCCTTAACATTGACCAGCACAGTGCCTATACTGTTGGAGAGACAAATTTGAACACTCCATTTGAAACAACAATGTTTGTAGGCTGCCAAGGAATGTATTAGACTGGTACCAATTATGCATCAAAGCACACAGCGTTTTTTTTTCTTCTTCTTCTCGTGTGTCATGGAAAAAAAAAGACTTGTTTTATATTTTGTACTTCACAGTCAAAGTAAAAAAAAAAAAAAGAAGTGGATCTTTGATGTCTGTTTGAGATGTGCAGTCTGCTGTATTGGCCTATTTTCACTTATTCTGCCCTCTTTTAATGGAACTGATGAGATCCACAGAAGCAGATTTAAGATTCATCAAGATTTAAGGCTTGTTTTTGAAAGTAACTTGGAAATATACTGTATACAGCATGCTTTCTATTGGGCCGCACACTCTGGACTATCAGCACTTGTGTGCAACCCGATGCATGCAAATAGATACAGCTGAAAGTGTGCATAGAACTGAACACTGCCTCGCTGCTCATGGAGTTGTAAAGAAAAAAAAAGAGATCAATCATAACATGGTTTTGCCCATAAGTCAGTCTGAGTGCACGATGGGAGCACTTCAGGCCTGAACCAGTACCAGTGTGGATATTATGTACAGTACCAACATTGTGATGTCAGCTGTTGAGTGAACTAACAGTATCTGTGCCAAATGGAGCTGAACGTGTATCTTACATCAACCAGCATAACCTTGAGGCAGATTTTCATGTAAAAATTGTACTTTGAGTCATCCATCAACTAAGTTCTAAATGCTCTTGTCATTTTTCAGCTGCTCATGATGAAAAACCACAAACTTTGAACAGATGTGTTGTTTCATAGTCCCAAATTGTCTTCTTGAGATGTTGCCAAACAGTAATCTTTTCCTTCTACATAGGTGAACTGCCAGACTGAAGACAGCTGTTAAGACTGACAAATTTCCATTTTCTAACAGCTACTGAATATTAGGACCACCTTAAATGCAATAGTGCTTGTAATGCTTTATAATCCAACAGAGAAATTCACATCCAGGGTTTAAATTGGCAACCAATCATCTTTACAGGTGCTCTGTCTTGAACAAATCTTGGAAAGGGGGTTTCCATTTCTCTGAGATCTACTAACTTCTACCAACTAAGGATCTGATCCTTGTCCCTTAAAACATTCTCTTTTTTTCTCGTTTTTTAAAAAAAAAATTAAAAAAATTACAAATGAAAGATTTTGAGCACTTTATGGGCTTAGCAGCCTTTTGTTTCCAATGTGTTAAAGATGTGCAAATGAACATGAAAACAAATCTCTGCACTGGAACCGAGACACCATTGAGATAAAACAGAACAGTATACAATTTGTTTCGAACTTGAAATGGAGCGCAGAGGCTTCATGTGAAGTGATGAAAAGCAGAGACAGTAGAAATGCAAGACAATTCTGAGGTGGTCATTTTTCTCTCCTCTTGCTCAATATTATTTGTTTATATTTTTAAGTATTATAGCTGTTTGTGTCTGTTACTCACTGTGCATAGTGACTCTTTACATTAATAAAATTCATACATTTTGGGAAAAAAAAAGACTCGGTTGGATTATTTTAGAAGTGTGTAATAGATTACAATGTTGGCTTGTCACATGGAAATTATCAGCAGCTGATAAAATAAAAGGCATGCTCACTGTATGTTCAGGTAGTTTGTGCTGATAACTGCGTTTCTAGAAGAGGCGTGTCAGTTTCCATCTGCTCAGTTCTCACACATACACTCCCACATGTAAACAATTAAATTACCTGGGAAAACAACAGGCATACTATCTGTCATTGTGAGTTGTTCATTCACCAACATCATGACTGGGAGAGTTGTTTTTCTCGGACTCCTGCTCATCTGCGTCGTTACTGGTAAAAAGAAAACAGTGTACTGATTGAAATATCTTTGAGGTGTGATGGTCTGAGTTTGTTTTGGATAAAATGTCAATTTGACTAATTATTTTTAGAATGAAACTTACCTTTATCTACCTTTGTTGACAGTGATTACCACAACATTTGATTGGCTGTCAAAACTTTTTATTCTTATTCTTACGATAATTGAAGTTCAAATAATATTTTATCTAATTATTATAAAACATCAGTTTTACTTTTATCATCATTGTCATGAATACAAAGTTATAACTATGGTTGTTTGCTATTCTGGTACTTTTTTATTGTACCTTGTTGTTTCTGTCTGCATTTTATGCCTTTATAATTACATACAAACTATGTAAACAAGCTATACACACAATGTTACTTGTTCATATCCACGCATCACTCTGCTACATTGTTCATGTTGGTTTGACCTCGTTTGTCCATGTACAATCTTATCTTGGTTTCCTACTTGTATAATGTTTTTGCATTACATAAACAGCATATAAACATCTAAAGATAGGATGCCTATCATGGATATTCTGCAATTTAACATGTGTTAATGCGCTACTTTAATCAGTTATGGTTGGTATTCTTATCTCAGCCTGTTTTAATATAATTTACTGAGCATAGTTTGGAAAAACTGCAATAATTAGTGAGCATGAACACGTTGCTAATCTTGAATGTAAGCTGAAATTTACATTTCTTAAGAGGCATCTGCTTGTTTTCAAGATGGAGCAGACATGTCGGAACTCTTCAGACAGGTGACATTTTTTTAATATATTTGATTAGTGTGTGCGTGTGTGTGTTATGGTGTGTGCATGTGAAGGGTAGCAAAGAGTTTCTCTTGTTGATGAAACTTGAAACTGTTGACGAAGTGTGGCATCACATTATAGCAGAATTACATTTGGCAAATTATAAGTTGCACATTCCTTGCAGCCCTCTTGTCCTGACGGTGAGGAAATTGTGGCATGCCCTCTGAATTATGATCCTGTCTGTGGCAGTGATGGAAACACCTATGCCAACATGTGTACCCTTTGTGTTGAGAGACAGTAAGTACACACAGCTGCTCAACATGGGTGGCGTTCACACTTTAGTTTATTTTAGGTTTTTGCAGTGAATAAAGTGCTCAAATTTCCCCCAGTGCTGCAGTTGTTTTAAGACTAACTTGGTTCAAATGACTTTTTTCAGTAAAACCACGCGCTTAAAAAATTAATGCTCACAAAGACTAGGTAAAATGATCCCTTTCCTTGCTCTCTGGAATCTTTAATACAAATGACATCCATTGCTTTTATTGCTCTATCTCCAGCCTTCTTTACACTCCTTACAGGAGATATTCTGGGAAAGTGAGCAAATAGGACTGATTTATCAGAAAAATGTCTTTCCTCCTTGTTTGCCTGATTAACATAAAGCTGCACAAAAACCCAGCTGACAGTGACTCACATCCATGTTATGTCATCATTCTCTCCTCAGATCAACCAAAATGGACATTTTGATTTTTAAGAAAGGAAGTTGCAACCAGCACATCTGAAGATGTCATTACCAACACGATCAAGCCAAAAAGTATTCTATAAGAATGATTTAAACTTTCAAAGTTTTTGTCATTTTGTCTATGAATAATAAATTCTAATCATCACTGTGTTTGTGGTATTTTTTTTTCTTTAGTTGTAGATTCATGGGTTGCGTGAGCAGAGATTACTTACGCAGTGGGACTTACGGTTAAAGTGACTTCACATTAACAATATTCGTTAAATTTCAACAATTTATGTTTTAATTTTCAACATGTCACTGGAGGTGAAAGTTTTAACCAAGAAGATTTCTACAGACATGCCCAATGAGGGAATAAGAATTGAGCAAGGAGCTAAAATCTGAACCTTTACTAATGCATATAAAATAACTGAAATTGAATTACTCAAGAATAAATTCCTTTATAAATTCCTCAAAAGAAATCATTCTATTTCAAATGTTAAATCTAAGTGAGAGAGGGAGGCAAAGATAACACTAACAGATCAAGTCTGGATGAATATGTAAAACATAACCAGTTTAGGCCAGTGATGATCACTTTCATGGAAAAACACCATGACAGAAATAATTCTGAAAGAAGACCAGAGTCTGGACACTGATGTAATTTTGTAAATGCTCATCACTTCCATATATTTGTTTTATAATTTGACCTCATGTCGAGAACCACTTCATAGCTTTGGAGTGATCTTTTTGTAATTTACCAACTGGCTTAAATAGACATGTTCATTTATTTAAACATATGTTTGGCAAACAATAAAGACTATTAGACACTGCTCAACAAACAGTTACAGACAGAAGGAAACCAAGTAACTGTTTTAAGTGCTTTGTATGGGATCTACTTCATAAGAGTCTGTTTCAATACATTTTTATTACTACACAATAGAATATGGGTATTGTATTGTCACAGTTCATGATTAGTCATATTTGATATGTGATTAACGTAACAAACTATAAATAATTCAGACGAGACATTGAGCGAAGCCTGTTAGTATGAAGTGTTTCCATGTCTTCCCAGGGACTGCTGATCTGATGTTGTCACCCTTAACATGAAACTTTTGTAAGTTGTCTGCAGTACCTGTAGAACCTATATTGCTGTTTGTAAAGTAAGATATGCATTTACAAAAAGCAGTGTGGATTATGTTTATGTGGTAGAGTGGTAAGGCCTTAACAAATATAACTGGACAACAAAAGGTAAAATGAGAAAGTTAACTTTTATTTAATACTAATGCCAGACAACACCACCTGGGGCACAGGGCTCCAGGAAATAAATGCAGGGTCGCTCCTGTTGAAATAAGAGACGTGGGAGGGAGTTTAAACGATTTAATACAAAAATTTAAAAGCTAAAATTAACAGCGTATAAAACCCACTGTTAAGACCTATTTAAAAGCAAATAACTATATAAACCAAAGCAACCAGGCCAGCTGGGACCACCAGTGGAGGGCAGCCTACAGGGAAGGAGTGTCCCGGTGTGTTGCCACCTCTTACCTTATAAATACAATCACACTTCACTGCAAACTAACTGTGGAGCCCTCCTATGCCCAGTGCATCAAACAAACCAAACCAAACGTGAGGGTCCCCAACCACGGGTGCCTAGCCCCATCCACCAAATGGTTCTCAGCTGCCTAAAGGAAACAAACAAAAGAAAAATCAACTTACAAAACTAAAGCAAAAGAAACAAACAGAACTCATTAAAAGAGACTACAATAAAATTATGCCAAATCAAAACAGCAGCAGGTGGATCTATAAAAACAGAAAACACAATTAGTAAAACTACAAAATTAGTTTTTTTTTCCCCATTTCAAGTTCCTGTTTCTACTCACCACCCTGAGTAAAACCAAGCCAGGAGGAAGAGCACAGAGGGCAGCCAGTCACCACCACCAACACAGAATCAGCCAGCAGAGAAGAAAATCAGCAGGTGTCTTATAGGTACCTGCTGATTAGCAGGGAGGGGCCAACCTGAGCCACATGACACCCATGTGTGCTCACCACCACAATCTACCCCACCGATTTGAATCGGCACCCCGACGATTACTGCCATGGTCTAAAAATCAAAGAAACAGACCCTGATACCTGGGAATCAGCAGCCCCTATTGCCCTACTCCTTGCTGTCTGAGGCAGGTTATGAGGATTTGTATGTCTCCCGGCCGTTGAACGAGTGGACCTTCTCAGGGGGGGCTGTCCATCTGATGAGGGAATGGCTGTATCTGCAAGTTCTACAGAATAGGCTGCCCTTGCTTGTGATGAGGGGAGCTGAGGCGGTGAACTGCGTTGAACCTCTGCAGTTGGACCAGGGATCACACCAAACCATTCACCATCCACCGTAGATTCTCCCAAAGAATCAGGTTCTTCTGACTGCAATTCTTCACTCACATGACAATCAGCAGAAGTCAGTTTACACTTTAGCAGTGAGCGGTGAATGTGTTTTACCTTAGTAGGGTTGTCAAGAGGTGCAATGGTGTACACTGATCCTTCTGTTGCTGGGGCTCGCAACACCTTATATTCCACAGGGCTCCAGACATCTCTGATTTTATGGCGACCTCTGAACTGGACATCCTTCATGTAGACCAGCTGACCTTCCTGCAATGGAGAACTTCGTACCTTTTTATCATAGTGCTCCTTGCGCAGCTGGGCCTTAGCTTCCAGATGTTGTGTGACCCCCCTCAAAGGCGTGGTATAGTCTTGTCTGATGTTCCACTATCCACTCGTGTACAGTGCCAGCACTTGGTTCTGTTACTTGACCCAGAAGAAAATCCACTGGCAGCTGGGGGTCTGCACCAAACATCAGGAAGAATGGAGACTCTCCTGTAGACTGATGTGCAGTGGTGTTGTATGAGAAGGTAAGTGATGAGAGATAGCATGACCAATCCCTCTACTTGGTAACAGGCAGTGTGCGGAGAAGATTATGCAGTGTCCTATTAAACCGCTCACACTGGCCATTACCAGCAGGATGATATGGGGTAGTCCGACTTTTCTCTATCCCATAGATCTGGCAAAGCTGTTGAATGAGGCGGCTCTCAAAATTTCGCCCCTGATCAGAATGGATACGACTTGGCACCCCAAACTTACAAAACCAGTCATTTACCAGCACCTTGGCAACAGTCACTGCTGTCTGGTCATGAGTTGGGATGGCTTGGGTAAACTTAGAAAAGACATCCGTCATAATCAACACATTTTCCATCCCATTCCTTGCAGGCTCCAATATGGTAAAGTCAATGGCAAGGATTTGATTTGGGCGGGATGCAAGCAAATGACCCATATATGCATGTGCAACTGGTTGAGTGTCTTTAGCCACCTGGCAGCGTTCACATTTCTGGCACCACTGCTTGATGTCTTGATGCATTCCCGGCCAGTAGCAACGCCGCCGGACCAAGTCAGTGGTTCGCTCTACACCCTGATGTCCATGTTCATCATGTAACTGATGCAGTACCTGGCTCTGTAGTGATGTAGGCAGTACCAGCTGTAGGCGCTCTTGTCCCTCCGGGTCACACACTCGACGATAAAGCACGCCATCTTGCACCACAATTCGATCCCACTGTCGAATAAGGACTAAAACATTCTTGGTGACCTGCCGACGTTCTGCTGCATCAGGACCTCGCTTCCTTGACCAGAACTCCAGGAATGTATTGATAGTGGGGTCAGCCTCCTGTAATGCACACAAATCTGACTGGGTATGACAAGGAAAGGCAGAGATGACAGCTTGAGTGGCCCCACAGTTCTGATTAAAATTAGCTGTCCGTTTTACAGTGTCTGGGACCTGAATACCAGAGGTTACAATCTCCGATGTACTTGCAGGTGCAGGGTGTTGCCTGGAGAGAGCGTCAGCATTCTTGTTGTTTCGACCAGGCTTATACTTTATGATGAAATCGAATGTTGCCAGCTGCGCAGTCCACCGCTGTTCAGTTGCACCTAGCTTTGCAGTGGAGAGGTGACTGAAGGGATTGTTATCTGTGTAAACCACACATTTTTGACCCATCAAATAATCCCGGAACTTCTCAGTCATAGCCCACTTAAGGGCCAGAAATTCCAACTTCATGGAACTGTAGTTATTCATATTGCGTTCTGTGGGCCTCAGGCCACGACTAGCGTAGGCTACTGGTCTGATTTTGCCATCCTGTTCTTGGGAGAGAACAGCACCAAGTCCATTATAGCTGGCATCCACCTCTAGAATAAAGGGCAAGGAAAAGTCTGCATAAGCCAGGACAGGAGCGGACACTAACCTCCTTTTAAGGTCTTCAAAGCTGCGCTCATGTTCCTCTGTCCATGCTGCAGATAGGGGACTTCCTGCAGGCTTTCGAGACTTTGTTCCAGTTTGCCCAGCTACTAGACGATGCAAGGGGGCTGCCAACTTGGCAAATCCTTCAATGAAACGTCTGTAGTAGCTGGCGAATCCTAAGAAGGAACGCAGCTCGGACACAGTGTTAGGTCTTTTCCATTTAGACACTGCTTCTATCTTACCAGGGTCTGTTGAAACACCATGCTGAGAAATAACATGACCCAAGTAGCTCACCTCCGTTTTGAAAAAGGCACATTTTTCTAGCCTTGCCTTGAGACCCTCTTTCTGCAGGCGACCCAGTACAGCATCCAAACGGCTCACATGTTCCTCTACAGTGGAAGAGAAAACAACAACATCATCCAGGTACAGCAATAAGGACTGACAGTGCTGGTCTCCAAAGATCCTCTCCATTAATCTTTGAAATGTACTTGGGGCATTGCATAGCCCAAAAGGCATCCTGTTCCATTCAAAGAGGCCAAATGGTGTACAGAAGGCAGTCTTTGCTTTGTCCGTTTCAGTGACTGGTACTTGATTATACCCTGCAGCCAAATCCAGAGTAGAAAACCACCGAGCTCCTGACAACACATCAAGTGACTCCTCAATGCGTGGTAAGGGAAACGCATCCTTTTGTGTTTTGCTGTTCAGGAGACGATAGTCCACACATAGCCGAAGGCTGCCATCTTTCTTTTTGACCAGCACAATCGGAGAGGCATAGGGGCTGCTACTTTCCCTGATAACCTGTGCTTCAAGAAGCTGACGAATGTGGGCCTTTGCCGCTTCATAATCTGAAGGGGGGATGCGTCGGAAACGCTGACGCACTGGTACCTCATCCAATAAAGGAATATCGTGGGAGATCAGGTTAGTACAGCGTATATCGCCATCATGAGCTGAAAACACACTATGGTATTTTTTTTAACAGGGACCTCACCTGATGTCGTTCTTGTTGCTCAAGGGCCGTTAGAATTGACACAGTTGATCTGTCTTCAACTGAGCCGTTTACGGAATGAGAAGCCACTGTAGCAGTAACCTCACCCTCCTGAAGACCAACTGGGGAGCTGACAAGATGAGCAGTACTTATTGTACCAAGGACAGTTCGAGGATACAGCACAACATCTTGGGTCCCTACATTGACAATGGGGATATAGACTGTTCCTCTGTTAACCCGTAACAGTGCTGGGGATGTCAAGAGCCCTGAAGGTATACCAGTGACAAGTGGTTCAAACAGGACATCATCCACTGCATTGCATTTATGACAAGAGGCCACAACAATTTTCAAAGTGCCTCCAGGTATTCTACACACACGTCCCCCTTTGACCTTCACTTGTCCAGAGTAATCTGGGTAGATATTAACCTTTACTTGATGACAATGCTGAAGAGCATGCTGAATGGAGACAGGGGCCTGCAGTACATTTTGTGACTCAAAAAGAGCTTGGCCATGTTCAACAAAGAGTTCATGGTAACATTCCTTAATTATGTTCATTCCTAGTACTGCTGGAACTGCAGCTGAATCATTTGAGTCCTTAACCACCAGCACCCCTCGCTTGGCTACCTCTTTACCACAGAGCTGCACATCTAGCTCAAGGTAACCAATGTAAGGAATTGCCAGCCCATTAGCTGCACTCAGCCGCAACCAATTGCAGGAGCGGAGCTTATCTGGTCCCCAGGGTTCAAAGTTCCTCATGAAGAAACCCTCAGTTATGGTGGACACCATTGACCCAGTGTCCACCAGACATGGAACCTCAACCCCACCCATGAGTACAGTTAAACAGGGACAAGCAGAGACCAAATTCTCAGAAGCGGGGATGGGTTCTGAGCCTGCAGAGGCCCCACCTGAACTTTGGCTCAACAGTCCAGGGGGTAAGAGTTTCCCTGCTCCTGTGCATCACCCAGGTTATCAGCAACTACAGTTCTAGACATTGACTGTTGTGGAACCACCTGCTGGCTACTACATTCTCTTGCAAAATGACCAGGTTGCTTACATCGTCTACAAATAAATGTTTTATTAGGATGCCTTGGCCGATGACTAGGGGCAAGATTAATTGCTGCAATAGTCTGACTTAACTGGTTCAGCTGCTCTTGTTGCTTTCTGAGCATTTCCTTTAACTCATTTAGCTCAGACTTACTAGACAGGTTACCTGGTGGTTGGTTGTGGTAACCATGACTGGGCTGACACCTCTGAACAGTTTGCTGAAAACCAATAGCAGAAGGGACCGAATAACTTCTACCTCTCCCACCGCCTGGCATACCTTCTTGCTCCCACCTGATTGCCTCAGTGCGAACATCTATCAGGGTGGCGTCACAGTGTGTACGGACATACTGCTCCAACTCTCTGCGAAGAGAACAATCAGACACATGCTCCACAAACTGATCTCTAAGTAGCACATCTTTGTTTAAAACACCATTGGGGGTCTTTCGAGCTACTCTTTCCATTAAACACATCAGTGCATGTGAATATTCTTGCAGAGTTTCATCATCTTGTTGTTTCCTAGAAAAGAAGTCCTCCTGCAAAGACACGTAGGACCTCGCACACCCATACAACTCCTGCAAAATGGCAAGAATAGTTTCTGGATCCTCTCGCTCCACCCGGGAGCGATACTTAATCTCGTTTCTGGCCTCTCCTTCTAAATGGTCGTAAAGGAAAAATGCTTTTTCAATGGATGAAAAGTTCCTGGAACGAAAACAAGACTCCACCTCTTCAACCCACTCAGCCAATCCAAGTCCAGTTCTGCCCCTGAATACTGGGCACTTCCTATCTCTGGGAAGATAGATCAGTCTTTCCATAGCTGGAACAGGGGCCTCAGACTGGACAGGTCCTAAAGACCTTGCTGAAGAGTCACTTGTCCCTGCTTGAGTTGCATCTTGGTCTTGACGAAGCTGTCGGTTCTCAGCTTGCAGTTGCTGAACCAGCTCCTTCAGATGTGCAATCTCCTCTGCCATTTAGTTGTGCCAGTAGGCCAAGCTCCAGAATCTGCAAGACCTGCTGCTGTTTTGGCAAAAACTAAACTAAAAACAACTTACTAAAACCTTAAAGACAAAAACCCCCACACGTCTCTTTTTAGGAGATCCTGCCGACAACGCCAGAATGTGGTAGAGTGGTAAGGCCTTAACAAATATAACTGGACAACAAAAGGTAAAATGAGAAAGTTAACTTTTATTTAATACTAATGCCAGACAACACCACCTGGGGCACAGGGCTCCAGGAAATAAATGCAGGGTCGCTCCTGTTGAAATAAGAGACGTGGGAGGGAGTTTAAACGATTTAATACAAAAATTTAAAAGCTAAAATTAACAGCGTATAAAACCCACTGTTAAGACCTATTTAAAAGCAAATAACTATATAAACCAAAGCAACCAGGCCAGCTGGGACCACCAGTGGAGGGCAGCCTACAGGGAAGGAGTGTCCCGGTGTGTTGCCACCTCTTACCTTATAAATACAATCACACTTCACTGCAAACTAACTGTGGAGCCCTCCTATGCCCAGTGCAGCAAACAAACCAAACCAAACGTGAGGGTCCCCAACCACGGGTGCCTAGCCCCATCCACCAAATGGTTCTCAGCTGCCTAAAGGAAACAAAAGAAAAATCAACTTACAAAACTAAAGCAAAAGAAACAAACAGAACTCATTAAAAGAGACTACAATAAAATTATGCCAAATCAAAACAGCAGCAGGTGGATCTATAAAAACAGAAAACACAATTAGTAAAACTACAAAATTAGTTTTTTTTCCCCCCATTTCAAGTTCCTGTTTCTACTCACCACCCTGAGTAAAACCAAGCCAGGAGGAAGAGCACAGAGGGCAGCCAGTCACCACCACCAACACAGAATCAGCCAGCAGAGAAGAAAATCAGCAGGTGTCTTATAGGTACCTGCTGATTAGCAGGGAGGGGCCAACCTGAGCCACATGACACCCATGTGTGCTCACCACCACATTTATCAAGAGCGCAACTAGAAAAATAAAACCTGTTAATACAAATTCTCACTGAAAGTCATATCAGAGGGAAATGAAAAATAAAGACGAGCTGCTTGTACGGTTCAGACAAGGCTGTCTTCTGTAGCATTCCTGCGGGAAGTGAAAGCAGCGGGTGAATGATTAGCTGGTGATATCAGTGTGTGAGGTCACTGTTTAGACTGCCATTGCTCAGTAACACAGCGGTCAACTTCATTTGTGTGTGAAGAGAGAGATATGTGGACAGGCAGAGAATATCAACATAAAAAGGCTGACAAAAGCAAAAACAAACAGCAGATGGAAAACAAATATGAAAACTGTTGAATCCTGAGGGCAAAGGTCAAATTTGTCACATGCTTAAAACCAGGAAACTGGGAAGTGATTACAATCCACTGTCACTTCCTTTCTTCTTACAGTAGCACAGACATACCATTTTGTGACTTCCATGATATTTATCAATGATGATAAAAAGCTCAGACGAACATGTGTAAGTACACACTTTAAATATTTTCAGTTCACAGAGTTAAGAGAATTGCAAAAATGTCTGTCACTGCAGAAGCTTCTGGTCTTTTTTAGTTCACTTGTTGAAAATGTAAACAAAGTTGAGTTTGACATGTTATTATCTTTTCATAATACATTCAAGAAATTTAACACATTGCTTTAATTTCTTTTAGGCTTTTATGCGTCATTATCAGCCAGTTAAGTGTAGTTTGTTTCAGCTTGTTTCCTCCTTATCTGAGTTAGCGCTGTTATCTGTGCTGCTCTGGTTGGGCTACTATTGTCCACCACGGTTCAGCTGCATGTCATTTGACTTTGTATCAGTTAAACTTCAGCGTGTTACTTCTTCTTCACACTGTTGCAGACGATCAACAATCTCTACAGTGGAGGATTGTCAAAATAACATCTCAGTGGACCTTTTCCTGCACCTCTCCCTCATACCAGCTGTGAGTTGTCCATTTGTGTGACTTACAGTTTGAATGTCTAACACAACAGGGGGGGCTTAGAAAATCTGTATTTTCTCACATTTCATAAAAGTGTCTTTGTCAGTCATGCCACAAAAATGTAACATGTTTATTTCAGACACGAGCTACATCTGTAGTTAAATGGCTATTATTCCACTCTGTCACATTAGGGGACTGAGGAGGTTGTGGTTTTCTGTAAAAGTGAAGAGTCTGGTATCAAACCACTGGCTAGAGAATGACAAAAAGTGTTGCAGAGCTCTTCTATGAAAATTGATATAGACTAACCCTTTTGAGTATACATGCTCTTTAAATTTTAATATAATACAGCTTCTAGGGTTGCACATTCTCACTGAGTTCATTCTTGCTAATTACTAAGTTTTCAGCATTTCAGAATTAAGCTGTTTTTCTGATCCAAACCAATCTAATCAAACACCAATCTGATGTGTTTAGTACACATTAAATAAACAGAATAAAATGTCTCAAATTTAAGTGCATATTTACAAAGCAATTACAGTAAATATAGACCAGCTTCCTTTATGCAATTTCACCTGCCGTGTAGGCTTTGCTGGCTTATATGGTCTGAAAATATTTCAGATAACCCAAAACAGCAAAGAATAATAATAAGAATAATGTTGCTGAAAACACCAGTATTTTGATGAACTGATTTCTATTCTTTTCTTTCTTCTCAATAGCTGGTTAATTTAATCACATTTCACAAGTACATGGGAATAATTTCTCCCCAGCTCTGACGATCAGTTCTTCCTCTTCCTCATTTGCCGCTTTCTTTTTTTTTTTTCACTAAACATAAAACAATAATATTATAAAGGAGCTGTCTCTGGACAGGTAAATGTGTGATGTAACACATTCCACAATAATAGGAATGAAATGTTAAACCTGAAGAATAGCATAGATAAAGTCATGGCAGAATGCGTCTTTTACATGAACTAAAGCAGTAGCTCAGATATGTAGGACGAATTCATGTGAATCAAATAGACATTTTTTTTCACAAAAGGTCCCCTGAAGTTTTAAAAATGTCTTGTCACCCATCACTTTTACCAGAAGCAAGGATGTTTTTAAATAATTAAATGTGTTTCCTACCTAGTGTATTATGTGAAGATATCTTGTCTGCCAGGTGCTGATTGCAGGGGTGCTGTCTTTCATCCAGAGACGAGCCCAGAGACTGGCTATTGACCAGAGATTGCCCTTCCTTGAAGGAAGATTTGCTATTGTGGTGTAAGTCAAAATTTAGGCAAAGAAACTCCACACGCATTGTGACTTTATTTGTCCTATTACATTTTGTCATCCTTGTTTCTTAGGCCTTTGGATACTGTAGGAAGTCTCAGTAACCGCTGGTCTTATGGCTTTGCATTTGGTGCCGTATCAAGCAGTGTTCTGCTGCTGTTCTCCGAAAACTATGTCCCCTTCACTGTCCCATCATGGGCCAGAGGTACTAGCTTATTCTTTAACATCGTTATCATATCATGTATATACAACTAAATTACCTTATGACATGTCCAACTGTTAACCTCAGCTATAGTGTACCTGGTTGGAGCTTTAGAAGTGGGCCTGGTGTATTTTCCTTTTTTTGCCTGCTTGTCCACACCATTCAGAATGGCTGGAGCAGTATTAGGAATACTCTACTCAGCATCCTGGTAAACTTTCACTCATTTCAAGTGTTTTCGTAATTTTCAAAATATAAATAAAAAAAAAACACCAAGCTTATAAATGGCCATTTTTATATATGGTATTTTAAGTGACTGTCGTTTTTTTAGGATAATTGTCACGGTGTGGGATACATTCACCTGTCCCAGTGGAAAGGTAAGTTAGGCAGACACTAAACCCAGTGTCATGTGTTTGCTGAGGTGTTCAAGCAATGCTTTGGGTTACTGCCTAAATACATTACATCCTGCTATTAACATAATTTTATAATAATTTCTGTGTTTCTGCTTTTAAAGATTCTGGGTAAATATCAGAAGATAATTTCCCAATGGCCTTGCATCCTCTCACTTGTATTCCTCTTGGGAAGATATATTTACATGTTGGTTAAACTTGTTCGCATACGTCTGCAAATGGAAACGGAGGTCAGTATGACAGCTGAAAAAACTCAATGATTCTTGTCATATATTTCTCACTTTAGGAAAAACTGAATGAAATCAACATTTGTCTTGTTTCATTGTGAACAACTCCTCAATGACATGTCAAATTTCCTACCAGGACCCTGAAGATATCGTCGGGCAACACCAGGCGCAGCATGTAAAACGTTTGCTGAGAAAAACACCTCAGAGCAGGTTTATATACACACTCATCCACACATGCGCCAATGCTGCTGAAGTTTACATTCCCAATTGACTTCATGTAAGGTCCAGATCTCTAGCAGGAGTTGCTTATGATTTATTTTTAATAAGTGGAAAATAGTTTGATTGTACAAATTGATCCATCAAAATCAATAAAAGGGAAATTTATATTTTTTTAGATCACCACCACTGAACTCCAGCGTTGTGTAGTAATAACTCAGATAACAGACATTTTTGGGTCTAATCTGGCTACTTTCTCAGTTATGGTCCTGGCAAGTGTTGTTTGGTCCAGATGTTGGTTTCTGGTCTGAACATAGATTACAGATATTTTCTTACTTTGTTGGCCACATGTGGTAGTCATGTGGATAAGTTATGGCCAAACTCAAACTGATTTGAGTTAGTCAGGGCCAAATATGGGCCAAACTACATGTAGCCCATATTTGGGCCCAACATTGCCTGTACTATCTGGGAATTTTCAGGTCAGACTAACTTGAAGACCCTTCTCTTGCTTTAGCATGCAGCTGTTGAGATAGTTTCAAATGGACTGTCCAGTGTACATTCACAGCTGTATTTAGTTCTGTCTGTCTGAGAGCTGACTGGCAAAACATGCATGCTGGCAACTTGTCTGAACAAACCTTCTCCACAGTGTTTAAAGGGGATTTTAAAAAGCAGTCACAAATGCTCTCGCGTGCACATACATGGTGTGTTTGACCTTATTTTTTCATGATGCAGCGAACCACTTAGCTGGTTTCAGAGAAGAGTGTACGAGTGGGACCCCTACTTCAAGTTTCCCAGCAGGATTATTGGCACTGTCATTATATCCCTTATAGGCTTGTATACGGTGAGGAAAACTCTATTTTCACTAATCAAAATGACAAGTGTAATCCATCCACTTTGTTTTTCCAAGTGCTGTTCAGATCACTCAGGAACTGACATTTGTGTTTCATATGTGTTTCTGCCATTTCTCCAGATGACACTGGCAGACTACAGTCTCAGTGATGTTGCCTTTGACAAACTAGAAAATTGGAAGAATACTCTAAAGCAGCTGGTTACCTCGTGCAATCAGACTGAAGCTCTGGGATACATGATCCCACAGCTGGAAGAATTCATCGATATAGCCAGGAGTGAGTGATTCCACCACGCTGGTGGGAGGGGCCATATATGATCAGAGGGATTAATACATATGTCTACAATGGACCTCAGACATATTTTGGAAATGTTATCTACAAATTATGCCTTCTAGATTCTTAACAATGACAATTTTGTATATATATATTTTTTTATTTAAGAAACTTGGCTTGCCACCACCATCTTTGCCAGCCTCAACTCTGTAGCTTACACCTTCCACATCTTGGCATGTTACAGGTAAGAAAAAAGTTAAGCAAATGTTAAGATTCGAATGACATGTTTTAGTTCATGAAATATAAATTTAGAGAAAATATTCTTTTTTTTTTTTTTTTTACTGGTAGTTTACATTGTGTACTATTGTCCTAGGAAACATTTGAAAAGACTGTGGAAGGGACAAAAGAGTTTTCTTCCTGAGAAGTTTCATAACCCCCGTTCTGCCATCAGTGTTGTAAGTAAAACACATAGACAGACAGCGGGTGTGGGGCAGTTTTGGGATGTTTTAAAAATTTCGTTCAACAACAGGGGCCAACAGCTATTCAAAGAAGGCAGGCTGTAAATACAAAAAAACAACCCCAAGTAACCATCAAAAATCAGGACACATCTTCCCAATTTATTTTAAACAAAGAAGCAGAACCATTGCTTATGGCAATAGGTCCGTTGTTGGCTGTGGTTCACTGACAAAGCTTGTTTGTGACGCATCTTTAAGGTTCCCTTTACAACTTCTCAGTATAGTCTATATGATTGTCTGTGAGCATCTTAGTTTGTAATACTTATGGAAAAGTGCTTATGCGCCAATGAAATATTTAGAACTGAACAGCTGTTTTGGATGGAAAGGATATTGTTTTTAGTCATGCACTGGGGAGATAATTGTAAATCAGAAACCAGTGCTTCCCAATGCTTCTTCAGACATTCCCATGATGTCACACAATTTTAGGTCACTTGGTACACAGAAAAACAATAATAATGTGACTTTGGATCCACATCATGATGCATGTATCTATTGTACACACATTAGGTAGCTGGTTGTATCACTGTGGCAGTTTTTTTTTTTTACAATAATACTGCTTTGAGCATGAGTTTGCATTTTAATATCTAATTCATAGCATGTTAATGTACCTTTGTGAATGCATTTGTGTGCCTTTTTTTTTTTTAGCATAATCTCTTTAGTTAGTTCCACCTACATTAAATGTCCAAACGAGTTTTCTTGTTGAATTTCACAGGCTTCCATTGCAAGATACTCCGGATGGCAAATAGCTTTTACACTGTGGGGTAAGCCTTTCATTGTCTTAAACTTAAAATTCTGAATGATTTAGACGTTTCCTGGATATTATATCTTAATCGTTTTATATTATATGACAGGGCTGAACATGAAATACAGAATGAAATGAAAGAAATGCAGATCACAAAATAGTTTCTTTAACAGTGCTTTTGACACGCCCTTATGAAGGATGGCAAAAAGTATTTTTGATCTAAAGCATCAAATGGATGAAAAACACAGGCTACTGGTTTATTTGATGACTTTTTATTACATTAACTGACAAACTGACCTCACTGCAACTTTGAGTTTTCAATCAATGGGTCAGATGTATTTTCTCTGTCCTTACATTTAGGCTACCTGATTGTCCACTTTGTCCACTTCTTGTTTGCTCTGCTGCTGGTCTACGTGGTGGTTCTTCCAATACAGCATGGGAAAGCACTGAGCATGCTCTCAAACCTTGGACTCATAATGTAAAGTAGCTTTCTGTGTGACTGTTGAAGGGTACTTTAATGAATGAATGCACTTACTGAGTTATACTTTTCTCATGAATCTTCCAGTCTAACCATTGGGCTGGTGATCAGCTTGGTTATTCTCCAGATAGTACTAGTTCAGGTCTTCTTCCTTCAGGACAAAATGTCTCCCACGAATAAAGACAAACCTCTGGCTCTCAACAACAGGTCAGACCAGTAATGTAAAATATGAATAATTTATTTGTCAACAAAAGCTAACTTTTTCAATGGGAAGTGTTTGTTGACCAACCAAAGATAGGAATCATTTACAAACTACAGGATTATCATGTCATAACTCTTTAAGCACTCTTCATACTTTAACTTTTGCACTGTTTACTTTACAGGAAAGCGTTCCACTGCTTCAACTACTTCTTCTTTTACTACAACGTGGTGATGGGAATCAGCACATGCATAGTCAGGCTGTTGCTTAGCGTTGTGGTTGGAACATGGCTGGTGTCCCGCATAGACCGGACGATAATGCAGAGGGGATATGAACACATGGATGCTGGTAGGTTTAGATTTTACAGTAAAACTGTGATTAACTTCTAAAGTAAAGAAAGAAAGAAAGAAAGAAAGAAAGAAAGAAAGAAAGAAAGAAAGAAAGAAAGAAAGAAACATTATCTTTTTTTTTATTATTGTTGCTTAATGTTGATTGAGTTGTGAGTAATTGATATGATCTGCATGGATCGCTGTAATCCAGGAGATGGTAGCATTTCACAAAGAATAAACGGTCTATAACTTTATCTGTCATAGACCTGCAAAATATATCATGTAAGCCAGCAGGTATATTCAACTGTGCTATTTCTTTAATTTCTTAGTTCTTCGTCTTTCTAAAGAGCATGTATTAATGTTGTGCGGTTCACTATGTATGAGTCTGACTGTATTTCTTGCACATTCCAGGCTACAGTACATGGATTGGGATGATTTTTGCTGACCATTACCATAACAACCCGGTCATGGTGTGTTTTTGCCAGCTTTTGTTCTCCACAACTGTAGAGAGGCACAGTGCAATGACATACGCCTCATTTGACACAATTCTATCAGGTTAGAAGAGTGTGCATGAATGTATGGATACACAGTTATTTCCATCTGTTTGTTGTCTAGTTTACTTTATATTTACTTATATTTTGCCAGCATCCCCTGTGAATAGCCGGGCCAGGAGGCGCTGGGCATTGTTTTATACCTTACTGAAGAACCCTCGCCTGATCCTGCTCAGAAAACATCACCTCTCTTCATCATCAATAATGTCATCTCATCCTTCAGACACAGTAGTGAGAGCTTGGGTCATGGCATCTCAAACGCAGAGCTGCCAGTCAGTGGCGCAATCATCACCAGAGATCACTACTGCCACAGAGGAAGATTGTTAAAAAAAATAAATAAATAAATAAAAACTCTCCAGTTCTTATGAATGTATTCACTTTTGGTGAAAGTAAGGCTTTGTTCATTAAAATTTTGACTTTACTATAATTCTGTTTTTCTGGGTTTGTCTGATACTGTCCATCTGGTTTACGCTTTGGCAGAAGAAAGACTGGATTGTAGTTTGTTGATATTAAGCAGCATATTAAGCCTATACTTTTACCAACATTTGTGCTAATGCGTGCAAAAGATAAGTGATTATATCTTTTATTTATTTATTTTTTGTTCTATAATGTCTTGACCAGCATTTAAGCAGGCAGAATATTGGTCTGGATGCTGTGTTCTGCGGAGTAAATTTACTTTGCCAAGGGGAGCTTTACAGATATCATGATCCCCTTGATATCTTTGATTTTCATTTTATTTTTCTATTTATTTTGCATAATTGTTTATATTACAGAGTTTGTACTGCTGGACCAGACCGCGGAGTATAGAAAAATGACAGAGACAACCAAAAAAAAAGAAAAAAAAAACAAAACAAATAAAACACTCTTAGAGAGAGAAAGAGAGAGACAAACATAAATACATGTGCATATACACACTCACACACCCGCCTATATATACACATACACACCCACTGTCTAAGCCCCAGAAATAGGGGGGTGAGAGGACCACGTCGCCAAGGACAGCTGCACCAATAGCCAGAACCCTCAGTGACTCGAACCAGGGTTGGAAGACAAGGAAGTGGATGGGCGGCAGAAGGAGACCCCAGACTAAAGGTCCACCGTCCCCACACCCACAAAAGATGCTCCCCACCCGAGGACAGGCTGCAGTCCCTCCTCGCCTACACCCCTATACATACACTCACTATCATACTAATATACACCCATCTACACACACACTTGCACACACATACATCCACAAACAGACCCACACACACATTTAGTCCTCCCTCCAGACCCCAAAAACACCCCTACCCCCCAAAACCCACTCCCTGCCCCCCCTCCAGATCCATTCTTCCTCCCCCAAGACACCCCACCACAACCCCTCGCCTCTCACCTCTGCCTTACCCCTTCCTAACCACTACCCCTCTATACACACCCCATACCCCCATACACATGCACTACCACACTTCCCCCCACACACACACCTCTACCCCTCACATTCCCCAATACACACACCCCTACCCCCACCCCCACGCCCCCTCACACACCCCAAACAATCCTCACCCACCCCGCACTCAACCACACACACATACACATCCACATGGTCAAACCCATTCACCCGTATTAGATTATATCTAAAATGTTGTATTTTCGGCAAACGTTTGGACGTTGAAAATTCCTGTAACACATGAATGCATTTAGTTGAAGTTATACAGCCTCCGTTTGCTATGTTACGATAATTACAAGCTTTTGGTCAAAGTATTTATACTAAATAATTAAAATATAATTACATAAATCATTAAAGAAAAAAAAACACAAAATTAAATACAACTTCACATTAAAAACGTCACGGAAGTGACCCGGGCAGCCATTTTGAACTTGTTAGCTTGAACATCGTGATTTTTCATCGGAGTGGAGAGAGAAGACCGTTGGGACGTTTGGCTACCTGAATATACACGGGTATGGTTAACATTTAAACCGTCCCATCTGTAATTTAACTTAAGCAGGCTTTAGGATATTGTGACAAAGGTGTAAGTATTTTCAATCTATTTATTGCAACCCGTCACGTTGAAATTACGGAGCTCATCTCTAGCTTCAAACGAAAGTCCTCGAGCTAGCAGTTAGCCGCTAGCTAGGTTCAGAGTATTTATGTTGTTGGCAAATAAACTACCAACGTACCAGCACGCTGTTTTCTCTAAATTAATATTGGTCCAAAAGTGGATTTACAAGGTGGCTGACACTGATGTTTGAAAGGTATGTTTTATTAAAACACGCACACCTGCTTGTCATCGTCAAAGGGCTGAAAATCGTAAACAGGCAATTAAAGAGAAAGTTTTTTTTGTTTGTTTGTTTTTTCTTTTTTTCCCCCAGATTTAGGTTGTTGGTTGTCTTCCGCTACCTATTGTTTTGTCATATATGAAAACTTATCATTAATGTGCTGCCTTCTTTGCATGATTAAAACGTAAAATCATATGGAAATAAGTAACTAACGTGTTGAAATAAGAAATTATGTGTTGAATTTGCAGCTTTGATTACGGTATCTTTGAGAAGTTTTCTTTAGAACTACTCGCTGTCTATTTTATTTGGTGCAACCTTTACAAATAATGTGCACTTCGGCTTGACACAGACAGACACGCTTCTGATTCACGCTGTTAGAGTGGAAAAGAAAAGCTGGTTGCACTGAGCATATTAAATGTCATAGTTTCTCTTCTTTAGGTGTTTGTGTGGGGAGGTTTGCAAGGATTTGTAGGATTTTTTTGTGCTGAATCTTTACTGATTAAGACCTATAATTGTAGTTGCATCATCAAACTACTGTGTAACCACTAAGGTACTTTCCAGGTACATTCATATGTACGGTCAGATCAATACAAAGCCCTCTTTTTTGTTTTGCATTCAGACAATTATATTTAATATATATATATATATATATATATATATATATATATATATATATATATATATATATATATATATATCTGCCTGCTTGAATGCAGTGAATATATGCAATGCATGCTGAACACAGAAAGTAAATAAGTCTCATTGCTCAGACTTTTCAAGGCCATCAACAGCTGGTAAAAGTAATTGTATTCTGACTAAATAAGACTACCATTCCTTGATCTATTTCAATATGTTTTATAAACTTGATTTAATTCTCAAAACATTGTTTTGCTGACAAGTGCGTTTGTTCCTCACATTACCCTACATCAGTAATGTTTCCATAGTTTCACCCCAAAGTCAATGCAAGAGACCTACAGGTCATTTATGTTGCATTAATGCAGAATCTTCTATCATTACGATGCAGTTTATATGCAATTGGAAATTTATACACATCTGCTTGACTGAATTTGTTAAAATCTTGTTTCTGTATCAGTCTGTGCCTAAAAAGATGTCGGATAGTGAGTCCATAAAGAAAATGTTAAGGGCCGTCCTCCAGTCGAGCAAGTATGGCGTGTCTATTAACACCCTACAGTCAGAGTACCGCTCACTGTGTGGAGAGGGCATCCCCCTGGATAAACTGGGCTTCTCTAAACTGGAGGACTATCTCAGAAGTATTCCATCTGTGGTGCGGTTGCAGTACCACATGGGAGAGGTGAGCATGCATTTCTCTGTAGCCTTGGCTTAAGGCTGTCTTCAACTCAAGTTACTTCAGTTAGACTATCAATATCAAAATACTAAGAAGCTGATAGCTTGTGATTTGGAAGATCTTGCTAAATCCTTTACATTACATTTATGTGTTTTTAAGAGTAGAAATGAATCTCTTTCATAGTTGAAATGCTTTGCTGCTGTATGTAAAGAGACAGCTCACATTGCTGAGCTGGTTGCCAAGCAGAGGAGCTCCAAGAAGTCTGGTCGTTCCCAGGTTGTCAACTGCAAGATGCGATTCAGACCGTCCAGTCCTTACATGTTTAATGGTATGAAAAACCTATTTTTCAACAGCTTTTTCTTATAATTTTGACTGATACTCTACATAAAAGGCCAATATGTGTAAATGTTGGTGCTTATGGTGCAGTCTTAACTGCAAGTTGTGTTTCCAAAGATCAGAAAGGAAATTAAAAAAGATTGAAAGGAAAAATGATGAATTGCATTTAAACACATGCATCATTGCAAGATGTTGAAAGATGCTTATGGTTGTGATAACTAGGATATTCAGTTAATAATAATCAAAAGTTACACATTCTACCAGGGTATATAAACATATGAACACAACTTATTTAGATTTCGGTACCCATCTTCTTTTGCTATGGACTTTAAAAGTGCCAGACCCCCCCCTTCTCTTTCTCTCTCTGTATCTATTTAGACATATTTTAGCCAAAGTACACCTTGTCTGCCAGAAAAGTTGTAGTTTTAGTCTTCCCCTTTTACTCTTCAAACTTTTATTTTAATTTAATCTTTTTCACCCTATTCTGAGTGTGATCTGACCTGTATTCTTTTAGTGACACCAAGGTGGTCTCTGCGCCAACCATCAGCTGGAAGTCTGTCTAACTGGACAGCTAACCGTTTCAGATCCCATGGTGGCTGTAGAAGCGGCAGTGCCTCAGGAGACTACAGGTACACTATATTGGCATTTTCTTCCATTTTTGGACTTGGAGGAATTTCAAAGTTTTAGTCACACATTGTTTTATTTGTCATCAGACGGCTGGATCAGAGCCTGAGCTCCAAAGTCCCTGTTGAACACAGACAGCCAGCTGTGAAACAGAATGTTATGCTTGACAGGTAAACAATGTGGGCATTAGATATAGCTAAACTTAGTTTTGGTCTGTATGCATTTTGAGTTTATAAATAATAGAACAAGTGTTTGAATTTGTGTCATATGCATACACCACTTGTATTGGTACAAAAGCAAAAACATTGCTAACAGAGTTAGTGTTATGTCTAGATGTAGCTTCCCAGTCATCTGGGTCATGGTTATCTTAAGAGCTTGCATAGTATTCAATCAACTTCTGTTTCTTGGTCCTTTAAAAATATTTAATTTAAATGGGAAACATCTACTTCTACCATGTAAGGGAACAACACAATGATGCATCAAATCTCAGTCGTCTTGGCTTGCCTGTGTTTTTTTCATATAATTTACTTTCTTCTTTTACGCCACTTCTGACTGGATATGCCTATCATACATCACACAATTATGTTTTGGTTGTGTTTCTCCCCCCCCCCCCCCCCAATGCCCTATGCTGAACCCACAATGCCCTTTGCTAGTTAAGCTTTGATTAATTTTTTTTTTAACTATTTAATGTTTTCAAGAGCTATGAAAAGTAGTCCAGTTGTTTTTTTTAAGCTCTTTGAATTCTTATATGGATTCTTATTATGTCAAATATTGTCATCTTTCCTTCAAAGATGAAGTAGTCTTTGAGTCTCATAACTGTTATATTAAGATGGGATTCGATTGTGTCACTGTTTATCTGAAGACATGTTATAATTAAAACTATTTTGTCAACAGGGGAGAGACAAGCTTTGCAAATGCCATAAATAAGAACTCTAAAGGTAAGTGAAAATGTGATAGTTTATGTCCTCATTTTGAGTTTTGCTCTGGTTCAGTTATGACAATTAGTGTTTCTGCTTATTGATTTTGTTGTGGGCTCTGAAATGGGTCCAGGGTGTTGCCACCTATCCTCTGCTTTATGTATCGAGCATCGTGGTTTTCCATCACTGAGCGTACAGAGTCCATGGCAGAGAATATGCTCACATCTGCCCAACAACTAATTACATTTCAGTTCCTTAATGAATAAAAATAATTTATATTTGAAGTGGATGCCATTTCTATATAGATTATCTTTCCAATACTGATGCCACAAACTGGTGGACAATAAAAAAAAAAAGTAAAGACAGGAGTTTGAGGAACAATGTGGATAAACATTTATGAAGTTTATTGTACCTAGCAGTCAAATTAATCAACTCCAGAGGTAGCGCCGTTTCAGAGATTAACTATTTCTCTCTCTGCACCATTTTTCAGAACCTTTTCCAGAGCCAGTGACGAGACCCAGAAATTCCCAGGTACAGAACTTTCTCTTTTTATGTTCTTGGTTTATATTGTATTCCCATTTATATGTGAGTTTAATAAGGTGTAGATGCTCAAAATATAACACAGGGAATACATTCACACGGATTCCACATTTGCATTGTATCGCCTCTATCAGAAGACATGTCTCCATCAAGAGTTTTCTTTCAGTTGTTGAAGTAATGTTTCCACATGTTTTTCACACACTTCCACTCACACATTTCAGCACAACTTATAATTAACGTTTCATTTCTCCTTGCAGACTGACTTGTATAATGTGACACAAGTGCAACGCCAAATAACACAGGTATTGGAGAAGTACCCTAATGGACTGTGGGTGTCCAAACTGTCAAGTGTTTTCAGTCAGATGTTCAGTCAGACACTCCACCCTCAGGTGCTCATAGATCTGGAAAACTGGCCAGCTGTGTGTATGGTAAGACCATTTATATTATAAAATAAACTTGTAATACAACAACAGCAATGTTTTCAAAGTTGTCATCTGGCTCCTATAGGTGGAAAAACCTTCTATTACCAACCGAGCTGACAGGCTTATCTACCCTCCGCTGCCTCCTAAACCCTCTACAGTCCCATTAAATAGCACCAATATCTCTACAGTGTCACTCCTTGATTCAAGTACTGTCAACATGCCTACTTCTCATCGCACCTCAACACCTGGGCAATCTTCTACAAATTTCCATCCATCTTCTGTTGGTAAACCTATAGTTACCAAAAAGAATGTCTTGGCTAAACCCACCTTTATTTTTCCTTCACAAGCTGACAGTGCTGCTTCAGATACTCCATCATCAGTGACATTACGAAGTCCTGCTTACAAACAAGATCATGCCATCAAAATCAGCAATGGTTGCAAAGATAATTGCAACTTGGCTACAGCTACCCACAACCAAAACACTCCCCTTTTAGCCCCTACCTGGACTTATCTTCCATCAGCCAAAAGTTCTGCTGCACCTCCCTCCCTCCAACCTGACCATGACATTTTACCCCTTCTGAAAGTCACACTCTCCTCATCCTCCAATGCCGCTGCTTGTTGTCCCTCGGATTCTTCTGCTGTTGTCTTACCAGTTGAGGTTCGTCAGAGAATAAAGGAGCTTCTTTCCAAGTACACTCATGGGCTGTGGACCCATGCTTTGCCTAAACTTTTTTTGGACACGTATAAGATGCCATTCCCTGAATATATTCTGGACAACTTGGCTATTTTGCATGATATTTGCACAATTGAGTATCCCTTTCCACATAACAAGAAGAAGGTGAGACAATAAGATTGTGTAATGTTTAATAGTATTTTTTTTTTTTTTTTTTTTTAAAGTCACAAATGACAAGTATAATACCTTTGCATTGACATATTTCCTGTTATTAAAAAGTGAACTTTGTCTCCTAAGAAGTGATGTTAGAACAGTAATTTATATGGAATAAAAAAAAAAAAGTGAACTTTTTCCCTTTTTGATAACTGCATCTGTGGTCTTGTTTAAGTAGCCTAAAGGACCTTCTTACGCTTCTATTTTTCATGCAAGCTTGTGCTGACTGATGTACTTTTTTTTTTTTTTATGGTCAGGCCATCTTATACGACTCCAAACAAGTAGACATGAAGCTCAGAGCCAGCAATGAAAACCAGTCAAGCAGATTGACTCCCCTTCCTTCTGGTCTGGAAGTCCTGGGTCCCAGGGTTCCTCCACGTCTGACTCTTCCATCGGAGCAGTACTCCTCAGTGCTGGTTACTGAGGCCAAAAGCAGTAATGCTGTAACTATAAGGTGTGCCATTCAGAGTTTATAACAAAAACATTTTTCCTTCAGGAAAGATCATGCATGGAATTTATCAAACACCTGTTCATTTAGCACAAAACTTAAGAGAAATGATAAAATAATGTATTAAAGACCTGCAGTTCATCTGCAAACTGTCCTCTTTTCAACTGGTTATTGTTTTACACAGTAATTATAGCAATGATTTAAAATTGTTGTGACCATCTAGAAACAGAAACTACAAAGACACTTTTGAATGTCTTGTGTAGGGTTTATACTGTGGATATCACTATTGTGCTTAATGAAAATTATTTCAAGTGGTTTCATTTTTGTGCATACTTGAGTTCATGTCATTTTTATCTGCTAAGTGCCATTATCCACATTTGTTTTGTTTTTGTTTTTTTTGTTTTTTTTTAAACTTACCGTGCAAAATTCACACGTCTGTTTAGGTATGTAGGTGACAACTACTCTGCAGCTCAGGAAGCCATGGAAGATGCCATGCATTCCTACTACAGCCAACATTCCACACGACATCTTCTGTCTAACCCAGTTGTTGGTCAGCTGGTAGCAGTCAGAGGGGAGGATGGAGATGAGGTGACGAGAGCGCAGGTCTTAGGCGTCATCAACCCCAGCAAGTTCAAAGTAATAATCTTACTTGTCAGGTTTCCTTTGAATTTAATTTTAATTCCCTGTAACTAAATTGTGTACAATGAAGAGGGATATTTTGTGACCCTTGCCATTAGGATTTGATGTGAATGAACAGACTGCTTAATATGTACAATCACATGCAAACAAAAACATTTTGTGTGCCTGGCAGCTATACTATGTGGACCATGGTGTCTGTTTGGAGACTGGTGGGAGTAATCTGCTGGAGCTGCACCAGGACTTCCTCTCACTGCCCTTCCAAGCTACCAGTGTCAGGCTTGCAGGTACATGGAATATTAAGAAGTGGGAATGTCGCAGTTATTTATTCTACAATTAATCCTAAAGATCCCTCAAAATCATCAGTTTCTATAAAGGATTATGTATGAGCCATGAAGCAGATCATCACAACTGCAGCACTAAATGGAAACAAGGTTACCGCACTTGTGTTGCTTTGTTTTTGTTCTCTCTGAGTTACAGAAGAGGCTGTTGTATATGTAATATTAAAAAAACAAAGATCCAAGGCGACGTTATGGAGGATCGCTCATCAGCCTTTAAAACAGGACATAAAAGGTTGCAGAAAAATGCACAGAAATGTTTCATCACCTGCACGATAACCAGTAGGTTTTTATGCTAAAGGTATAAGGTGTTCTTCCGGGCACGTCCCTGTGGGAGGAGACCCCGGGGAAGACGTAGGACGATGGAGGGGTTGTATCTTTTGGTTTGCCTGGGATAAGTGGCAGCAAATGGATGGATGGCAAATGTTGTGTAGTCTCGTTATATGATGCTAATGTTTATCTTATGTAACCTTCAAATTAAATATTATCATCATATGCAACTCAGGTTGGTCTGACAGTGACTTGACGCGTTCACTGAACGTAACACTATACAAGTGAGAAAAGAAACTTTTATGGTGTATAGTTTAGTTGTTAAAACATAATTTACCTGCCATGAGGTTTTGGATTCCTGACATGGCTTTTAGTCATGAGACGCTTCTCTCAAAGATGCCTCACACAAAGACGAGGTCAAAACAGGGCAAAAATTGCAACGAGTACATAAAAGAACATAGTGAGATTAAATACACAATATAAAGATGTTAAAAAAAAATTTGAGGGAAAACAAACCAATATTTTTGCACCAGTCATATGTACTACATGCACATGGCCATTATGCATGTGGTATGTGTGAAGCAGCACGTGCATGTCAAAAGAAGGCAATATTTTTACTGTCATGACAATCTACACTGTTTAGCTCCAGTCTAAGACAACTACTTAAAAGTCCCATCCAGTGCAGATCACGTAGTGACCTGCTGCACAGCGTTGCCTCATGTGCTGCAGGTGTCAGAGTCTTTCCATCCGTTTTCTCTAAGAGCAATTCAGAGTTAATATGTAGGATTTATTTATTCTTTACAGATTATCTGGGATTTTGCTAAATAAATCTTCTTGGTCTTTGCTTTGTTCATTCACTATTTTGTTTTGGTATGAAATCATTTAAATGAATAAAATTTTAAAAGGCCTCTAAGGAGTGTTTAGGTGGTTTTACACATTTTATCGTATTGGAAAATTAACCCAAAATAATTGTGATCATTGTAAAAATCATGATTATTTCTTTGACAATGGTACCCAGAAAATCTATAATTGTGACATTTTTATTGAGAAATTATTCAATATGTGACAACTTAAGTGACAGAAATAAGCAAAATAATGAACAAAAAATCCACTATAGGTTAGAAGTGACAGATATTACTAATAATTTGTGTCTCCCCCCCCCTTCCAGGGCTAGAGGAATTCAGCTCCCATCCATCTGTGCTGTCATGCTTGGACCAGTTGGCAGTTTCAAGGATTCTTCTGATGGAAACATTAGAGCCACGTCAACTGAATGAAATACCTATGGCTGTACTTTATGATACATCACAAGATGATGACATAAACATAAACTCCTGTTGTCTGAAGTCTTTGCAGGACAAGTCCATGAACAACCCCCTCTCTGTAAGCTATCATGATGGTGCACGGTGATAGTTATGCGCTTAGGAAAAATTAAATGAGTTTTTTTTTTTTTTTTTAATGGCTTATTGCTCACTAGATGGTGTTATTGTTCCCTTTTCATATGAATGTGTCTGAGTAGTCACGTGTATTCAGTTAATTCTGCAGCTGTAGCTCAGTTTGAGTCTAAGCAGTGGCCTGCCAGCTGTCAGTGCTGTATAGTTGTCTAATGTTAACCTTTTTTTTCTTGTAGGGAAATGTTATCTATTGGGATGTGTGTGTCTCAGATGTGAGTGCAGATGGCACCATGTACTGTCAGCTGCCATCCAGAGGAACTGCAAGACTGGCAAAGTTTCTGGAAGAAACTGAGGCCTATTTCATCTCTCAGGTATGTATTGTACTTTGTACTTGTTTTTGTTTTTTACGGGCCACTATAAAGTGTGAAAGTAGAGGAGAAAAAAAAAGGTGAGAATGGGTTAGGATGGACTTATGGCCATTTGTGTGATGATGCTCATGCCTTATTTAAGAAAGTCTTGCTCTATTAAAGGTCCCATTTGAGAAGTTCTTGTTTGTGTGCAGAATCTCAGATGTTAGGAGGGTTTAGTCAAAGCCTGTGTGTCTGTAGCTTCTGTAAACGGTATTAAGGCTGTAAGTAGTTATTTAGCAATCGAGCAAATTTTATGTAAATGCACTTTTGAAAACTTGGGTGAAAAATTAATTTTAAAAAAATCTAAACTTTTGGAAAAAGAAATAACTGCTTGAAATGTACATTGTGTTATTAGTTTTGATTTGTTTTCTTTGTTGTTTGGTTGCTTTTAATTGCAATAGGCTGTGTTGGTCGTTTGTTACCAGCAAAACTAAGTTATTTTAATTATATTTTCAGGAAATGTCAGAAATAGAATAAAGACCAAATACTTATACTTGGGGGCGACCCAGGATTTTGTTAAAGTTGTCTTTACTCTGAACAAATGGAGATAATCTTGTTATTGGAGCCTCTCACTCAAAAATAATCCCGACAGTCATTGGCCGAAAAAACTACAATTGCTTGGCTGAGATCTGCACTCTGAGTGCTCTGAAAGCATTGATGTATTTATTCCCACCAGACAACATCAGAGTTCCTGGTCTCCAGACCTTTCTATGGCAAGTTCTGTCTAGCTCGCTACAAAGGAAAATGGGCCAGAGCAGAGGTAAAGACAGAACTGCAACAAATGTTGTGATCTAAAGTACTTGATATAAATACATACAGTTGTGCTCATATTTATTCATACCCTTTCATTAAAGAAGGAAAAAACAGATTCCTGCCAAATAAGCTGAAATTGACTAAAGTAATAATAAATTAAAAACTTTTGAAAATCATTACATTTTCTAATTTTGGTTCAATAGAAATATTTTTTTTTTTAAAAAGCAAACAAATAAGATAATTTATTACATATTACATCACTCATAAACTATTTTTTTGTTGAACAATCCTTTAATGTTTCTGCTACAGTCAGATGTTTTCTGTTCCTCTCAGTCAGACTTCTGCACCTGTTGACAAGTATTTTGTCCCACTGTTCAACAGAAAAGTGCTCTAATTTGTCCAGGATCAATTTGTTTGTTTGTTTTTCTTTCTTTAACTCAAGGAAAAACAGTGTCTTATATTACTAAATTACATTTTTGCAATTTTTTTTATTGTTCCTTTTTTAAGTCTCCAGTTATTTGAGTGACTGTTGTAAATTCAGCCTTTTCTTTAATGAAAGGGTATGAAGACATATGAGCACAACTGTACATACATACATATAGATAAAGATACATATAAATAGAGGCTGTCTGATTTTGATGTCTTGTTGTTTTCAGATTACCAGCATGTGTGGCAACAGAGTAATAGAGATTCTCTTCATTGACTTGGGCATCTCAGCAACTGTAGAAGTCACTGATCTTCGAGAGATACCTCCACTTTTTCTGAAGGATTTTACCATCATTCCTCCACAGGTCAGGTTTTATGTCAACTTTAAATTTAAAGCAGAATGGTGGTCTGGCTGTGTTGTGCTGCACAAATTAGTTTTGCCAAGAGAAGCTTAATGGGTATAAGGTTCCTCCCAGTGAGTATTATTCTTTATTTTTAAAATTTGTCCATTGCTGTATTTACATATTAATGGTGGACCTGACAAGAAAGGAGACGGTAAACGTAAAACAAAAGAAGACAAAGAAACCGATAAACCTGTCAAAAAATACAAAACTACCTGCATTATCTTAAAGAAAAGTAAAACTAAAATCATAAGGAGAATCTATATAATGACAGACAAGCTGGAAAATAACCATGAAAATCAACAAAAACATCACCTCCACAAAGAATAAAACATGGACGTAACTGTTATTAGTGATTAAACCCACAGGACAACACAGTGACTTATGAGCACGCAGGTTAGTAAATATGGGAACAAAATATCAGAAATGAATAGTGATCCGTGAGTGTAGAAATGTGTTAAAGCCCTGAAAAGATCAGAGGCCGACCCAGGTGACAATCTGCCATGCCAGAGCATGTATCCCATCCAGCCTGCAACAGGGAGGCTGTAAATTGGATTTTCTTGAGCTGTAAAACTTTAAAAATTGTTAATTGAACTGTTCTGTATGGTGTAGCTGTAATTTGTTATGAAACTGTTAATAATGTAAAAAAATGCAAGTAAAAGCTAATGAGTGTGTTCTTCACAGGCCATTAAATGTCGCCTGGCTGATATCAGTGTTCCAGATAGGGAATGGAGCAATGAGGCCATTTTGTGGCTGAAAGAACTCGTCCTTGGAGCTGAAGACTGTAAAATGAAGGTAGTGTGTGTAACAGTTCTTTTGGAAAAATAAAGTTGGTATTAATTGCTAGATAATTTTTAGAACAGTTTTATTTGTGATTAGCAATGAATTAAGTATATAAGGAGGATGTTTCTGCACATTATCCTTTTGAAGTTTATGAATGTTTATATGTATTGGATGATAACTGTTTGGTAAAAGGTGCCAAACATGATTAGTCAGTGATGATGCAGTTGGTATCTCATCAGATTGTGTTTTTGTTTTTGGGAAGTATTGAACTACCAGAAAAATCACTTCTCATAACTATGATATTAAATGCAGCATGTTTAAAAGGTTACAATGACTCTATGACATATTCTTGGGTGTAGTAGTGGGTCAGAGAATTTTAGAAACTCAGGATGGTAAATTGCTGCTGGTCAGTTGTAGTGCTTCCAGAGAGTCACATAGGAGTAAATATAAACAGATGACAAAATGTTGAGTGTGCTAGAGTAAGCTGGATCACATGATATCGGCTAAGAGTTCAACAGGTCTGAAAGGGCCTTTTCGTGATACACAAAAGACCCACAGCAGATACACACTGGCTCATCAGTACCCCTGCTTGTATCTGTCATTTTTATTTTGCCTCATTTTTAGATATTGAAATCAGAAGAGTACAAAGGGGAGAAGGTGGTCCTCATATACTTATTTGTTGGAGGTGACAGTGAAGATCTGCATAAGAGCATCAACCACCAGCTGGCACAGTCAGAGGTGTGGCAGAAACTCATGGCACAGAACAAGAACACAATCACTGGGACTGGCAGCAGCTTCAAGGATACAGGTATTTATCCACATCTCATACAAAGTCCATGTTTGGTCTGACACTGCCCCCAGTGTCAGCAAACATTTATCCTTTCTATTTCCCAAGATTAATTTAGAGAAGTTATAGAAAAAGTTTGGATTTCTCTTTTTTTTTTGGTTTTCTCTAATCTGTAATTAGGTTTATATAATTAAATTAAAAAGTTATTGCAGAGCTACATAAAATACTGATTCAGTTTTTGAGCATCTGTTTTCCAAATCTGTAGGTCGAAGCAGCCCAATCCCAAACCTCATTATCAGGACTCTAAATCAGCCATCTCCCACAGCAGAGATAGATGTGACTAAACGTGGACATCCATTGCCTCCTCCACTGACACTTCCCCAGGTACGTCTTCTGTAAAGTTTTCATTTGAAGAAAGTGAATCATTTAGTTTAATAGTTTCTTTATCAAATGTATGCCAAGTTTTTTTTTGTCCACATGTTAAAAACCAGTCACAATAAGGTTTTGTTTAACCCTTAAGTATATATAATAGTGCTTGGAACAAATTTGTCTGATTTGCATTTACAGCCAAATATATAGTCATATAAATATGTACAACTTAAAGTCTTCTTTCTTTCCCTCCAGCCTGGTCAGAATATGGATGTGTTTGTGCCAGTGGCATGCCACCCAGGTTACTTTGTGTTGCAGCCATGGCAGGACCTCAATAAGCTGGCAGTGTTGATGGGAGAAATGGTCTTTTACTATAACCAGGCAGGAAACACAACGAACACAAGGTTACACATCCAGAAGGGAGATGTCTATGCTGCCAAAATAGAGAAGAAGTAAGTAATAAACATGCACATCAATACCTTCCCAAAGTTATAAATCCAGGCTCATAACAATTGCATTTGACTTGTTATGCAATTTAGTTACTGAATACGCTGTGATTGAAATGCGCTTTACACACTTGTCAAGTAAAATCATGAACAAAATGTCTCACAAGTTGCTATCTTTAAGTTTGGAAGCTAAATAGTAGATTTCTGTTTGCAGTTGGCATCGTGTGCAAGTAAAGGGGATTCTGACCAATGGGTTTGTTTCTGTCTACGAGTTGGACTACGGTAAACATGAGCTAGTTCGCAACACATTCCTGCAGCCACTGTTAGAGGAATTCAGACAGCTTCCCTTCCAGGCTATTGCTGCACAGCTTGCAGGTGAGGTGTAATTTCTGCAGCTTTACTGCTTGGAATGCATTATTAAATCATTATTGTTACAGGTTATGTTATTCTTTGATGATTTTTTTTTCTTAAATTAAAATATTTTTCTTTTGGGAAGAATTCCACACCATTATGACCATTTTGTAATTACCTGCTTATTTCTCAGAAGCACATGAAAGCTGCAACTTTTTAATCCCCTCTTAACTCATCACTTCTCTGCCTTAATAGCAACATGGACACTCTTGTGTCAATCATTTTAGATTCAGAAACTTTTCTTTGTGTGCCTGAACACTTGTTTCTTGTCCTGTTCATACAGGTGTAACACAACAGCAGTGGTCAGAGGAGGCCGCATTACTGTTCAGGAATCATGTGGAAAAACGAGCACTTGTTGCGCAGGTGGATAGTTTGCAGGACGTGTCAGAGGTCAACAGTGAGCTGTGGAAGCGCAGGTTGACAGTGTATCTGGTGGACACTTCCGTGGATAACAAGGACCTTTGGATTCACAGCATTATGGGTGACATTGGGGATGAGCTATCTTCAGGTGTTTAAGACGTGTCCTCAAGCACAGCGGTGGACTAACCAGACTCTTGTCACTTATTTGAATCTAGTAACAGTGTCTGAACTCGCAACCAATTTTTTAGCGGTTCTTTTCAGTGTCAAAAAGCAGGAAAGTTCTGTCACTTCCTCTGTCTTTTGTTCATTTTAACTCTGGATTTTCCTACTTTTTTGAAGGAAAAGGTTTGAAGAATCTTACCATGCTGGAAACAATAATTTTGAATCGTACCCTCTTGGCTTAAATTTACCAGCAATTTGTTGTTTCAAATTAAGTTGAATCTCATTTCTGTTTTGTTTGCTGTGCCTTATAAACGTTACCCTTTGTCATTTAGATTTGTTCGAACATAAAAATCAGAAGAAAACTAAACATTTTCATGCGCCTTTTGTTCTATTTGGGGTGTTGAGGGGTTGAGTTCAACACTTGTTTCTTGAAGCTCCTTGCAGCACACCACTATTTTCTAAATATCTTGAATATCTCCTTTGTTCCCCACAACCTTTCTTATAACTTTTTCCACTTCCTACTACTCTCACACCACTCATCACCACTGCAAAACTGGAAATTGATCATGTTAAGCAAGAGGGCACACGGGGCAGTAAGGGGAGCAAGCATCTTGCAAGACAACTTTGGCTTTGTTGTCAAACAGAACAAGGATAACGAGCCTCCACTTATTTGGCAAATGTTGAACTCCTGCAGAAATGCAACCTGAGAATAAAAAAAAAACAAAAAAAAAAAAAACTGAGCCAAACTAAAGGGATGGTTCAGGTGAATTTGATCTCAGCAGCCTATAACCCCAAATGGCTTCATAACAATACCTTGTCACACCTGGCCTCAAGTTAAACTGAATCATTGTCACAACTCCATGATGTATTTGGCCTCCACAAAAGCACAGCCCACTGGAGCATATCTTCAAGATGAGAATTAAAACCTCTTCCAAAAACCAAACTTATTTTAACCTGACCCATCCTACACAGCATACCATCATCTGGATGGGGTTTCTTTCCATGCAGTGTCTCTTTTTTGCAAGGTACCCAGTTCCTCCCCTTGTCTTTGATTTGCCAGGTGACTGCAGTCAAGATGGAGAGCTTACCAATATTTTTGTACTTATTACAAAACTTGAATTTAAAAAAAAAAAAAGTTGAATCCTTACTGTTGTTAGTGTAAGACTACAAATCTCAAGAATGATATAATTCACCTACAGAAACCCTATACAGCTCTTTGGCATGATCTGCCAACTTTTCAGGGCTGAGTCACTAACTCCAGTGCTCTCAGTGTGGACATGCTGAGATGGAGGTAATTCCCTCATGATTACGGTTTGATGGTTACATTCCAAATTTCCAGCATAACATTTAGGGTAAAACTTAGAACTGGTTGCAAATTGCTGTATAACTTGTTACTTTAGAGAAGATATCTAAGTTTAAGTCTTTTAATGTATAACACTTTTCTGTGGTTAAAAATGTACATTTTCAGATGTTTCAATGTATGTCGGTTAATGGGTTATATGTTTTTCTGATATACCAGTCAAACGTTTGGTGAGCCAGTTTGGTCATGAAGAACCCCAGTTGTGCAAGTGTTGGGAGTTTCCCTGCTGCAACACACCAGACTCAAATCAGTGTGTAATTAGCAGAGGTTGACCTCAAGCTTTGTACAAGTCTGCTAATTGAGTCTGATGTGTGTCAGGTGGGTCGCAGCAAGGAAATTCCCAAACAGCTGCAGGACTATGGCTGTCCAGGAGCAGAGTTGGTCTCCTGTTGCAGAGGCTTTTGGCCCAACAGTGACCTGAGCATCTTTAGATGCTCTCTACAGACTTAGAGTTGGTGATGGCTCAATGAATGCTGGTGAATGTATCGAGTCTTTCTGACCCACTTGCTTTGCCGAAAGTTTCATAACATGAAGCCAGGTTTAATAGCTCATTTGGGAGCACTGCCATCTGGTGGTGGTTTTATGTAACAGCAATCCTGTGGTATTTTACATGTGGGCTGCATATTGGTGTTTTTGTAAACACAATTATGCATATGTCATGTCAGAATCCTATAGCAGGTATTGTGAAGTCAGATTAAACGAATCTATGCAGAGTGGGTTATCAATAAAGTATCAACATATCAATTACGGTAAATGTATTATCTAAATCAACTCATAGTTTTGCTCGAAGCGTATGTATTAATTTTTGTGGGATACTAATAGTATCATACTATATCAATATAGTATGATACTATTATTTATATATATATATATATATATATATATATATATATATATATATATATATATATTGGTATGATATAGTATCATACTATATCAAAATGCTCCCAAACTGTTCAAGTTTTTTGCTTTTTGGTGGCTCCCCTTACGAGGCAGTGCTGTCAGTCAACGAGGCATTTGCGTGATTTCAGAGGAACAGGGCCACTATTCTGCAGGTTTTTGTGTCCCTGCTCCAACATACCTGATTGACATTAAGCGGTAATTGTAAAAAAGACAAAAGTTTTTAAAGTTTATAATAAGCTATTAGATCTATTTGATTTGATATGTGTGACTTTTAGGTTTGACTTTCATACCGAACTAGATTGTCTGCACAAAAAACTCACTTCCTTGGTTTGAGACTATCTGGGGCCCCTCTAAGCACATCAACATCATCACACTGGCACCCTGTTCTGGACCACCGAAGCCCCTACTGGAGAGGGGTCTGGGACCGACAGCTATTTACATTTTTAAAATAACTTTAACCACAATATTATTTCTCGGTTCTTGCCCAACTTAAAACCAACCAGTCAGATTTCAGTGGTGAACTGTGTTATAAATATTGTGTTCCAATAATAAAAGTTTTGCGGGCCTCTTTGTCCAAAGAAGGAGTGGCAGCAGACTGGATATTGTGTACCCAGTTTTACAGATTATACCTTTACAAATCTAAAACTTTCTATAAAAACGGGGCAATGTGACGTTGTGTGTTTGCAGCGTAAATAAAACCTGCAGAATGAACATAAAGTTTAGCTTCCCATAAGGCAAAGCTGTGTGTCCGATAGTGGAAGCAGACCCGCTTCATGTCGTCACTGGAGTGACGGAGCAGCCGCGTCCTGTGGGAGGAAGAGATGGGAGGAGGAGGAGGAGGATCTCCCCCAATAAGTTTACTTTGCCCTTTGCGGGAGATGAGATTCAGCCTCTGTGAACCCAAGGAGTGACGACCAGGGTCGGGAGAGGAAGTTGTGTTCAGACTGAAATCTGCAGGATTCGGGACCATCCGGAGGTCATGGCGGATTTAGACTAGCAGACTTCTGTCGGATTCTGGGTTCGTGCATTTGCGGCGGAGCGGACCGGACCTCGCACTGCGACTCCAGCGACTCTGAGGGAAACCATATCTGGTCAAAGTATTCGTTGCTGTCATCCAGCAGGGCCGACTGCCTATAAATAGCGCTGGAGGAGGTACGTAAATGAATGCAAAAATGACAGTGTGCGGACAGTACCGCAGTCAAATGACAGAAGGATGACTTTCCTGTTGATTGGTAGGAATTTACATAGCTGGAATAAGTTGCATTGAGACTGAACAGCGTTTTGGGTTTGAAAGCTGCTTTTCAATGTTGTCTAAATGTTCACAGACAAAATAAGCTATTTGGAGTTTTTTTTTTGTTGTTTTTTTTTTTTTTTGTCAAAGAAGCTACTCTAACAGCAAAGACTTTAGAGATACACTATGAATATTACTTTGGAACTTACTTTGTAAATCAATGGCATATGCAGACTGTTACACCATTTAAAGAAGAAAACAACATTGTATTGCATGAGTAGGCTATAATTTGACTTTTTCTTCAGTTCTCTTAGTTGTTGCCGTACTGCTGTATCCACACTGTGTACATTCACCTCTTGGTTTATGGACATATTATACTAGCAGGTGGAAAAACAGTGATCAGTTGTCTAACATGATGACATTTTGACCTCTGCAAAGAACACAAATGGTCTGACTTCAGCTTCAACACGGCAAATTAGCTGGAATAATATTTCAGTATACAGATAATGATAACCCTTTACTGGTATCAGAAGTGAAGAAGGGGGAAAAACGCAGACACAGATGGGTTCAGTGTCCTCAGTGATATGAAGAACAGCTTAATTTAGGAATTCAGGAAAGTTGCTGGTGGGTTTCCACACTATCATATATCATTTCACTGATAAGCTTAAATCTATTAAATGAAATGGAAGTGTTTTTGCAGTCACAAACAACATTTGCGTGTCTGTACATCTACTATGACATGGTTGGGAGAAGCCAGTTGTCGCTCAGCTGTTCTCTGCTCAGCCATATTAGAAACCTGTGCAATTCCTCTGCAATACAACTGTAGTCTTGACACTAAGTGGTACAAAAAAGTGTGATAAGTTAACATTTAAAAAAAAAAAAATCTGGTCCTTCCAAGGACTTGAAATTAAGTTATCACACCCTCAGGTTAAGAACAACCTGTGGCTCTAATTTAAATAATGACCCAAAACAGCCTCCACCTAAATAAAGAGCAGAAGTAGCAGTTAGGTGCAGCTAAATAAAAGCACTTGATTGATCATCACTAAATATAGTCACATCCATAAAAAAGCCAAACTTTTGACTTGTCTGTAACATTCGGGTTTGTGACAATGTAATGCCAAGGTGGAAGATTCCCAGAGAAACTGCAAAACCCCCAAAAGCAGCAGATCTGAATCTGCAGACGTCAGATAGTATGTTAGATGTGGAAATTAAAGCAGAAAAGATTAAACAAATTGCTTTGTTTTGAAAGGATTGCCATTACAAAGTCTGTTCTTTCTATAAAGAACATTGCAGCGCAGCTTAAGTTTGGAAAGTTGCATCTGAACAAACCATTAGACTACTGGAACAAACGCTGTTGTACACACAACACTAATGTGATGTTTAGCCATAACACACTACCCCACACTTGGTGAAAACCAAACACAGCACATCACTGCTAGCCACTCATACCAACTATGAAGCACAGTGGTGGAGGAAGTGATGGTTTGGGCTTGTTTTGCAGCAGAAGACTTTTGCACTTTGTGATTGAGCCACTGTGAACTCCTCTGTATACACAAGTATTGTTTATAGAGTTAGATGTGAGGCAGTCCATCATGACACAACTGGGTCATGCAACAGGATAATGATGCCAAACGCTGCAGCAAATCAACAACAGAATGGCTGACAAAGGCAAGAAGCAAGACGTTGCAGTGATCTGGTTAAAACCCGGACCTGAACCCAACAGAAAGGTTTTGGGAGGACCCGGAGTTAACATGCAGAAACAAACTTCAAAGAACTGACACAAAGTAGTAAAGAATAGTCAGCAAAAATTTCTTCTTAATGGTGTGAGAAAGTTATTGGTGCAGCAGTGTGGTTGTACAAACTATTGCACCACTAAGGGAGCATATTCTTTCACACAGTGCTTCTTTAAAATTGTCATCTTTTTTGCAAAATAATAAGTTGAATTTTTTTGCATGTTGTCTTCATTTTTTAGGCCCATTTATTTGCTATTTATTATGTCCTGATATGTAAGACCCTCAAATTGAAGCAAAGTGCGCTTAAAAAGAAAAAAAAAATCATGGATGTAATATGAAATAAGTACTGTCGTCCTGTAACACAGATTTGTGTTCCACATTTCAGGTGATATGAACTGACCAGAGCTTGTTACAGTGCCTGTTTTGTTAGATGTGACACCTGGATATCTTTGCCTCATGAACGTCAGGTGAACGTCCCCGCTATTTGATGACATTTAGTAAGAAGTTGTGTCATCTCGCTTCCTGCTCGGTTTTTCATGCTGATTTATTGATTCAAAGAGGTTTCAGCCTCTCAGTGACTTTTTTTTTTTTAGACAAAAAGAACCTCATAAATTCAGCAAGGTTTATGTCAAACCTGAACAGTTAAAAACCTTAAAGTGTAATTGTGATATAGGCTGTGCTTTTACCAGCTTTTACTGCCATGTCACTTTCCTATTTCAGTGAAGCTATTCTTAGTGTTTTCAGGACTGAATGGATGCTGCTTTAGAGGGCAAGACTGCTTCAAATATCTTTGACTTCCAGGGGAACTTCAGGCTTGGGTCATCTCTAGTTTTCTGCACTGTCAATGTATTTTAACCAAGCAGAAGCTTGCAGAAACTATAAAATTCTGCTGTGGGTCTGTTTGATATCATCCTTGAGTACAGTTGTAATATTTTTGGAGCTCAGCCCAGTTCTTGTTCCAGGTTTTGGAGACTTGTTTGGAAGCTAGTGTGGCGTGTTGTGATCCACATATGATCCACTATAGTTTAGCCTTCATAACCCATTAGGTTCCCCAGCCAAGATCAAATTTAAGACAAAAACTTGTCCTTACTGCTATCTATGAAAGAATTAACATATTCTAGATGTGATTTTATTTATAAAATCAAACTCTTTTACACATTGTGCATAATGACTTTCACATTGTTTAGCAAATTACAAACTCCTAGTAGTATGACCTGTTGCTGTGAGGTGTTGTAACTTTAACAGTAATAAAGCCAAAATATCGAAGCAGTTGTGAAAAGCTTCATAAACTCTACCGCAACAGTCGCAGCTAGGTGCTGGTTAAGCATACATGGTTAACCTTTTTTCCTTTGCCACGGAAGAAAGGGATCATAAATGATGTAGAGAGGCAACTGTTTCAGCTTTATGGGAAAAGTCAAAAGGAAATTTCCAGTTTTCATTATTCTACCTTGAGAGAGATTATTCAGGAGTAAGTTGTTGATTTTTCCAGCCATCCCAGCAAGTTCACCCTAAAGTCAGACTCAGAGAAACTGCTGCAAACCAAAGAGCTATGATTCATGACTGTACAAGCTGAAACAGGAGAAACAATGGCAGCGTTGCTTCGATGTGAACTACAGATGTTCACATCGGTCAGATGAAACTAAAGAGGAAATGCTTTGCTATAATATACAATATCACGTGTTGTTTGGTGAACAGCATATCTAAACAATGGCATTGGTCAAACTGTTAAACATTGTGGAGGACATTTAATGATTCCTGCTTGCATTGCAGCCACAGGACCTGAACACCACGTAGTTATTGTATCAGTAAATCTGTTGCTGTCTAATCCTGAGAACTATTCATCACTTTTAAATCACACCTTTCTGTCTTTCAGGCGTGTTGACTTTGCTGTTATCTTACCCCTGAGGTGGGGATCACTGGGGTGAGTAAGGTCATAGTAACACCAAGCGATGTTAATGTTTTGTACATGCAGTTTTTTTCATATACATGTTAAATTATTGTTGTGCTTTTCTCTGAACATTCAATCAGGCTGTTATTGTATCATTAAGTTTCATCACTGTTGTCTTGGTTGCATCTATCAACAGATGTTTTTAATTTTGTTTCAAATTTACAGACTCCTGATCATCTTCATCTGGTCTTTGTCATTTGAAAGGGTCATTGAGGTGAGGCAGCAGTTTGAATCTCCCTCGCTCATTCATATATCATGACAACTTGAGAAAGAGCAGACCAAAAAAAAAAAAAACTGTGTTCTGGTTAGGGTTATTATTTTTGTTGTACTTCCAGTAATCTTTACCTGTCATCCACTCAGTAGAGCTTTTATATAATGTAATGAACTCCTCTTTAAATTAAATTGTCACTAGATCCGTTTTCATTGGACCATTTTCTCCAGGCGTGCTCTGCATAATGTCGGTGATGAAGAAGGAGATGGAGAAGTACAGGGACATAGACGAGGACGAGCTCCTGAAGAAACTCTCAGAAGAAGAGCTGCAGCGGTTAGAGGATGAATTAGAGGAGCTTGATCCTGATGTAAGTTTATAACACAGAAATGCATAAGCAGGAGGTACTGTCAGTCTGTTGGTTCAACTGGAAAGTTATGAGGTCATGCAGGCCTGCGGGAACCCCTAATGTTCTGCACTGCAGACTATCAAACTCACTGCAGCTTGTCATGTTTTCATGTCACTGCTTTTAGCTGGTAATAGTTGTTTTTAACTGATACATTGGTGCAATAAATGTAAAATGCATAGAAACATTATGGAATTCAACTTGAACATGGATTTAACTTGAATTCTGTGTTTCTTTTTTTGTTTTTTGTTTTTTTTACAGTAACAGTGCAGCAGGACATGCTTTGAATATTGTGTGTGTGAACATTTTGTGATCTTGTGGTTTACTTGAGTAGATAACATACTCTGGTGTTCATGACCCCTGTGCAGCGACTGAGGGGTTAATTGTATGATGTGTCAAAGGGTTCATACTGCAGCCATCCTCTTCATGTAAGGCTTGAAAACTGTGGTTAGGGTGGTTTTTAGTGAATTTTGTTCACGACTGTAACAAAGCAAAATCAGCTTGTCTTGCCCAGATAATGCTGAATTCTAATGCTACACTTTTAGTATTTCATGCGTAAAAACTATATAATGAGTTAAAAATTAACGTATTAACTTCAGAGATAATACCTTTACATTAATGCAATAATTTTAACAGTTTTTATAAAAATCCCACATTTATTTGATTAAATGTAGTCTACTTTTTTTCACATTAATTTAGTGACCTACTAAAATGACCTTGTGGCACCTGTGGGGGTTGGGACCGCAGTTTAGGAATGGCTGGTTTACATGACAGCGATTACGAATTACATTAACTTACTTTAAGATTGAAGTAATGGAACTGGGGGCTAAGTTTGGATTTACAATACCAAAATTTAAAATACTTTTTAAGAAGGAAACAAACATTTTCAACAAGTATTACTGTGTAATGCACGTCATTACACAAAAAAATAGATAATTATCCTAAGACATTAACATGTAAGTAGCGTTTATATATTATTAGTGACTGAGTAATGACTGATTTCATTGTGAACGTTTTCAGTTTCAGTTTCTATTCTTTTTTTTTTTTTTTTTGTCATTTATAAAACCTGCTCTCAGTCAGACAATACAGCAGCCTGCTGAGCAGATTGGTGCAGCTCTAAAAGAGCTTCTTTCCCACAGCTATTATACTGCTGAACAGTGAAAAAATATAATTATATGGGCTCCCATTTCCGTGCAATGTTTCTGTGAAATGTTTCCCAGTGCCATACATGGAAAATATTGCTTGCTATTTCATGCTTTTCATTTTTCACATTTTTTATGGGTAATTTTTGTTATATTTAATGCTATTTTTAATTAACCTTTTTAAAAGTGCATAATTTGGTTTAACAGCAAAAAAATCAATAAAGTGACAGAGCAAGCAATAAGACAAGAATTATATTGGAGTGGCTTTTACTTGCCGGAGGGAGCTCAGAGAAGTGACAGGATACAAGGTGGATCCTGAATTAGACGTCTTTAATAGCACAAAAATGCCAAAGTCTTCCACAGTTCAACTACGATGCTTTAACCCTTAAGACCCAAGCCACCGCAAGAAAAGTCCAATGCTTTGAATATAGTTTTTATTTGGGCTTTTCAGCAAAATGTTACTAAGAAAATTAACTCATTTTTTGGGGGAATGTTTACCATATATTACCATGTGATATGTCAAAACTATTCTAGTGTAATCTTCTGCTTCTTGCTATCAATATAGGAGAAGTATCAGATTGTGTACAACAGGACTAGGAGCAATATTTTTGCCATGAAGAGATGCAAAAGCTCTCAGAAACTGGATGTATCAAACATGATATGTTGAGCTTTATAAAGGTTAACGTAACCAAGAAGCACAGCTTTAATTTAAATGTAGTGGACTAAAAACCTACTTATTTTCCTCAGTGGGTTATTTGCTGTTATCTGCAGTATTTCTCGTTTAGGGTTGTGATGACTTTTTGTTGATCTCTTAGATGTTTTTATTTCTGTGTTTGCTGAGCAAACACTCAGTGATTCATCATGAGCCAGGGTGCTGACAGCAGCTGTAATAGCTTTCAGATGAATGTCTAACTGCTCATAAAGTGACTGGAGTCCATTTTAGTGCCAAAGGGATGACTGTACGGTTATAATGCCGTGTGTGTGTATATGTGTGTTAGTGAAACTGATGGCAGCAGTGAGCAACTGCAGGGTCTCCATGACGTAAACAGAACAAGGCAGTGTATGTGTGTGTGCTTCTCTTGTTTGTGTCTGTTCATGAGGGTCACCTGTTACACAACACTAAAGTGCCCATTTGCTTCAAAACGTCACGCAAGCGAGGCATCCCACATCAGTTCCAGTAAAACCTCTGAAAATGCCTCGCAGTGGATAGAAAAACACATCTATCCATTGCGGCTGTACTGCCATCTGTATTGTGACTGCTGGAATATGAATTAATCAAGAGTTAAACCGTCATCATGAGAACATTTTGTCTTTGTGCATGTGTTACTTCACGGTTACACACTTCAGCTTGGCCTGGATTGTTGTGTTTACTTCTTCTGAGACATCATGCTTCCCTCCTTGTGGCTGCAGTTTGAACTTTTAGACTTAACTATTGGATTAGCAGTAAGATTTCCCACTTTAGTCTGTATGTTAACAGAAGTCACAAGTGGTGCTGTTTCAGTCATGGAGTTTCAGTCGATTAACATATAAGTAATTGCAAATAATGAATATAAAATGCACAATGGTGCATATGTCATGTGCACAGTAGAGAGAGCTGTGCAATGAGTTTACGTCATTAAAAGAACATGAACTAAAATGGTCATTCAGCTCTATTAAAAGGTGGCGAACAATGAAAATATTCTGCTTTTGGTCATTTTCATCCATCCAGTTATCCATCCCGGTAAATGAAGATGATTATGCAGTTATGCAACTGCGAAGACATTTATCTTAAATATTTTGAATCAGAAATTAATTGTGACAATTCTGGTCATTAGTATCTTAAACTATGACTTACTTTTATACTGGTAGGTTACAGCTGTAGAAATAAAAGAAGTTGCATGATTAAATTACCATCTCGCAAAGGATTTATTAGTTAGTGTGTTAGTTTGTTTGTTTTTTGTCAAAGTGGGCAGCTGGAAGCTGTGATAAACTGAGCCGGTGGCAGATATTTTACTGAAAATCATCCAATGTGCCAAGTGGTTATAAACAGATTTAATTCTCCATCGAAAAAAATGTGTAGTTGCATGTTTTAAATGACAACTTTACTTTATACTTCCATGTCTTCACCTGTCTGCACAGGAAGACGTTGTTAATGCTGTTGTTGTGTCTGACAGATTACAGCTAAATTGCTGAGAAGAAGAGAGACTAAAAACACACCCTGACACCAACTTGTTATCTGCAGCTCATGTAACCGTGTGGCACCAAATAAAAGCACAGCAGAGATGGTGTACTGCTCGTCATTTGGACTTTGAGAGGTCTGATGGGAAATTGTCTGGCAAGTTTTTGAAAATTGTTTGTTGAACTTTTAATAATATGATTTGGAACCTTTGAGTAAAGGGAGACAGAAGGTAGAAGGACAACAGAGAGGCGGACTGGTGGATATAAAGAGGCCTCTGAGCGCTGAAAAGAGTGATAAGACATGGAGCTATAAGTAGTACCTAAGAGATTGGTTTGAAATGTTACTTTAGGCTGAAAATAACCTGGTGGGCAGTAATGGTCTGGGAAATGTCTTGCTCCTGTGTTGAACTGAAGCATAGACCAGTAAATGAGAGTAAATGTTTGCTAGCAGGTATTCCACAACAATAATAGTTATCTTAGTTTGCATGAATACGAACAATATTGTTGCATAACAGAATAAAACATTTCTTCTTCTTCCTCAGTCTAACATTTTTCAGTTCAATTATGGATGAAAACGGGCCGAAAACTAATCTTTGCTTCCTGTCAGTATTTTGACTCTTTATCTGCAGTAACCCACCTCTGTCTTTTATACTGAAGGACTCAGGAGAGTTCCCCTTACAGCAGTATTTCAACTAGGATAAAAAGACAATCCACTACCTACATGTACAACATCTTAAATTAGTCTTAAAATGAGACTCATGAGGTTGATCCAAATTCTGATTTTTAAAAAAATAAGAATAATTTGTTTTCTTTCACAGATTTTATACAACTCCTATTTTACTGCTGAATAATACAGAACACAGCAAGTCTGTGGTCAGTTTACCACTTCAGTGCAAACTTGACCAATGACGAACCTTTTGTTTGTCCTCATATGGGATCTATGTTCTGGCCATTGGGACCAAAAATGAGCTGGATAAAGCCTTAAATAGTTCCCAGAAAGAAGCAGATGCCAGTCACTTCGAGTCATGATGACTCCATGAAGGTCTATGTGCTCAGTTTGTGAATACAAACCAAATATACTCAAATGAAGAGTGAAACTAATGCTATGGTGAAAATTTGACAGTGCTGCTAAGTGACTGTTGGTTCTGATTAGAGATCCCCAAATTGCATGAATTACAAATGCATGATGGAACGATCTTTTCTCAGTAAGGCTCTGTTAAATACTTTGTTTCTGTTGGAGAGAAGTACAGCATGATAGAAAAATAATCACTCTTATCTTGTCGGCAGGCCTAGTGATTCATTTTGCAGACACTACAATTATGTGATTGACGTTCTACTATTCTGTTCCACAGTCATTTAGCAGACGATTTTCCACAGTGACTTACATCTGAGAGCTGCATCTCAGAAGAGACATGACCTGCTGTTACTATAAGACATAGGTGTCAAACTCCTCGAGGGCTGGTGTCCTGCTGGTTTTTGTTTTCTCCGCGGTCCAACACACCTGACTGAAATTAATAAATAGATTGGCAAGAAGTTGTTGGATCCATCTGATTAGAATCAGGTGTGTTGGTAGAGAGAAACCACAAAAACCTGCTGGTTACTGGCCCTCCACAACTGGAGTTTGACACCCCTGGTTTAAGGACTTATCCCTCTTTAGTGGATCCATGTACCAAACGTGAAGTTAATGCATTTATTAGCTGTCAAAATGTCTCCCTGTAAGACATCATTGTCTCCCACCAATAATGAAGGCAGACAGGAAGAGAAAACATTATTCTTCCTTTACTCAACACATAACCAGTATAGCATACATACTGGAAAAACTCCAGGATTTCAGTCTTGTAAATAATGTCCCATCCCATCTTTGCCTAGAACGCATTGTTGCCTGCTGGGCTCCGGCAGAAGGATCAGACCAAGAAAGCCCCAACAGGAACATTTCAGCGAGACAACCTCCTGGCCCATCTGGAGAAACAGGCCAAGGAGCATCCTGACAGAGAAGACCTGGTACCATTCACTGGGGAAAAGAGAGGTAGGAAATGCTTTTTCTTTCTGGATACTGATGCTAACTGGGAGATTAGGTTAGTCTGCTTCTGTTGGATTATTTTTTTTTAACCAGTCAAACTATATTTTATGGGAAAAACACACATCTTTAGATTTGACAAAATTCTATTTTAGTGATATAAAACAAACATTTAAGTATAACAGTCTTGCCTGAGGAAACCAATGTTAGTTTTTTTTTTAGGCTTGGAAAATAATTAATTGGTTGACTCAGTAAATAATTTGCAAATTCACTAAAAACTTGGAAAAAATGCCTTTTTTCAAGTAAAGCCACACATGCTTTACTGTAATGAGACAGCAAATGCTCAAGACTACAGCAGTGAGCAGTAAATTGATTTTAGATTTCTCAGGAACCTCTAAACTCTTTGACATACCTCAGTTGCTTAAATCCTCCCTTTATGAGGACCTTTGAGGTCTATTAACAGAAGACCACCAGTCTAGTGTGGACACAAAAGTGTGTATGTGTTATGGATTGTGAGTAATGCCAGAATTTCCTATGTAAAACCTCCTGCCTTTAATTTCATTATGCTCTTGTTTGCTAGTGTTTCAGGTTTTATTTGACATTCTGCATGTAAAACTAAAGTTGGGAAAGTCGCTCTTAGATTCCTCTCTGTGTGTCACAAGTCCTGTGGTGTGTTTCACAGAGCTGTAACATTAAGCAAAGGCTGTTCACTTGCAGCTTCCGTCCTGTCAGCTGCTGTTTAAGGTCAGAAAGGGTCTGAAACCTGAGGAGCACAAAATCATAGACATGCCTGACCTATACGTGTAAAGACACAAATCTCCTGGTCTTTACAGTCAGTCAGATAAAGTATCAACAGCTTGTAGACAGATGGGACTTGAAGGGACACTCACCTTACTCATCATCGGAAATGAAACAAAAACTCTGTGGTGGAAACATAAACAAACAAAAGGTTTGAACTAAAGCACATGTCACTGATTATAAGGAGAAAATGCTGAGAAATGATGATAAAAATCATCATGAGTGATCATTTAAGCAATGTGCAGGTACACAGAGGTATTGGTGGATGACACTGTGCTTAGTTTATTTTCCTATAAAATCTTTGAGAGTAAAATAAAAAAAAGAGAAAAGCTATTTCTAGGCCTGAAGCTGCATGTCTTTGTCAATGCATTCAAAGAATAACAGTTCATCATCTGGTGACACTGGTGTCACTGCCTGTGTCCTGCAGCTGCGTGAGCAGTTAGAACCTCGGTAGGGTGGTCTGCGTACCACACTGTCATGCAGCACTCATGTTAGGGGGTTCTAGGTTTCCTAATGAAAGACAATAACAGCTTCTTTTCAACGTTGCACTTCATAAGCTAGTGTTTCCATGTCCTCATCCTCAGGATCCACAGTCCTACCTGAAATAGATGATTCATCCACAGTCTTTCAAAGACCTTGGTGTGAAGTCTATTAATGTGGATCCGGTGTGTTGGAGTAGTAGTAAAATATCTAGAACATGCAGGGCGCTAAGTCCTAATCACCAGGATTGAGAAACATGGTCTGAACTGCTCTCATGAAGTGCAGTCGTTGTGGTGCTCTTTTCAAAGTTACACAGGAATTTTGGGATGTGAGGACCCTCAAGAGCTTAAAAAATCATCCTTCTTTCCACATATACCACATTCATACAAGAGGGACCTACAGAACTCCGAACGAACACGTGTGTCAGTCATCTTGACAAATTGAAATAAATGTTCTGATATTACAGGGAAAGCCTGGGTGCCTAAAAAAAGAGTGGACCCAATCATAGAGAGTGTGACTCTGGAGCCAGAGCTGGAGGAAGCCCTGTCCAGTGCTACGGACGCAGAACTCTGTGATATCGCAGGTAATGCATCTTTACACACATCTGCTTATAGTACAGAAAGAATATTTTAAATACTTGCAAAATACCTATTTGTTTTGTTTTACTCATACTTTTATAATAAAGTATGAGTAAAACAATAAATAATCACACATAATTTACATTCCTGTTGCATTTCTCTATAATTTTACTATTGAAAATGGAAAAGCACTCACATTTTATAAATTAAATTCTAATACAAAAACAAAAAAGCATGTTTTATATTTACATTGTAGTCTGCAGTTGTGCTTGTTAATATAATTCCTGAACTATTTTTCCATCTTCATTATACTCACTAATCACTGTAAACACATTATCATGGCTTTACATCAAACTTTCTAGTCTAATATTTTTCTCTCTAACTCTCGTCCATTTCCTTTAGTGCTCCTTCCATTTCCTTTCACCATTTCTTCCTCATCTCCCCATCAGTTTCTCCATTTTGTCCTCTTCCCCTACTGCTGTTGGATGTTTCTGTCCGTTAGCTGAACACCTTCCAGGGTACCTGTTAACGACACACCATATTTGCATGGAACCATTGTGGTTTTCTTTACTCTGTCCTTAGTGATGCTCTTGCATACCCATTACACTCATGTAATAATCATAGCTTTTATTCATTATAAATCCAGCTACTCTAACAAGTATATTATTGCAAACATCTACTGTATGGAAAAAAATTGTGGCGTTTTTCTTGACTTGATAAGTCTTAAAGCTCCAAATAAATGTAATTTGTCTTCAGTAACAAAATAGTGTGATGATTTTTCTAGACAAACAAACAAGCGAGTATTTGGGTAAATTGCTTTGTTTGTATATTTTATCATCCTTAGACTAACTAATTATTAATATATCAAACTAATTGTTCATGCACATCACACATATGTTGTCTGCACATTATATCTTATTGTACTTTAAGATGTAGAAGGTAAAGTGTCTACAGGCAGGTGAATACAAGTAGAAGTTGTGGCTGCAGGAATTGCAGGCTATGTGAACGCTCCACTGTGAAAACAGTTTGGTTTGCTTGTGCTCTTGCAAATGCTTTTGTGACCTTGTGGTTAAATGGCTTGCAGCTTGACAGCAATTGAATTAGACTCTCATTCTGGTGTTCATTTATCTTATTTTCATTCTGTTGACTTCCTGTTTTCCAGCCATTTTGGGCATGCACACCCTGATGAGTAACCAGCAGTACTATGAAGCCCTGGCCAGCAGCACCATAGTCAACAAACAAGGCCTCAACAGTATGTAAAACACACACACACTTGTTTGTTACTGGATAGTTATCTCAGAAAATCTGGTTGTTTTGACACAAGCACAAACACATGTTGAGTTTATTTTTTTCCAGGAACACGTAAAGTACTCAAACAAAGCTCATCATTCAGCAAACATCAAAAAAATATCTCCTCATTTCAGAAAAATGCCGACGCTTGCCATCAAGTGCAATGATGTCATGCTGGCGGAGAAAAGGCCCCCTTTGCTAAAGATATTTGACTCAATTTTTTCTTGCACTTTCTACATGCACAAATATAGTAGCACATATTAAAAATAATCAGGCTCATACACTCTCGCAAAGCTTTTTAAGAAATATATTATCAGGCAAATTAACTGTTTACATTTGATACCATAAACCATCATGGAACGAGCTCTTTTATCTTTCCATCACACAGATAGTCACTTACGTGTTAATGAGACACTGTTTATTTTGTGTGATGACTTGTTCCCTACATTCTACTCCATGTACAGTATGTACAGTCTGCAACTGAGTGTGTGTGACTTTCAAATATAACTCGCACATAAAGATACCCGGTACTGAACCACCTTTTTGTCTATTTTCCAGTTGTAGTTTGTGTGTCTGGAGTTGCTTATCTGGTTTTTTATGATTCATTTTATTAAAAGAATAATAGAATTGAACCCCATCTGTGGGAAAACATTTCCCCCGTTTTATCAATAAATAAACCTGCGCTTTGTTTGGCAAGAACCGCTCGTGTAGACAGATGTGAGAAGACTCCCAAGCAATCAATTATCCAGATAATGTTGTTTACAGTGTTCAGTGAAGTAGATGTAGATCCAGCAGACTCCTGAGTTCTTAAGACATGTGTCAAGAAGTGAAAAGATGGCATGTTTATTTTAGAATGACTGTACTGGTGTTTTTTCCAGGTGTGATCCAGTGCACCCAGTATAAACCTGTCCCTGATGAGGAGCCAAACTCCACCGACGTAGAGGAAACGCTCATGAGAGTAAAGAGGAATGATCCTGACTTGGTCGAGGTCAACCTAAACAACATAAAGGTGAAAAAGTTGCATTGTTTTGAGAGTAAAATGAAAACAAAAGATGTAATGGTAATCTGTTGGGAGACATAAATCAATTTGCCTTGAGTTGCCATTAACACAAGACATTTGCTACACTAGCGGTTTTCAGCCCCGGGTCTTTATGTTTTCTATGTGTCCCTGTTCCAACACACCTGACTCAAATTAATGTTATCATGTAGAACTTATAGGCTGATAGATCCCTTTAATTTGATTCAGGTGAGTCAGAGCAGGGATACACTGAAAACCTGCGGGATTGAGGTGCTCGAGGACCAACTTTTGGCATCCTTGGCCCTGCAGGTACCTCCAAGCAACAAATGAATAGCGACTAAAGAGTACCTTATATTTATAAATGTATGTGATAATAACTTGTTCTAAGCTACGAGAGCGTTTTCATTTGAATGCGATTGTGATTAGACTTCAGTAAAATACGCATGTATAAAAACAATACTTGAGTTTTGCTAATAAAAAGCCAAACTAGTTACACACTGTGCCTTTAAATAAGAGCATCTTTACATCTGTGTATCTTTACTACCACTAGTTAATAAAGTTATGTATAATATAATTGTCACTCAGTCACTACGCATATAAAGCAGTTCAAAAGATGTCTGGGTATTAAGAGTATCTTTCTCCACTCATCAATAATGCATAATCATCTTTTTCAACCATCCCTAACGGACAATAGTTTAAAAAAAATTGATTATGATAAGGGTGTTTGCCTTGTTGAAAACCTGTATATCACTGATAATTAATTTTAAACAATTTTTCAGAAAATTTGGTCTGACCAACAAACATTTCTTGCGATACTTGCAAATTAGAAATTTTACTCATACAACGTTTAGCGAGGGAGCTTCCCAATGCTCCCTCCTCTTTCTCTGTCTAGATTCTTTATTAAGGCTTTACTTGCTGAATAGGAGAAAAAATTCATTTATTTATTCCTGTATCATGGACAGCTGTAAACTTTCTATCTCATATTCGAGAACAGTGGCAAAACAACTTGGGGGCCGAAGTGTCCGATGATGAATGGAACATGGCTCTAAAAATTAGCAAGATTATTTCCAAACATGGACCCAATATGTGGGAGATGCATACAGTTCCCGGCTACATCCTACTATATGTTCTGGCCCTTGTTCCTTTCAGGTCTTCCTTTTTTAGGCCATTTCTAAGACTTTTTCTTGTATTATATCATCTCACCTTCTCTAATGGTCGTTGTATTTGGTTATCTTTCTGACTCAATGGGATTTGTTCCTGCTGCTCATCTACAGAGGGCCATTGCCTTTTCATCCCTATTAGCTCAGCACCTGATCTTACTCATATGGAAGGCTGCTACCCCTCCGTCACACCACCATTGGATTCAGGACATTGTGCAGAATTTTAAGTTGGAAAAGAACAGCTGTACCCTTAACAGAGCCGTTAAAAAAGTACATAAAACCTGGGATTGTCTACTAACTTCTGTGACCAACTTGCCTGGTCTGGAAATGAAACTGAACATGCCATTGGTCAATCTTATAGTAAAATATGTTAGGTGCACTCGTGGTTGCTTTTTTGTGTATGTGAATGTGTGGGGGTTTGTTTGTATGTCCAATGACAGAAAATAAGTCTGTCAGGTGAGTTTCGGTTTGTCTTTCAACTCTTTCTGATGAGACTGTTTTTGTATGTTTATATGGAAAATATGACAATTATCATGGTTTTGTATGATAATTGTAAAATTATAAATAAAGTACTTTAAAAAAAAGTGAACATTATCAAAATGATGTGTTTCATGCTACACAATATTGTAATACCAAACTGCATAAACAAAATTAAATTCCTTGACATTTTTAAAGTTGAGTGGCTGAACAAGACTCTGAAATAAAAGAAAGCTAGACATGTATTATTCTAATCAATGTGTCTTTCTTTTCACAGAATATCCCCATACCAACTCTGAAGGCATATGCTGAGGCTCTGATGAAAAACACTGTTGTTGAGAGGTTCAGCATTGTAGGAACCAGGAGCAATGACCCTGTAGCATTTGTAAGTTCCTTTTTTCTTTTTGTATATAATTAAGCCTTAATGGAAAGATTCTTTAATGAGGATTTGTTGTCACTTTAAAGCAAATGGTTGTAAAGGTATGTTTGAATAGGATGCAGCGTATGCTTTACATTTCCTCAGGCCCTGACGGAGATGCTGAAGGTGAACACGACGCTGAAGACTCTGAACGTTGAGTCCAACTTCATAACAGGGACTGGAATCCTGGCCCTCATCGAATCGCTGCAGAATAACAGCACACTACTTGAGCTCAAAATCGACAATCAGGTGCACGCCAACAACACTACCCACCGTGTGCAGATTCAGTTTACACAGGCCGTCACTTCCACTTCACACTAATGCTTCCAGATTACATTCTGGTGTGTCATCCTGCGTCTATGACTCAGTGCTCACAGAGTTTTTATTACTTATATTGCTATGATGCTTTCTTTTGCCCTGCGGCTGCATTTATCGATGAAAACATGAACTGACAAGTCATTCACAAAACCACTAAAACTGAGAGTAATCAAACCTTGATTTATTTATTTTCTCTCTTGGACTTGCTTTAGACCTGATTTTTTTTCCCCCTCAAACCGCAGAGCCAGCCGCTGGGAAACAAGGTGGAGATGGAGATAGCCAGTATGCTGGAGAAGAACACCACATTGTTGAAGTTTGGATATCATTTTACTCAACAGGGCCCACGTCTCCGGGGCTCCAACGCCATGATGAACAACAACGACTTGGGTGAGTTTCACACTTGTGTGCGTACTCTTGCTCGAAGGATTTAGACATATAGAACATAACAAATGTCTTAAAGCTGTTCTCCAACCCATAAAGCAGATACTGTCTACTGATACAGTTGCCTCATATTGCTTGAGCCCATTATGTACCTTGTAATTTTTCAGCAGTATTATATTTGGCAGTGTTGGCTGACATGAGCGCCAGTGCTGCTGACACCTTATCTTCACTATATCTCCCTGAGTGCTACTTCAATCAAAGCGTAATAAAAGAATTATGGTGATATCATCAGTTAGCAACTTGGGAGGACTGCCAGCGTGCCCAGAGTGCATCTGCCAACGAAAACACTACCTTCCTAGGTTATGACATCAGCACTAAGAAAAGCCACGTGCATGGGAGAGAACATACTGTAACTAACAAAGAAATCTTTCCCACTCTGCACAGGCTGTTTGTCATTTTCTCAATATGATGAGTTATCTTTAACATTTTCTTCTACAGTACTAATAGGCTTTTGCTGATAATCACGTTTACTTTGGTTACAAGCAATTATAAGTGTTTTAATGGTTAATTGACTTTTTATTCTTCATAAGTGTTTAAAGTTCATGATCATTTATTTGATTGTGGTTTATTGTCTGTTATGTCTCTGATGGTTAGATAATCTTATGGTTTTGTGCTCCTAAGCAGTATGTGTGTGTCAAAATATTTTATATTTTTCTTTCAACCTCCTCCACATCTTCAAGCCCGGGTTGTCAGGTCGGAGTCAGACGGCTCTTTTACCCTCACTCTATCTGTTCCTGAGCTGGAGAGAGCCTTCGGAAAAAAGTTCAAGTCCAAGACTAAGTACAAAAGAAAAAACATATAAACAATAAAAACAAAAAACACAGCTATACTTCAAACGCAACACATTTGACTGTGCAGGCTTGTCTTTCTGCTGCCAACATCCAGACTGCCAGAGCCACTGCCACCTCCTGTCATACTGTGTCTTCTCTGCAGCGTCTATATTCACTTTCCTTCCTTTCACTCGTTCTTGTTTTGTCTAGATTTCAAAGGCCACTCTGCAGCCCCATCTGTATTTCCTATTCAGACTCCAAGATCCATTAAACTGCAAGCTGCAATTGGGCAAATAAAATAGCTATTTAAAAAAAAAAAAGAGACAATAAAAATGATGCAAAAAAGATATTACAGAAATTATTACATGGATATTACAATCTCTGATCTTAAAAAAAAAAGGCATAAAAGGACTGCTTCTGTCATGCTGAAACATATGACAGAAGCAGTTTACACTGAGCTAAACAAAGACCCCTCAACTTTCTGGAAAGCACGATCCACAGCACCGCAGGCTTTCTTATATGACACGATGTGGGATATTTTTATATGATATGGGTGTCCAGAATGTGGCTTCCATCTTCTTTTGCTTTACCTGCGGGCTGCAGAGACCGTGTGTTTCCTGCGTCACTTTACCATGAAAATGTTGGCTGTATTGTTAAAACTCTACCTCCTTGGATCATTTTCTTCTCCTGCTTTGTTTCTGTTCTCTTGTTGTCGTGAGGAATTTGCTTCTGTCTGCTCAAACACAGTCTGTCCTCGTTTCTTCTAAACACTGCACTTTACCACTCCAAAGCTGGATCATCGTACATAAACCCTCATGAAACTCTGGGTTTGCTCTGTGGAAAAGAAGTTCTTGGTTGTTTTTTGTAACTGGAATATGCCACAGTATAAACTTGTATAAACTGAAACAGAGAATGTATCAAAGCCACTTCTTTATTATGAACAAATATTGACTTTTGAAAAAAGAGAAATAAGCCCAGAGTAAAAGGAAAAAAAAGCTTCAAGTCCTTTCTGAAGTCCACTTTGAGTTGATCCAGCCCTGTTCTTACCAGTATTTTTTTTAATCATTTGTTCTTTATTCCTTTTTCTTCCTATTTCTGTTTACTTACCTTAAAAAGTATTTTTCTTTCCTTACTTATTGAAGATCTCCTTCTTTCTCTGTGAAATTAGTAGGCTGGCTTTGCTGTGCTTCACATTAAGTCAATTTTTTTTATTTGTCTCACTCTTAAAACACTGATTTGTCTTTCCCTCCATTTGCAGTTAGAAAGAGAAGACTTGAGGGAGGACCCATCTTCCCAAAGTGTCGAACAAATGTGTAACCAGGACTACCTTCAGCTTCCTTCAGCCGTCATCATCCTCACACTCACCAAAAAGTTCAAATGCTTTAACTTCCAAACTGATGTTTGGCAGATGCTAAAGGATCCAGTTGAATCCAGTTGGCGCCGTCCGCCAAAGCTCTGTGTGCATGCAAAGAGCCACATTGAAACTGTTAATGAGATTATAATGTGCTCTTACTTCAGTATTTTCACATTATATTAAGCTCAGAAAACAAACTGAAGCTATTTTTACAAACTAACCGGGCAGCTCATCCGTTGTCATTTTAGATCCTTTATCCTCAAGTGTCCTTAGAAAGGTCTGGTTTTGAAAAAAGGACAATTGGAAAAGTGATGGTCAAGTTTTAGCGTATTTCTGCTGAGATGAATAAACTATTATAATTACTATTGTCTTGTAAGTGAGATGTATTCCCACTACTGCTGTTTCCAGTAGTTCCATCATTGTCATAACGTCGATCTAAAACATTTTTTCTATTTGAGGTAATGTCCCTTTTAGATGCCAAAAACTGCAGTATTAGGTGTTGATGCACTCATGAAAATCTCTCAGAATTACTCACCTGGATTCTAAGTCACAGATTTCTCAGTAAGGGAAATCTGGCTACTCTGAGATTTGTCAATATATGCATAATATATTTATTTACGGCAAACCTGTGTGGGGAGGGAACGAATCAAAGCCATTTAAATAGATGAACTTTGCTTGACAGTGTAAAAATGTTTAGGAAAATATGTTTGTTTTACTTTTCTACTTTAATATTCTATGAATGGTCTAGAAGAAAGGAGGAAGAAATCCTGACTACAAAAATAACCCAAGCAGTCTACCATTACATCAGACTTCTAACCAGGTCTGAGGTTTTTGTTTTTTGTTTGATTTTGTTAATGTTTGCATTTGTTTATTTGTATTTACTGGAGCTGACATGTTTGCTTTAATATCAAACAGTTGTCGCTGTGATTGTTGAGAACAAGTTTCATATTTAATGTATTAAAGAAGAAATCTTTTTTACAGCCCTTGTTTTAAATAAACCCACCTGTTTTAAATTAATTAATATAGACAAATGAAAAAAGATCTTCCAGATCTGAACCACTGAGGAACTTTCATTGTATACAAATGCACCCAATAGAAATGTTACCATTGTGGACAAATTGTCCTTATAAACTCTTACTGCTTAATGTTAATAAATGCTACAGTTTACTTGGCAGTACACAATAAAGTTTCTTCATATTTAACAGCAACAGCACAGTGAGTAAATACCTGTCCAAATGAGAGCGCATGAAGATTAGAGAAAGAAATATGTCTTTGTGATCAAGCTCAAACGGCTAAGGATCCAACATGTCTGCATGAAGTGAATAGCTGTATCTGAGGAGTTTGACAGTGTGTTTTAATGGTTAGATAACCTGCTGAATGTTAGTTCATGTCACTGCTTTGTTGTCAGCACTGAATGCCCCGTTCAACAAAGAATTATGGATGTAAACATTTGTAACTGAGGATTCAACTCCTCATTTCATCCGACTTGTTTTCATTGATATTGTAGTGATGTTTCATTAAGTAGAACACTGTAGAACATTTTTTGTTGTTCCTGAGAGATTTTGTTTATGACTTTAATAAAGATTAAAAGTTGTTTTGATCTCTTATTTTTTGCCACATTTAGTTGGATGTTTACATCGATGTGTAGTGTTCCCAATGTAAAGACCTAAAGACTGACGTGCTCTGACAACACAAAGGAAGTGCAGTCTTATGGGTTTAAGTTTCCATTTCTCTCATCCATATTTCCTCCTTAGTGCAATACTGATTTAGAGCAAAAATGTTTATAATTAGTGGATGCAGTGCCAAAAATATTCCTTTTCTTCATCAAGTTGCAAGTGACTTTATATTTAACTGAAGAAACATCTGCTTTCAATGATTTGAAGAAAATGTATCAAATGGATAAACTTACTGATTTGTCTGACACGTTTTTATGACTGCATCTTTTGACAGAAACACTCATCTAAGAAGTTAGTATGTCTTATTTACCCATGTAATAATGAAAAGAATGACTAAAAAAAAAAACCTTCTGCAAGGTTATTTTATTTCCAAGTTGTTACAAACTTTCTATAACCCTCCCTTTTTGGTTTTGGATCCATTCTTTGCAGTTTTTCCAAGTCTAAAATAGGAAGTTTTTCCTTCCTATTTTACATTATTTATGATGCTTCCTGGTTTGAGGCAGATTTTAAAGTCGAATCAACAACTGCAAACTGTCCCAGTCCTGAAATGAAAAGTCATTTCAGTTGTGAAACATGCTGCTCTTTTTCGCCACTGTTAAATCAAACACATTGTTCTAGGTTTGTGAACAAGGTTTTAACTTTTTATTGAATCTCAGGCAGAAACATACATGTTATCCTTTATTGCTCTTGCCATTCTGCATAATTCTCATCCAAACCAACAATACAGAACTTTTTGCAACACATTTTTTCCAGTGAAACAAAACCAGGCATCAAACTTCAGTAACTTCACAATGTGTGTCAGTGTATTGAGGGAAATATGTCTCTTTGTCACAAAGCTTCACTTGTCACAAAACACAGCTTTTTTTTTTTTTTTTGTAAATACACATCTCATTTAGATTTTATTCAATACTTTGTTCCTTCTCAAAGATCCTGATAATAATAGTATATATACTGTGAGTTCTGGATTTATGGCTAGAAGCTTAAGGTTTTAGCTGTCGGATAAACAGCTAAGCGGTCATTCTTCAAAACAATTAAACAAAAAAAGAAAAGCCCTGCAAATCTAATTCAGTTTCCTGAATACATACATATTTATGTTTTTAAGTACATATTTTATTAACGGTTACATCGACGTGGTTGCAAAAACACAGTCAAACTAAGGAATTATTGCCTTCATTTTTTCTTTTTTGCACAATAAAGAAGAGAATAAATGGGATCAGATACATATTCACACACAGACAAATGGCATGCAAGACATAAGAAAGAGACACACTGAGCAAGGAAGTAGAAACATTTCTAAACACTATATACTACATAAACATGTAATGCATTGTGGGAGTGTTTCTGAAAGATAGACAACAAGTTTTACAAAGAAGGTGTAACACTGTGCAAAAGGTTTCACATAAAATTTCAGACATGGTTGAACACGTAACAGAAGAACTCAAAGAGCACACAACAGTATTCTTCCAATGACATTTTTTTTAAATATGGCTTATCAAGTTAACTTTTTTGTTTGTTTTAGTGACAGACACAAGGAATAACATCATTTAATACCTATGATTGTTTGCCCACCTTGAGGCTTACTATCTATATATTTATGTACAAATTAAGTGAAGGTGGTGGACAGTTATTTTTCAGTGCTGCGAGACAGTGGTGCAGCTATTGCAGAGGAGGAAAAGGAGTTTAAAACTTCTCAGACTAGAAGGGTAAACCATCTAATATGTGTCTTTAGCCCTCCGCTTTGAGTTAGCGTCAAAACACATGGCTAACATTAACATAAGTCAAGCTAACATTCACTTGGCTGTTGAGTCAGCTAGCTAAGAGCAATGGCTGCACTTCATTCTGTCATTTCACCTTGAATAAATTCCCCTACCATAACACTTAAATTTGAGTCAACATCAAAAAGCTCTTTAATTTTTAACTTCATTGACCCTTTCTGGCATGTTGGGGCAGAAAAAAAAGACTCAAGCCAACCTTGTGAATGTAGCCTATAAAGTAATGTTAGCATTAGCTTGCTGGCTAACTTACTTCTTCAGCATGTCTTGCAGAGGGCCTGGCAGGTACTTCATCACTGTGTCCATGATGCTCTCCTCCTCCTCTTCATCTCCACAGCCAGCTGGCACAGCCTTCTTGGGTCGAGTCAAGCTGCCCTCTGCAGGCTGCTCTGCAGCGGCTGCTGCCTCGGCTTCTGCCTCCTCGCGCTTCTTTAAGCCGTACTGGTGTTAAAACATAGGAACAGGTGTGTGGCAGGTGAGAGGACAACATACACATGAAAACACAGATTTTATCATTAGGTGTTGAATTGCTATGGTTTCATTTTTTTCCTGCTGGAGAAGAGGAACAATGTTAGTAAATCCTGAGCTCTGTAATGGAAGACGACTAAGCTGACTGCTGGAAGTTTTCAGTCTAATATTGTCTTTATAGGTTTGATTCAGAATTACAAGGTATGAAAAATCTCAAGAGGCATTTCTAAAGACCACATATTACTGTATTCTCATTTCCACAGATGTCCCAGATGACTGACAGCAGTCTACACTGGGAGCAACATGGCATTCACTGTTTAAGAAAACAATTTCCTGATAAAAATGGGCTTTAAAATGGTGTAATCAGGAAAATATTTTGCTCTAAACCTAACAAGATGCTAAAATACCTACTATTTAAGGTAAGTGGGGTTTGATGTCTTCCCTCTAGTCACACAATTTCACATGATGACATTTGCTATCAGCAGTGACTTCGTACCAGATACATGGAGAGCATGCTTGTAACTAACAGGATGTTGACATTTTTACATTTGTAACTCTCCACGGCTTCAGTAGTGGAAATAATGCACTTAAACGGCAAGGCACCAGAGAGCACTCCTCAGTTGTTTGCATTCAGAAAGTGCACCACTAGAGGGGAGTAATCCTCACACACTGGGGCTTTGACGTCATCTTTTCTAGCATTTGATTAATTTATTCTCAATACCACTTATTCCAATTAAAGGTCGCGGGGAAGCTGGAGCCTATCCTAGCAATCATCAGGCGAGAGGCAGGTTAAACCCGGGAAGGGTCACCATTCCATTGCAGGGACAACATAGATGGACAAACAACCATTCACAATCACGTTCATTCCAAGGAAGAATTGAGAGTACTCAATTAACCTAAGATGTATGTCTTTGAGCCGGTGGGAGGAAGCCAGAGGCTTTTCTAGCATTTATATTTCTAAATCATCCCTCTTACTGAGCCACCTGTTTCTCTCTAAAAATTCTCCCTCTTATTTGATCAGCTTTCTTCATTTCTCTCTGTTTTGTACATATTCCTCACTATCCACTGATCTTTCAAAGTGCCAAGTTAAAAATACGCAAAGTGTAAAAATAGTCTACTTTAAAAACATAGTGGAAAAAAAAAAAGACATTTTGCTGTCATAAACGCCAAATCCTTGAAGCCTTTAGAAGCAGAGAGAAGATCAAAAGATGAGATGGAAAGTAATCTTTAAAACTTTTCATATTGATCTTACAAATGTTTATACCCAAAGAAATCCGGAGGAGCGATCATCTTTTAGATGGAGAAGCTCTTTTACTTCTGCTTGGCTGTTTCATTTTACAGTGCATTTATGGTTTTTTTTTTGTGATAATTGCTGCTGGATATTTATTCTTGGATGTCTATTTTTCTTTTTACCAGACTAACCGCATTCTTTACCTGTAGTTAAGATTAACCTGATTTGCTCAGTCAGTAGATTAGTTAGTGGACATTTTACCTTATCCCGGATGCCTTGCCTCATCATTTCCCTCTCAGCCTCCATCTTAGCGTATTTGGCCTTCCTTTCCTCCTCCTGCTGCCTAAGTGCCTCCTGTCGCTCCTCCTCTTTCTTTGCTGCATCAGGATCTTCCTCCTTCTCCTCCCCACCCAGCATCTTTCCAACATCAGGGGGCCCTCCTGAAAGAGACAAAGAAAAACATAGCAAGCTTCTCAGATCAAGATGCCAAAAGTTTAATGCTGATGAGGAGGAGGGGCAAAAGATCCAAGTCATAGCAGTTGCTTGAAAAGTAGTTAAAGTAATGTATGAGATTGAAAGAATGAAAATGGACTGAGGTAAAGCCTTGGGAGTTATAGAAAACAATTTGAAACTATGCGGTCAGTTTTTACCCTAAAACAAACTCAATTCATCTTTATTTAATGTTTCCAATGTACGAAATGCAACCAAAGAGCTTTTTAAAATAAAATCAGAAATAAAGCAAAACATTAAAAGAGATATAATACTATTTTATTACAGTTGAAGCAGCAAAAATGGTTCATTAAGTGAATAAAAAGATAAGTAATAATTCATCAAGTGATCAATTTTAAGTTGATTTAATTAGAGTATCCATAATAAATGAAAGCAGATCCCTGAATTACCTTTTCCTGAGTTGAATTAACTGGTCAAAACACTAAATGAAACATTTAGCATATTTTTTTCCATTTAGATGGCAATATTTACAAAATTGTTGGTTTATAGAGTTTTTTCATGTAGCTGAGATTTTGACTTAAAAAGGGTTGGACAACCACTGGTGTTTAAAAAAGGACTGCATACCTCTTAGAGCAGCATTTCCCAATACTTCGCCTGGGACCGACAGCCATGACTGTTTTAAATCTCCCTGCATCTCAACACCAGGCCCAAACTAATGGGTCAACATCAGGCTTGATGAAAAGCTGAATCAGGTGTATTGAAGCAGGGAAATTTCCTAAATAAGCAGGGGAGTGGGTCCTGAGGACTGGACAGGGAGACCGTAATTTAGAAGCTGTTTTGTTTCTGTCTGTAACTACTGTCTACTACCAACACACACAGGTAAAGCCAGCGAAATGCAAACCAGCAATAACACACCTGACACCATCCTGCTAACTCAAAATGTCAGCAATAAAGCAAGTGTCAACAAATCTAAGCATTTTTTATATATATATATTTTGCTGGTAGTGCTCAAGTCAACACTAAGCCAGCATGGTTAACACATGTTCTACTCCATTATTCTACTGTAACCTACAAGCCAATTGCATGTTATAGTTTACAGTCAAAATGTATGGATTATTTTCTAATGATTAAAACCACTTCAGTAGCTTTTACATTCACAATTAACTGCAAAACTATTAGTTTTACTGGAATTATGTCACTTCTACGATGTGGATGAGCACAGACAAGTGTAAACATGATGGTTAGTCGGATCAGTCAGATGCACAATCTGAACAAATATTTTTTACATAGAAAGGCTTTTGGCCCTTAGACAAGTCTAATTTCAAACCGCTTACTGTGCTCATAGGCATTGCTCATCATATAAATGCCTTACGAAGCTAAGGCAAAAAGAAATAAAATGCTGAGGTTTGAATAAAACAATGAGGAAAACAAGGGAATCTGTCACTGAGCATCTTCTTTAACACAGTCGACTGAGGGACTATATGCCAGAAGCTCGGGTAGATGAGAGGAGAAGATGGGGAAAGAAAAAAAAAAGAATGAAGAACTGGGGATTAGCTGAGTCAGTGTGCTTCTGAGTCTCATAACACAACAAGACACGTTTGGAAAACAAGAAGAGTATGATGGAGGACAAGAATCTCTTAAAAGCTATTCAGTCCAATTAGCTGAACTGTTCCAGTTATAAATAAATAAACATGTCTCAGGACAACACTGTAGAAGATGCCACATTGGCAATTTATAAAAATTAATCATTAAATTAGATGGAAATTTAATTTATAAAATACTTAATTAAAAACCTGAGTTGTAGGCTTTTGACAGTTGGCAGAAATTACCTGAAGCAACTTGAAGAAGTCTCTAACACACTGCTTACAGTATGTACCATTATGCAGATCTTTTACTTTACCGTCACATGTCCTAATTGAAAAGCATTGCAGAACTTCTTCCTTGTAGTTTTCCACTAACTTTGTTGTCTCATTGTGCTTAGTCTCAAATCAGAGTACACAATGTCTGGGAGATGTTCCTGCATGTCTAAACACATACGGCAGCCTATGTATTCCTGTTTGGTCTTTGTTAGCGCTTCAAGCTTGTCCGTTTTGTTCGCTAATGTCAAATTTCCCATCAGAACAGGAGAAATCAATGTTCCGAATTGCCTCCATTTTTTTCTTTGCATTCCTCGTATCCTGCATCCTCTTTGATTTCCCTTGAACTTGTGTGGGATTTGGTGTGTTACTTTACTCAATAAATAATTAATCCCACTTCTTTTGTTAACTGTGGTATCAGAATAGCTTCATTTAAGTGATAATACATACAGCTGTGACCTCAGCTGGTTACAGTTGTATCATCAAGTACTGAGCTCTTTTCATCAAAATGGTTGCTCCTTGGGAACTGCAGTACAAACCGCTTAAAAATGATACAAATATGTCAGTAGTATTGAGTGTGAACTGAGAAAGACAGATGAAGAAAAAAAAAGTAATGAGAAAACCAATTGGTGGTATTGGTTTATCAGCATTTGATCATCACAGAGATGCTGACAGTGCAACATCTGCTAAACATGGTGTACAGGTTTATTCTTATAAATGTATATTTGTTAGTGAGGATAGAAATGCAGCATAAGTCTATTTGAGTCTTTGTATTTATGAGTACATGCACAGAATTAATTGCTTAATAATATTTTGGTTTCTATGCATATTCATAAATATTGATATATAGGAATGTGATGATATTGAATCTTCAAAATAAATACTTCAATCCAATCCAATCTGGTGTGACTTTTCATCGGAAGTTAAAAACTGCATGGACTAATAAAAGCTTAAATTTTAGTTTTCTTGACTGTTCATTAATACATTAAAACTATCTCTGAAGTAAAAAGATGTTCCATCAAAGTTTAATTCATACGCGAACTGTGAAAGCATTTATAATGGTTGAAACCTGAGCAATATTATCCTCTCTGGGATTTTACACTTATATCTCAGATCCATCCAGATGCTTCTGATCCAGTAGGCTATCTGACATACTGCAAGGAGAATTCAGGATTAGCCTGAATATGTGGGAACAGAATTCATGAAAAAGCTGCATCTGAATCTTGCAAATGCAGCAATAGCTCACAAATCTAAGCTTTGCTGCCAGTCTTCTGTCATGCAGGACACAGAAACGGCCTCCAACTACTTACGTATTTGTAATTGTTCTCAGCCAAATTAAAACAGGTTTGGTCTGGTTCCAGAAATGTTACCGACTCATTATGATATTTTGGGAATGATGCAAGAATGTATACACTTAAGAAAGCTGTGATAGGGAGGTGATAAGTTAACAACATTTAATTACAGTAACCAGGTTATTCAAGATGATCAATAAAAGCGAGTTTATGCTTACAACAAATTCCTCATCCAAATCCCTTTCAAATAAGTTGTTTATCAAATCATTTAAAACTTTCTGTGATAGCAGTTTTATCTTAATTACACCATGATTCCTTTCCCAGACACTTGGAGATTGCTTCACAGCTACATAAAAGGTGTCATTTCTTTAATCCTCTCTTTCTAAAAGTTCTCTGCTAAATCTGTTAAATCCAAAGTCTTCAGGGAAAGTAAAAAAAAACAGACTAAGCTAAGTTAACTCTCCCATGGCCTGAACTTTTGACAGCATCAGATAAACAGTACTGATGCCTCGTTTCCCACTCACAGTTCTCAGGCAAATCCCTCTCTTAATCCAAAGTGTGGTGTAGAATCACATGGGGATACAGTAAAGATGACAGGAACTATTGTCTCAGCAAAGCTTATTTTACAGCAGAAGCATCAAGCAGAGATGATGGTAAAGAAGAGGGCTTTTCTGGGTTTTTTTTTTTTTTATTTAACTATTAGTTCAGTCCTTTGAATTAAATTGACCAGGACGTCAAGTAAAATAGTTCATGAACAGACAGAAAACATATCTTTATTCCATTTCTGTGGTAGTGTTTAATCATTCTAATGTTTGCAAGATGGTTATGTAAGAGATCAATGTCACTGATCAAAATTTAGCATCTGAAATTATGTTAAAGCGCTGCTGCCCTCCAGTTTATTTTCAGATTAACTAAAACACTAAGTGCACTAATATGCAACAATTTCTCTCTGAATTTTAAATTTATGTTACAATGCAGTTGCAGAAACTGAAACACTTCATTTAGTTCTGCACAGACTTAAAACATAAGTACAACTGGAGCTTTCAAAGACATGCAGAACATATATAGTAAGAAAAATAACAGGGAGAAATTGAAGTGTTTAAGTAGAACCACAACCGGCTTACATGTACAGTGTGGGAACTATTTCACTCAGACCTTCCTTGTTTTTTCCTATTTTTGAAGACAACAGTTTGTTCAATATCATCAAAGCAGTCCTGGTTATTTTGTTGCGTAGGAATTGCTGACTGGCTGCTCTGCATTTAGTTACAGTGTATGTCATCTGAGAACTATTCCCTCCTTGGAAAGCCTGGGCTCAGAGCTCCATCCCCAGTCACTTTTAGGATAATGAAGTGAACAAGACAGTTGTAACCATCCGCTCTTGTCATTGCTCTGAGTAGAAGGACACTCCTCCTGTCTAAGTGCCAGCTTTTGAAGGGTGAGTTGTGGGTTTAGCAGAACTAAACAGACCACGCTGCAATTTTACAGCCACGAACTGGCAGGGCTGGAAAACTAATGCCAAAAAGAATTCCTATTTCTTTCCTTCCATTGACAGAAACCTGGACTTAATAAAACAATAATTACAATGCAATAACTCATGAACACAGTGAAAATGCACACAAAATATTTTTCTACATATTATACATTCGATCAGTTTTTCTTTTTTAAATATCCAATTAAAGCTTCACATGCTAATGTTATTGTATTTATGTATGTTTTCATACTAATTTGTATAGGTAAATTATAGTTCTTATGTGTGATTATGCATTTGATTGTGGATTGGTTGATCACCGTAATAGAATATATATGTATATATATATATATATATATATATATATATATATATATATATATATATATATATATATATATATATATATATATATGTATTCTTACATGATTGAATGGCTTGACATTATGAATGTCGAACTGACGTCACAGGCAGATGGATGCATACCCCTATAGGAAGGGATGAAGGTCTCTTTGGAAACATGAATTTGATATGTTGGAGTGATGCACGAGGAGATGGTGGGGAAGAATGTGTGACTCTATATGTGTGTCTTTGTGTGACTTATATTGACTTACACTACATCAGTCAAGGGATGAAGACCTGATACTCCAGCAAATCACACTGATGATGTTTCATATAATCATCCGCACTTTGAGAAGACTGTTTGATAGAAAAACAACTTAATGAGGTTGTGGTTATTGTTTTAACTCAGTTATCATTTCTTGCTGATAATAAACAGTTTTTGTTATACCACACCAAATGAATAACAATTAAATATTAAAATAAAACAATAAAAAAAAACAAAAAAAAAACAAGTTTGCCATTTACTGGGCTCAGAGGTATAATTGAAAAAAAGAACCTAAAAATATATTTCTTTGAACTTCCTCTTGTTATTATTTACTATTGTTGTTGTTGTTGTTTTTGTTTGTTGATTTTTTTTTTTCTTGAAAGGTATATAAATAAAAGCTTACTAATTACTAAAGCTAGCATCATACTCTCACTGATTTTTAACTGTCTGCAGTTTCATGGGGCTGATCAGTTTGTTGAATCAGCCAAGATCATTCATTCGCTAATTTAAATGATCATAGACACATTATCATGGCAAGAAGCTTTACTAACTGTACAACTGCAGGCCATTAATATACTGCAGCTATAAAGGACCCAGTACACCAAGAAAGAACTTTCATCTTTAGCTGATTTAAATAGACATGCCAGTCTAACCACAAGGTATGAAAACCAGCGATAGCCATCATCTCCCAAAGATTTCAACTGAGATTTTTAATCAGTTTTCTGCTAATTTGGACATTTATTGCACATTATAACAACATAAAAGTCATGATTTTTAAGTTAAATGTCTGAATAATTCTGTAATGAACTGTTACATTTGATTTACTGGTTTCACCGCTAACTTCCGTGCTAATAGTTGACTGCTGCTACCCTCACAGTTTTATAGAGCTGCTTCCGACTATGTTAGCAGTTCTCTTACCAGCCTCCCACTCTGTCACACTATTTTCAAGTTTTGTGAGTTTTGAAAGTGCAGCGTCTGCACTGAAGCACTCTGGAGCAGTTTCATTTATTTCAGCCTGGATTTTAGGTTAGGTTAGGAGCCGAAGTTGTCTGTGAGCCTCTTAAGTGGTTCCCAAACAACCAACATCTCCGCTGCACTGATTAAAATGATCAAAGTGCTCCTTAATGGGTTTTTTTTGTTCCCAGGCTGGTCATTTTTAGGGCATAGTGGGTTCATAAACTGCAGTCCAATAGGCATGAGGGTTTCAGAAATGCTTTGTCTTCAGATTGAGTGTTAATTATTGCTTGTGTTATCATAAAAGCTGTTGCAAAGGGAGACACTGTATAGATGCTGTGGGTAAGATGTGCAGATGGAAATCACAAGGAACTTCAGCATTTATTATTAAAAACTCCTGACAGGTGGTACACAGTGTTCCTTATGTTAGTACAAAGTGAAGAAAAATCATACAAGACAGATTCAACAGCATCCAAGTGAGAATATTGAACAATTGACGTGATTCTTCATTTTTGCTTTTAGGATTGAAGCTGTTTTTGGGATAAATTAGCAAGAATGAGGAGAAATGATTGATCTGGGAATCAGGTAACAATTAGATTCTATTGTGACTACTGCAGCAAATCACAACACACCCCAGCACAGTCCAGATTTCAGATTTTAGCGGTGCTGAGTCATCACCAAACAACAACGCTGTTTTCTTCCAGGCATCTGTAACTGGAGACACCTTAGAGGATTACTAAATGCACCAGCAGCATCCTGTCTGTCATGAACACTCTCATCCATACTGATTGCCTAACATACTTAGCAAAATGCTCAGTGCTGGGACAGCAAATCCAAATCCAAACAGCAGAAAGATAATCACACAAGGGAGGGTATGAAGATCTGATTTCTGATTCTTTCAGAGCAAAAATAAGAACATACAAGCAGATTCTCTGTTACTTCCATCTAAACATTGAATATTCACTTCAGATTTAAGGTCTTTACGTCGACCTTTGCATGGAGATCTGCAACTTCTTTGTCCAACTGTTTGTTTTTTTAACCCATCCCATTTAACCCACCCACCCAAATTAATTCATTCATTCACAAGCAAATACACACAGGTTTGAGCTTTCTACTGTTTTGACCAAGAAAAGAATTCATTACTTATTACTTATACTCAATAGCCAAACGTTCTCACTTCTTCAGAAGATCACAGAAACAAGTTCTGTTGTCATGTTTCAGGTAAAACTAGGCTGTCATAGCTACATAGTCTATGTTGCTGAACCTAACCAAGTACTTATGGTGACATAACATTACAAAACATTGAAGTATGGTACCAGCATTGTTCTGAGTCTGCTGTGTTAGGGCTTCATACAGTTTTGCAAACACATGTACAAGTTGTGGCTCTCTGCTGCCACTTGGTGGTAGTTCTTTCTTTCTATTGAGCAACTTCCAGTGCAAACATTGCTATTTTAGTTGGTATTGTTCTGTTAGATTCATCCTGCTTGAGGAAATACATTAGTTATGATTGATAGAGATCTGCTTTGCTGGTGGGTAACAAGAATCAACATTAACAGTCAAGACTTCCAGTGCATCAATTTTCTGATACCATGAATCAAACTCAAGTGACTCTGTTGGTCTTCTCTCTGTAGCACCAGTGTGTAACTTCACTTGACACCAAACAACCACATAATGTGAACCCATGACCTTTAAAGTGCAGAAGTAAAAATAGATAAATAAATAAATTTTTTAAAAAAACAGAGAAGATGTGGCGATTAGCTAATCCAGCCTATTATGCCAGCAAAACTGAAATTAGCCCTTTTTTTTTTGTCTGAAGTGATAAATATATCCATGTCATCTTTTATTCTTTCCCTTTTATTTTTATCCTTATCTTACTATCACAATTTATCCTTTTATCTTGCCACATCTGATCAAGTAAAAAAAAAAAAACACGTTAAGACCCTAAACTTTCCTTCGCAAATTATCATGTAATTATGTTTTGTGGTGAAAAATGTTAATTAAAATGACCACAGAGTAAATATGTCATTGCTGTTTTAAATTACTTCAAAATAGGCAGGAATTATGTGGAAGGCTTTACAGCAGAGTTTAATGAAACAAGTTCAAGACCCATTTACTTTTCTATTTTTTTTTTTTTTTTTTTTTTTTTTTTATTATTATCAAAGTTGGTTTGGTTTCATCATAAAGTTGGCCAAAGTTAAGAATGAAAAAAAAAAACCACTTGATTATCCTTAAATATGAATAAAGGTTTACAAATGAATTAATGAATGACAAGAAGTGTTTTATTTGCTAAATAAAAAGAAGTATCTACTCTGGTTGTAAATAACTCAAATACTTAGATGGCTCTTAAAGTGCTAAATCAATATTTAAAAAAAGACATGAAACTAATTATCACATGAAATGGTTTTCTTTAAGATTTAGCAAATTTGTTGTGACAAATAAATATTTGGCAAATGTAAGCATTTAATAGGGTTAATTAACTAGTTTAGCAGACCTGGGCTCAATTGAACTGATCTGTTTAACTTTAATTTTCAAATCAAATTTTATTGATAAAGGGCATTTCATACAGGAAACACCACAAACATTCCTCGTTACACTAGGTGTGTATTGAATCAGTCTAAGTTTTATGGGGTGAGTGATTTGTGTTCATTCGTTCAGTTTGACTTTAGTACAGACAAAATTCTCATTCAAAGTTTAATTACATGACCATTTTTGTGCAAAACTGTCGGTATCAGCAGTAGGATGGAGATGTAAGGATAATGAGATAATCAAAGGAAAACTGTAGAAGCTATAATCAAATCCAGTCCAATTTTAGAGCCCTTTTATATATAAAAGCAGCACAAAATGCTTTAAAAAGCACAACAAACAATGACAACATTCCTGTTAGTGAGTTCTATTAAACTGGGCGCACTCAGTTGCAAATGCAACTCTGTTTACAGTCTAGATCAGGGATCCTCAGTCCTGGTCCTGTAGGGCTGGTCTCCTGCAGGTTTTCCAAGTGTCCCAGCTGGAACACACCTGACTGAGACTCAGACATACGATGCACATGTCTGCTAAATACACATTGATTTGAACCAGGTGTGTTGCAGTGGGACATACTTGGAAAGCCTGCAGGATTCAGGCCCTCCAGGACCAGGATTGAGGATCCCTGGTCTAGATGTTGGTGGGAGGACCTCATAGTCATGAGAACATTTATGTCACACACACAACTCCAGAGAGTACTGTAAGATTATACAGATGTGTGAGTGCACAAAGCAGGATATAATTATATTCATAATCATCTGTTAAAAACCAAGTTGATATGAAAAAAGTGATAAATTGCATTTAAATATGGCAAGTTCACATTTTGTTTTTTTAATAGGTAACGATATTTTCAGAGAGGGAATGAAAAAATAAGATAAGATGAAGATAAGATGAACAGATGGTGTCAAATCAGAACCTTAAGATAATAAAGTATGGTGACTTCTGCACCAGATGCAGATTAATCTGTTAATAGAGAGTTCATAAATATTTCCTGACAGGCTCTGAGCCGCAAATCAATAATTTAGGTGATTGATAATCTGCCTAATTGTTTTTTTTCCATTATCTGACTGAAGAGCCACAGCACATCTATAGTGCACTGTCAGTATTTTTCCACATTTCTCTAGAAAGAGGTCAGTATGTCTTTAGTCAGAAAAATATGGAATTCCTAAAATTACCATTCAAAAACAGCAAAATAATCAACATGAAAGACATCATAGTAAATTCTTCTTATGATTAAACTTTAGCTCTTGCGTCTTTGCTTTTCTCTCACTGTGTCCTGAAGCACTACGCAGCCTCTATAATTTCTCGCCATTCAGGTCATACACACCAACAGTTTTTTTTCAGTATCCATAAAACATCTCTCCAGCCTAGGCGAGATTTGTACACACAGGCAAACACCCACACAATGAAATCTATTCCTGTAATCTGCAGGCAGAGGACAGCCTGACTGATGCGGAGTAAAACCCAGCATCAAACTCAATGCAGCTGATTTAAGAATTCATAGTGCGGACTCGAGGCACAGCCGCTATGCAGAGCAAGGCAGCACTTATGTCCCCTGAATCCCAATGAGGAGCCAGGGCTGCACCTAAACTCCACAAGCCAACTGTAACTGGATGACTGCTCTGTAACCTGAACAGCAACAGTTCAGAGTCATGCACAACAAACCAAAACGTGTGATTCCCGCATTAAACCAGTGGTGCCACTTTCCTGCAGCCTGCTCTGAAGCTGAAGCTGGCGAGGGGGCTCAGTTACACAGATACTATGAAGACTAATTAGTGGGAAATGATAGCTTAGATTATATTTAAGACCATAATTCCTGGAGGCTTTTAAAGGACAAAAGTCTCATTTGAAAAAAAAATGTTAAGCTTAGCTCTTGGCCAAACAGCTCTTAAGTATCTTTTTTTGTCTCCACAAATGCAATAGGTTGTTTTAAAAAGCAAGGCCAGCTTCATTATCACAATATTAAGGGAATGCCTCCTAACACATTCATTAAAATCAAGCAGGGTCCTCAGAAGATGAAGTTACAAGGTTTCCGCTTGACAAGTGCAGAGCATAATCACTATATGAATAGATATACTGACTACATACTGCTGCTCCTGTCCTGTTCCATCTGCAGTTGTCATAACCTCATTTACAGAGACATGATACACTGGTAGCATCTGCACTATTTCTACAAAAGACAACATGCAGAGCATAAGAAGCATTAGCGATATTCCATCATCCTGCTAACATCAGGTTATAAAGCTCTTTTATTGTCAAGGACTCGGCTGACAGGAGGCCATTTTTTTTTTACAATAAGTTATGCTGCCCTGCAGAAAGAAGAAGGGGGAACGTGTAGCTGAGGTCAGTAGTTTTGTGCAGGATGGATTATTAAATCCAGTGTCCCCCATAACTATCCAGCAAATACTCTTGCAGTGCCGCTATACTGCTGCCGCTGAGCTTCCCTTTAAATCCTTTTGCACTGCAGTGCTGTTAAATCAACCTCACGCCAGGCGAACCACTCACCTCCCAGGGCAGCTTTCATTACAAAATTCATGATGAAGCAGTTCTGTGTTCTCTTCCTTCAGCGGCCACGTTATCAGGGACAGACCTGCAGGCAGGGAAAAAAATGCATAAGCTGTGACTGCATGCACTCCAGGTTTAGTGGGGTTTGATGGGATGGGATGATGAGAGGGAGGAGGCTTGATGGAGGAAGGGTGTAACATCCAGATTAAGATTCCTGTTTGGTAAGAGCAACAAAATCTTCAGAAAAGTCCTTCCGCTTTGGCAGATATTATAACACCCTTATAAAGTTCTTTGTTTTTAATAATAGTGTGAATTTCCCAAAAAAAAAAAAAAAAAAGATAGAAAGAAACTCAAAGAGCAAAAGGAATGACTAAACTGGGTTAGGACATCCTTTACAGTCAAGTACAACGCTGTGCCCTGAGTTTCATCGGGCACCTGCGCCCTCAATTTAGAGCTACGCTCCATCTTGAGTGGATTTATGCTGACATTGCCCGACTACCTGCAATGTGCTCTCATGGAAACAGCCAGGTGAAGATTTGGTTAAACATGAGCAAGTCAAGATAAGATTTACATCTTTGAGCTTCAAACCCCATAAATCCATAAAGGAATTCTGAAGACACTTACATTTATATTATTTTTATTTTTGTTGAGAGACTTAACTATGACTTCAGGGTAATTTCAAGACATTTTTAAAACTATAAAATATTTATATTCCAATATTGTAGCAAGCTTTCTGCTTCCCTTTTTTAATTCCATTAATCTTTTTTTTTTTTTTTTTACAGCAGGCTATAACAGTGCATGCAGTTTTTACTGCATCCTCCAGCATCCCCCTGACATTGCAGCAGCAGCAGCAGCAGCATCCCCATCTTGAACTTGCTGCACTCATTATTAATCTCCGTTTCATCCCGGGTCAATTTCATTCGGTCAAAGTCGATTCTGCAGCAGTCCAGCGTTTTTAATTCAATTCCTGGTTTCCTTCCACTTCAGCATCATCTGCAGCAGCACCATCAGTTTCTCCTCACATGAACCCCTTCTGTAGTAACTCAGTGTTCTTGGTGTAGTGCAGCATTCCAGCAGTTTTTTTTTTTAATACCTTCGTACAATGCTGTACCACACGAGCTTCATCACACGCACATCTGAGGAGCAATAACTTTGCATACACCGAACACGGTGTTTCATAGTGTGTGTGGATACTAAAGCATCTTATACCGATGGGGTCATAAATCTACCACCGTCCTGTCCCGTAACACATCCCCCATCTACGACTGTTCGGACATCGTTTACCTGCTTTGGATCCTCCACCAGATCTTTCAAAAAGAAAAATCCTTGGCGCAGTGATTAAATCACCCGTTTCCTTTTGGAAGAAATAAAACACAAAATGTGCGCTTGGTAGCTGGATTGTGTCTCTCTCTTGCGTCTCAGTTTGCAGGCATGCCGTGTGTCAGAGTCAGGCTGCAGCGGAGGAGGAGGAGGAGGAGAGTCTATTCCTGCAGGACGAGGGGTGAACATGCTCAGTGAAAGAGGAGGGGAGGTGGTGCGAATGCAATATCCGGCCATTTCAGTCCAGTTTGCAAACTTCTACAGCAAGCATTACATAAAACATTAAAATGTAGGTTACTATGAAGATACCAAGATTTACTCAATTTTCCCAGACTACTTTTGAACTTTTTCCCCCCTAAGAGCATGCGACATATTATTTCTTTTTTTTTTTTCTCTCGTTGCAATGCTTCCTGGTAAAAACATTTTCTCTCCAAGACAGATGCTGCACGTCACTCTGGCTTGGATCAGTGTTTCCATTCAAAGCTTTAAGGCTGAAAGAGAAAATGGTCATAGCTGCAATTTAAACCCAGAAGATGTGTTTTGATTTATCAAGGGAGCAAGTCTGAGGAGATCTTCAAGAAATGCTTCTCTTAACTGGGTCAAAAAAAAAAACAAAAAAAAAAGTAGTGTAACCTGAGGGTGGCTGCATATGTCACACTGCTGGTGGTTGTAATTTAGTGGAATATTTAACCCCACCAGAAACAGACCTGGTGGAAGAGGGACATGTAAGGGGAAAAAACAGTAACAGAAGTGGACATCAAAGATGAAAATCAAACAAAAGCATGTAAAAATTAATCATGTTTTAAAAAACATGATCAAAAGTATTTGTGATTTTTATTTTTCCTATTTCTGTTCATCTGTGCTACATATAAATGTAAACAAAGAAACAAAATGGAAATCCAACAAGAAGATATTGATCCAAAATGTTTTTTATTTTTTTCAAAAACTTTTTCCACATTACTCACAAAAAGTCTCCATCCACATATATTTCTGGATGCAAAAATATTCTAGACCAACTTTATTCAGATGCAGAAATCATAATTTAACTTCAACAAGATCTCAGACTGTGAAAGAATCTTAGATTTTCTATGAGACTTGTCTCGTGGCCCAAAGGGAGGACATTATACACTCTTGTCTGGTTCGTAATCATGGCCTCAAATTTCCAGCGGCTGATCTTCATTCTGGCTTTTTCACATTCAATTATAAACTGCTCAAGTGAGTTTTGATGGCATGGTTTGAACAAGTCAGCCTTCACTGTTAGCAAAACGTCCAGATGCAAAAATGAGGCTCCAAAACCAGAAACCCTCCTCACTGTGACTGAGCCTTGAGCTCCATGAAAACCACTAACTGGACTGGTGACAAGAGAGAAACCTGGCACAACAAGGACCAGAAACTGCAATTTATGTCAAGAAATTTCAGTTTTAACCTCTTTTTCAGTACCCTGGAGCAAACTTTACAGGGGAGGATGAGAAGTGTTATCCACCTCAAGCGAGAGGACCATTTCCAGAATGCCTTTTTTATTGTTATTTTAACTAAAATATTTTATCATTTTTGCTTGTGATTGGTGTCACAACTAGCCCAATACAAAAAAAAGCAACATGCCTCAATGACGTCAGATAGACTTTAGGCAATAAATCAGTTCAATTCCATGCTTGTGTACTGAGAGGGAGACTGTTGTTCAATTAAATGGTGAAGCTGTTCTACTATCTCTGTGTTTAATAGAGAAAAATATGTTTAACATCTTTTTATTAGTTTGGAAACTACTTTTACTCCAAAACTAACATGTAACACTAAAGGTAAAAGAAAATATATTGTTCTTCTTCAGATGTGTGCATACCCACCATGTGGTTGTAGGCAACATACATTACACTTGTGGAAACAGCTTTCCTGAATTTGCACACTGTAGTTTGTGCTTTGTTTTTTACAGGCCTTGCTGACAGAGTCTCACTTCTGAAATGCCTAAATCTACAAATCACAAGGCTTGAAGAGAAAGTGTTAAAATTTCTGTCAAGTAAAAGTAGGTCCTCAGCATATTTTTGAATCCTTTTTGATTTAATACCTTGGAGACTACTGAGGTGTAATTTTAGCTGTCACGGCATAGTTGTAGAAAGAGTTTCTTGGCAAGATGAGAGAGATGATGCAGCAGTGATGTTAGAAATATCAGAAAGATTTTCCTCATTCTTTTTCAGAGATAACCATAGACAACCGTCTTCAACCTTATTTATATTTCCTGTAAGTCATGTTTTTAATATTGCCAATGAACTGAGGATTCAAAAAGACCCAGTATACTTTACTACAAATTCTGTAGGCAAGCTTCAAGATATAACAAAGACCAGATCGAAATGAATTCCCCATGACCATGGCTACTACCTCACACCTGCTCCCCAACCCCCTTATCACAACTGTGACAAGATAACACTGAAGGTGAAAAAAAATTATTCATCACTTGAACGTAACTTTGTTTAACTTTCCAAATGTGTACTTTTAAAATAAGCTTCACTGTCCTTGTGGGTCGTTGTTTTTCTCCCTGACAGTGACATTGCCGTTTGTTCACAGGGTGAGGCAAATAGGCAGAGAGCACTCAAAGCACCAAGGGGAGCTCACGCTGCTGCATCTCCCATCTATTAATCAACACAAAAGAGGTTGTGTCCAGTCAGCGCACTCAGGCACAAGTATCCATCACATTGTTTTATAACCTGAAACAACAGCTTGCACGCAGGGACGCGCCATTGTTGTCATCTTACACTCCACCATCTTCACAGTACAGTTTGATTTCTTGTTGAACATTTGATATATTGTCTCTTGAGACTCTGGATCACATGCTTTTCTCTTAATCAGTATCTGCTGTTGTATTGTTTAAAGGTTAAAACTGACTGAAATATTCTTCTTCTGTGTGTCTTCATGCCTAGTTTGAAGTAGCCAGGATGTTTTCCTGTAGAAACAACATAATCCAAATATATTTAAATTAGTACCTGCTTCCAATTACCATAAATTTATTTACATTTCACTGTTGGCTTCTGCAGACACTTAAGATGTTTATCTACCTTTATACACCTTATGTGCAATATGATGTCTGCACTTTGTTGAGTCACTGTTACTGTCGCAGTATCCCTTGAGGTGTATTTGGATGCATCAGCATGTCTGGATCCAGGTGTTTAACTCAGCGATGTACTAAATGGCAACAAGTCTCTAATCAATTCAAGAGCAACAGTAAATGGGCACATTGTATCATCCTGTAAAACACAAAACCAGTGACAATGGTGGAGAAAGTTATCTAAATTTATATTGCAGATTTCCACAAAAGATGTTCACAATATAACACACAGTTATCACATGAACTGTGGTATTGCTTTGCTGACTCTGAAAAGTGGTTAAGATGTAAGGCAAATATAATTGTTCTGTTAGTAAAAAAAAAAAAGACACAAGAAGAAGCCTGAAATGCATCATATCATAAAAAACTGAAACTTAACTTTTCAGAGTTTTGTCATTTTTAACATATTGTGACATTTTAATCGGTAAAACGCTTAAAAGCTCAAAAGAGTAACACAAGTGTTACACACACAAAACAAAAAAAGAAAGTAAAAACATACTAAGAAAGATTATTTGATTTTTTTCAGTGGAAGAATATAAGATAACATGAAAAAAAGCATTTGATGAACATTTTTTTAATGTTGCACAATGTCCAGCGCAGTATTTTTTTGCAGAACTTTAGCCTTTTAACACAGCTTTAGTCAAATAAAGTCCAAGTGTTGCCGGAGCAGCATTTTAAAGCTGCATGTCCATTTATCAGAGATGGATTTTATCACTATACAGATATTCAGATAAAGACTCTGTTTTTGTTTTGTATGTTTGAGGTCTCAGTTTTCAATGTCTGTAGATTCAATACCTCAGTGCATGTTTCCTTGTGTCAAGTTTATTTTTCTATGATGTCTTTTTTCCCAAATGACTCAGGCATTACAACTATTAAGAAGTGTTGAAAGTGCAATAGTTCTACTAATTATGATACAATATGTATATATGTACAAGGTAGGGAAATCAACCAAATTCTCAGTGGAAATGGTCACTTTGATCCTTGTTGTTTGAAATGTATTGAAATACAATGAAAAATGAGATATGATGCACTTGTGGAGTGGCAGCCAAAAAACATCTTTTGATATGAGGAACATTATTCAAAGCTAAATGAATTAACAGCCAGCTAACGAGACCTATAGACAAACAGAACAAAAAAAAAAAAAAAAAAGAAAACCCTTTGAAATGAATGTTTCTGGGCCTTTTGTGTATTTCTGAGCTAATAGTCATTCAACATTCCCATTTTCAGTGTTTGATGTACATTTTTGTAGACATTTGAAAACAATTAAATCAAGGTGAGCCCACAATCCACACCTTCACAACCTTCTAGTTTAGGCTTTTAGCCATATCGCAAAAGACTGCTTATTGTGTGATGATGAATTGGTCGAAACATTGGTTTTTCATTATTCTTTGCTACTTTGCTTTCAAAGTTGAAGATATTTCAGAAAACTCTGTTAACCCAAGCTGATTTGGTTAAAAAATACAGAATAAACCCTAAAATTTTAACTAGAGTTGAGTCTATTTAGTCTTCTTGTCTCATGATTTGTATTGAGATGTAAAGACGGAGGAATACAAGATCATAAAAAGTGAAAGAAATTTGAATGTTTTTTGCTGATTTCTTGCTGTTTCAGCCATTTGTCTGTAAAATCCGTCTGCTTTTCATGAGACTTCACACCATTCCTGCCTCCATGTGAACCTGTGCAAAGACAGTCGCTGTCCAAAAATAGCACAAAGGATTCATTCATTGTCTCCTGCGTGTTGTTAAAGGTGTGTCTAGTGTTCTGCACTTTGATGAAGGCTTAGTATGATCCATTTTGCTTCAGAATCTCTTCATGGCCTAAAATGGCATAATAATATGATAAATTGCATGCGACTCCTGGTTGAATCAGTGCATCATGTCTATAATTATGATAATGGATTCTCAAATATCTCTGCCTCTGGAGAAAATGCCCTCACATTTCATAGGAAGTATTTTAACATTGATGTTCTCTCTGCATTCATGGTTCCTGAACATTAAGGCAACCAAGATTTCCCTCTAAACTAGTGGGTCATGTTCCTGCCATATGAAGGGCACTGTGGCCTCAGAGATTTTTTTTTATGAAGTCAGAGGGGAGGAGTCATTTTCTTGGGATATTAGTCTGCTGTCCATCATTCTTGCTGCACTCAGAGGCCCCCAGAGACACAGAGAAAAGGAGGAGGCAAAGGGAGGGGAAGGAGGTGGAGGAGTTGCATGTTATTGTGTATGAGTGTCCATCAACCTCTGAAGTCCCAGACTTAAGGAGGAGTGTACTACTGCAATGCGTAAAGACATCACAGCTCCTTACAGAGAGCAGACAATCTGACTGGCTGAAATGTTGTACTACTGGTTGACTGAAGACTTTCACGCTGTTATGCAGCTGACAGAACAGCTGATGTCTTGTTGTTTATATAGGTTTTTTTTTCTCACAGCTTATGAGCAAAGATAATCTGAATGCACGGTTCTAAAATGTGTGCATGACTGAAGGCCCTTGTTGTGCTGTGTTTAGTCATCAACCTTCTCAAAACAGAAATGTTCTTCTTTTAAAAAAAATTCTAATTTTATACTTACTGCTCTATAAAAAAATTTAATGAAGGAAGAAAAAGGGAGAGAATTAAAGTAAATCCGACTAAACAAAGCACGTTTAGTCGGATTTAGCACCAAATGGTGCTAATATAAATAAAACTGTGGTTTACATTTAATTAAGCTGAAATTTGGTACAAATCAACAAGCCAGAATAACTTTGCAGCCTTAGTTTTGGGGAAATTAACAAGTGACCTGTCCAGGGTGTACCCTGCCTTTCACCCAGTGATTGCTAGGATAGGCTCCAGCTTCTTGTGAGGCTGATAAGTTGTCTTTGTTTTGCTAATTTTCCTCAAAATCTGTCAAACATATTAATTTCACCGTTTCTGTTTTTCCCTCAGACTTTAGGATGACTGTGTGGAAGGTCTTCTCTTTTTTTCCAAAACAAACAGCTTTAGTTTAACTTGTTAAAGCACCTTGAAGGGCCGATGTCCTGCAGGTTTTCGATGTTTCCAACACACCTGGCTCACTTTAAATGGATCCAACAGCCAATGAAGTTCTGCACAATGTCTGATTAATTTGAGTCAGGTGTGTTGGAACATGGGTACATGAAAAAACTGAAGGATTGTGGCCCTCAAGAACCGCCACTGTCAAAGGCTGATCTTAATCTGACTAACTGGACATGTAGTAAGATGAAGCATGCTGACTTAATTAACTTATCAATACATTTCATCAGTGGCTGGGATTTGCAGGTTTTTTTTTTTTAAAGACTTTTGTAAATACCATAAGTATCTCATGACTCAGCATACCTGAAATATCAACTCAGCACGATGGAACAATAGAGAAAATATTCTTCTCTGCAGTTTTACTTTGTGTTATCATGTTTTATTCAAGGCTGTCTGTGTACCATATCTGAACACGAAAATCACCAGGAAGAGTGACTGGGTTTCCACTCAAGCATGACATCATCAGAGCCATATTGTAGTGTCAAGAGGTCCTTCACTGCCTGAGGTCCAACAGCAGGGCAAAGGAGTGGTGAAGGAAGCAGCACAGTGTGACAACTGGAGAGATTCCAGTGTGAGGACATAAGACAGACTGACATTAAAAGAAGAAAACTGTTAGGCTGTCATAAATAGTCAACTTAATTTCCTCATTCAGCCTTGATGATTGAGACAAATGAGAATGCAAAATGGAAAGAGCAGCTTTAAAGTCTAAATGAGAGTGCAGCTATAATGCAGTATTGCTGTGTCATCTCTCAAAATGCAGGTAAAAGCAGGCTGTGCCCAGGTGGCCCAGTCACCACACAATAGTATTTACCGACGTTATGCTCATCTTTTAACCACGGGGTATGAGCAGTAAAAATCTTCCCGTTGCCTTCGTTCTCATCTGTATCTTCTCCTGCACCTGTCTGAAATGGAAATAAAATGCTGCAGGAGGCTGGGCCCCCCACTCTCCTTTACAAAAACACTTGGAAAGCATCCAGACTGGAGTGCATCATGCCCTAGAAAGCTAATGCAGTAGAACTGTCACGGAGCAATGCAGGGAAGAAAAGGAAAGTGGAAGAACAGCAGGGGCTGGGTTCACGCCCACATCATAATCAAATATAAAGGTTGTGCAGTAGATGGCAGAATCAGATGTTTGATTTTCATTGTACCTCTTTCATTTAAGGTCAATAAATGAATAAATAAATAAGTAAATAACAGTGTTTTATCATTGAAGATGTGAAGATTTATCTAGTAAAGAAATAAAGAATAGCATTTGAAGAACTTCATTTAAAGTGGACCTGAACAATTTGTAACCCAGATGAGTCCATTTCTAAGTCTATTATCAATGTTTATATCCTCTCCTCTGATAGTGAGGTCTGGGTAAGGACTGGAAGAATCGCACTGCAACTGCAAGTCGTGGAAAATAGTTTCCACTTCAGGTAGCTTGGCTCACCTTGAGGAAAAGGGAGTGGAACTCAGTAACCTGGAAGGGACATAGAGTCACTGCTCCTCTCCATGTGGATGATCCAGAAGTGCCCCTCCCCTGAAAGAGAGGAAGAGGGACTCCCAGAAATCTCAGCTTGAACTGTTACCCCCAATGGCACAGCTAAGTGCTCAACACTAGCACTTATTGCTGGTGCTGGATAATTTCTTACACTGTAAATACGTATTATATTTATTTGCATTATTTGTAGTTGGCTTACTTAATACCAGTGTTTTTCCCGTTGTGATTTATCACCTCACTGGGAGAGCAAATTCAGCAATATGGTCAAAATGATGAATGAGTGTGGAATACTAAAACTTGGATTTGCATATGCACTGTATAACAGTGGGAGTAACCCACAGCAGGAATTGATTAAATAAGTATTATTTATGTGCCAACATAAATGTTGCATAAAAAAGTATAGAATTAAGTTGATCTGTCTTTTATTTATATTGTTTCGTGATGTTGCTAAAACTATTATTTTACTTTATGTTTTTTAAATCAAAATATCTTGACATTGCAAATGCTCTTGGAGGCAGCAGGCAGATGCTTAGTTTGCATATATCTTTATCTCTGGCCTAAATTAGCGTTTGAAAACAGAGATACAATGAAAACAATGTAAACACAAAAGCACATTCATGGCTGCTGCTTTATTATTATGAGACAGCTGCCAAAAAGACCAAGAAAGGCCAGGAATTAGGAGAATTACTGTCAAACATAGAGAAATTAAATGGTGACGTAAGGAACACCAGTAAAAACAGAACTTGTGTGCTGTTAAGTTAGCAACATAATTGTTTCCACTGTGTTACAGGACTGTCAAGTTTGCACATATCTAAATATTACAAACCTAGAAGTCTTTCTTTCTACGAGAGCAGGAACACAAAATGATGACTAAGGATTGGCTGGTGGGTTATTTGGCATGTTATGCACAATATATCAGAGTGATGCTGCACTTTATAACACCAGAGTCACTGAATAACCTTCAACTTGCACTTTAAATGTTAAAGTGTGAGGCAAAGGTACTTTGAGTTCAGTTACAGAATGACTGGTTTGACTGACTGCTGATACTTTCCAACTATCTTTGAGGGATGCTGCCTCATCAGCCTTCACTCTGAGAGAAACAAAAGCAGAGAGCTGAATGTGTTCTTTCCAGTTGAGGAACCAAACTGCACAGGAAGCAGTTTGCCAGTGTGTCGAGCACCACTGATAGGGCACCCCTGTCTGAAAAGATGCTTTTGGAATGTAAACCCCACAAGGAAAAGCCTTTTGCAATCAGATCTTTCATATTTTTACACAAATGTTTGATAGATGTAAAGTTGTCTCACACAGATTTAAAATGCTGCCAGTCTGGACTGATTTTAGCAGGTTTCATCAATAGTACAATTGTTCATATTGTAGTTTTCTGTTAAAAATGGAAAGTTTGGCTGCTGAAGGAAATATGACTTTCACCTTTTGAGAGCAAATCCAATTTTCATGGCTGTCTGACAAGATTTCAAAATGCAGACGCTTTGTACCTGTGCAGAAAGCCTCCAACCTGGTGCTGTTTGAATTGATTGTGATGTAGAGATCCTGGACCTACTGCAGAGCAGAACAGATTGATCCTCATTCAGGTGATAAAAGAAAACAAGAAGAAGAGCCAGTATGGAGAACGATGCATGAAATATGATACTTAGTCTGCTCAGCTTTTTGGACGTGTACCTGTGTGTAAGCATGCATGCATATATGCATACATGGATGTGGGGTTTACATTTACAGCGATGGAACAGGAATGAGAGCATGTGTTTACATGTGTGTGTTTGCTGGCTTCTCTGTTAAGTCATACTAATTAATAGCTAGAAGTGCTTGGCTTAAAGCAGTATCCCTTAAATTAGAAAGCACTGTATTGTCCAACTTGGCTGGATAAATCAGCCTGTGTTCCTGGGAGTCATAATAATGTTATGTAAAATATAATTGGTGCACCTTAGATTACATGCTCTTAATGGAAAAACATATTTTCATCCATCCATCTATGCTCCTATCTGACTAAAAATTGATATATCAATTGTACTAATTAATAAAGCATCAGAAAACAAGAAAACAAGATGCATGTAAGTCACCTTATTCCTCCCTCTCTCTCTACACACACACACACACACACACACACACACACACACACACACACACACACACACACACACACACACATATGTCCCATCCATCCCTTTGGTGATGAAAATTGAGCTGAAAGAGGAGTCTTGCAGCAACCACTCCATGGCTCACATCCAATAAAAATGGGAGTGTCCTTGTATGTCTGTGTGAGTGTAAGTGCATTTCTTGCGTATGCACACTGCTTGGAAAGAGAAGGCGAGGAAAAAATCTTCCCATGATGCAAAGACTGTTGATGCCACAGTAATTTCATATAACATGAAACTTCGTATTAAAAAAAGCGATGTCGTATGCATCATTTATGGTCTTCTTTAAAAACCAAATGTTATTGATGTCTTCTTGGATAAACAGTCTTGTGCTTAATGACAATGAAAGTTTTCAGAAGTGACATTTTTCAGGGAGAAGCCAAGCCTTTTCTGTTCTTAGGTTAGCTAACTGTAACATCCAGAGGATTACGGGAAGATTGTGTAATTTGACAAATTACAAAAACTATTTTTTTCTACTGTTCTTTACAAAGAAAGTATTTTTCTCTCTGCAGAGTTTCTACTCTTTGTTCTGCATACTTTCTATGAATCTCCTCATTCTTTCTTTCAGAAATTCCCCTTTCCTGAATTTGTATTTATTAATTATGTTCTGTTTTGTCTTGGAGATGTAGACCAGCACACACACACACACACACACACACACACACACACACACACACACACACACACACACACACACATAAATATACAGACACAAACTGCTGATAAGGAGCTTTCCAGTGCTGTGGACATCTGTGAATACATAATATGTATGCTCACAGGGCCCATGCATATTTGATGACTATAAAGGTATGACTAGTGGAGAGTTATGAAGGCTCTCCTTCGTTTTGCTCGGCATTGTTCTACCCTAAAATACCATCTCAGTATTCATAACAGCAGCTCATAAAGTTTAATCACAAGCAGCAGAGTAAGAATATTGCTGTTACCCTGATGGAAAATGATATTTAAGGAAAAACATGAAGCAGCTGCTCCGAGCATCAGTCCTCTGAAAATAAAAAGCTTTTAGCTGCTATGCTTATGATTTATTTGCACTGTTATTTAAAGTATCAACCTTAGAAATTTGCAAGCACAGCAATGTGTATTGTTGTGTTAGCTTTAGAGATATTTAGCTGATGTCTAGACAAAGCCTGAGCATTGTCTCTCTCTCTCTCTTCAAATATGAAGCAGCTTCTCCCTGCTTTACATGTGACTTTGCAGATATGATGGGTGCCCTTGAAAGAAACCTTGGCTTGCATTGCAGTCATGATTATGGCGATGAGAGCAGATCTCCGCTGACGCTGTTGCCCTCTTATGGACAAAAATTAAAAGTGCATCTGATCACATGGGGAGTTATGTGATGGGGCCATTTTAGTCACGTAGACAGAGGGAATTCCCCTTAAGGACCATAATGATAGTCTCCATGGTGAACTATATGTTATAATAATTGTATCCACTATTAGATATTCTCCAAGGAAAACAAAAAAGGAAAAATTAAGAAACTAATTAATATGCAGATCTTCAGTTTGTCAGACAACACCTTATTAAAAAAAAAGATATGATTAAATTTTGTGGAAAATCCTCCACACTTAAGAAAACTTTGAAACCAGAAAACATACATTATTAAAATGAGTTCTCTAAGATTTTATTGAATCTCCTTTAGGAGGCCACTTGGAAATGTTCTGTTTCATTAGGGATTTAATGTCACACAAGCACCCTTAAAATACTGTATCACTGAAGAACCGATAATCCTCATGCTGTGTTTGTCTACCAGCTCGATTGGGATGGATATCGTAGCTTATCAAAGTAGTTGTGTGAAGTAACAACACAGGATTTCAGAGCACAGGATTTCCTTCCCTGAAGCCAAACAACCACCCAACAGTGAGCAAACACAGCAGATAACCAGATCTAATCCAGAACTATACATTATCAGCCTCACATTATTTACTTTTTGGTCCTTATCCAGTTGCATGAGTAAAGAAAAAAGAAAGAAGAGAAAAAGGAGACAAGGAGACTCACTGAGAAAGATATATACATATACACACATACTTCAGATGTCAGTAGCACTTTAATCCATTTCTGTACAATGGAAATCCACATGACATGGTCATGTGGATGTGTGTAATGTGTCACACCAGCCCTTTTGTTCCTGTTGCCCTGGCTCTTCACTGCATATTGCTCAAGTGTTCAGTAATAAAGAAAAAAATTACAGTATAGTGAGTTGCTGGACATGAAAATTACCCATTTTCACAAATTTTTATACCATAATCACCTCCTTACTCCAGCATAAAAAAAAAACCGAAGTTCACCACAATTGATCACATCCAGATTTTCATCAATTTCTAAAATGCATATAAATTGATAAATCATTATTTAGATTACATTTTTTTTCAGTTGTTTTCCACATTCTGCGTGTATCTTGACAAGTCATTTATAGCAGAAAATTTAACTGCAGTGTTTTATCACAAAGCATCGTATAATTAATCAGTCAACAACACTGTGACTGCAGCATTAACTGCAGGAACATTGTACATTTTCATTTTTCAACTTGATGCAGTTGAACTTTTGCAGTTTATATGAATAGATTTGAGGCAGTGGTATTAAGCAACCACTAACGCATACCTGTTGTGACAGCTATGATATGATATGTCTGGCTTGAGCTTACATGATAAGGAGGTTGATGTATTTGCATATAATGTAAAGATTATATACCTATAACAAGGTTATGCTTCCCATTACAAATTGTATTTTCTCAAAAAATAAGACTCATTGCACAGGTTTCAGATACTTCACATGCTGTCTTTCAATTTGAGTTTTTTATGTATAAATATGTATTTTAAAATCTTGTGAGTTTTGGCATGTCTTTAAATTAGTTAAATATTACTTTAGATTAATAACAACACATGCCATAATTTATTAATTAACAAAAGTGAAACTAAAGAGAAGAATTCATGTGAAAACTTAGTTTTTACATGGATTACAGTTTCAGCTCTCAAATGATGTGGGAGGGTTTTGGTGTGTATTAACACATGTAAGTTCTGGACACACTGGAATTTTTCCAGGTGTGCTAGGCAAAACGCGCACCTGGAAAACTAAACACTTGTAAATCTTTCAAGCACAAGCAAGTGCCCCCACAATCAGTCTGGAAATGGAATGCACAGAGGAACTGCATAAAGTAATATCTGCACATCAGACTACAATCAGCATGTTAAAGCAGTTGAAAAAAACTAATCAAGCATGGCCGGTCTGGAAGCAGTTTCAGGAAAAACCTCTTCTCTCTAAAAGGAACATTACAGGAACTTCAACGAAGGTACAGCTATAGATTAGGAATAGAATGGGATGCATTCAAAGCTTATATGGAGGTTGTAAAATTCAACATTCATCTTATTTAAAAAGGCAATATTTGTAAAACAATATTTGTATTAATGAATTAGAGATAGAAATTAGGAATCTTGAAGGGAGACGAGCATCCCAGCCTAATCCAGAGATTAATTTACAGTTGAGTAAACTATGGAGTTGAATTCCATTTTGCAAAAAAAAAAAAGTTGAATTTGCACTATTTCAGAGTAGACAGAAATATCACAAATAAGGACAGGTAGCAAGAAGATTCCTCGCACAGAGAGAACAACAATATAATCTAAGACTAATTCCAACAGTAGAGAATGAGAACGGTAACTTAGTAACAAATACTACAAAAATTAATGCAATTTTAAATGTTTTTTATAAAACATTGTTCTCACATTGAACTGAGTTGTTCCTATGGGCAGGTTAAAGACCTCTTTTTAATAAAACCAAATAGCATGCTGCTCATGAGAATGGTGGTCTGGGTCTACCCAAAGTAGATTGGTATCATTATGCTTTCTCTCTTCTTCAACTTGCTAAAATATTTAGAGATGAGGATAAGATCCCACAGCGGGTCTCTATAGAGCGTTAAATTATGGAACCTTTTTTTCCATTGAAACCTTTTTATCACAAACAACTGGGGAAATTCCATTTAGAAACCTATTATTAGATTTTGAGAGAGAAATGTATCTGACATAATAGTTTACTCAAGGTTGATAAAAAAATATCTGAATGGGCAATCTTGGATCAGAGCAGGAATAATGTTTATTGAAGATAATCTTAATATGGAGAGTTACATGTCCTTTGACCAGATGACAGCTAAACATAAAATCACCTCCAAAGATTCTGGGAAATACTTACAGCTTAGAGATTGTATGAGAAAACCATTTTAAAAACACAGCTTAATGTCTGCCACTACTATACAGGAAATCTGTAAAAATATGCAAGTATGTAAAGGTGTAGCATCTAAATTTTATAACTTAATAAGAACTGCTAACCCACCAAAACATAATGGTCTTAAGAGAGCTTGGGGAAAAGATTCAATGCAGGAAATACAGGACACTACATGGGACGATGTTGTTAAATCCTGATATAAGATATCAAGAGAGGTGCCGATGCGATTAATTATATACAGAATCATCCATACAAGCTACTGGACTCCTGACAAGATGGCAAGATTAAAATTGCTAGACTCTGTAAAATGCTGGAGGTGTGAAAGAGCCAGAAGTACACTAATACATGTGTTGTATGAATGTCAAACAGTTGAGAGCTGTTGGACAAGTATAGTGGACTCTATAAATGGCATGTTTAGGATAAAAATGATCCAATGCTCAGCTTTGCGTGTATTAGGTGTAGGCCTAGAATAGATTAAGCTATCCCTTGAACAGACTCAGTGATGTAGACTCACTTTATACATAGGCTGCAGGATTGTGCTGAGACGTTGGAAAAATAAAACTGATATTTCTTATAACGAATGACGGGAAGAAATTATTAAAATGGCCAATTATGAACAGCTAACTTTAAACTTGCATAATAAACAAGAGACATTTCAAAAGAAATGGGCCCCATTTCTTAACTATATAACCAGGGAGGAAGACTTAAATTTAAGTATGGCAAATAATTGAGGGCATGTTTGAATGAACTTAATCAAGAGTTAAATACTTAATGTCTGTGAGTCAAATGTAAGATGGAGAAATATAAAACAGACAATGATGTACTGATGTATGTATAAGCAACTGTGTTTGTTTCCCAGTGGTATTACTCTGTAAGTGTCTTTTTGTTGTTGGTTTTTTTTTTGTTTTTTTTTTGTTGTTTATTTATTTATTTTTATGTTACACTGGGTGTTACTTATTAAATTATTTATAAAAATAATAATAAAAAAAGAAACATTACAGCACAACATAGATCTGCAAAGTTGTTTCTGAACAAGCCTTAAGATTTCTGGAATAATGCCTTCAAAATAAACAATACCAAAGTGGAGATGTTTGATTATTCTGCACAGCACCACATTTAAAGAAAACCAAACTTCATCATCATCAGCATCAGCACAGATATCCCATACCAGCTGTCAAGCACACTGAAGTGATGATAATTTGAGGCGACTTTGCTACCAGCAGATCTGGAAACCTTGCAGTCATTAAACCCTTATGAACTCTTCTTTACACCAGCACATTCTGGAGACAAATGTAAGGCCATCTGTTTAGAAATTAAAGCAAAGCGTAAAGTGGGTCATGCAATAACAACAACAGCAGGCAAATCTACAACAGAATGACTGAAAAGTATGAAGCTGCTGCAATCAAAGTCCAAAAGTAAACTTGGTTAAAATGTGACAGGAACTTCAGAGAGTAGTGCATAAAAAATGTTTGAAGCAACACTAGAAAGATGAGTGGCTAGCATGAAAGACATAGACAGCATTATTCAGAAACAGATTACTTCAAGTTGTGCCTTTTATTTATTTGTTGTACACTGTTTCTACAGTTTGGCTTAGTTTTTATTGGAAAGACGGTGAAAAAGTATAATAAGTATCCTGTGTTGATTAACTAAGATTACATTTATCTAAATTTAAGATGAATTTCTGGTAAAAACCTTTTTTTTTTTTTTATTGTTTTAATGTTTCAGCTGTGTCAATATGGATGTGCAGCTTGAATGAAGAAGTAATTATAGATAGCAGTTAGCCCTGCAGTACAATGTTGCTGATGCAGCTGAGTGTCACACCCCACTGCACAGCCAAGAATGAGGGTATCCCCCAGATTTATGTCTGGCTGACTCACAATGACTCACAATGGTCATACACTGACACAAATACACAAGATACACACAGATGATAAACTGGAAAGCAGTGGTTTTGTGAAATCTGAGGGCTGTCTGGAAACAGTTTCTAGCAGAGAGGGAGGGGGGTGGGGGGTGGGGGGGTGTACAATATGTACATTACTCGCCCTGTGCACGTCTTACTGCGTCACTCTCACATTCACCTTCATTGTGACTCATTCCCCAGCACTCCCCCACCCTCACCCCTTCCCTGCTCAACCTATTCCCAGCCATCGATCTGTCAGTGTTGTAGAAACAGTCCTCTCCATATCTCTTGACTTCTTTCTCCACATCAGCGCTTGATTTTTATTTTTAAAAAATTGTGTCCATTCTTTCCCAACTTCTATTTTTGATAACCCTTTGTGTAACTCCTCCACCCACCTCACTCTAGGGTCGCACCCAAACCAGCATGAATCATGGTTCTTATGTAGCCCAAGCCTCAGTTGTTGGAAAATTGCTCTGCAATGCAGCACAGCAATAAAATTACAGCAGCTCATAAGTGCTGCATCTGCGACATAATGCTGCAACTCCTACTGTTGCTGTTTACTGTGCACAGGTGCTCCAACCAAGTGCATATTTACAGTACAAAAAGGAGAAAGGGTATTTTTAACTTTTTAAAGGTCAATAAAACACACATTCAGGGTTCACCATTTTGCAGTATGCACCCAATGCAACTGCTCTGCCTGCTCACATTGTCAACTTGAAAGCACCTATAAATCTTCTGCCAGTAAGTATATGGTGTTCGACAGCATCTGAAACTACTCCTTTAATAACAAGCTTGGTTTAAAACACACATGCACATTTTTTTTTTTTTTGTTTTGTTACATTTGTTGCCAGGTCTTTGGACATAGCTGAACTCTGGCTTTCAGCTGTGTGGATGTATCACTTGCTTAATTAACGAGTAGCTTTGGCTTGTCCTCTTGAAACCTCAACAAAGATTACCTTTCACAAAAAAGAGGGTTCATTTAATTATTAAAAGGGTCATGTGACTCATTGAACTCGTATAGGTCTTACAGATCAGTGGGATAGATCAGAGTAAAGCCATAAACCTGATTAGAGACATCTTGAAATTAGTTTTAACACTGATTAGAAAAGTAGATTGCACAGAATTAATTTGATCATTTAATGATTTTTGCTGCTGCTCCAATTTAGTCAAGTCCTCCTGAACATATGGTATGTGTCTGGCATTTTTGTTGGGTATTTGACATATAGGAAGACATTTTCACTAATTATTTCTTGGCAGAAAAGGGAGATGCTGAAGATCTGAACAAGGTCCTATTCTTGTGTTGTTTTGGACTTAGCATTACATGCAACATATAAAAGTTTACTAAAAACCCACAACATGAAGCAAAAGAATGTATTAAACATTACTGGCTGGTTTTAGGTGTTTCCATCTGACAATGACAATTTTAGCTCATAGTTAGAAGAGATAACCTGTACAGAAAAGATGTTTTAGCTTTTAAGGTACATGAATAAGAAAATGAGCTTTTTTACACAATTTGGTCCAATTATGTTTCTATTAAAACTATTTAAACATATGACATTGACCTGACTCTAACAGGAATGTGTTGTGGGGTCATTTTGATGCAATATCAAATATTGATAATGTGGGACTTTAGGATGTGCAACAGTCTAAATCACAACAGCAGCACTGCCACCTGAATAGATAGAAAGATAAAAACAACAGAATCCAAAGCTAAACTTAAGAAGAAATTTGAAGACTTTTGGAATCATGAAATATCATCAGTAATCAGGGATTTATTACTTTTAAACTCTGTTACTCCTACCTTTTGTTTGGAATGGCTGGTTTAAACAAACAGCAAGATCTTACACTATTGTCAAAATGGACATTTAAGATTTCACAAATTATTATTTATCAAGGACAAAAATTGAAAAAGAAAAGTATATTTAATTTATATCAATATTCATATTAATTTAGAAAATTGATATAAAACAAGTCAAGGACAAAACAGAACTTTTTTTTATTTATTTGTGAGTATTGACAGGATTGAGGGAATGAGAAATATCAAAATAAGACTGAATATAATATGAGGTATTTGATTTGATATTTTAAATTCAAGTATTGTTAGTATGTGAATGTATGTATGTATGTATGTATTTATTTTCTATTTTTTAGTAAAACTTGAAGAAGTGAAACTCGAAAGAGCATGATTACTACCAGTCATCAATATTCCGTTTTGTATTGCTTTGTTGTAGTACCACTGTAATTTGTAGGTTGTTGTAATGATCATCCCAGACCGCAGGGTGGCAGCAGCGCCACTAGAGTTCCTCTGAAAGAAACTAAGGACGAAGAAGAATGCAACCAACGAGAGTGAGAAAAAAGTGGATGCCACTGGCTGTGGATAGTTTCGACAGATGAATTGAGCCACTTTGGATAATTAAAGGTAATCATTACTATGTGGGATTCAGAAACTGTGCGAAATACTGACAGCCAAAATAGGCAAATATTTTTAACGAATCTAACTGTTCAGGTTTCTCTTAGCAGCTAACATTAGCTAACACAGGCCACCGTAAAACGGTGAGTATGAGGATGAATTTTGCAACGTGTCCCATCCACCTACTGCTGAAAAGTTCATACAATTATCATAGTTTTCAGTTTAAAAAGTCAAAACTAAGTGTACGAAAATATGAAAACTAAATAATTAGTCGGACTGAATGTAATTGCAGATCAACTTTTTTTTTTTTTTGGAGGATCAACTACATGTTGTGATGAAAACAAAGGGTTAATTTAAAACTAATAGGTTAGCTTTGTTGTTTAATAAAATTAAGAAAAATTTTACAGGCTCACTCAGCTTTTTAGAGCATTTTGTAGGTAGTTATGTCCCTGTTGTGCTGATTATGAAGATGTTCCTCCAGCTATGTGATTTCTATTTCCATGTGAATCTGTCATAATGCGGGAAAAGTTCAATTGATTTAGTCTTTTTTTCAACCAAATCCTAAAATTATCAGTCATGACATGAACAATTGAGTCTCATTGACTGTTGTAATCTTCTGCAGTCTTTGGCAGGTTCCGCTCACGAACATGGTCATATACTTTGGTTTATCATGGTGGTTATCTGAACACAGTTTGTGTTAATGGGATGCTCTGATCGCGTGCCAGTTTTCTTCATCTGTTTCCAGTCAGGTTCACTCAGAGCCCGCTGCTCCTCATCGCTGCCAGGTGGTCACTGCGTCCCGGGTTTTGTCTGTTTTCACAAATCTTATGTCTGGTGTATACCTGTGACATTGTGTTTCCATTAAAAACCAGGGGTCCCAAAGTGACACGTCAGCCCTGGCTAAATGACGTCACTCATACTGGTAAAACGGCAAGCCCAGGTGGAAGAGAGACAAGTATTGACACGTTTGTAAACAGTTGACATCATTATCAGATCACTGTTAAAACTGTAAAGCAAAAAATATTTTTTAGAAATATTTCCATCCTGGTTTAATGGCCCACTCGTTGTCTTCAGCACCTTGGATGCTTCACCAGAAGTCTGACAAATTGTTCTCCATTTCTTTGTTGACAAAGTTACTTTAAATGAATCACTTATTTCACCTTCTTTCTGTAACCCACCCATTTCAGTGTCTTTAACTTTTGCTATGAGAGCCTGCATCTTTCACAGCTCTGAATAGGTTTATTGATCAGATCACTCCATCTGGTTCTTACAATGAATATTCTGCAAAAATTGTTTTTTTTGTTTTTTTTAATTCTATGAAATTCATTTTTTAAAACTGGTATTGTTGGGGTGTTTTAGTCTGGTTTTAAGAAACATTGGATTGAATCTGCTATAGTAATGGTTTTTAATTACATATTTATAGCTACTGATGCTGTTAATTGTCTTCATTCTTTTATCATGACATTTTAATGTCTTACATTGAGCAGTGTTGGCGTGACAGGTGCTGTCTTTGACTTTGATCTGGGAAGTTTTTGTGCGAGCATAAAGGATTTTGAGTTGTCTGCAGTGTCTCTTGGCTGTGGGGCGTTCTTGGACTACTTTTCTTGCTGTAGACAAGGCAAGTTTATTTGTGCAGCACAATTCAACAACAGGGTGATTCAAAGTGCTTTACAGAGACACTGAAACATTAGAAATAAATAATTATGCATTAAAAATAAAAACAGTCATCTTTTCCTTCAAAAGAATGCTAAAAAAAAAAAAGGAACATTAGATAGAATAAAATAAACAGTGCAGATTCAGACTTTTAAATTAAACTAAATATATCATTGCTGAGTCCTGAGTAATCAGTACTGCGTTCAGGGTGAACTAAATGCAGATGATGGAATTCAGTCATTTGATTTAGGTGTGTTGGAAAGGTGGTTGCACCTAAAAGTTGCAGGATACTAGGTCTTTGGGAACAGATTTTGGCACCCGTACCTTAAACCTATTTCACCTAATCTCTACCTCACCATCTCTGAGTGTCAGCTGATCAGCTGCTTTTTCCAAGGGTGACATTGAAGCTCAGGGGCTTTTTCAGTTGTGGATCACCCCTAAATGATAGGCGGGCTTCATCAATGTCTTCCTTTAAATCTTATTTAAAGATTTGACCTTTTCTCGTTGATGTTCAACACACCTTGAGTTGTTTTCTTTGCATGCAAGTTGTGATTTTTTTTTTGCCAGTGTTACATATCTGTCTAATATTCTTCTTGCACAGCACTTTGGTCACCCGTTGTTGTTTTTAAACATGCTTTACAAATAATACTGGATTGGATTTTATAACTGAGTATTTTCTTATTGCAAGTATGTGAGATTCCAACTTGGCATTAATCGTTTAATTTATGAGAGGCTGTACATGAATTGTCTCTGAAGGGAAATCTTAACCTAGGTATTGATGTATTAAATACAACGTCAATAATTTAGAAACAGCAGCAGTCAAAAGTTTTAAAACACCCGTCCAGATTAGTGTCATTCATTTTGAATAAATGGGCCAGATAGCAATTCTACACACATTAATGCATGAAAGCTCCAAGTAATTCCTGCTTTCACAAAAAAAAACCTTTTTTTTTTTTAAAGAAAGGCTGGGGAGAGGTCAGCGATCTCTGTGCTTCCGGTCTTTAAACAGAAAATATTCTTCCTTGCTAAAACATACATGAACAATGTCTATGCAACCCCTTTTAAAAAAAAAACCCAATTACAACCTCCAGTGGTCATGACAAAACAGCATGTGAATGTTACAAAACGTGAAGGTTAGGGTATTTTGTTTGTTTGTTTGGTTGTTTTATGCACACAGTTTTTAAGATATTCCAGATGGACTAGTTCATATATAAACTTGCATCATCCGATAATGGACAGGCTCTTCACACAAATACACAGCAACAAATATGTAATTCTAGCAGCAAAAGTAAAAACATTGTATATCCATCTAAACCCTCACAGTCATACATTTACTAACAAAACCAAGAACCAGACAAATTGGGATTAAATGTTTTACCCATTTCCTGTAATTTATCAGACTCAATATTTTTGCAGTTTACACATGACCATAACCATTTAGTGAATATGTTTGTTTATTTTTCTACTTTGCATTTAAGGGACATGAATGTGTGGAGGGAAATGATTTATCAACAGTCTTAAAGTGAAAGATCCCCTCATGACTTGTATTAAAAAATAAGTAGAACCTCCATATGAAGTCACAGGACAGCAGGATGAAAACTAAGAGATGTGCCTACTGATTTATCTGCAAAGCCTGGGAAAAGACAAACAGTGTTACACACAGGCAGGGGAGGAAGCCTGTTATCTTTTGTATGAGAGCACTACATCTGTGAGCTGATACAATGATGTGCACAAGCTGTTCTTTATGTGCAAACTGTCCTTTTGTTTCTGAACTCGTGCTGCCCTGAATAATATACAATTCGCACTGAAGAGTAATATTGGCTGGGGTATAAATGCCTTCTAAGTATTATGGAATTAAGAATTATAGTCAAAGCAGTAGGTTAATTACATTGATAATTAATGACATTAAGTACACGTTATTAATTACACATGTATCATTTCTTACGTTAGTATAATTAATAATGGATAATAATACGTTACAAAGAAGGTGGCATGGCTATGGAGGTAAAAGCTAATACTTTAATAAATCTAATATATTCTTCCGTAAGGCTAGAATACCAATGTGTGGTGAAGTGGGTTTTTGAGAGTACCATGAACAAATGGCTGAACTTAAATTTTCCAAAGGTTTGTTTGGGCTGGAAAAGAGAAATACGTATGGGTACGATAACAGGCTGAGTCTCCACATCTGTCATAAACATCTACTATATTTGGAAAAGTCTTTTGCCAGACATCTAAGATTAAAGTTATCTGTATGAAGGTCAAACAGGCACAGATAAAGGTTTTTTTTGTAATGGTTTCCCACCAGTGCTCATCTACAACTGGTCTTGCTTCACACTCCTAAGTTTCTTTTGTGTTGGTAGTTGAATAACCATTATATGACTTAATAGAACAATATAGATTGTTGAGATTAAAGACCTTTGTAATGGATAGAGTTGTAAAAGTTCATCCCATGGGTACTCAAGTGGAAGGTGTGTAACTTTGATGTTTTTCTAACCCCACCTGTGCAGTTTTGATTTTTAACCCAACCAAGCAATATTGCAGCCTAAAAGCACAACAGGATAGGAATCACACAAGACAAATTTGTTTCCATTTGTGCATTTTATTCAACTTTATGTTTAAATACCCACCCAGTTGCTTTAAAAAATGCTGCAAAATTATGTAAAAGATTGTTCCTAGGACATGTTTTCAAGGCCATTGTGAGTTATTTGGATAGGACCATTTTATACAGAAAAAAATGTATTTGTATAATCTGGCACTACTTAGGAAAATGCAAAGGTTGAGATGCTTTCTACGATGGATGAGGCTAAAATGGAAGATGAAAACATACGTAAAACAACTGCATTGAGTTGTTTTTGTGTATTTATTCATGACAGTGCCGTGAGGAGCGAGGGAAGAGGGATGGGTGCACAGTTCATGGTCTAGTGCTTTGTTTGCTCTTTTGTTTCACCAGAGCAGATTGACATCGAAACAAGTCTTTGGTCGACTTTTATGCTGCACTGTCTGCGTCCTTTTTGGATCAGGATGTTGCAACTATATCAACATTGAGGGTTAGTTGACCCAGTCAATATTTATTTTCTTAGGAACTTTTTAGAACCAATGCCATGCCCAAAAAATGTCATAAAGTTTTGAAAGATTTCTTTTAAAAAAAGACATTTCTAACCATTCAGTTGAAAGAGGAGCTGTAACTTCTGTCAACATGTAGTAGAGTTGGAGCAATCAGATGCAAAGATGGTCTCCTTTTGTTGTATGCATGGAATAATGGCACACGTTCTTTCCTCCTTCTGCTCAGCCAATCATGTGCTGTAGCCTAAATTATTCCTCACACAGCCCCTCCCCCAGCTCTATGTCTGTACCACCCAACCTTTCTCTCTTCCTTTTTCCTTATGCCGTTTGCTGGCTCGTGCATGCCCTCCCTCTGTAGCTTAATGCAGCGGGGATAAAACAAAAATAATAGAAGGCTTGAAAAAAAAGAGCAGAGTGGGATTTTTAAGCCAATAATCCTCAGAGGTGTGGGATGGAAAAGATGCTGGGTTCTTTGTGCAGAAATCCTCATGTGAGTCAGATGTTTTGCTTTTCCTTTTTCTTGATTTTTTTCCTGTGTTGTCACCCTTAATTATTTCATCATTTCCATCAAATTTCTCTCTCTGTCCAACTTTATCATTCTTTGTCCTTCTATTTATACGTCTGGTTTCTCCATCGGCCTCTCTTGCTGTGTCATCTCTGCCTTTGCTTTCAGCATGGATCCCCGCCCCCCCACCCCATTATACTGGCTGCTGATGCTGTCTTGTGATGCTCGAGTGAAAGTCACAGAGTGCTTCTGAATGTAATTTAGTGTAAATCAGTAGATTTAGGTGTGTGTGTGTGTGTTTGTGTGTGAGACCCAACCAATGACACTAGATAACACAGTTATGACAGATTTAGACAAATGGGAAACTTATTTCTCTGCAAAAACTTAAATGAATATATACAGATATACATAAAATTTAAATTACACCCCACCACAGTATTAATTTAAGGTTAAGCTCTCACTGTTACCTTTTAACTCTTATTTCTTTTAAATATTTGTGATATTTTAGATGTCCATATCCCCCTGGTCCCAGTGTGTCCAACCTTATTGGTAACAATTTTGCTGACTTTATTTAATAAAGATTTATACATATATATATATATATATATATATATATATATATATGTATATATGTATATATATATATATATATATATATATATATATATGTATATATGTATATATATATATATATATATTTTAGGAGATATTTAAGAAAAGAATCAGTATTTTAGAATAATTGGGATATTTGTGTATCCAATAGCCTTTAAACTTAGCCATATTTTCCAATTTAATGTCACAAGTCCTGCCGTGTGATTAATGTGCATGTGCACATCATTGCTAAAACAACAACTAAGAGCAGTCTCTTCCTGACCTGTATCCTCCTGACATGTGACCAGTTGTGTGGCTCTACTTTGCCACCCAAAGCCCTGATCTACAGCATGCTCAGCACCTCTAAAAGTCTTTGTTAGCATGTGTTCCTAATGTTAAATTTATAGCATTTTTAGTGTAGTTTTGTTGTGTGTTTTCATGCTTCAAACTCTGAAAATATGGAAAGCCCAAGTAAGTATGACCTGTGGGCAGATTTTGAAATGACGCCATAATTAGCTTTTGTTGAAATATAAACTGGATCTCATCTACTATTTTACCTTTGTTTCCTAGGAGCTATACTCTCTGAGGATGCAAAGGAGCAGAGAAAGAATGGAGCGAGATAAGATGGAAGAAGAGCTGCATCAGGTGTGATCCTGTCTTTTTTTAATGGAGAACAAAATAAAAGTTTGGGAATGTTGTCAGTTTTGTTTTGAGTTGTTGCTTGGAAACAGATTGTTCAGGTGTGATAGCAAAATTTGGCAAAGCACATCTTTTGTCCAAACTTTTTTTAAAAGTCAAGTTAAAGGGACATTGTGTAAGAAATCCTCCCAACTAACATGTATCGCTGTCAGACAAATAATGCATTCTAGCTTCTTACTTCTTCCTTTTACCAAAACGGTAGCTGCTGTGTATCAAAAAGCCTCAACAACGCAGATGAAACCATGTCATGAGTATCAGCTGGAGTGTTTACTGAAGTAAAGAGGCGTATAACCAGTTACATCCAATTTCATCAGGAGATAAATTGGCAAAACATCGTTTATCCAAATAAGATTATTTTTATATACATTGTGTTGAGTTTAGAGTTTACATTTAAAACCTTGATGAGATCATTATTTCTTGTAAAATCATTATTTAAGTGGAGAAAAGTGCCTGTTTTTGTGTTTGTGTAAATAAAAACAAGATGAACTAATGGTTTCTGTTTGTTCTACGTGTGATTTTAACACTTTTTTTTTTCTTTTTGTTTTTAACAGTGTAGGAGGAAATTAAGAGTGTGTGTCGCAACATGCAACAGAGCAGATTACTCCAAGTTGGCCCCCATAATGTTTGGGCTCAAATCCCATCCTGATGAGTTTGAACTGGAAGTTGTGGTGCTCGGTTCACATCTCATTGATGATTACGGGTAAGACCAGCTAGCCTTCTCCCAACAAGCGGCTTATAATCCTACATTTATGGTTTAGTTTAATATTTGTAATATAATCAAAATTTTTGAATAAGTTTTGCTCTGTTTCATCTTCTTTAGGAACACTTTTCGTATGATTGAGCAGGATGACTTTGACATTGGCTCGAAGCTTCACACTATTGTTAGAGGAGAAGATGAAGCAGCCATGGTGGAGAGTGTTGGGCTGGCATTGGTGAAACTTCCTGACGTTCTGCAGAGACTGCGTCCTGATATCCTGATCGTGCATGGCGACCGTTTTGATGCTCTTGCTCTGGCAACTGCTGCAGCCCTGATGAATATTAGAATACTTCACTTGGAGGGAGGAGAGGTAAGCAGGCTTCTCTGCTGAGCAGCTTCCCTTTATGAGCCGGGATTCTGTTAGTGTCACTCTACACGTGTTTACTCTGTCGTAGTTAATAATAATGTAAAACTTTTTGTGCATATTTACTTTTTATAGTTGCATAGAAACCAGTAATGGATGCAAACATATTGCAGTTCATAACTTGTCTATTACCTGTAAAAAATTAAACTATATAAATGTGGAAGAATTTGATATATTTTCTTTGTAATTACATCAAAGAAATCAATCTATATTATGCTTCTTATCCCAGGTCAGTGGTACAATTGATGATTCAATCCGTCATGCTATCAGTAAACTGGCCCATTATCATGCCTGCTGTACACGCATGGCAGAGCAGCACCTCATCGCCATGTGCGAGGACCACTCTCGAATCCTCCTGGCTGGGTGCCCCTCGTATGATAAGCTGCTGTCAACTCATCACAGAGATGACTACATGGATATCATCAAGAGCTGGTTAGGTATGGTATGAAACATTCGTTTGTTGCTGTGAGGTTTAGAAAATTGTAAAATAACTACATTTTAGATTTACCATTTTAGATTTACTATTTTAGAAATGCAAGTGCAACAGGAGTGTTTCCTTGCAATAAGTCAGTGACAAAAAAATCTTTTTTTAATATGTAAACTGATCATGTCAGCAGACTTGATCCTCAGCATAGAAGAAACCAGTGATGCATAAATATCTGAAGGTGTTTTATTTTGCTCTTCAGAGGCTTTAATCTGTCATCCACTGGTTTCAACAGTGGATGACAGTTAGTTTAGTCATTAGACTTTTTTGTATTTTTGTCAGCATGAAATGTATTATTAACCAATAAATATAAATTGTAATCTTAAACTCTTGTGGCAGAGAGTGAGCCTGGGTCTTTGTTGGACATCACCTTATGAGTTTGAATTCTACCTCATGATGGTTTTGCCCTTATTGTTCCAGTTTGCTAAAGTGGTGACTGATCTTTTTCTGTTTCTGGTGTTGAAAAGATCACTTGAAACCACAGATGTTTTTTTTTTTTTTTAACTCTTTAAACATTTGATCATGTGACATTTGAATGTTGTTTCTGTTGTACGTTGTATGTGATGTGTGATCTTTTTGCATTGCTTGTGCAGGTGACAAGGTGCAGGACCATGACTACATTGTGGCATTGCAGCACCCTGTCACCACAGACATCCAACATTCTATTAAAATCTATGGATTGATGTTGGACGCATTACTCTCCTTCAATAAGAGGACGCTCATCCTCTTTCCTAACATCGATGCTGGTAAATGACACCCACTGGTCCCACCTGATCCTACTTCCATGTTCTGGCTGTTTTTCTTAAAATAGCTTTGTGTCAGGATACAACTTTTTGTCATTGCTTATACTAAAATGTTTCAACTAAAAGAGAGGTTTCTTCTCATCTTAACAGGAAGTAAGGAGATGGTGCGTGTCATGCGAAAGAAAGGCATCGAACAGCACCCCAACTTTCGAGCAGTTAAGCACATTCCCTTTGAGCAGTTCATCCAGCTCGTCTGCCATGCTGGCTGCATGATTGGAAACAGCAGCTGCGGAGTTCGAGAAGCTGGAGCCTTTGGCACGCCGGTCATTAACCTGGGAACAAGGCAAACTGGAAGAGAAACTGGTAAGTATCGCCTGCTGGTCAAGCGGGTTGGAAGGATTTCATTTGATGACAGAAAAATACTGCAATGTTAAGTATTTTCATTTTAATTACCTTTGGGAATAAATTGTAACAGTTTATCCAGCTAGAAAGGCTGTGAGTGAGCTCAGTCTTTCTTCAGACATTTAAGGTAATAAGTATTTCACTAAAGGTGCGTGGCGTTGTTTTTGTCTATGGCAGGTGAAAATGTTCTGCACGTCAGAGATGCAGACACTCAGAATAAGATCTACCACGCCCTGGAGCTGCAGTTTGGAAAGAGATACCCATGGTATGTTTTTAATACATGTCTTACTGTGTTGTCTCATTAGATCTTCATAATGAGATAAATTTAGTTTCATTTTCATTCTTATTATAAGTTACAAAATCTTTTATCTCAGATTTTAGAACTTTATCTTAAAAACTGACTTGTTTAGCAGGTTGATGTGACGATAAAGAGACTGGTGTTTGTATATGTTAAAACAGTAAAGTCATGCATCCTGTTTTGCTCTTCAGACCTGTTTTTATCTTTTATCGCTCAACGACTTGGGAAAAAGAGCAGATTTTATCAGCAATGTTAGACACAGACTTGAACAGATTTGTATGTTGAACACGGACATGTAATGACTAAGCTAAAAGGCCTTTAATAACATTACAAGCATTACCACTAATTTAGTTTCATCACTAGAAAGTTTAGCTACAGAAGTTGGGTATTAGTAGAAGTTTTTTTTTTTCTTGTTGGTAGCACCAGCTTAGGCTGACACTTTTATTTTAAAACAAATTTTAAGGCACATTTAATCATACTGTAGTCCCAAAATCCTATCCACTGAGAAAAATGTGAAGTTACACAATGGTGGCCAGATACATGAATAATAATGTTATAAGCACAGATAATGACTCTTTTAAATCTGTATTTCAAACTAGTAAGTTTGAGAATATAATTCATTCCCCTGATTACAAAGAGTGACCAGTGTGTTCTCAAACTACACCTAGTAAAAAGTTAAATTGAACAAGGTTTAATTTGGCAGATTGTCCAGCATTTCATGGCTTCCATCATGCATGCTGTGCTTGGAATGAACACTGGTGTTTCAAGTCTTGCCACCTGCAGATTTGCATCTGTGTCTCATATGAGGAAAGAAGAACAAGCTCCGAACAAATCTTCTCACTCAGGAGGGTGTATTGTGTTGCAACACAACACAGTTTAGGTCAATAGTAGCATTATAGACGTAGCAGAAACATCAGTTTTATGCCAGACTGCATGAAATATTTGCACAATATTTAATGTTCGCGCTTTTCAAAAGTTGGAGATCTGCCATGAAATTACAAGTGAGCACAACAAGTGATCTCTGATACTTTCAGGTTGGCGCTGCTTCGAACCTGCAGTCCGGAATTCTACTTACATCCCATCAGATAAAATTATGCTCATAAGAATAGTGATGCTTATATAAAAAAAAAGCCTTTTGTTTTTTACCAGTCATAATAAAGTAAATGAGGAAAATGTATGTCTTTGACCAGTTCTAAAATTTATGGTGACGGCAACGCGGTGCCTCGTATTCTCAAGTTTCTACATACGATTGACTTGGACGAGCCACTCCAGAAGACCTTCTGCTTCCCTCCTGTGAAAGACCCCATCTCTCAGGACATTGATCACATTCTGGAGACCCAGTGCGCTCTGGCTGTAGACCTGGGAGGGACCAACCTCAGAGTGGCGATTATTTGCATGAGGGTAGGTCACATGGACAGTTATGTACTCTCAACAGCAAATTGTAAATCAAAGTTTTCACTGCACTCTAGAAAACTTGATAACTTTAAAGGAGAGAACATTTCAGACTTTTTCTTAAGGAATTCCTGTTTGTCTATTCAGGCTGTACTTTTGTCTATTCATTCTTCTCCGTTCACCTTCCATTTTCTACTCTGTTCCTCTCTGATTTTCTGTCCAGGGTAAGATAGTAAAGAAATACACTGACACCAATCCAAAGACTTTTGAAGAGAGGATGTGTCTTCTATTGAAGATTTGCAGAAATGCTGTGCAGGATGCTGTGTCTGTCAACTGCAGGGTGCTTGGTGTTGGTATGTAATTGCATACAGCTCACATTCTGGTACTACAAAAAACAATTGATTTATACAAACATGCATTTTGATTTCAAACCTCTTAAAAATGTGCTCCCAAGGAATTTCCACGGGTGGACGTGTCAATCCACAAGAAGGTGTCGTCCTACACTCCACCAAACTGATCCAGGAATGGTCATCTGTGAACCTGAGGACGCCCATCTCAGACGCCCTGCACCTGCCTGTTTGGGTGGACAATGATGGGAACTGCGCTGCTTTGGCCGAGAAGAAGTTTGGCCATGGCAGGGGAGTGGAAAACTTTGCCACTGTTATAACAGGGACAGGTTAGAAAGTTTTTATTTGACATTATTGTGTCCAGATCCATATGCTTTTTAAGCTGTTCAAAGTTTTGTCTCAATGATTTCCTGTAAATAACACCTGTTGATGATATACAAGTTTTTAAACAGAAATTTATCATTTATTTGCTACAAATCTATTTAAGTTAACCAAAGTGAAATTTGTAGTTTACTTGAGTTTACGTACATGGGTTCTTTGCTGGTATTCCAGCGACCTCCAACCGTCCAGTGGCATGCATGTTAAGTTAACTTGTTACTCTAAATTTTCTCTAGGTATGAGTGTTCAGTGTTAAGGGTTGTTTGTGTCAATGTGTCGGCTCTGTGAATGACTGGCAACCTTTCCAAGGGGTCCCCTGCCTCTCGCCCAATGATTGCTGGGATAGGCTGCAGCTTCCCAGCTGAACTAAGCAGTTAATTGGATGTATGGTTGGATGGATGGATGGACTTTTTTCCATTGCCATATGTCTGCTACATGGTGGAGGAAAAAAAACTTGCAGTTTGTGAAAGTACACCTCCTACTTTTCACGTAACTCCACCCACTGCCAATTTTTTAAAAATGCCAGAAACTGCAGGTGTGTAGTGCAGGGTCTGGGGGTCGTCAGGGGGTGGAGAGTGGGTGGATCATGAAGACACACAGGGATTATTAAATAGGACACAGCAGCTCAGCAGCCACTAGCAAGATGGAGAGATACAGATTGATAAAGCACTTCCCTAAAAATACATTTTTGGGTGCACTATCCCTTTAGATTTAACATCTGCTGAAGTGTTTTTTTCTTTAAGTTGGCAGCCTTTTCCTTTCTGTTTGAGGACAGAAGGTGTCTGATAATAAAGATGGTCACAGATGTCATGTGGAATATGATTAGGTCTACGTCCTGGATTTTTTCATTGGACTAGATGCTTGTAGTTAAGTTGGGGGGGCTGTAAGGTTGGTTAGAGTGTTTAGTGTTATGCATACATTTATAGTGATTCATCTCATTTTCTTTAGGTGAATAAATTCTAATGTTTTTTTTTTCTTATTGGTCTAAATGATGGCAAACAACTAATATAATCATATTTTCCAGATAATTGTCTTTTTTTTCATGTGTTGGGTTGGTTTGGTCTTTGCACTGAAAATGAATATATTAACTTTATTTAGGTATTGGAGGTGGGATCGTCCATCACAATGAACTGGTTCATGGCAGTACCTTTTGTGCTGCTGAACTGGGTCACATCATGGTTTCACTGGAAGGTCCAGAGTGTTCATGTGGCAGTCATGGCTGCATAGAGGCATATGCATCCGGCATGGCTCTGCAGAGAGAGGCTAAAAGGCTACATGACGGTGAGCAATTACTGTTTTCTGAAACGCTTAGAAAAAAAATATTTAAGTTACAGATAACCTGAAAGTCATGTGATATTAGATATAGAGCGACCTGTGCGATGGTGTGCTTTACAGAAGAGCTGCTGAAAGTTGAAGGAATGGATATGAAGCTGTCTGAACCAATTACAGCGGCTCATCTCATCACTGCTGCCAGAATGGGGAACTCCAAAGCTGATGCTGTCCTTCATAAAGGTCGAAGCACAAACACAAACAGACATTCATTTGCTTACATTTCAAATCCCAAAGCATTTGTTAAGTTGAATAAAAAAATGTAATTTGAAGACAGAAACAGAAATAATTGTAACAAGTTTGTGGTTTTTAATTAATTTGCTAATGTGCATGTCTCTCTAACAGCCTTAATGTGACTATGGATGGAAAGGTCAATGTTTTATTAATCCCACAAGTGGAATTGTTTTGTTTATAAATTTTGACATTCACACTATATTTAAAAATTATAAGCAGTGACTGACAAAAAAATATCGCCATATCAGTGGTGTGGATTCATATCAGTACTGCTAGAAACAATAGACAGTGTGATAACACTTTAAGAGCTTTTGGACAATGGCGTATGGAATCTGCATGTGCGTCTTTGCTTTAAGGAGATGGCAGACGGTCGATAAAACGCAAAAAACAAACTTCTCTGTGTCTTTTCTCTATTTCAGCATCCACAGCACTTGGTGTGGGAATCATAAACATTCTCCACATTGTCAACCCTTCACTGGTGATTCTGTCTGGAGTCTTGGCCTCCTACTACCAGGCACCGGTACAGCGTGTCATCTCAGAGAGAGCTCTCTTGTCAGCCCAGAGTATCAAGGTTGTCGCATCAGACCTGGAAGAGCCTGCCTTACTTGGAGCTGCTAGCATGGTGTTAGACTACGCAACAAGAAGGATATACTGAAGCCTCTACAGCTGGTTCTGGACATATTAGGACACCGATTCAGTTTTTATTATAGCCGTTGACCAAAACAAATTGAAGTTGAATTTTTATTATGCACATAGGGTCATAACTTTATTCTCACAGGTATTGAAGGAATGGGAAAGGATATTTGTGTGTTTGCTTGCTTGTTTGTGGAACCAATATTGTTGCTGTTGCTTTGCCAGGTCTTTCTTGCATCACCCTGCCGTTAGTTTTTGTTTAGAAAATTAAATGACCATTGAAGTCTTTCCATCTTTTATCTTTTAAAACACCTGGATTACTTTTGCTTTTTGGTCTTTTTTTTTTTTTTTTTTTTTTATCTGCAGAGCAAGGCCCTGTCCAGGTAACTTTGCTGAATTTCACGTGAACCATAATTATATCCATGTAGTGAATTTGGCTGTTTCAGTCATCCAACAGCAACAAGGACAATTTCTACTGAAAACCATGCATGTTAATGCAGTTATCCTTCCTTCACCTGTTTTAAAAGTCATTATGTTTGCTTGAAATTGTGTCATTTGAAGCCTTCTCTGTACATTTTGTTTCCCCCTAAACTTTAGTCAAGGTTTATTATGTTACCATCTGCCAAAAGAAGGCTGTTTCAGAATGGAACAAAGTTTATCTGGTGTTTGTGATTATTGAAGCTCTTACAATCTCAAAATCATAATCATCCACCACTGTTGTCCTCTGTGGAAGTTCAGGCCTTGTTGTGTACTCTAGCTCACCAGAGTGTTCCTTTCCTCTGAAATGTATCTGATTTGGTAGTCATTATCGCTCTGGGTTTTATTATTTTAACGATGGTCTGTGTGAATGCACTGATGACTTCCTTCAGAACACGATGTTTGTCAGTAGAAATAACTTTCTAGTGAAAATGCCACATTTGGACTTTAATACCCTTACTTTAAAGCTTGAAATTTCTAAAAGTTTATTCATTATAGAGCTGTTGCATGAATTTATTTCAGTAAACAATTATTAACTTGGTGTCCCAGCATTTCTGGACCAGCTGTAATTTCATAATGACTGCGTCACAAGTGGACATAAAAACTGACATTAGTGCCTGTGCTGCACCGAAAGATACAAAATCATTAACTTTTTAAAGTTTGAGTAAAAATGTCTTAAAATCATCATGCCAGTGTTGAGTGCAAGTGTAATATATTTTGAAAATAATTTTTATGCCTGTTGATGACCTTAGTGAAGGTACTTTTGCATTTGCTCGCCACAAAAAGCAGACGCACAGTTGTCTGTCGTTTGGAGTCTGGTACAACTGGATCACCTGGATACATGATGCAAAGTGGGTCCAGTCCACGGGCCAGAAAGTCAGCCTCTTTTACATAGTGCCTACAGTGAAGCCAAGTTTCAATGAAGCCCCAAGGTTTGTTTTTGTTTTTGTTTTTTAAAGAAATCAACTGATGTGACCAAAATATAATATATATATTTCAATCCTTAACTGTCTTTTTTCCACATATATTGTAACTAGCTATGTAACTTTACTTGTTTAATCAAAGAATAAATTTGACATAAATTATATATTACAGCAAAACTGCTTTACCATCATATTTGCTGTAATATGATGACTTGTTGATTCTGTTTATTACATTTCCACTAAACATTTAAAATATAGATTACATGCTTTGTCTGTACAATTACATTCTACATTGTTTGATGTTTAGATATATTTCTATTCAAGTTTATTTAGTTATGAACATATTTTGCATATTTGCAATAAATCTAATTTATGCAATCAGGAAAGTCATTGATATTCACTATAATATGAACACTTCATTGACATGAAGATGCCTGTACTCATTTTGGCAGCTTTTCAATATGCAGAGAAACATGATACAGAGTTTGATTTTTAAAATTACCAAAAAGAAGCTAAAAATAAAGAGTAATGTTATGAAAACAGACAAATTGTAAGAAATTTGTAAACTACATGTTTGAGTATGATCTATGAGGGTTAACAACCATTGATTTTAGTAAAGTTAAATCTGACGTGCAGATAAAAATAAGTCGATAAAATTTTAGAGTAGGCTTAATTAAAAATACTAAAAGGAAACAATTACCCACTGTTGAAACATTTGGAATGCAGTGTCTACATGCATTTATTAAAAAGGAAATTCATGTTTTTAAAGTTTAATTAACTAAACAGCTTTAAAAAAAAATATATGTACCAGTAATGTGATGTAACTAATTTATCTTGAAATTAATTTCCTTAACATTACTAATAGTTTTGACAAGTATCAATATTTGATACAGTTAAAGAATGACAGGCTTGTGTGTCCTTTCATTTTTTTTGTAAACCATGGGATTATATAAGTTTATTCAATAACAGCAGTGCCGTAAATGCAGTTGCAATACCCATTTTTGCTTTAAATCCTGTAAAACTGACCTAAAATGTGTAAAGATAATATTCTTATCATTAGTATACCATCGATTAATATTTGAGCCAAAACTGATGAATATTCGGTTGAATTTTGTAAACTCATTGCCAGTCATAGTTACCCCACATGACAGATAGTCACTCCAAATGATGAGAAAAAAATCTATTTAAAATGTACACACTGCAGTTTGGGGCTGCATGGTGGTTAGCACTGTGGCCTCACAGCAAGAAGGTCCCTGGTTCAATCCTCAGCCTGTTTAAAAACAAACATTTCACAAATGAAGGAGGCCGACTTCTCTCCCCATAGTAATGGTGCTGAAAATAGGTTAAACAAACAACAATCATACAGTTTTTACATTTTTCTCATAAGATTGTACAGTAATAAAAATTAAATGTTTATTCCTCAAACAGGAATGGAAAAAGACTGAATCAAAAAAATGTGTGTTAAAGTACTGTTAGAGAAAAATGAAGATCAATTGTTTTTGTTCCTACCTATGTAAGCATATTATGTCTTCATATTCTGTGCTGTGAACATCCTGTTCTGAACAAGTGGATGTTTCTCATGGGAAAGTTGAACATGACCTTGCTAAGACAATAAAGTTTTAACACTCCTTGCAAGCACCTGTTCTTCAGTCTACTCTTAGCTTACATTAGGTTCACATCTTCTTGTCGTCTGTATTTTTGCTGAAGGTGAACTCGCAAGATAAATTTACTCCACCAAGGTTCTGTTGGTCTGTTGCTCCTATTTAAAAGTCTGAGACTGGACGGTTGCTTCACATGATGTTTTGACACTTCACATAGCAGAACTAGTCACTAAAATAATTGGAGAGGTTCGAGTATGTCTGTATGTGGGGAAGGTATAAGACAGACATATTATCTTTTTAAGTGTTTTTGACAAAATAGTAAGCGTCACATCATTGACACTTTAGCACAGGCTCAAAACACCACCAGAGGGAGGTGAAGGCACACCTTGTTTCTCCCAGATTTTCCTGTACTATGTACATGTCAGGCCTTTCTCACAGCAGCCAAAACACAATGGCATACACCTGCTGTGTTGGGAAAGGCAGAACTAGTATAGAAAAGAAATCTTTTGGATTTATAGTTATTGAAATGGTACAGCTTTAAGGAAAATCTGTCTGAAACAAAGCAGTAGTGGTAATCTCTTTCTTGCTAAACTTGAGGTGTTTTTTGTTTTTTTTTAATATTTGACTACTGACATATGGCTATAAAATTATGAGTCTTTGGTCTGTTAAAGTGAAGTGGCAGATTTTTAACATATGTACGTTCTGAGGATTTTGTTTGTACTTTCTTTATTTTCTTAATGAAGCATAAGAATAAAGCTGAATTAGTTACTGTTTCCAAAAGTAGTTTTGCTCTTTGAAAGATTTTATATTTAACGGTACCAAGCTTAGACAACAATTCATCCTTTGTTTTTACATTTCACATAAAAAGGTGGACAACTCCTCAGGTAATGCATGACTACAAACAGGTTTGTGCACACCTTGTTTTTTTTATTTAGTTCTGTATGGATGTAGTGATATGTTCAGCATGTATTGACTGTCTTTTCTTCACTCTGCAGTAACTCATCTCAACACCTCTCTAGACGGTTTGGGTTTTATAATCACAGAAGCCAAATGATCTGATGCAGCACTTTATCAACTCTAACATGACCAAAAGGCTCCCATAGAGCTTTGTGGAAAAAATTAAATAAATAAATTTAAGAAAATACTCAGCCCTAACAATTCTACTTTTATTTAGTTTTCTGTGGTCCCTTTACAGCAATGAAAGGCCTGACTCAAATGGACTGAAATTTAGATGCAACTGCTTCTTGAATTCCAACAGGAAACAATTATCTGGGCTCCCTGGGACGTAATCAGTTTGTAATTTCCATAGTTGGTAATAATAATGATCTGCTGAGCAGAATAATCTTAAACATCTTTTCCTGATGCCCTGCGATGGACTGGCGAGCTGTCCAGGGTGTACCCTGCCTTTCGCCCAAAGACTGCTGGGATAGGCTCCAGCTTCCCCGCAACCCTTCATTGGATTAAGCGGTTCGGATGATGAATGAATGAATGAATCTTTTCCTGATGGAATCCTTGTCAAGGATCAGTTTATGGTTGCTTTTCTTGTTGCATTTTGATGCAGCACTAAAAAAAAACAATGAAATTCATTTTGTTTTGTTTTGTTATTTCATTTTTACAAATGGATTAAAATACAAATGACAAACCAATATTTGCATTGTGTGTACTTTGTAACAATTGGACACCCCAGAAAGCTATTTTAGCTTGTAAACAGGAGCCCAAAAACCTGATATTTTACCATAGAACGAATAAGAAAAAAAAGAAAGAAAAACAATTCCCAAAATCATTACCTTCACTCCTTAAAACCTAAATCCCCAGACTTCCTCAGGTCCCCAGATACAAAGACCCCTACACAGTTACAAGCACATTAGATATTTAGCACAAAAATAAAAATAAAAAACTATGTTACATACACATATACACTAAAAGAGAATTACATTGTTGAATCCTCAACCTGCTAATATTATTTGGGTTATAAAAGAATTTAGCAATACTAGACATAGTTTAATAGTAAATCTTGTTTCAACCTCTTTAAAAAATATATAAAGTTGCAGACTCTTTTATTGTACCGTCAATCCCATTCCAAATGTTTGGACCTTTACAGGTCACACTAAAACTGGTACATTTCGGCCTCCTTTTCTTTCCCATTAATAATAGTTTTCTCCTTTGTGTTGTGTTCATGAGTGTGATAAGAGATTGAAATGAGGTGACTTAGTCAATCACCGGATCTAAATACTACATTATATATTATACAGGCACTTTGAAAGATGTTACACTCTGTAAGCTACAGACGTTTTGTAAGAATGAAAGAGGGGAGATTTTAGAAAAATTTGTTTAAACTAGCTTTTCTGATGGATGGATGGATGGATGGATGAACGAAACAACAAGCGCATAAACACTTAAATGAGACATGTAATAATCCTGTTGTTTGAATGCTCTACTATAAACTGTTCTTGATCAACAGACAAACCAATCTTAGCTTCTTTTTACTGGCTGCTTGTATGTTTTAGAATTGATTTTAAGATCTTATAATTTGTTTTTGAAGCTTTAAATGGACTCCATACATTACTGTATGTCTCCAAATTTAGACTCCAGTGCACGCTTTGAGGTCTGTGGGCCAGAACCTGCTCATGGTTCCCCTGACAACACTTGAAACTAGAGGGGACAGGACATTCTTAGTAGTCGGTCCTTGATCCTGGAATGTCTTGGACGTCTGGGTTCCCTTCTGTGGGGGCAAGTTCACGTCCGAATTGCCCTCACAGTGGAATTTTTTAAGTCTCGTCTAAAGGCCCACTTTTTTTCCTTGGCTTTTAACATTACGTAAATTGTGTGGTCCCTGTCTTTTATTTATTTTATCTGTTCTTTTTAGTAATTTCATTAGGTATTTTTTTAATTTTATTGATTTAGTTTTTTTTGTTTTTTTTTACATTGTTTTAATTGTTTGTATAATTTTAATGACATTCTTACTTTATTTTATTCCATTTTTATTTAGTGATATTTGACCCTGTATCACTTTGGAGACGTTCTGTTTTAAAATGTGCTTTATAAATAAAGTGGATTGGATTGGATACTCATAAAGTAACATGTCCTAACACTAACACAGTAACACAGTGAGTCACAATGTCACTCTCAAATTGAGTTTTAAAACGTACCCAGGTTTTTAAACAGGTTTGCTCCCAGTCCCAGCTATATACCTAAAGTGAGATAGGTGAGTACTTGCTTGTCACCTGAGCTCTGTGAGACAGTCAAAGCTGTTAATTATTAAGCAGTAGGACATTATGCTTGGGCAGGACCAACTAGGGTAAAGTTTTAGCTGGCATTTGACTTAATGGCCAGAAGATATGGCCAGATATGACCAGAAGAAACGTAAACTAGAGATTAGATCAAAACTAAACGTTCAGAAATTAAGATTAAATAATGTGTGACAGAAAGCACAACTGGGATGGACCTGGCAACTAAGGACTGGTGGCCCCAGACTAAAAGAAAAAAAACCTTCCTTAGACCCTACAGATAGAGGAACTGCTTTTGTAAGCAAAGTTAACATTTTTATATTTGGACTGTACAGACAGTTAAATATGATTTATATTTGTATTTTACACAAGTCAAACGTTCATCTTGTAAATTTTGCCTTTAAGATACCGAGACTGCGGATCTTTTTACAGCTCTGACAGTTGCACTACACGTAGCAGGTCATGGGACCCGTGTGCAAAAATCCAAAGATCCTATTGGTCTATGCTTTAAGCAGCTGTTATATGATTGGTTATAAATACAATCATTAAACACCCTGGTTTTTGATTGGCTGCTATCCAACTTCCGCTTCGCTATTTTTTTTCCTTTCGCCCTTCTTCCCATTGAGCTGATCGTATTCCGTGGATAGCTACACCTGCTCCCTGTTTCTCATACCCTTCTTTTAAAAAATCCACCATGGATGATTTTGACATGCTGAACGCGCCCGCCGCTGGAAACGGCGTCGGCTCGGATGAGGATCCTGCTGCTGCCTTTTTGGCCCAGCAAGAGAGCGAAATCGCGGGGATTGAAAACGACGAGGGCTTCAGCATCCTGGACAGTGGAGAGGTGCCCTCGTCGCTGGGAGACTCAAACGGTGAGAAACTGCTGTGTAGAGCAAATAATGTTTGCATCTTCTCTGTTATTCTGTCCGAACAGTTATTATTCATTTGGGAGGATGTATGTAAGGCGCTAAATGATGGATGTTGTCCGAACAAGAACGGTAATGTGACACCGAAGTTGGTGCGTTTTTAGCTAATGCTAGCTGTGCTAGCAGATTTATCAGACTGTCGGGTTTAGTTAACATTACCCTGTTAAGACGATTTCCAGAATTAAGTTATTGACATGTTCAAAAAAAAAAAAAAAAAAAAGCCAGAATGATTCCTCAAACATCTTGTTTAATGATCACACCATTTCCTAACGACGCTTAAATTAGTGAAGCTTTATGATAACATCTCTTTACTGTGTCATTCATTTTGCCTTCAGTCCAGCTTGGTTACTGGTGTCCACAAGCTGGTGATTCACGAGCTAATTGTAAACACAGACACGAAAATCCATGCAATTTAACAACTTTTGGCCACGGATGACTTATTTCTTCTTGTATCTCTATGGGTTAGCAGTTCCTAGCTAGAAATGCTGACCTGTCACACTTGGCATAATGCGATGATCTTCGACATAGAGTGACTGCATTAAATACATTTTATTTATTTATTTATTTTTAGAAATTATTGCTGTTTTCTCTGTTCGTCTTTGCCTGATTTCTAACCCATGTTGTCTTTAATCGTTTTGTAGATGGTGCTATCAATGGAGATTTCCACGGGGTAAGACTCTTTACATTATTTTCATTAGATGATATTTTATTGAAGAATCATAACATTTCGTCTATCTCATTTGTCATTTTTAAGATTTAGCCTTGTCTTTTCTGTTGCAGCAGACTACACAAATGATTATCTGATTTGTGATGCTATTGTTATAGCATTTTACTAAACTATACTGCTATAGTGATGTATTTATTTTGAATACAACTGGGGGGAAAAACAACATTGTCAGCTTGGAAAAATAGTTTGTTGTCTCAGTGTTCTGGTTTATAAATCACCTGGAGTGAATGACAAGCTGTGATCCCTTTTGTTGACATGCAAACTTTTTTTTTTGTATTTATTCCCTAAATCAGTTATGATTAAAGTCATTCTGGACAATAAACTTGTAATTGTTCAGCTCAGCAAAGCCACAATGTCACCGACCGCTACTTTCTTGTTTCCAGGAATCCAGCTGTTATAATAGAAAGTTCAAATGACTTGAGTTGGAGGTAAAATGAAATGAGCACATCCAAAATGTCAGCAGAAAATTTATTGTGAAAGGAACCCAAAGCTCAGCAACATAAGCACTTTTTCAGTAAATTTTGATTAACCTGATTGGTGTTTTTACATTTATATTGTGCAAAGCATTACTAGATGTAATGTGTGAAATTTCTGTCCAAGCATGGAAAAATAGGGTTGAATTGCTGGCTTGCTGGTGACTCCAACTTCCTTTTTCCTGTGCTGTCATTGCAACATTTCTTCCTGTTGCACTGTCAGGACTTCGAGCAGTGAAAGAAGTTCCCTCTTAAGGACAAATGTACTGCATGTGTATTTAAAGATGACAAAGAGCTGATTTTACATGCAATTTTCAGGTGATAGTTAAAGAGGAGTCACTGAATACGTCAAGATTACAACTTCTTAGTAAATGCTACTGAAATACATGCTTAAGTGAAATAAGAGTTACTTGACTTGTTCTTTTGTTGTTGTTTTTTTGTTTGTTTTGTTTAGGAAAGTAACGGTCCATCAGATGCCTATGCAGCAATTTCCAATGCAGATCGACTGCAGGCTGAACCTGAAAGTCTCCGCAAATGGAGAGAGGAGCAACGAGAGAGGCTGGAGGTGTTAGGTTTGTACAGAGTGGAATGTCCTTTTTTTTTTTTTTTTTTTTAAGTAGGGAAAAGATGGCGGACCAATGTCCTCTCAGACATGTCAAGTGTATATCTATGATAGGTAATAGATTCCAACCAAGCAGTTATTATTGTTTTTTGTTTCTTACACTTTGACCTAAATACAGTAATCAATAATCCATCACAATTCAATTTCTCACTTTCTTTCACTTGTTCCAAAAACTTGAGTGGAAGTTGACTGGTTTCCTGACTCGGATGTGTTTGCTGGATGATTAAAACTTAATTCCTGAAAAAGACACTGAGAAAAATCAAGAATAATAGCAGAAGTCTGTTTTCCACCCACTTAAACTCTTTGGGTTGTATCAGCTGTTTCAGAGAATAAAGATAAACATAACAAGTGCTTCAAACAGAATCAGATAATACCATGAACACCACAAGGTTAACTCCTCCTTCCCTCCTCCACTGCCTGTGTTATTGCATTTTCATTCTTTTGCTGACTGAACTGCACTGCTTGACTACTGATATTGACTATAGCAATAAATGTATATGAGAAATATATTTGTCTCGTTACTTGTTTATGATTTCTCATTTGTTTACTGTTTGCCTGTCTTTCATCATCTCCCTCTGCAGATGCAAACTCCCGCAAGCAGGAGTCTGAGTGGAAGGAGAAGGCCAAGGTGGAGCTGGAGGAGTGGCATGCCAGGCAGAACGAGCAGCTGGAGAAAACTAAAACCAATAACAGGTACTGGTGTCTTGTCAGGATGGAAACAAAGCAACAAACAAATATACTGGGGAAGTGCATACTTTTCAAGATTTTATTATTAACAACTATTTAATCCCTCTTTATTAGATTATATATGTAAACATTCTAAAGGTTTCTGATTAGGTCTAAATCACTTTGGCATGTGAAAGTGTTTCACCAGCACATAAACCGCTGATGTCGACCTGCCCACCTTTCTGTGTAGCAAGTATTTGTTTTCAGAGTAAAAGTGGTAGTAGTCGTAATCTGCAAAAAGCTGCTGAGTCCTGAAGCGTACACCTATAAACACCTGATTAAATAAGAAAATTTAAAAATTTCAGATGTTCACATGTTTTTGTGAAAAATATTAACTGTACCCTTACCCAGTTTGAGACAAAAGTACAGAGATTATTTGAGAGATTGTTGCACAAATACACCTCAAGCATAACCTGGGAAACACTGAATGACACATGGATTGGAACTAGCATTTTACAAACTTAAAATGTGCTACTTCTTTATTATTTTTTATTATTAAACCTTTTTATAGGACATATATATATTATGATTGAGTTTTACTATGGGTGCTTGGGGCTTTTTTAATTTTTTTTAATTTTTTTTTTTTTTTTTTTTTTAAACCAATTTGAAAATGGTGTGAATCAGACTTTGAGTCCCAGTATCAACACCTACATCTGACCTTTGATACGTGTTTGGTCATTTTTAAGCATGGTTACCGTGAGTATTCCTGGTTAGACATAATTTCTCAACTTAAGACCTTTGCTCTTTAAATTGGATCAGTTTTCTTAGGACATATAGCCGTTTATTTTGTATTCATGTTTAAGATACACAATGTAAATTTAGATTCCTGAATTTGATTTAAAATCCAACTATCAATTATTTGCATTGTCTATTTTTGACTGCTTTTATGTCTAAAACCTTTCTGTTTTCCTTTTTCTTTCCTATGATGGTACTCCAGCACTTTATTCAAGGTTGACGGGTGTGCTGCTTTGTACTTTCTACATGAAGCAGCACCATACTGGATAATGATCATTTTATTAGTTTAGAAAATGGACAATTTAACTGTCCTGTTATCTCAGTCATCCTTCCTCTAAACTATTGTTTTTTTTGTGCTTGAATGAAGGAAAAAAAAAAACCTCCTTGACTCTGTTAGACTTGTGCACACTCATTTTGAAGCCCCTTTGAAAACCTGTAGACGTATAGACTGAGCTTTTGTTGGTGTGGTAACTGATAACACTTGTGTTTCCATCCTCTCTCCTTTTACTGCTTTCTCTCTTCTCTCCTGTCTTATTGCTGCTCTGTCGTTGGGCGGATGTTTGTTCAGGGTTCTGGACGAAGACTTCTACAAGCAGCCCTTCTCTGAGCTCATTGGTTATGTGTATGTTGCTTCAACTAACATCCTCCTGCCTTTTTCTTGACTTCATTGTTATCAATCACTGACACCATATTCATCTCATTAGTTAGCGGATTAGTTTTTCATTACTGTTGCCATGTCTTACCTTCATCTTTTTTAACAGCCTGCCATTTTGTAGTTTTTAATTATTTCTCATAGACAACTGCTATCATTTTAACCTCACGTGTCTGCATGTCATGTGACGAGATGCTTGTCAGAATTTTTCATTAGAATGAACAAGTGCATGAAATTCTCCCAGAGGTAGACCGATTCTTTCATTTGGCTGATAAGAGGGTTTTAGAAACGGCTTAATGGTGAAAACAGGTTCACCAGTGGCGTAGTAGTCACCAGTCATGCAGATAGTCAATGAAGTCTCTGCAATCTTTCAACGCTAAACAGACTGCAAACTTTAAACGGTTTATGTTTACATTTAGATTTAAAATCTTTTTTCCTATAATAGTTCTCCACACCAATGGGGAAAAAAAAAATTAAACAAAAAGGGGGGAAAAAAATCCTGTTAATGGTTCTGCCAGCAGGTTCTAAAAGAGGGTTAAATGCTTCCAGTTCCAGGCTTAATGCAGGAGCAGCTGGTTTAATATGTAATCTTTTCATGTACTTTTGTCTTGCAGCAATGCTCTGATATATAAAACACCAAAACATTGTCTATTCTTTGTCACAATACATTATGGATGAGAGGAAAAAAATGATACAGATGTTACGTTATTTACCAGTTAAGTTATCTCTTACTCTACAGTCCAACCGCACACTGTAAACACCAGTTCATGTAATGAAATCTTTTCACTACTGCATATATTGTGCATAAAGTGACCACAAACTCAGATAGTATTATTAGTTTATCAGATTTTTCTTTTCCTTTGACTTGGTGTGTTAGCATGATTTTCCTCTCCAAATGCAAAGATGACATCTGTTTGATTTAGTGAGCATAGCTTCAAATGAAATCTAATGGAACAGTAGTTTTAAGGAAAGCAAATGCAGTTTTCTGGGGCTTTTGTCCCCTGTATGATGCAGATCATTCATCAGGATATAAACTCTCTTTTGAGTTCAATTAGTCAAAATTAAGAATTTACCTTTTCTACTTTGCAATGGTCTCGAAATAATGATTTCTCTGAACCTGTCGTATCTGCATGTAAACATCCACTGTCGGTCTACTTCTAACTTACAAAATCCTCAGTCAGATCCTATGAAATCATTTTCATTGTTTTAGAACTGCTTGTGTTCATTCCTTTTATTTCACTTTTTTCCATGTTTTCTCTTTGTCATCTAGTCAGATACAAATTGTGTATGTCCAACTATTAATATATGCTTGTATTGACTGGGTACATTTTTAGAAAGTGTTTTTCAAGCTTTTTATGAATGATGTTTTCTCAATTGACTCAAAGAATTTTAGATGTAGTATGCTAATAGATCTGTTTGAAGCAGTTGTGAATAAATTTGGTTTATTTGCCAAAGCTAAAAGGGATGACATATCAGGGGCAGAAATTAATACTTTGACTGTAATTTTGTCTTTTGAGCTCCATGCAGCTCATTGATATGTACAATTTTTCATGTGATTTGGCATGCGATTCATTGCAATACAAGACCAAACACCTAAAAAGTGGGTGGTGTAAAATCTTGGTGTTGTCACTTCTGATAGAATAAGATTCTCCTTAAACTTTCCCCGTTGTCTGTTCTTGTTTGCCACGTTTTATTGCTGGTGATCATCCCACAAATACTCAACTGCTTCAAACGTGTTTTCCTGCTTTGTTTTCTTAAGCTGCTCTGTAGCTACTGCTGTCTTATAGGAAGACATGCTAATATGCTCAGCTAGCTGACCAATAGCTTTGTGCAGCCTTTGGTTTTGCTGTGTAGTTATTCTTTCTGTTGGACGGGGACATGGCTGAATCATTCCACTTGTCTTCCTTTCAGCTTTTCTGGCAAGCTAACAAGACATGAGAAAAGTTCAAAAAGACTATGTGGACGTGACTTGTTTTAAACGTCACACTAAAGTGAAGGCGTGACAGCAGGATTAATGCTTGATTTTCATTCTAGAAATATCCGACAAAAGTGATTGTTGGTCACATTTATTTGCAAATAAAATAATCAAACCAAAGGCTGCACACACTTGATTTTCAAAAAAGGGGGGGGGGGGGGGAGAATGTTGCTTTTGCATGCTGGCTTTCAACATCTGCAACTGGCTCATTTTTGCTGTCTTTTATTTCATTCTCTCCCCCTCTCACTTCTGAATTCTGACTTGTGAAACTGTTTCTCCCTGTTTTCTTTTCCTATGCACCTTTAAAGCACACACATTAACCATCCTTGCTACCGCCTAGACCAGTTAAGTAAAAAAATGAAACCCCAGAACCTTCAAACACTTTATATTTTTGGCAGGGGATCAATGCAGATTTGTGACTGTGTGTGTGCGTGTGTGTGTGTACTAGTTCACTTGCCTGTCAGTTAGAACCACTGCCTATGTAGGATTTTAGGTGTAATCTTCCTTTTGTGATGTTATCGTCCTCTTAGCTGTTTGTGTATTTGCACTTGGTTGTGACAGTGAATGTTCATTAGCTTTTCGTCCCATGTTTTGCTTTGTGTTTTGTGTTGTAGTTTATATTTAAGAGGCAGAGTGGACACTAGAAACACTGAAATGTGTAAATAGATAAGTATGACAGTGGTACTTTTTCTGTGGGTGGATGTGATAAGGACATAACATCTATGGTTTGCATCTTAATATGGCTGTTTGATGATAGTATTGATACATTTTATCTTTTTTTTTAATCTTTGTAAAATATTTTAGGTGTTTTGGTTTTTTTTGTAGTCATCTTTGTGTTGTTTAGTTTTTGTTTTATAAAAAATCTTCACTGAAAGATGTCAGTTTTTGTTTTGTTTTTTTTTCCCTTCCCACACTGACACATCAAATAGCAGAAAATTCATTCTTTGCTACAAGTGTGAAGCCTGCTCTTCTGCCACAGCAAAATGCATGGCTAAAGCCCAGTAGTGCTTCCAGTTCTTTGGGCTTGGTTAAAAACACAGAACTTGCCTTTATTGTTCCCTTTTTTAATCAAGACAAGTATATGGATGAGCTTCTTGTCCTTTATACTTGTTTAGGAAAACAAGCACGAGGCAAGCTTAGCTGTAAGGGTGTTGGCAACTCTACCCCCCCAGTTCTGTACAGAACTGCATTTTTAACCAACCAAAAGTGCTTATTAGACCATAAGTTTTGTTTTTTTTCAACCTAAGTTTTTTTTTTTTTTTCTACAGATTGTTTGTTCAGTGTCATGTGTGTCATGTTTTTAAAAAAAAAAAGCAGTTGACTGTAGTTTTCACATACATAGAGTTGGTGGCATGCTGCCAGTACTGAAGCAGATTATTTCTTTGTGGATGTAAAGACAAGGTGCTTTGTCTCTGTGCAGTGATAGGACTGCCCTGACCTGAGGTAGACTCTGCTGAGCTAGAAGTCCAACCTGGCTAAAAGCTATTGAAAGATTAGTTTTGACAGAGTTGTAAGTCAGAACAGATGAAGAACCCAAATCTGTGTTAAATGCTCAGCAGAGGACTTTCTCATGGCTGTTTCTGTGTATTTGTGTTTTACTTCTTCCTCCATTGACTACTCTCTATTCCATGTCCTATCCTCTGTTACGTGTAGAGCGGCTGAGGAAGCCATGATTTCAGATCTGGATGAGAGCAACCCTGGCACAGAGTGGGAGCGGGTGGCGAAGCTCTGCGACTTCAACCCCAAATCCAGCAAGCAGGCCAAAGATGTGTCCCGCATGCGCTCCGTCCTCATCTCACTGAAGCAGTCCCCGCTGGTCCGCTAGGCACCAACGGTGGCTATGAGCAGCATTCCATATCATCCTTTTTTCCACCGCAGACACCAGCCCAGCAACCGTGATCACACCATTTGTATTTTGAGGACAAGGGACTTTCATCCCTTTTGTCCATGTCTACTTGCCACGAACTGCCCTGTTAATCCCCCCCCCACCACCACCACCACCACCACCACTCCCAGTGGAAGGAAATAGCCAGTGGTCCTTTATCCTCTTCTTTCTCTTCCTGGCAGGGCTGTAGATTAGTCTCGATGTACCTGCTTGACATTTCTCCTCCCTGAAAGATTTGTCTGTGCGCGCCTTTTCAGCAGACCAACCAAGACCTTCTAATGTTTTGCCCTTGTTTAAGAAACTAAGATCAAGACCAGGTAGATTTGCACCAGGTCTTATGATCTGCATTATACTGTAAGGGTGGCGAGTTGGGACACTAAAAGGGAAGGGATGATGATTGTTTGGGCCTTCAGCTACACTACATCCTGCTTATATGCCTCTCCCAAACAACATCATTCATATATGCTGTCTTGTGTCTCTTCATCTTGTCAGCCTTCGAGAGTTTAAAGTCTAGTGGTATTATTCACATTTTGCCCTCCAACATATCACTTCATGTTCTCCTTCTGAAAACCTATCAAAAGGTTTTCCCTTTTCTTTTCTAAGGACCAAACTTCAGATTCAATGTGTGTACTTTGAACTGTGTGTAGTGCCTGCTTGTGGCATGTTATAATTTTCAATCTATGCATTTTCTTTTCAATGCCTCTCCCTCTGCATTCAAAACTGAACAAAGTGTAGTGATTACAAGGTATTTCACCTGTTTAAAATCTCAACAGTGTGTGTATGTACTCTATGCGTGTACCTATGTACATATACAGAAGGCAATATATATACAGTATATAAAATATTATGTCACTGAAATTAAGACAGTTGTGGTTTTAATGAGAAATAGATCCTAGCCAGCTTGACCATGTGTGTTCATTGTCCATTTGATTTCAATATCAGTAAAAAAAGTAAATGAGATTTGCTGTCTTGTCGTCCTTAAGCAGAATAGTTAAAGGATTTTTTTTTTTTTTTTATGTTGAAGGTGGTGCGTTTATATCTTGAAAAGATGAGTTTTTTTGTGTTACTGGTGTGTTCATCCAAATATTTGTCCACAAGGAGGCACAGTAACAACGTGGAAAGCCGGCGCATGACTTCAACTGCCTTGCTCCAAGTCATTTAAACAGAGAGAAAAAGCTCATGTTGACATTCAGAAGCTTATAGGATCAACATCAAAGTGGAGAAAAGCTGTAAGTTTGGTAAGTATTCCTACTCCAAAACTGAAGAATAATTATGTAATTTTGCATCAGTACTGCGTTAAGGATCACATAAATCAAACAAGTGGGCTTTTTTTCCCCACATATATATTCAGAACATTCTAAAGTAATTAAAGTCAAAACCATCCTGCAATCCCTGCAGAGTGGGAGGTTTGAAAGTAGACTATCGGTGTACAAAAACACAACTGTAGTACATAAAATGCCAGGAACATCGACCTGTGCAGACTTAAAAAGTGCAAAAGCTCTGCCAGGTTGATAAAAAGATGTGACCATAAATTCACTCGAACATTGTGATGAACAATGTTTGCGTCTCTTCAGTTTGTTGAACATTTTGTGAGAAACCAGTTAAACTTGCCCAACTGATGAGCTCCTGATCTCTGTGTAACTAGCGCCTAACTTTTTATCAGTGACCATCAACCAGCAGTGGAAATGTCCTTGAACATGTAGGTGTGTTTTTAAACACTGATTCAATTCAGCTTTATCTGTATAGCACCATTTCACAACAATGTCGTCTGAGGGCACTTTACAGACACATCAATTCAAGCCAAGATATCAACTCATTGTATCATTCTGTTATTTCAGTTTTCCTCTTAAATGAACTTTAGTAAAACTGCCCACCTACTGTCAATATCCAGTCAGCTCCACAATTATGTCACTTTTAATTTAATAAGCCCAAGAGATAAAGAGATGCACATCACAGACAGGCTGTGGTTACTCTAAAAAAAAGTTGTCTCTTTTCTCAACTGAAAGACTATATATGCGTTGTGTTGTAACAGATCTTCTGGAAATTTTCTTCAGTGGAAGAACAATCAGAAGGAAATAAAACCTTCATCTCTACCTCCACATTCAGTTTTAGAAATTTGCGAAATAGACAAACTGATACATTTTGAATGTATTAAACTATTTCCAATATTTTTGGTAAACTTACATTAGAAAATTACCCATTCTAAATATCGATTACACACTATTCATTCTGCCCTCAGTGCGTCATCATCATCATCATTATTATTATTATTATTATTATTATTGTTGTTGTCCAGGGTGTGCCTTTTCCCCTCACCCGCTTCCCTGCAACCCTGAATTGGACTATGCGTTAATAAAAAAATGAATGAATGAATTACAAACCCCGCAATTTTTCCGCCTGTATTTTAGTCAGACTGCTACGTCAGCACGTGACTACAAAGACGGAAGTAAAGCTCATCCTGAATGTGCAACACCCTAATCGCTCCGGTTAGGCCACTCAACCCCAGTCGCGACACGCCTCGTTCATTTGCCAGTGAAAGGAGTAACTGTAGTCGTTTGTGTTTCTCCGTTTGTTCGTCTCTCTGCCGTCAAAATGCCTTTAAAGTTTGAGCTGTGTCCCGGTCGAATGATCGGAGGAGGTCATCCGTGCTTCATTATTGCTGAAATTGGACAAAACCACCAAGGAGACATTGAGATAGCGAAGAAAATGATCAAAATGGCAAAGGTAAAATTAAAAACTTTCCAACATTTTCTGTATGTCATAGAAATGGTTAGATGTTAAGCGTCCCTGCCTTTGGTAGCGGTAATTGCTGCAATACATCAGGTTTTGGGTTGTGTTTAGTGGAACTTCTCGTTTGAATGAATTGGCAGGACGATGCAGGTTTCTGCTCCAAAATATTACATCACAGGTGGTTTACATCTCTGCCTGTTTTCATTTACTAAGCTGTAAGCATCGATGCATGGTCCTAGAAGACTGTAACACCATTGGGGAACTGTAACATTGGCTCGTTGGATATGCCAGTACAGAGCAGAAGTAATCTCACAATATAGCATCCCAAAATAATAGCAAAATTAGGATCAGAACTGAAAACATCATTAAAGGGAGGATAATAACTTTTTTTTTTCATCCATTGTTACCTCCTTCAGTATTCTATCCTTTCAGGTGGTTAGGCAGTAGCAACTCTTTCATTGTATTCAGCTTCAGTAAAGAAACTATTTTGTCAATATTGAGTTGAAAAGATGTGTGTTCAGACATGCTGTACATTTGCTGTATTTAGGAGTAAAGAAGATAACATGTTTTGAGATACTAGATCAATTTAAAAACAAAAAAAAGTGTCTTAGTAATTGCGTTAAGTACATTACACCTCTCGTGCCTTTGGGACTGATTTACTTCTAGGCTTCTTCTTTATCATTGAGCTTGCAAAAATGCAGTGATTCACAATATCCCTTTCATTTTTCCTTTCCTGTTTCTGTATTTTCTTATATCTATTTTCACAGGACTGTGGTGCAGACTGTGCCAAATTCCAGAAGAGTGAATTAGAGTACAAATTCAACAAGCGAGCCTTGGAGCGTCCATATACCACTAAAAACTCTTGGGGAAAGACATATGGTGAGCACAAGCGCCATCTGGAGTTCAGCCATGAGCAGTACAAGGAGTTGCAGAAATATGCTGCAGAGGTGGGAATTTTCTTCACAGCCTCAGGGATGGATGAAGTAAGAACTTTTCTTTGTTTTATTTATATATTTTTTAAAAAAAAATTTATGATGCTTCAGTCAGAAGTTTAACTCTAACTTCTTACATTATAAGATGGCAGTGGAGTTTCTCCATGAACTCAATGTGCCTTTCTTCAAAGTGGGCTCTGGAGACACCAATAACTTTCCCTATTTGGAGAAAACCGCCAAGAAAGGTCAGATTAAGTCCTTACTGACTGCAATACAGACTTTGATTTCTTCACATGGTATGCACAGTGTAATGCTGGTTCATTGTTGTCTGTGTCAGGTCGTCCCATGGTGGTATCCAGTGGGATGCAGTCAATGGAAACAATGCGTCAGGTCTACAAGACAGTGAAGGAGCACAATGAAAACTTTGCCATCCTTCAGTGTACCAGTGCCTACCCTCTGGAGCCTGAAGATGTAAACCTCAGAGTAATCACGGTAAGTAAAATATTTGTTTTAAACCTTTGTCACACATAGACACCAAATAGTTTGTGATGAATTAGGTCTGGAGTCTTGAAAGTTTCAGGTGATTCATACATTTAATAATGAAGGACTTTCTCCTGGAGATGGGCTCTCCGGCAGGGTTAAAAATGTATTTGTGCACGTTTGTATAAATGTAAAGCCTTTTTAGACTTTGGTATGATTAGAAAAATGCTATATAATCCATTTATGTCTTTAATCTTAGGAATTTCTGTCTTTCATTAATGACAACATATACATTCACATGTTTGTTTCTTTGTTTATTTAGATCCCCATTAGCTCCTGACATAGCAGTTTTTTCCTGGGAGCTACATCATCAGGATATAGATGCATAACACAAAGATGTATAAAAAAACATTTAACAAAACAAGAAAACAATAAAACATAACGAAAGAATAATAAGCTAAATCAATATATATAAGACAATAACAGAAATACACCTATACAGGTCAAAACTAAATGATTAAATATACAAAAAAAAACTAATAATGAAAAAACAAAAAACCTGATGCAGTGCCTCATGTTGACTACAGGAGTACCAGAAGGAATTTCCTGATATTCCCATTGGGTATTCTGGCCATGAGTCGGGCATCAGTATTTCGGTGGCAGCTGTAGCTCTGGGAGCCAAAGTCATTGAGCGTCACGTTACCTTGGACAAAACGTGGAAAGGGAGTGACCATGCAGCCTCACTGGAGCCCTCTGAACTGGCCGAGCTGGTCCGCTCCATTCGGCTGGTGGAGAGGGCGCTGGGAACTGGTCTCAAACAGATGCTGCCCTGCGAGAAGCCATGCCACGATAAGGTTGGTTGACCTTTCTTCCCTTCAGCAGCTAGTTTTCATTATCACATCAAACATTCCAGCAGGTATAAAATGCCATTCCTCCCTCATTGTTTTGCCTCTAGTTGGGGAAGTCTGTGGTGGCCAAGGTGAAGATTCCCAAAGGAACCACCCTGACTCTGGACATGTTGGCAGTGAAGGTGGCCGAGCCCATGGGCGTCACAGCTGAGAACATCTTCCAGCTTGTGGGTAAAACTGTGATGGAAGATGTGGAGGAGGATGAGAGCGTCACGCCTGAAGTGGTTGATGGCTATGGCAAGAAAGCCAGAGGCTGTTAATTAAAAAAATAACTTGGAAGTTGGCTAAAAGAAAAAAAAAAAATGGGTGGAAATATTCACGATTCCTGAAGGGGTGATTTGGATGAAATATGAGATGACACTTGAAGTGTAATGAGGGTAATTTCACTGTCTTTGGGTGATATCGCTGACGACTAAGTAATGGATCATCTGTAATTTGATGTGATTGGAAAGTTGGGTGAGACGGCAATGTGCCACAGCATCTCTGATACATGGTTCCCCCCTTTATTTAATCTCAGCCAAAGTATGATCACATGTTCAGAAAGTGGCCTTAACAAAATCATTTTTCTGGAAAACTCAGATTTATTTTGAGGCTTGATTGAATCTTATAATCACAACTGATGCAGTGCCTCCAGATGTTGCACAACCACCAGATGTAACTGCTCTTTAAATCTATCCTGCAAAAAATCAATACAAACTTAATACATGGAGGCAAAGTCACAATTGATCCGCTTTTCAGAATGTCACCACCTCCAAGAGCAAATGTGTCTGTGCCAGATTTATAAAACTTTTCAAGTCTCACCACCTTGTGTCCATGACAACTGATCTTTTTTGTTCATTAATCCAGCTGCTTCATTTCACTCACAAGCATTTTTTTGTCTTCATGATATGAAGATCATAGATCTTAATACACAGACGTAAATGTTTATATGTTTGTCATTAATCTGACTGGTCTATAAAAATGAAACTTCCAAATAAAGATGTTGCCAGATGCTGACGATGTTCTTTGCACCTATGAAGTCCCTCTATGTATCCCACAGGCATGGACATGCTCATTTGATGGGCACAGTATTTACACTTTGTACAGGTTTTACACTGTGTTGGCCACTTTTGATTTCAGAACTGCCTTAAATCTTTGTAGCATAGATTTAACAAAGCGTTGGAAACATTTCTTAAAGACTTTGGCCCATATTGACATGATGACATTACACAGTTGTTGCAGATATTTTTTTAATTTCACATCCATGATGAGAATGTCACATTCCACCACAACTCAGAGATGCTGTGTTGGACTGATGTCTGGAGGCTGTTGGAGTACAATGAACTCATTGTCATGTTCTAGAAACCAGTGAGAGATTGTTTCAACTTTGTGACGTCGTGCGTTATTCTGCTAAGAGATGGACACTCTGTTGTCATAAAGGGATGGACATGATCAGCAGCAGTATTTGGGTAGACTGGCATTTAAATGATACGCTAAAGAAGTGGTTCTCAACCTATTTTCCTTGAAGCACTCCCTTCATGCACCTACTAAAAAGCCATGCCCCACCTTGTGCTGAAAGCATGTTTGATTTTATACTTTCAAAAGTGAGACTCTCGTCATAAACGTCTGGCTGAGTCCTTCACCAAACTTAAATTAACAACATAAATCCTTTTTACTTAGTGACAATTTGTGGTCATCAGTCACAATAGCTCTGAATGTTCAAAGCCTCAGACGCCCACAGGGTTGGGAACCACTCCTCTAAAGGGTAATGGTTGCCCTTCTGTCATCTGTAACCAGTCTGCTCATTCTTCTCTTTATTTTTATCCAGCTGACTTCCTCCCATTGAGTATTTTCTGTGGTTTGGAGTATTCTCTATGAAAATCCCAGTAAATCAGCACTTTCTGAGATACTCGCAGCCAGCCACCATGTTTTATAGGCAACCCTACTTTAACACACCTGAATGAAATAAAGGGCTTGTTAACAGGCTGCAGAGAACTTGATAAAAAATCTGACTCAGGTGCTTTGGAGGCGGTTCATGTCTAAAACATGCAGAGCACGTGGGCCTGAGGACCGGAATTGAGAAACACTGCCTTACTTAGTCCAGTGTTTCTCAGTTCCGGTCCTCAGGCCCTTCCTGTCCTGCATGTTTTATATGCAACCCTACCTTAACACACCTGAATGAAATAAAGGGCTTGTGCACAGGCTTCAGAGAATTTGATAAAAAAAAATCTGAATCCGGTGCTTTAGAGGAGGATCATCTGTAAAACATGCAGGGCAGGGGGGGACTGAGGACTGGAATTGAGAAACATTGGCCTAATGTAATTAAGGATTGTCGGGAAAGCTGAAACCTAATCCAGCAATAATTTAGCGAGAGTCAGGAAACACCCTGGACAGGTCACCAGTCCACTGTGTTTTCAGCATCTCTTAAATCCCCTTTCTTTAACATTGTGATGCTGGGTTTGAATTTCAGCTAGTGGTTCAAATCATATCTGCATGACTAAAGGCAACTCTGCAAGACCTGTGCTATGATGGGCTGATAAGCTATTCGTATTAACAAGAAATAAGAGCCACCACCCATTTGGTGGATATCTAGATTTTCTCAATTGTCTTAAGAGCAATATAAATATAAAAAAAAAATCTTCAAGATAAAAATAATGCTACAAATACCAGCCTATAAGTTATGTTTCATTTTAATAATCAAAACAGCAACAATATGTCTAATTTATTGACTGAAGTGATTCAACATCCACAGATGCAGTTACATCAAACTCTTTGTGTATGCCTCTGCTGCCATCTAGCGGCCACATTATGCAAGACAATAGTAATTGTGTTGACTTGCAGACATAATGCATACACTCAATGCAGTCATTCTACTTTAATGGTTTATCTGCAGCTTTTATTTGCACGCTTGTTTCTCACCTCACCTCCGTTCTCTTTATATTCATGATAATTATACACAGATTTAGGGCATTGTGGCACATAAAAACAGTTGTTACTTAGATCGTAAGGCGATCACATCACTACACACAGGGCACAGAGTGCATTTAGATACAGCCAGGCATGAATCCAAATCCAAGCAACTAACAAGGATAGGATCATCATCACAGAATGAAAAGGGATTTAACATTTGCTTTGGATTTCTTTACGACACCTAACACAGCTCAGTTTAACCTTTAAGTGAGAATGGGCATTCGTGAATTAGGGCTTATGAAACGCCAGAATCTCTATTTGATTTTTTTTTAATAAGGATTAGTAATCAGTCTCATTGCTGTATGATTAAAAACCGAGCTTCTCAGCCAGCAAGTTAATTATGATGCTGCTTTAGCACACCTGAATCAAACTGAACAAACAAACAGCCTGTCAGCTGTCAGATTTTGGAATTAAGCCATCACTGTTTTTCTATTTTTGTTTTAATTTAACTAATTAAAATGATAGAGTGACTACTACATAAAGAAAGAAAAGGTATAAAACTCTCAGTGAAACCATTTGTCCTTTGGTCTGTTGTGTGACCCTTTGCCAAGAGTAATCCTTCTCTCTGCTTCTGAGGTTCAGAAGATTTACTCACTAAGAACTTGGAGTTTTATTAGACCTCTAGTTTTGTGTAAGCGTGGGCCGGTTGTGAAAGGTAGAGCCATCTTAAACAAATCAACAGTGAGGCTGTTTGATCCACCGCTATAGCTACTAATGTCATGATCTGCATCATAGTCCGACCAAGCTTCATCTATAAATACATTTTTTTCACTTTTTATAAAATTCCAGCTGCTGCTGACAGAAATGTAAAGTGAACGACTTTCTCCATCATTGAAAATGATAAATCTTTTACATTTGGAAAGGGAAATAACCATTGCTGACTGCATTGTAACTTCAGGCACAAATTTGTCCTTCAGTGCAAGTGAAAAATACACATTTTTCTGGGAAGGCCTTATATCACCAAGATGATAAAAAGTACAGTTCCTTGGCCTTTACGCTGATAATACAATAACTTTTGCAAAAAAAAAGAAAAAGAAAAAAGATGTAGATGTCATCATCAACTGGCAATTGAAACATGATAAATATGTTAAGTGGTCTTTATAGTAATTTTTACCTGGAGAACACCGCAAACTAACAAACTGTAGTGAACTGTGAATATGCAGCTTGTGCTTTCCACAAGGGCTGATTTAACTTTGTTGTCAGTGCCTTAAAACTTTATATTATCTTAATTTATTTATTTTTTTAATCAAATGTCATCGCTAAGGGCAGCTAAGCTAATGTAGTCAGTCTCCTAATCAGTAAAGGAGGGATACCCAAAATAGGTACATACTAAAAATAAAATAAATAAATAGTAAATTAAAAATCAATATTTAATTGGTGCAAACTAAAAACAGCATATGCTACACATAGACTTATCATACATGCTTGTTCTTTAAATAATGCAACCAGCGTACAATTAGTCTACAAACAAAGTGGCCGACGATCCTATTAGAGTCTGCTGCAGGAAAGTGATTTAGGTTGGTGGATTATTGGTGGCATGCACTGAAGAGTCAGCATATGCCACTGAGCTGTGGGTGGCCTAACTGTCGCCATTTTTATCCCACACTGCTGGCATGGACGATGCACCAGATACCGTATCAGAAAGAAAGGAAGCATTAACAGCTATGCCTTGCTTTGTCCAAACAATTTAGATCTAAAAAAAAAAACATTTTTTTTTTCCACATAGGGTAATTGTTCATCTCTCTATACATTTCCACCATTATGCATCATTCATTTCTGGTTATTAAGGACCAATGAACTGATCTATTGTCAAGTAAAAAAAGAAGGTGAAAAACCTTTATGTTCCCTTTTGTCAATTTAATATATTTAATCAACAACAGCAGCAAGTTGCAGTTAGTAAACATATGTCATAAAGTTGTAATTCAAGCCAGAAGCATAATCAATTGATAAGAATGACAACATCAATCGTGTTTGTCCAATTTCTTTAGCTGTTAATGCAAGAATGAAAAATAAGATGTAATGCCAGACCTCCCATTTAATCTACCAAATGCAATACAGATAAATTTGATGAAGAGGTGGCGCATGAGCAAAGGAAAGGGCAGTTTAAATTAGCCACGAATCAAGCCACATTAACAAATGAAAAACTGTGCATCATCCATCACTGTGCATGTGCTCCCTGAGTGCCCTTCTAGTCGTGCATTTGTGCTTGGGGTGAGCTTACTGAACAGCCAGTTCTCTTGAGAGGAGATAAAGACTCATTATATAGATCTCTCTAATTACCTGTGCTATCCCTACTCACAGAAATAGGGTCCCTCCCTCTCTCCTATATAACTTAGCAACTATTTTAAGCAGGAGCTTAGGTCAATAAGCTGCTGCTGCTGATCCCAGCTTCACAAGGGAACATCTTTTTTTCTGACTTTTTCACTGCCTGAACCCAAAGACAACCACTCATCATTTCAACAGATTGAAAGAAATAGCTCAAAGGGTTATATGACTGCAGTAGCATGAAAAACTAAGACAATTTGCAGCTGTAATGTGCTCTGATGGAGTTTGGTTATTATGTGTTTGCAGGAACTGAAACTATGTGAAATTTACCTTGATATCGTTGATAACCAAATCAATTATACTCTGAATATTAATCAAAAATGTTACCAACACTCATATAAAGTTGTTTCTACTGGTACAAATTTCAAGGTCTGCCCGAGATGCACCTTAGCTTCCCAAGAATGAGGTTTAAGTTAGCTTGGTTAATTATGTAACCAGTTTAGCCTTTTCAGGACATTGCATAGCCCTTATATAGCAGCTACAACCCAGATCCATTGCTAAGGTCAAAGGCCTCGTTCTCAAATCAAGTGTCACCTCAGGACATGGCTTTGCCACTTGAAATGACAGTGAGGAAATGAAGTAAATACATTAAATACATAAAAGGGAAACAAAATGTTTTTATTTGTTCTGCATCTGTTTCATACCAACGCCATGTCTAGAAAATAGGGATTTTTTTCTGAAATGGAACAAAATTTGAACTAAATGGATAATGTAAGCTGAAGCAGTTTCTAAACTAGGAGGAAATCTTACAGAAACACCACGGATTTTTTTCCCCACATGTTCATCTCAGGTTAATTTGAAGACAGTGGACATGTTTTCTGTGGTCAAGTGAGTGCATGTTTCAGCTGCTATTAAGAAAAATAATCAGCTTTTCTCCAGTATGGGCACGTATTTTTGTCATTGTCCCACAGTGACCTGCAAATAAATAAAGGTGCCATTGCAACCGGGAGTAATGCATTAATTGTTTCATCCTGGCCAGATATCCGGGTATGTCGCTTTCTATTCATACTAAGTATGAAGCGTGCTGCATGGAATACTTTTCAAGAAAACAAATAGTAAAAATGAATTAAAAGTATTCAACACAATGGTAAACTTGCTTTCAACAAACTTTTCTTCAACCATGTTGGCATATTATTTAGAATTTTTTTTATGTTTGTGGAAATGGACCCGCATCGTACATTTCTGACCATAAAACTTTGCATTCCTACTATGTTTGATGGCACTGTGACATTTATTATGAACATATCTGGACACATTGATTGCCAGCAGCAGCATCCTAATGTCGAGAAACTGCACACAATTTGCATGACATTGCAGTTAAGTCTTGCTTTATGCACAGTCACAAGCTAGCAAGCGGATATGAACACACTGGCTATTTTGGACGCCCACAGGTCTGATTCAGCAAAGAAATGCAAGACTGGAGAAAGACGGAGAAAGAAAGACAGCGAGAGACCCTATAGACACCCCCCCTACACACACACACACACACACACACACACAAACACACACACACACACACACACACACACACACACACACACACACACTCCACTACCACAAAAAGAAAAAAACAACAACAAAAAAAACATCCATTATGCAATAAGAGAATTTAAACAAAGCTTTTTCATATAACTCAACTGTGAATTTTTTAAGGGCCACTGACTTAATTAACATTTAAAATTTTGGATTTAATCAACTGAAATTTAATTAAATCAGCACATTTAAAAAATACCCTAAATTGACGAAAGTAATTGACATTTTAATACAAAAAATCTATAAAAAATCTAATAGATATACAAACAGATATAGCAAAGAAATAAAATATTTTATCAAAAGGATTTTAAAAAGTAAGGTTATATAAAAGTAAAATTCACAACCCTCCTCACTGGGAGTGCTCCTGCTTTTTAACTACTCAACAGGATTGTAGTTTATGTTTGTAAAAGAAGTGAAGCAGATTAATTATTCATCTAATTATGGGCAAGATAGGTTTCACAGTTACTTTGTAGTATTTTGAGATATTTGAATATTTTAACATGTACTACATTTTCCTTTTCACCTGTCAGGATTTCTCCCAAAACATAACACACCATATTTTCTACAATCTGCTAAATACACACATACAAACACACACACACACACACACACACACACACACACACACACACACACACACACACACACACACACACACACACAGACAGTATGTGACCAATGAGGGCATTATACACTCACCTTCTGGCTACTCAGGCTTATAGTTCTCACGTGTAAACCCTGATCTGACTTTAAAGTCTGTGCATGCAGTCAGACCAGCAGCAAACCAATAATCTATTATACCAGAGGTCAAGCTTTCACACCCAGGCCTCTTATTATAACATCCCTCATCCCTCCACTTTTTTGTATGATCTGCTGCATTGAAAGCGATGTAGAAAAATTCAATAATTATTTTCAAAGTTGCTGTGACTGGTGCTTTTTCCCCACAAGTCTGATAAGATAAATGCACATCGTTTATTCATTTCTTCCCTTTTGGGGGGGGGACGACCAAATGAGTCTAGAATGACTTAGAATTGCAGGATAATATATTTATGCAAGGAAAAAAAGGAAACAATTATTCATATAGAGAATTTGACTGGTGTCCTAAAAGAGAATTAAAAGAAGAGTTATTGGTGGTGCAACCTTTTTTCTAAACAGATTTTCCAAGAGTTTACAAAGTTTTGCAGCTTCATGCATTCAAAAAGTGACTGGTTTAAAACTGGAACAAGTTGCCCATTTAAAAAGAATACAAATATCAATCTGAATCAGTGTTAGAGCTCAACCTAGGGTTTCATTAGCTAGTTGAAATTTCAGTAAGAGAAATAGCAGCTTTTTTGTTTTTTCCCACCTAATAATTTAGCTTCTTTTAGCTTTGGGTAAGCTGCCAGCGACCCGGGCCTCGGGGGTCCTCCTGGCCTGCCTGTTGCCTTGTGTGAGCAGGGTCACATTGGCATGATCACTCTTCTCCATACATGTCCCACTCTATATGTTCTGCATGTGACACTGCCACTGAGTCATCCTGCAGGTTAATTCACTTTCTGTGTTTCTGGTTTATATTTAACTTGCTAGTTTCTGGTGCTCCTGACAGTTGTTGGCTTTGTCCTTCCGCAGGGGGACCATGAATCTGTGGTTGGCTTACATGAGTTTATGTGTGTGTGTATGTACGTGTGTATATATGTATGTAGGTGGATTTGTATGTATATGTATATGTATATGTATATGTATATGTATACACTATTCACAAAAAGTTAGGGATATTCAGCTTTTGGGTGAAATTTCACAACAAGCCTAAAATGCATTCAAACCTGTACAGGTGAACTTAATCTGATCTTCTCTAAGCTTTTAAATGCACATGTCCAACTGTTAAATGTGTCAATAAATTTTGCACAAGGTGCTGTTCTCTAACAAGGAGCTTAACGGCAAAAATCACGGCAAGTGTGTGATCCTTGAATTGACCAATAAATGTCCTGGTTCAATTAGAGCTGGTGTTTAAACAGTTGTCCTCATCATGCTGTTCACATTTTGACATCATGAGACCAAGACGACACCTAACAATGGAACAACAGTCCCTTGCCATTGCGATGCTTCAAACAGGACGTTCTCAGACAGAAGTGGCCACTGAGCTTGGAGTGTCACAGAGTGTCATCAGCAGGTTGCAACAGAGATATGGAGAGACTGGAAGAGTCACAGAAAGGCCTAGAAGTGGACGTCCTTTGGCCACATCCCGTGCTGATGACCGCTACATTGTGAACACTGCCCTGAGAAACCAGATGATGAATGCCACTCAACTCCAGGCACGTTTAAGAGAGGTGAGAGGCACCCAAGTGTCACGTCAGACCATTCGAAACCGTTTCCATCAGTGTGGTCTGCGTGCTAGACGACCTGCACGGGTACCTGACCACACCACCAGGCACAGGCATCATCGTCTTACATGGGCCAGGGAGCATTTACGCTGGACGAGGAACCAGTGGGCCTCAGTGCTGTTCTCTGATGAAAGTCGATTCACACTGAGCAGAAATGATGGCCGGCAACGATGTTGGAGACGTCAGGGAGAGCGCTATGCATCAGCCACTGTTGTCACCAGGCGAGCTTATGGTGGTGGCGGTGTTACAGTGTGGGCAGGGGTGTCCACTTGGTACAGAACTGCCCTACACTTTGTGAATGGTACAGTGACAAGCCCATACTACCTGAATAACATCATTAATCCAGTGATTGGGCCCCTACATGAACAGCACAGGCCTAATTTCATCTTCATGGACGACAATGCTCCTGCTCATCGAGGCCGCATCATCAGGGAACGGCTGTTGGAGACTGGTGTACCTCAAATGGAATGGCCTGCACTCTCTCCAGACCTGAATCCCATTGAAAACCTGTGGGATCAGCTGAGCCGTCGTGTAGAGGCTCGAAACCCTGCACCCCAGAACCTCAATGACCTGAGGGCTGCCCTTCAAGAAGAGTGGGATGCCATGCCTCAGCAGGCAATAAGTTGCCTTGTGAACAGCATGAGACGTCGTTGTCAAGCTGTAATTGATGCTCAAGGGCACATGACGAGATATTGAGACGTTCAAATTTTTTGTTGTGGTGTAACTACCATTGTTGTTACCTTTTGTGTTGAATGAATTTTTTGAGATGAGAAAATCAGTAGTGCATCCTTCTACTTAAATGTCTTACTTTTGTGATATTATATCACTGTAGCATGAACATATTGCATTTTCCATAAATTTCACCTGAAAGCCAAATATCCCTAACTTTTTGTGAGTAGTGTATGTGTATGTATGTGGACATATATGCATGTTTTTTTTTCTTTCTCTCTCTCTCTGTCTCTCTATAGAGGTGTTTTCTCTTTCTCCTCCCTATTCTCTCTCTGCTGTCTTCTATTTTTCTTTTTCTAAAAATATTATTTATGTGATCTTTTCTTTTCCTTTCTTTGTTCCCCTTCTATTCTTATTCTTTTCTCTCCGGTCTGGTCCAGTAGTACTATACAAACTCTTATGGAAACACTTGTGACAAATAAACAGAAAAATAAATTGTGAATTCAGAAAATCAAGGTGATCATTATATCTATAAAGCACCCCTTGGCAAAGTAAATTTGCTCAGCAACACGCAAAAAGCAGACAATCATTCTGCTTGCTTAAATGCTGGACAAGACAAAAACAAAAATGGGGAGAAAAAAAAAACAAAGAACTTCCTAATTCTTGATTTAGGCTCATAGAGCAGGAGTGATGAACTGGAAGTTGCATCTACAAAGTTACAGCCTTTAACAAATCATAAAAGAATTTTATGAATGCCTAATGCCTAATATAGCAAGATGGTATCCTCTGGAAAGATTTAACCTTTAGTACAAAGCTTTTTCATAATTTCATAATCATTCTGATCATCAGAGGTGTCAAGTAGCAAAGTACAACTATTTTATTACCTCACCTAATTGGACATTTTGGGTATCTACTCTTATTGGAGTAATTATTTTTCAGATGACTTTCTACTATCTGTTTTCTACCCCTTACAGTTTAAAAATACAAATAAAAGTAGTTTACTCCTACATCTCTCCGGCATACATATATATATATATATATATATATATATATATATATATATATATATATATATATATATATATATATATATATGTATATTGACAAGGTAATCCTGTTAATGAAAAACCATTCCAGGTGACTGCCTTATGTAATTGATTGAAAAAATGTCATGAGTGTGCCAAGCTGTCACCAAAGCAAAAGGTGGTTACTTGAAAGAATCTAAAATATAAACCATATTCTGGTTTATAAACCACTGTGATTGTTTTTAGTTGTACTCTGCAATTAAGAAAAAAGAAAAAAAAAAAGAAGAAAAACCACCGAGTGAGGAGGTGTGTCTAAACTTTTGACTGTATATATATACTTTTGAATGTATATATATATATATATATATATATATATATATATATATATATATATATATATATATATATATATATATATATATATATATATATATATATTGTATTGTTTTGTTTTGTTTTTCTTCTTATCAATTATTACTTAATTTTCTTGTTTGTCTCCTAATGCTAATTTGTTGCCCTCACTGAGCTAAGCTTATGTTTACGTATATTCTAATAAAGGTTGTTGATAACATACCTTTAGAAGTTGGACTCTGCAACATTACAATGCTTACAGTCATGTCATCCAGGCCACAAAACACATCTTAATGCTCATATAAGGTTCTTTAAATATTTGCATTGCACTCAAATTTGTTATTTTTTTTTATCAGAATCTATGTGGCTGAAAAGTTGTTGTGCTTCCCAACCTTTTCAGTATCAACAATCTAATATAATATTATAGCTATTATAACTTTAAGAAAAATGTTATTTTGGGGAGTGTACTGAAGGTTTTGGTGCCACAAAAGCGTTCCTTTTTAATGGTATTGTTCACACTTGCATTACTTTTACTTTGTTTTACTTTAAGTATTTTTTTAAATCAGTTCTTTCACACTTTTACTTAAGTAAAAATTTTATTTGAAAGTCACAGGGTCTGTATAGGTTCCTCTGGTGTAAATTAGCAGTGTCAGCATTATCTTGCTGTACTATGTGGAAGCAGGATTGTCTACTGAGCCAATTACGGACAAGCAGGAAATGAAAGACAGTTGGGTGGCGTCACTTCCAGCAACTTGCTGTTCATAACTAAAGCAGTGCAATCAGGAAGTAGATGCTGGTCAGAACAAAATGTACAAGAATACAATATAATATCAAATTTGACTTTACTAATTAAAAAGCTGATTTCATGAAGTGACAGGGATGGCAAAGAAATGTTTTACCGCGTGCTATGATCTAATAACACGTAAAGCAGCAGTCCCACCCAGCTCTAAGTTTGTTGTATAATTCTAGTGAGTTTCTTTTGATCTGGGAAGAAGGCGATAACTAGTGAAAGGTATTGGGAGGACAGAAGCCAGAAGATCAGTCCTCAGTCTTGTGCAGACAGATGAAGCAAGGGAGGACCAGGAAGGTGGCAGTGTCAGTGAGGGGAAGAACAGTCGGAGGGTGGGAGTGGCTCATTCTGACCTGATGTTTTGAAGCTCCTCCTCAGCTCAGAGATAAAAATCCTACTGAGGATTTACTGTTGGGACCATCAAAGTGAACGTAAGACACTTGGGATTGTTCTGCTTTGGGAGTAAATTTGCTGGAATATTCTCCCAGAATATCAGGATCTGAGGAACCGCAGCCTGCTCCATTGCTTTCTGCAGAAGGAGACATTTCCAAGTGTGGTAAGAGAACCTAGGTAGTTATAGTTAGAATGAAAGTAGGAATTTATTTTTTTTTCACTCTAATGTCCTAAAAGATTAAAAGCTGCTTTAAAATAGAATTTTTAAGATTTGAAAACCTTTAAAATTGTTGTTTACAGTAACTAGTGTTAATATCTTAGTGCACAATAAGATTGGGCAAAATTTAAAGTGTTTGTTAATTGACTTTTGCAGCTTGTTCAAGTGTGTTTGCTTTAGAGGTATATAAAAAAAAAGGGCAAATTATTTCTTATACAGTTAATTTAGTTGGTGTTTGCTTTTTTTACTTTGTGCAGTGGCACCAGAAAGCAGGGCCTGAGGCTAATCTAAGTATATCTTCTCAGGGATTAAATTGCTTCTTAATGAGCTTTCACTAAAGTCCAAGCTTCAGTTAAAGGAGAGTCGCCTCTAAAGGTTCTCAGCACAAAGAAAGCTTTGTCATTTGAACAGAAATGTTGCTCTCAGTACTTTTTAGGAAGGTTGTAATTCACATTGTACTGCAATTCACCAAAGATAATACTTATTGAATAATAGATATTTATATGTTCCTCTTTTAACTTTTACTATAATAATTGAATGGGGATATGTTTAAGTTGTCAAGTTCCAAAAAATACTAGAAAAACAACCAATCCACTTTTTCCTCCTAAAATAATATTTTAATAAATGTAAATGACTTCAAAATAAGATTATGTGAAAAGCAGATTTGCATAGTCAGATGAGTTCTGAACCACAATAATGAATTATTAAGAATTAGCAGTCTCACATTTTTGCCTTATGAAAATGATCAACCATGAATTTGACACATTTTTTTAAATGTTATTTATCATACAGCAAAGAACAAATATATCAAGCTTTTTAATGATGTGACCAAGTCATTTTGATTGGACTGAGCTTTAGCTCAAGCAGTAATGCAATCCTGCTTTGTCAAAGCATGACTGTAGAAAACATGCAATATCTTGCAAATTAATTAAATACTGTAAGTTTATAATTCAAATGCTGAAGCTGAGGAGTTAAAAAGTTCAAAATCAAAGTTGTATTGTATTGTCCGATTGTTTGCCTCTGTACTGAATCATAAATCCTATGAGAGCATTTGGGAACTCCTGACAATAATTGTCCAAAAAGCAAAATGTTCCTTGTTTTGCTGGAACAGTTGTGCTCATATTTATTCATACCCTTTCATTAAAGAAGGAAAAAACAGATGCCTGCAAAATAAGCTGAAATTGACTAAAGTAATAATAAATAAAATAAAAAAATTTTAAGCAAACAAATAAGATAATTTATTACATATTACATCACTCATAAACTAATATTTTGTTGAACAATATTTTATTGTTTCCGCTACAGTCAGGTGTTTTCTGTTCCTCTTAGTCAGACTTCTGCACCTGTTGACAGGTATTTTGTCCCACCGTTCAACAGAAAAGTGCTCTAATTTGTCCAGGATCAATTTGTTTGTTTGTTTGTTTTTTCTTCAACTCAATTAAATGAAAAAACAGTGTCTCATATTACTAAATTATATTTTTGCTAATTTTTAATTATTGTACCTTTTTCAAATCTCCAGTTATTTGAGTGATTGTTGTAAATTCAGCCTTTTCTTCAATGAAAGGGTATGAATACATATGAGCACAATTGTATATATATGCTTCTTTGTGCACCAGTGCAATACAATCACAGATGCTAGATTCTGGGGGTGTGCTGGCAGGTGTATTTACAAAGTAGGGTCTTGTGTCTGCAGCCCACTGAGCTTGTTTTCAATGCAGCACTCTGGAGTCGCAGATGATTTCTTAAACCTTAAAACTTATCTGAATCTTTTAATAACATTATGAAACAAGGGTGGTGAAATCTGGAATGATTTCCATTTTTATCTGGAAATACCCTTCGCTATGTGCCCACACAGTTGTTGCAGTTAAATAAATGACAGCCAGATGTTCAACCAAGTTCTTTTTTTTTAATCTTTTGTGTCACATGATCTAACTTTTATACTTTACTCTTTCAAAACCAGTTGGCTTAGTTGAGTTCAGAATGGGCATGCATGTTTCATAGAACAATCAATATAACCACTTTTAGCATTTCATATTTTCATGTATTTAAATGTTGGTTCGATAATACTCTTACTAGTTTTATTTAAAGTTTTTATTTGTATTATTTATTTTAAAGCATGATTTAGTATTATAAGCAAAACATACTTGGATGATGATAATTAAAAGTAATCAAAAAGAATTGGACTTCATTAGCAGTGAGGCATACATTGACAGTCACATTGAAAGGAATATTCAGTAACGCAACAGGTTTAATCATTTACTGCACACTAATCGAAAAATATTGGACTTAAAAACTAATATAAGTCGGAGGAAAGTACAAGACTGTAAAGCTACTTTATTTCTAAAATAAAATAAAATAAAATAATGAAAGTTATACAGGAGTACGCAATCAAAACTAAAGTTTTTTTTTTTTTTTAAACATTTTTATACTAAAGACCAATTTATGTGAAGAAGCTGGGATGTAGCATGATATTTAATGACTGGTGTGAACAATTCAGTGGGATTTTTTTTTTTAAAATGATTTTGTGTTTAACAGAAATAGAAATTGACATTTTATATGTCCAATGAAGTGTACAAATATGGTTGTTTTTGCAATAATTGGTTAAAGGTAACTTTATCTAATTACGTAGCTGAATATTTTTTCTCTTATATAACTTAAGAAATTTCATGTGTGTAAAACCTTTCTTAGGTTATATAATTAGCATAAAAAGCAGACAATAAATTTATATTGACCAAAATCTAATTTCTTATTGTTTCATGTGAGTGTATGGTCTAATAATAATGTTATCTGTAGTTAATCTGCATAAACTGCTTATTTTTAGAAATGATACATGTCTGCTTTACTTTGACATAATAACTTATATTGCCGTTTTCTCTGTCTTGCAGTGAGTAATATGAGGAAACCTTTGAATGTGCTAGATCCTGGAATACGACTGGAGAGCCTCCATTGTGTTTAGGCCTGGGAGCAACATGCAAACAAATCGGTGAACCACTGTGGCCTGTCAGACCCCCACCCGTGTAGCCATCAGCACCACCAACCCAGCTTTGGGGGGGATTCCAGACACTTCCACTCTGCCTGAAAAACCTCCGCCAAACACCATGGATTTCATGCTACCCATAAGAAGTCAAGAAATTATAACTTACTCCTGCTCTGATGCTCTTCTGGGTCCTCACAGAAGCAGCACCCGGTACCACTACCAGGGCATCAAGAGAAAGCTGCGACCTGGACGGATTCTGGGCTTCATTGTTTGCCTGGTAGCTGTCTGTACAGTTTGTTCATTGAGTGCCTTGTCGCTTGCCACAGCAGTGGCAACTGAGCTGGAATCAGCTGGTGAGGGCTCAAGCAATGCAGCAGTACCCCAAAGAACTCTCCTGCAGCACCACAACCTCTCAGCAGCCCCAGAAGATACACCAGTGGCTATGAAGTCTTCTGACTTGGAGATGAATCAAGGGGACTACCCAACAGACTACTTCAGTGTGGAGGACAGACGCCAGGGCTATGTGGTGTTTCATATGTTTGGGATGTTGTACATGTTCATAGCCTTAGCTATTGTTTGTGATGAGTTTTTTGTCCCTGCGCTCACCGTCATCACAGAGAAGCTGGAGATCTCAGATGATGTGGCAGGAGCCACTTTCATGGCAGCAGGTGGCTCAGCCCCAGAGCTTTTTACCTCTGTCATTGGAGTGTTCATCTCCCACAGTAATGTGGGTATTGGTACAATTGTGGGGTCGGCTGTCTTTAACATCCTATTTGTGATTGGGATGTGCGCTCTGTTCTCCAAGGAGGTGCTGAACTTGACCTGGTGGCCTCTTTTTAGAGATGTTTCTTTCTATATCATTGGCTTGCTCATGCTCATCTATTTCTTTCTGGATAATGAAATAACATTGATGGAGAGCATCAGTCTGCTGTTGTGCTACGCTTGCTATGTGACATTCATGAAGTTCAATACCACTGTGGAACTTTTCATTAAGACCAAACTGGGAAGTAACCAGGTGGATGAGCTGGAGAATGTACCACAGGTGAGCCAATAATTTCTTCCATCCATCCTTCCATCCTCACTTCTTAATTTAGCCCTCAACAGAAGATGATCCCAGCTGCCAAACCATAATGACTCCCATGTATTACACTGCATCTGTAGCAATTGTGAAAGCAGGATTAGGTTTGGTATTGAAATTAAGAATATTATAAGAAAACTGCAATAGATGCATCTGTTAGCTTTTGTAGTAAATCCCTCCTCTAAAATTTGGATGTGTGAATAGTTCAGCAGAAGTTAGTAGTGTCAGTTTTATATATATATAACATTTTTCAAATGTAGGCTTGTACATTTACAACTTGGAAGTTAAATTGGAACTATTATATGCATTTCAGGCTAATTTATTGTTATTTCTGAGACCAGAAGGGCTGGGGTTGATCGAGTTATTGTCTCAAATCGCTTTACTTTCTTCAGACCGACCCTCTCCGTAGGCTGTCAGATCAGCCTGTGGGCAAAACGAGTGGATTGAGACTCGCATTAAGCCCCACCCCCTGCCACAGCGCTACATCAGGAGCGCGCACCGCAGCTGCTTTTGCCGTCATTGTAACATCTCATAAACAGAAGGATGAGGCTAATATAAACTCCAAAAAAAAAACCAACAAAACAAAATACAATGTCAACACATAGCATACAGCCCTACATGTTGAAACCTGAATCAGACCCTGAAAACGAAGTGGAAAACAGCAACCCACAGCAACGAATGCAGCAGTTTGTCTCTCTTTGGTAAACTCACCAGCCATTGTTGGAAATAACTTTATCCAACGTTTTCCACCCGCCTGATGTATTTGTACATGCCCTTGTTAACCAGTAGAAGGTAACTAATCACCGAACCTTATCCACCGGGACGTCACAAGGATTTCCAAGTAGAAAAAAACCCTCTAAAACGACGCATTTTTCGTTGCCATGGAAACCGATCGGAGAGCGTGCTGGAACTCAAACTCAAACTCAAACATGCGTTTAGGTGATAAAAAACAGTGCCATTCACATGTCTGATGAGGATTCAACACTGTTAACACTGTAGAAAGCTCAGAAAACTTGAAATACCATAATAGCTTCCCTTTAAGCAGTTCTTTATGATTGAGCAAAGATTAAACATTTCTTTTCTATTTTGTGTAAAATAATAATAATAATAATAATAATAATAAACGATAATTGTACGTTTTATTTAAAGCACCTTTCAAGAAATTCAAGGACACTTTACAATTCAAATAAACAGATCAAAGAAAGCAATTGCAATGTAATAATGAAATAAAACAAAGAAATTGCAAAACAAACTAAAATAAAAGAGTTAAAACGCAACAAATAAAGCAGTTAAACAGATGATTTGAAATGGTCAGAGGCTGAAGGCAAGTTTGAACAGGTGAGATTTGAAAAGAACAAAGGAGTCGATGTTTTGGAGATCAGTGGGGAGGGTATTCCAGAGTTAGGGGTAGTGCCGCCAGAAGCGCTGCGACCCATGGTAACCAGTTGAGTGGAGGGGACAGTGAAATGGAGAGAGGAAGAAGATCTGAGGGAATGAGAAGAGATAGCAATATGGACCAATCTGGAGATATTGAGTTTGTGAATGGCCTTAAAAGTATACAGAGAATAATTTAAGAGTTTATGGGGAGCCAGTTAAGCTGACAGGGGTGATGTGGTGAGAGGAGGGGCTTTAGTGGGTATGCGGGCAGCAGAAATTTGAACTAGTTGAAGCTAATGGAACAATTTTTGGGGTAGACTAAAGAGAAGTTACAGTAATTAAGGTGGGAGGTGACCAAGCGGTTGACCAGGATGGCAGTGGAGTCGGGGGTGAGATAACAGGTGAAACCAGATATGGCTTCTGTTCCTGAGAATAGTAGTGCTCCTGTTCTGGGAATCCAAGAGCATGGCAGACTAAGCTGCCAGGCTGCCTAGACTCTTTGAATTCCCCTTTCAAAGAATATAAATATCTATTTTAACCATTCACCTCTGCAGTGTAGACAGTGTCAGGCAGACCAAGACTGCAGGTTGTTTTTTGTTGGTCTTTTCTCCTGTTTTTTCTAATTAAGTCTATGAACAGGCTTCATTTTCAGTTGCTTGTTACGACCTTTTAGACAAGAAGGCTCACAGAAAGGGTGTGATGTAATTGTTCAGGGTCAATGCCCTCAAATCAACTGGATTAAGATACTGAGGAAAGTCTATTAGACTGCTTAAGACATTAAAAAATAGATTCATTGCCATTTATCTAATCTATGACATCACTGCATCAATTGAAAATTACATTTTTCCATATCATTACCATCAACAAAGCCAGGATCGGTTCTGTAGGTTCTTCCCAAGCGATAAGTCAAAGGTGTTACCATTATTGTTTGTCAGTATAATGACACAGAAATAAATCTGCTTTATTTCATGAAATTTGGTGGAAACTTGGGATCATGGGCAAAGAAAAGACGTAATTAATCCTTATGTGAACCTGAATCACAAATTTTCCAATAAATAATAATAGTGTATACTCAACTAAGACCAATGCTTTAAATTAAACATGGGTGAACCATATTCACATTAAAACTTCCAGAGATATTTCTTGATCCATAACATGTTGGTTAAAAATCACCATTGCATAGGAAAAATGTGACTTGGGAGCCATCAAGACAGATGCTGTCTGATTGGTCTGAGTGACCCTCTAGTTTGCTTCTGCTAGAGTCCTTCCAGCAGTAAGAGGTCAAAAACATAGAAGAATTAGTTATAATCTGGTTTGTCTTTTCATTTATAAACAGTCTTAATATCCTAAATATTACATATTTCTGAAACATTTTGGTAGAAAGTAGCTAACTGGTGAAAAACTAAAATGATGACCAAAGAAATAGTGATATGTTTCTACTGCTTTGTTTGACTGTGTAGGAACATTAAAGGTTTGAGTTGTGTTTGTAGCCCATTTTAAATATTGAAGGTAATCTAAGAGCATCTGTGGTCATTCATCCTGATGTGGATTACATGCAAATCTGGAAAACCTTCTCTGTCAATTCACGGACGTTAAATGTCCTTTTCCAGTTAAAATTCAAGCAATGGGAATACATTCTGAAAACATTTTCAGCTTTGAAATGTACCAGGAATGGATATTTTTTCCCCTCTGACGCTCTTCTTCCATGTGTGTAAACAGACTGGATTCTCTCTTAGACCTCCCTTCACTATAGCTAATCACTTGAAAGGATGCTGTGACTAGAAATAACACATGCATGAACAGAATGACACTGAAGATGCACATAAGCATGTCCCGTAAAGGGTTTAGTGTACATATAAAAAAGGGATTTCAGATGTTTTTTAACTGCTTTGCTTGAAATTTGGGTGTGTGTCTGTCGCTGGTACTAAAATTGCAAATATACAAAACAACCCAGAGCTGGTGTCCTGCATCATCTATCTATCACCTCCTAAGGGGTTTATACATGATGCTGCTTCACGGGATCTTCTTTTTTTTTATTGTATATAAATCTTAGTAGGCAAATCTTACCGATAAACGTGTGATCAAAATCTGTTCAATAATAATTGCTAATAGACTGGAATTTCTAAACAGAAATACAAAGCTTCTACAGTTTCCTCTTGCTGTTCATACTGGAGCATTAGCAAGACACGTGCAGGTTATGAGACGCAAATGAGCAAAAACTTGCCTTCCTCCAGTGTGGTCTCATTTGCTAAACCTTCTTAGGTGCAAATTAATGAAAAAAAAAAATCTGCCAAAATTAGCATGTCTTAGGACATTTTGGAACAAGGCATACCTGATCACTTTGAATATTTTTCAGTGTATTTCATGAACACAGAACTGATCACCTACCAAACAGCTTATACCACAGTTGATATTAAATGTGAAAATATCCAATTTTATTAGTGTTGTTGCATAAGCTTTGTGTGTTTGACATTTGTGTCCTTCTGGGAATCAGCTGTTCTTCAGGTTGCCTCACTTCAGCCCCAAGAGCAGCTTTGCTCTTTCTGTCGACAGCACTTCATGTCCAACTGCCTTGCCCTCATGTGTCAGTAGCTGCTGAATAATCCTCTCGGTAAATGCTCTCCAATCCCATTAGAGTCACTAATAATAGTCAGATGCTCTCAGGGTGAGCAGGAATCAGCAGATCACTGAAAGAGAAAGCCAGAATGTTCCTTTGTTGGTCTATAGCCATGCTAACATATTGTTTCTGTTTCCATTCTGGGTTTAATTGTCAAGATTTAGGATGGGTTTTCACTAAGTTTATCAAAGTGTCTATGAAGGAGGGGACAATAATGATACCTGCAAGTTTGCTCTCTGATGGCACTGGAGTTGGCAATCCTCTCTGATCCCCTTATCAACCGCTTACCTGCAGTGACGACAGCAAACAGACCTGCACACAGTCATTTAGTGTCAGCACAGACATGAAATGTTCAAATTCTCCTTTCATATGTAAAGATCTGTTCCAGATCTGAATATCATAGTCTTGCATTAAATTATCTAATTGTTACCCATTGAAACATATGTGTGCTTCAACTAAACAAGCTTGGAATGACATATGTGTTGCATATTTATTTTAAAATACATTAAATATTAGACTATTAACAAACTACTGATAAATAAAATACAACAGTTGTAATAACCGAGAGTTTAACTTCTAAAATGTTTTCCTGTTTTCAGTCCTTACTGAGCTAGTTTTATCCCTATTTAAAAAAAAAAAAAAACTCAGATTTTTTATCCAAAAACTTGTGTCTTAACTCATTAAATGGAGGAAGCCTTAACATAAATATTCAAATAGAAAAGGTACATTAATTTGTCTTGTCATCTGTATTTTTCTGCAACTGTACAGTATTTTTTACTTCCTCCTCAAATGACTCCAACAGCACCCACAGTAAAACATTTTCAGAATCAGATTTTATGTAGCTGTAAAAGTTTGAAAAAAAAACCCCAAAAACAGCAGGGACTGTCGAATGGGAGTTGTTTGACTGCATCGTGACCTGAGAGAGTTGCAGGGGGATTTCACACGCAGGCTTGAAAATTTCCAAACTAAAAGTGGCAATCTCTGCGGATTAATCCTGGATAAGTCCCACAGCTCCAACACTCAAGTGGACAGAAGGGAGAAGAACAAGGAGAGAAAGCTGATCTGATTGGACCTCAGTGACATAATGGTTATCAGGTTAATTAGGGAGCCAGGTGTCATCTGTTCCTAACAACTGATATCTGTAAATGAGGTGCATCTGAAAAAAGAGGGGGCATATTTTTATTTAATATCCTGATTTGAGTGGCAGTGTCAAATGTTAAAAGGATGTTGTCAGGGGCAGCTAAAGGCTGAAAAAGTTATGTGGTGCTAAAATAAAATAACAAGAACAGGTGAAGAAACGTTGGGTTAATTGGCAACAAGTAAAAAAAAAAAAAAAATCATGTATGAAAAAAGCCCCTTAGACAAAGACAGCACATTAAATATGGACAGGGGCTCAAGAATCTCCTTAAAACCAGACCGAGAATTATTTTAAGCAAAATGTTTTAAATTAGGTGCTGTTGCCAATGATGTTCAAGCTGCAGCACTGTATTGGAAACAGGCATGATTTAATTTTCTGCAATTGTTTTCTATTAATACAGTTCACAGCCAAACATGTTGATAAAAGAGATATCCCCAAGTCCTAAAACGGTGCTATCTTTGGCCAAAGCTTATTTAAAATTGACCGCAACAAAGTAAAACTTTAAATTACTTTTTAATGTTGACTTGCGAAAAATATTCATACCCTCTGAACTTTTTCACATTTTATCATGTTCTGACCACAAAAACAGAAAACACAAAGTTCTTTGCCAGTCTCTGACATTTGTTGAGAGAATAATGGAGAGCAACCAGCATCATGAAGTCTAATAAACACACCAGTTTAAAGCACGGTTAGACAATAAAGATTCTTCCTGGGCATTGAACATCTTACACACCTGTAAACATACCAGGACAGGGCTGTCCATCTAAACACACTAGCCGAACAAAGAGAGTACTGATCAGAGATGCAGCCAAAAATCTCATGGTGAGATGGGACAAACTGGACAAACTGCAGAAGTTCCACAGCTCAGGGTGCAAACTGCACAGAGTGGGAGGGAGAAAACCCTTGTTGAAAGAAAACCATAAGAAGACTTGTTTGCAGTTTGCCGGAGGCCATGTGGGAGACACTGTAAACACATGAAAGTGGGTGATCTGGTCAGATGAGGCCAAATTTGAACATTTTGGCCTGAGCGCAAAACACCTTGTCTGAGATATGTTACTTTTTTATTAATGCTCTTCATATAATCTGCGCTGTTTTGCAAAGAAGAATTGGCCAAATTTTAAGTCTCTAGATGTACAAAGCTGGTAGAAACAAACCCCAAAAAACTTACTATAATTACAGCGAAAGGTGGCTCCACACAGCATTAACACTTCACTTCTCAGTTATTTATTTAAAAAAAAAAAAAATCTAAATCATGTAAAATTTTTATTGAAATTCACATCTGTGTGCCTCTGAATATTCATTGTGTGTATCTGCAAGTGTAAAATAGAAATGAAAATGTGCCACTATGGTCTAGTAGAGGGCTTCAAGTCACTCCCTGTTGCAACACAGCTGACTCAATGTATCCAACAGCCTAAGAAGTCATGCACAATGACTAATTGATTTAAGTCTGGTATGCTGTAGCAAGGAAACATGGAAAACCTGAAGAACAGTAGGATCAAATTCTGCAGCCATGGTGGAGTACAATATATACCATTATAAAGGATGTCTTTATGCTTAGTCTTTAGTTTCCTCCATGTGTTTTCCCCAGTGGAATTCAATTTACATAAAACTAAGATTATTTTCTATCCACCAATATTTTAACGCACAAGCTACAGATTTAAATTTACTATTCAGTCAGTGGACCGGTGTGTTCCAACTTCCACATTGATTTATGCAGCAGTTTTGTAATGTAATTTCTATTAACATTTTCAACAATGGAACAAAAGCAGTTCATTGATACAACTTATGACACCCAGTTTCCTTTTTAGGCAGCAGTTTTATTGCATGAGGTTTCTCTCTCAGCAGCGGCAGTATTAGCTCTGTTTGAAATACCTCATCACATATGTTTGATAAAAACCTCTGACTCCAAATGGGTAAAATAATAAAGGTAATCCAGAGTTTCATTTTTTAGACTCGGAATTAGTTGAACCTCCTTTCTGGAACAGGCCCCAATATCTTTTCTCTGAATAAAAGCATTTGGTACATCAGGAAGGACAATTGAACCACTAGAGTCCTATATCAGATAAGAGTTGGAGAGCATTCTTCTGCCAAAGATCCAGCAGCTGGTCTCCTCAGTTCCTAGTTATTTATGGATGTTGAAAGAGGAAATAACCATTCTACAGTGGTAAACATGTCTCTGTCCCAACTTGTTTGAAATATGTTTCTGTCGTCACAGAGGAGCACAATTATTTAATGAGTAAAATCTCTCAATTTCAATACTAAATGTCATTTCTATGATTTATTGTTAGTAAAATGGTTTATTTTTGAGATTTGTAAATCATTGAATCTTGTATACACTTTAAAAAAAAAGGCTGTAATTTGGCATAAGAAATTTTATTTTCTCATTGAAACGCACCCCAAAGCTCCTACGCAGTCATTAAACACAATGAAAGACTCCGAAGTAAGCCAAATACAGTTTTTCTCATACATGTCAACAAACATACAAGCTGAGCATGAAGTAGGGATAATTTGGGAGATTGTGTTCTGGAACTTTGCTGCTTGGTTTTCAAAAAGTCCTGCACATTTCACCTTGAATCTTTTATTGCTCATTACTTTAGTCATTCTGGCAAGATGCTTTCAACATTCTGGTTTAGCTCCAATCTCTTTAAGATATCCTCTTTAAAGGTGCAGACTCTCTGGTCTGCTCCCATCACTGGTTAACTTCCTATGCTTTTAGAACTTAGTGGATGTGATTGGCTCATGTGTATGTCATGGTAATGCTTCAGTCAAACACCTGGTGAATTTGAAAAATACTCACACACTTTCAAAGTGTTTGAAGTAAATAACACAGCAAGTCAAACGACATAACTCTCTAAAGACACAGAGCTTCAAACAAAACATAAGAGGTTGTTGTGTTTGCATTAAGTCACTGCGTGAGGAGCTGGGCTTATTAAGTCTTTTTAATGTAATGAACATGCTCATATATCAAAAGAGAAGAATAAAACAATGGGGTAACTTTTTTTTTTTAAACTTATAATGGCACAATTCAATGTTATTATTGTTGTTAGTGGTCAGTAAATTCATACAAACATGATTGTTTGCTTTCAAGTATATCTGATTCAAATTTGGTTTTAAGTTAATTAAAATTTTATTACTTCCTTGATGAGGAGGTGTTACAATTATTTTAATATAGATCATTTGTGTTTACAGGACATGCACTTTTGTTTATCTTATTATATTGAAGTTATCATCGTATTTTGCTAATGTGTCTGTAATACAATTAATATTTCTAATCTTACCGTTGAACCTGGTGGAATAGCATTAAAACCAGTTAAGGTTTGGAGCATTTGGGGGATGGGTGTGTTTGACCTAACTGGCTGGAAACCCAGGGACAGCTTGCAGGTTCGCCAACCAGAGGATACAAATGATGATGAGAACTGAAAGATATGAGTGTGGAAAGATAGGGTCTATATGGAACTAATGGAAATGACAGTAAAAAAAATAGTGTAAATACTTAAAATAATAACAATGAAAATACTAAAAAACAATAAGAATGATTTTGTAAGTTTGATAAGGGTATCAAGAGTTGTAGCAAAGGTCAAAATATCAAAGGAGCCGCAAAATTTCAAGAAAGGAAATTCAAAACAAAGTACTTTTCAGGAAGGAACATTCAGGACTGAGTTGCAGTCTCAGCAAATTCTAGTGCAGGCTGAAAATATCTTTAGTCATCCAGCAGCACTGTGAGCCAGCTGACACGCATCAGTGCCAAGCTGGTCCCAGCTAATGCAAAGCTCATTGTTCAGCTACCACAAGGACAATGCTGACATGTGTCCAATGGTTCTTTGTACTTTCAGGTGCTATTCGTTTTTCCAGCAGCATTCTCTTGTGTTTAATTTAATCTTTAATTTAACATCATTTCACTTTGTTCCTTAGTTAAATACATCAAATTCCTACACACAATACACACACACACACACACATATGTATTTATATATGTATATATGAGGCAGGTTTTAATGTCAACTTCAGTCTGAACATGTTGAAAAGGTGATCACCACCTGCTGGTCTGACTACTGTATGCAGCAGTGTAAATAACATACCTGAAAGCTGTACACTGACAAACATTCTGTGATCAAATGCTTTAATTTTTTTTAAAAATAAGTCTACTTTCCTGTAATTAATTGTCAAAAAAAAAAAACTTTCCCCGTTTTTCCCCTTACTAATATGAATATGTATACACACACACACACGCGTATATATATATATATATATATATATATATATATATATGTGTATATATATATATATATATATATATATATATATATATATATATATATATATATATATATATATATATATATATATATATATATATATATATATGTATATATATATATATATAGAGAGAGAGAGAGAGAGAGAGAGATAGATAGATAGATAGATAGATAGATAGATAGATAGATAGATAGATAGATATACATATATATATCTATATGTATATATAGATATATATATATATAAATATATATCTACATATTTATATATAAACATTCCCTGTGCCGCGTGCTGTCGTGCTTTAGTTTAACTGCCATGTCAGTGGCAGGTGCTATACCAGATGAAAACTTAAGGGATAATCTGCTTGAACTCTGAGGTTTACATCACAAAAGCTTGAGCTTCACTTTAAAGTTTTGTGTATTTTTACCTGATTCTGATGTCATTTAAGTACTTAACAATCTTTGCACAATGTTGATTTCCTCCCATGTGAGTTGAGAGATAAAATATTAATTCTATTGGTGATCCAATTCATATTTTATCATTTGCTCATCATTTACAATAACATTTCAAAGTTATTTCCCATATCTTCATTAGTGTTTATAAAAACTAGCAAACGATACAAAGGTTCCCTATTTCCCAGGGACAGGTGAGATAACAGTGTAAGTAAAACACAGGTAGTAAAAGTAATCATAAAATGCTCAAATCTAAAGAAAAATAATAAACTAGTGGATAGAGCAAATAGATAAATTTAGGCTTTTTATGTTTCTCTAGCACAAGAAAAACCTACAGTGTTGAGACAACAAATGGAGCCCAGCACCACAAATTTACATCTGCTGATTTGAAATTAAATGAAATAAAAAAAATTAAATTAAATTAATGAAAAACACTTTATTAATCTCAAAGGGAAAATCAGTTATTTATAGTTTATGATTTTTGGTTCACTTTGTTCATAAGTTAATCTTATTTCACGATTTTGCCTGTTAAACAAAACGTAAGACCTTGAACCCTTTAATGTGGATGCAATTGCATCGCTGAATAGGTGGATAGTTTAAGCAGAAAGTTGACATTTATAAATGACTTATATTACTTCACAGTCCCAGTTTCAAATGTAGTGCATGTCATTGTAGTCATTGTCACTGATTTTGACAGGATTTTGTTTTGTGTTTTTTACAGCAGCAATCAATAGCTCTGTTGGACTCTGAGATGACTCTCTTTTTAATATACAACTATTAATTGGTATAAATATGTTTCCTTCCATATATCTTACGAGATCATTTAAGAAACCAATGAGCTTCACTGAAATTTACTAAATCCCTTCATGAAAATATTGAAATTACATCGACTCCAAACATTTCTGTTCTCAGGTAAAATACCCAATTTCAGACTTCCCCTACAGTTTATATTAGAATGCAGCAGTGTGAATAACATACCTGAAAGCTGTACACTGACAAACATTCTGTGATTAAATGCTTTAATTTTTTTTCTTTTTAATAAGTCTACTTTCCTGTAATTAATTGTCAAAAAAAAAAAAAACTTTCCCCGTTTTTCCCCTTACTAATATGAATATGTATACACACACACACACACACACACACGCGTGTATATATATATATATATATATATATATATATATATATATATATATATATATATATATAGAGAAAGAGAGAGAGAGAGAGAGAGAGAGAGAGAGAGAGAGAGAGACAGATAGATAGATAGATAGATAGATAGATAGATAGATATACATATATATATCTATATGTATATATAGATATATATATATAAATATATATCTACATATTTATATATAAACATTCCCTGTGCCGCGTACTGTCGTGCTTTAGTTTAACTGCCATGTCAGTGGCAGGTGCTATACCAGATGAAAACTTAAGGGATAATCTGCTTGAACTCTGAGGTTTACATCACAAAAGCTTGAGCTTCACTTTAAAGTTTTGTGTATTTTTACCTGATTCTGATGTCATTTAAGTACTTAACAATCTTTGCACAATGTTGATTTCCTCCCATGTGAGTTGAGAGATAAAATATTAATTCTATTGGTGATCCAATTCATATTTTATCATTTGCTCATCATTTACAATAACATTTCAAAGTTATTTCCCATATCTTCATTAGTGTTTATAAAAACTAGCAAACGATACAAAGGTTCCCTATTTCCCAGGGACAGGTGAGATAACAGTGTAAGTAAAACACAGGTAGTAAAAGTAATCATAAAATGCTCAAATCTAAAGAAAAATAATAAACTAGTGGATAGAGCAAATAGATAAATTTAGGCTTTTTATGTTTCTCTAGCACAAGAAAAACCTACAGTGTTGAGACAACAAATGGAGCCCAGCACCACAAATTTACATCTGCTGATTTGAAATTAAATGAAATAAAAAAAATTAAATTAAATTAATGAAAAACACTTTATTAATCTCAAAGGGAAAATCAGTTATTTATAGTTTATGATTTTTGGTTCACTTTGTTCACAAGTTAATCTTATTTTACGATTTTGCCTGTTAAACAAAACGTAAGACCTTGAACCCTTTAATGTGGATGCAATTGCATCGCTGAATAGGTGGATAGTTTAAGCAGAAAGTTGACATTTATAAATGACTTATATTACTTCACAGTCCCAGTTTCAAATGTAGTGCATGTCATTGTAGTCATTGTCACTGATTTTGACAGGATTTTGTTTTGTGTCTTTTACAGCAGCAATCAATAGCTCTGTTGGACTCTGAGATGACTCTCTTTTTAATATACAACTATTAATTGGTATAAATATGTTTCCTTCCATATATCTTACGAGATCATTTAAGAAACCAATGAGCTTCACTGAAATTTACTAAATCCCTTCATGAAAATATTGAAATTACATCGACTCCAAACATTTCTGTTCTCAGGTAAAATACCCAATTTCAGACTTCCCCTACAGTTTATATTAGTGTGTGTTTTCCTCCTTTGTGGTGATAATACCTTCTGTATGTGTCATCTATATAATGGCTTTGGTCCAGATTAGTGGTAATCGTCACTGTCTAATCCAGTCCACTTTATTTACATCCGACAAAAAAAAAAAACCCCACACACATACATTTACCATTGTGTTGTGCATATAAAATAGAATTGTCCATACATAGCCAGAAGATCTGGGCTCCAGAAGGACAACAAAAGACTTGCAAAATGAAACACAGTAACCTGAAATATATCCAAAAACTAAAATAATACACAAAAAGAAATTAAAATCAGAAAATGAATTAAAATTAGTTAAAAGAAAAAATGCCATTACAGTCTGTACATTTGTCATACAAGAAACCTTTCAGTCCTTCTGCGAGGACAACGAATAAAGAAGAGGATTATGGCACATGCTGGAACTCATAATTTTTACCTTTAGTAATATTTTACTGTATATAACAAAACATAGCAAATTTTATATCACCTGCCATGTATAAATCTCAAGACTTTTGATCTGTGAATCATTTATCGACTTTATCTTACCTCCTTTATTGTGCAGTGGTTTTCCTTTCTTGAGTGCATTTTATCGGGAAACGTTTCACAATATGTGAAAAGTTACAATGATATATTCTGAATGTCTAATGAATTAAAATAAATATTAATAAAAATAAACACTGGCAAACAGATTTGGTCAGTTTTGTCTAATTATGTTTAGTTATTTGGTATAGTTTGTGGTAATTCAAACTTGTTGTAGAAAACAATATATAATTCAAATTTTCTTCCTCTGTATTTGTACTACAGGTAACTGCATCTGAAGATGATGACAACAGGCTGATGGTGAGTACAGTAAATCTATGTCAAAGACCCAAATTTAAACTAAAAATGATGTTTAATCAGCAGTTTGTTAAAAACAAATAATCAAATGAAGTGAGCCAATGAATCATTTTACAAAAATGAAAGATGTTGTTTAAAAGTTGTTCATTTTTTTCTTCCATATGCCTATTTTAGCATTTTTTGTTTCTTTCATAGGCCAAACCCAAGTTACAAAGGGAAGGAAGCTGTGCTTCTTTACACAACTCACTGATGAGAAACAGCATTTTCCAGCTTATGATACACACGCTGGACCCCCTCAGTAATGAAGGTACAACACACAGCTGTCTCAGTTTTTAATGGTTAATTGCTATATGTACCATTCAAGAGAAAGAAGATGTGTTTATTCATCATTTCTGTTTTATTCATTCATCTTGTTTTCCACATACTTTGCAGCAGATTAAAACTATGCATGTCACAAGTCTTGCTACCTTGCGGGGTACTGACTGAATTGTTGTTTTTTTTCTTTGTCTTCTTTTGTAGGACGCTTCAAGGAGAAGGCTTCAATTCTTCACAAAATGGCCAAGAAGAAGTGTAAGGATGATCTTGTCAATGCCAATGGTGTAGGTGTGTAACAGTGATGCAATAATACATGTCTACCACATAATACAAGTGGCTTTAAATTAAATAATTTTTTTAGACTTGGAACAAATAAGTTAAAAAAAAAAAGGTTAAATCTTTACAATTTTGTAACATTGCCATTGTCTCTTAGGACTGAGGATAGCAAACAATGGGGTTTTTCATATCTTTATTTATCTAGTTTCTTGCAAATATAGAATGTCATCATTTTAGCATTATTTAGTTCACATTCTCTGTTGGGAGCAGGTCGGGACTGCAGGCAGGCCAGTTTAGTACCTCTTCTCTTTCTTGTCAACAGTTTTGCCATTGTTTTGCTAAGATGTGATCTTGAAGGCAGCTGATCCTTGTACTTAGGGTACTTTCTTGCGTTAATGCTACATACACATACATGAAAATTAGTTTAGTCTAGAGCACCGAATAAACCCTTGTCTATCACAAAATTAGGCTTTTAGATTTGTTGATTATAATAGTGTAGTTATTCTAATCATTGGTCCTGAGTACATGTCAGCCTTGTTTTCCAATAAATATTTGGAATCCAGATTGGTATGACCACAAGACATGGTTCCACTGTGTCATAATGCATCCCACATGCTTCCAAGCCCAGAACAATTAACATCGCTTCTGGACAAGGCTTATATAAGGCCTCTACTTTGCATGATAAAGTTTATAAACAGCATTTGTCAAAAAACTCTAGAAGGCTACTTGACATTGGTTTGTTACAGTAATGTCTTGTCAATATGGTAATATTACCTGTTGATGATTGACAGTTTTTGATGCAGTGGTGTCTGAGGTATTACACATCTCAGGCTTGAACCCTTACCATTTATGCATTGATTTTCTTTTAGATTTCTTGAGTCATTTATTGATTTTATGTGCCTTAGAGGTAGAAATAATTAAACTATTTCTTTTTTTCTTTGCAGAACATTGACTTGATTCTCTTACACATATATTGACAAACCTGAGATCTACTGTCGCTCCTTAGGGAGTTTTGAAAAAATCTTTTATGGATACTATTCCGCCATGATCGTCACATGTTAACATTACCCAATTAAAATACTAACATTGATAACATAACTTTTAGTCCTAAACTGCCCTATGTGTTGCAAGTCTTACTCTAAAAATGAGAAGTGCATTCACAAATTAAATTAAGGTGATGAGATAAAATATTAAATATGGAGTGTAATATGGAAATCAATATACATGTAAACATCTAATGTACATTGTAGATTCCATCTAGCTGAGTAAATACAATAATGATGCAGACAAGCACATTACAAGACATGTCTGTCATTAGGTTTGAGATATCTCAGGTTAATATTGTTACATTTTATTTACTAGAATCAATTAAATCAACATCCCCAGTAAGTTATTTTCAGCCAAGTGATTAATCAGTTAGTTGCAATTTAGTGTTTAACTTGTCAAAAAGAGTTTTCTAAATGATAAGCTCAAAATAATGATTAATCATATTTCTCTTTCAACATTTTCTCAAAAAACTCTGTTATTGTTTCTCTCCCTTTTTTCTCTCCCACTCAAGCTGATAAAAAAATCCCCAATAGCTCGAATGTTGCAGTGGAAGTTACACCACCCATGAATGGCATGGCTGGAGGGGATGAGGTATGGCTTCTATAAACATTCCTCCTCATTCACATTATTTTGTCTTTCATACAGAATGTTTTTAAAAAAATTTAAACACATTCCACAACATTGAACAGCTATTAAAAATATGGTTGCAATCTTTTGTAAAAACAAAAAACAACCAATAACTTACAGAGTTTTAACACTGTAATGACATCTGCCAACATAAATGTATCTGTCCAGCATACAATGCAAAGTATTAAACTCATCCTCAGGGTGGTGAGGAAGAGGATGATGAAAACCAGCCTCTTAGCCTGGCCTGGCCAGACACCATTAGGAAACAGCTTACCTACCTCTTCATCTTGCCCATCGTCTTCCCGCTGTGGCTGACACTACCTGACGTCAGAAGAGAGGTGAACACAAGTACACCACAATGAAACTCACACTCACATGCTTACACACAATGTAGTATTATTTTTGTTTAAATAGCTCCAAAATACAAATAGAGGCCTTTTCACAAGAGCCTTATAATATTCTTGGTGAGGAGAAATTACACTGTAACAAACCATCAGCAAAACTACATCTTGAACACAGCTCTTTGTTTTAAGGGTGTAGGCTTTCTCACACACACTGTACTGCATTAGGAAATAATAGCCTGGAAATATAGCCTATTACAACCAGACAAAACACAGTAATAACCTGGTGTAACTGCTTAATGACATATCAGAAACAGGTCTGGGTATTAAAGTGTGTCCTAGAGTCTTAGGTTGAATACACACAAACATGGATATTCTCATAACCATAGATTTTAACCCAAATAGATTGGATTGTTTGCAGATATCATCAAAAATGCAGGCTTATGCACTGAAATCCAACTTGTTAGTTAAACAGTTACCAGGGTGAAGTTTTTCTTTAACTGTAATGTTTACGTGGGCACTGGAAAACTTTTTTTTCTTTATGAGTCAGTGATCAACCTAACCAAGAGAGCACGGACCGAACATGCTAACAACATTTTACATGTTTGCTGATAAATGTACAGTAACTCATCCATTGTACTGAAGAACAAAGACATCAGAACATGTTACAGAGTACACTGCTCCATTAAAAACATAATTCTGATGACCCAAACCATGGTTAGAACAGCCCAGTTGGATCATGAGTTGGTTGATTGAGATAAAAATCAAACTTTGTTTACATGCTTCCGAAGGCAATTCATAGGCTGTTTGCAGGCTTTAACTTTTTAACAATATCAAGTATCAAAACAGTGGTGTATGAATTTACGTTCTGGTTATTACTAGGTCTGCACCTTCTCTGAAGATGGGCTGGTGAATATTTTTCTCTTTTTTGTTTCCTCTAGACTTCTGAGAAGTTCTTCCCCCTCACTTTCCTTGGTTCCATCAGCTGGATTGCTTTCTTCTCCTACCTGATGGTGTGGTGGGCTCACCAGGTACTTCACAGACCTTCACAACCAAATAAACTGATGCATAAAGTTCAGAATCTGTCACATGTACATTCACACGCATGATGAAGAAAAATTGCTTGTGTATATCTTTTCATTAACATGAGCTGTCACATGTTGTGTATATGCTACAATTAAACCTTTATATGATGAAGTGGACACATTTTTAATACACTCTTTTATAATCAACACACTGTTTTAATATATATGTTATATGTATGTATATGTAGTTTATTGGGCTGCACAATGGTGTAGTTGTTAGCACTGTGGCCTCACACCCTGGTTCAAGCCTTGGCTGTTTAAACAGTGGCCTATCTGTGCGGAGTTTGCATGTTTTCCCCATGTATGCGATGGTTCTCTTCCTCCCACCATTCAAAGACATGCATGTCAGATTTACTGGTTTCTCTACATTATCCCTAAAAGTGAGTGTGAGCATGACTGGTTGTTTGTCTTTTCGTGTCGGCCCTGCAATGGACTGGTTACTTGTCCAGGGTATACCCTGCCTCTCGCTTAATGATTGCTGGGATAGGCTTCATCTTCCTCGCAACCCCTTAACTGGACAAGCAGTTGAGAAAATGACTGACTGGCTTTACTAATATTCATTATGTTTTAAATTAAGTCCTATCATTAACAAAGGCTGATGGTGATCTCACAAATAAGGCTATGAAGGTCTTCTGCTTATAGCACTTATACTGTCATTGTGTAAACATACATTTTGTATTAACAATGGTTAGCTATAATTTCAGATTAGAAGCCGCTGCTGTGCATAGGTTTTCCGCTGCCTGACCGATAAAAAATGTTATATATAACATGGTATCATCAGGACAGATGTATATTGTACTGTTAAGTCTCTTTCACAATGCACTGCTTTACATTGATTTCATGACAACTATGAATGTCCATGTAATTTTAGGAACTACAATTCAGACCAGTAGAATTTATTTTCTTGGTTGAGTTGAATGGGTTAACCCTGTAGTATCACTTTCAGCCTGGTACAAGTGCGAACAGTGACTGTCACATTAACATCAACAGCAGTGGGTTAATATTACATATAATCAGCTGTTCTAAATTATCTGACAGATCAAATGATCAAATAAGTAAGGATTTTTAACTTGTAGCAAAGAGACATTTTTAAGCTAATATCCACCAACACAGTAAGTTTAACAATTGAACTCTTTGCAATGTTGTGACACCAGTGACATAACATACCTCGCTGGATGTACCAATTATGCATTCTTTGCAAATATTGTGTGTGCACCCTGACTTTTGAATATTTTGCAAGTATATCTGAATGAAACACAAAGAATATTAAGACAAAACATAAATGTCATGTTTTATCATGTTTGAGAAGAATTTTACTAACTAAGTCCTTCAGGTTATTTACATCGTAAATTGTAAATCTCAGAATGATACCTTTATGAGCATACCTTTTTTTTAATTTTTATTTTTTTTAGAAAAACTGAAAAGCTGACTGATAACCATTACCCACCACATAAGCATCTCTAGTTTAATACAGGGATCCTCAGCTCCAGTCCTCAGCACACACTGTTCGGCAGACTTTCAATGTTTCCCTGCTTCAACACACCTGACTCAAATTAATGGGTCAATAGCAGATTTATGCAGAGCCTGTCAGAGATCCATTTAATTTAAATCTGGTGTGTTGCACCATGGAAATGTCTAACACCTGCAGGATTGTGAGGACCAGTGTTGGGGATCACTACCTTCATGTGTTCTGACTTCATTAAACTTCTATCATGTGCTTTATTTCAGGTTGGAGAGACTTTCTGGATCACAGAAGAGATCATGGGCTTGACCATATTAGCAGCAGGCACCTCAATTCCTGACCTGATCACCAGTGTGATTGTAGCCCGAAAAGGTCTTGGTGACATGGCAGTTTCCAGCTCAGTGGGCTCCAACATCTTTGACATCACAGTAGGGTGAGTTTACAAATAAAGACATTCTTTTAAAAAAAAATATAATAATAAATAAAAACCTGTGCTGACAAAACTCCAAAACTCTTCATGTGCTCTTTTCTTTGTCCAGTTTGCCATTCCCATGGCTCCTCTACAACATCATCAATGACTTTAAGTCAGTAGAGGTGAGCAGCAACGGTCTGTTCTGTGCCATCGTCCTCCTCTTCCTCATGCTCTTATTTGTCATCATCTCCATAGCAGTTTGTAAGTGGAAAATGAGTAAGTTTCTGGGCTTTCTCATGTTCTTGCTCTACTTCGTCTTCCTTATCGTCAGTGTCATGCTGGAGGACAAAATCATCACCTGTCCTGTCACCATCTAAGAAAGGGATTCCTTCTGAATGTTTGAAAGCTTTTGTTTATTCTGAGTGCAATAATATTTTTTCATTCATAAACGATCTCTTATCTGTTACACATGCATACATGCAAACACACACACATACAAGTCATTGATGTCGGTTAAGCAGGAGTTGGGATATAAATCAACTTTGCTATTTTAAACCGGAGCATCACAAGTGTTCAACAGTGGCGAAAAGGGTTTATTCATTTTTTTTAAACAGACTTAAGGCCATGCAGAACCATCCGGTTCTTTTGTATCATGTGACTACAGTGTCAAGTCACTAATGATTGAAGCCTGCTGGAGCAAGCTGATGGACAGTGAACGCAACTAAAGATGGAACGTGAAACTTTTTTTTTTCTACTAAAGAACTTTGATAGTGTAAGAAGAATCTCTACTACTCATGCAAGCAACCAAAGAGACTATAAACTCAATGTGTGGACTGAGGAAGACGCTTTTTCTTGTTATTTTAACTGTCGGATGAGTTTTTGCATTAGTATCATGGAAATCTGTCATGGACGAAGTGAAAGGGCCAACATGACTCAAGACTGTGATAGCTGCTTCACACATTGTCACCGTGAATGACTGCTATGTGATAAATATAAATATATTAGTGTGTTTTCAGAAACATGTTATTGTTTGAGATCATAACTGTTCACATTTATCTCATCCATAATATAGTACATTAACGATTCAATAGTTTAAACTGGCTAGGGTTTAAAAAAGCATGAATATCTCCGCTGAGATATCAGGATTCATTATACTGTAACAAGCTTGTGAACATGACTTTGTCTGTTCTGGCTGCCTTTCCAACTACTTTAGTGAGGAATAGCTCTAATGTCCTGATTTTGGACACCACAGGATAAACAAGCTAGTGTTATCTGATGTATTGTACTTATCTGACCTTTTTTTTTTTAAAGTTTTCTTCAAATTAAGGGGTTTATGAAAAGGAGTGTTCAGTATCAACTGGTATTGTTGAGATTTTTTGACATTTACTTGATGTAAAACTAATCATGTATTAATGCATTTGATGCACAAAGACTAGCCAGACTGGCACACTGTTGCTCTTGTTATGATATCAACTCGGTCTTCTTTGAGGACACGTTCGTCATCTACAAAAATAAAATATTCCCCATGAGTGCACTTTGAATCAGGTCCACAGGCAGGTCTGCAGAGTTTCCTATAGGTTGACAGATATGTGAATGTCAGCACAGAACTTCATCCACACCCTCTGATGGCAGCATGAGCACCATGCAGACATCACAGGCTAATGCAAATGAGTGCAGACTCTCGTAGCATATCTGCCTTAATGTGAACCAACTGACTGGTGAAATGATCTGTGCTTGTGGCAAAGTATACATTTTTTGCCATCTGGCTGTTACATTTCCCACTCATATTTTACAATATTCTTAAAGAAAATTAATAAAAAAGATTCATCATAGGTTAAACTGTCATACATAAAATAGATACTTTAGTGTGATATGGTGTTAGATATATGTACAGAGAATCAAACTTTGCCCACAGCTTTATTAATCTGATTACCAACAGAGCGGCAAAAAGTTCCAAAAAGTTCAAAAGAAACTAGTGTCATATTCAAATGTGATCAAGTAAAAACCTATTGTCACATTTGTTGCTCCTGCTGTACAGATTAATTATTAAATGTCCTTATGTTGCCTGATTTCTCTGTTAAATATATTAAATATATTAAATATATTTATATTTTTTCTCCCATCTGTTCTAAAAAAATGTCCGACAAGGAAGGGCTATTGAAACCTCTCAGCATCTTCTTGTGCTTTTTTATTTCTATGAGTGCAGAAAATTAGGAATTTTTAAAATGTTAAACTCTTCTGATGCAAGTTTAAACAAACATTTTAGATAAAGGAAGACAATGGTGTCCTGACTGATTCTTTTGTTAGGATTTTATTCCATTATTTATTTATTTTTTATGTATGCTAACCTTTTAGGGACAATTTGGTCTTGAAAACATTTTCTGTTATTCAGACAATGGTTTGTTTCTATTCATTATTTTCATTTCAATACTTAAATCTGATTTTTCTCCTTAGAAATGAATTGCAAAAACAATTATACATTTATAATAAACCCAAAAATTTTTATGTTTTCTAATTCTAATTCCCCCAAATGAATGTCAAATTATTTTTCCACAAATATAAACTCCTCCCAACTTAAAAAAAATCTATATATATGTCTAATTGTGTTTATATGTATAAAGAGGTTTATAAGTTGTAAATGGAGGCATAATGTATGTGGATAAGCTTCTGTATGTAGTACTAGTCAACTCATGCAGTAGTTTATAAACATCAGCACAATTTTATTGTCTCAATTTCAGAGCAGATTTAGTTTAACTATGCAGTATAATTTTTTTCTCTTTTTACTTTTGTGGATCATCTGAAGGTGATGAATGTTTGCATGAATGAGTGCATTTCAAATGTTCATAAAGATTTTCCCTGGCCAGTTTCAATACCATGACAAATGCGTAAAACTGTGTATTTCGCTCATGTGTTATGTGAGCATGGAATCCTATTCATGTACTACTTGAATCATGTACTATACTGTAAAAAAAACATATATTATTCATCTCTGTATAAAGTGTTATGATCAAATAAATGAATAATTTAATTTTCAAAATATTACTGACCATTTCTTATTATTCCAGAATTAGTTCTCTTTTGTCCTCTGGTGGATTTTACCTGAACAACAGACCATGTGATATTATAATGTTACTATGAGACAATTTTATCATACATTTACTGTAATCACATGGTGACATCTTGAACATAAATTTAGCACCTAACAGATTTACAGAGTCTGCTATCAGTTTTTATTAGCTTTACCTCAAGACAAGCTTCTTACTGTTATGGACAGCTGCCATGATCGGCATGGTGGGGCAGAGATTAGCTGGACGCTTGAGGACAACCAGGAAGGGACACATTCACTTTTGTTTCATGACATCTGAGGATATTTACTGCACTTGTTGACCTACCCATGGCAGCAGTACTATCACTCCTTTATACAAAAAGGTTACAGTTGTTGATTAGTCTGCTTTCCAAAGATAAAGGAAGCAATGCAGTACAGCTAAATAACCTATATAAATTGTTGATAAGAATTTGTTTGTGGTCCTGATAAGATTCAAAGTGAAGGTGGTCATACTGCAGAACGCTGAAGAAACAAGATGAGTCAGGTGAGACAAAGTGCACTTAAGTGTGTCTGAACAGATGACAAAATCTGAACAACCGTCAAGACAAAGAGACATCAGAGCTACTCAATATTACCTCTCGAGACATCAGAGTTCACCATCAAATAGACAGAAACAGAATCCATGAGGGCCGGGCGTCCACAAGCGTGGTCTGTGCTCACAGTTTAAGACAATGCAACCCAGCTGGCATTTGTCAGAGGACACCAAGATTTAAAAATGAGAATCCAATCAAGCATGTCTGGGACATTTTGTCGAGTTCCATCCACTGCTTTCACATTACGCCACTGACTGCCCAGGGTTTTACAGATACCCCGATCCAGGTCTGAGAGAAGATCTCCCAGGACAACAATTGTCTAGTCAGGAGCATGCCCAGACATTGTAGAATGCACACATGCACTTGGATTCCACACTCACTACTGAATTTCAAAGTGAATTTTCTTGGGGAATTTTCATGTGCTGGATTCGCCTGTGATCTGATCTTTTCATTTTTATTTCTTCTATGATTCTGAATCCAGAGCTTTATAGCTTTAGGATTTAGATTTTTTTTTTTTTAATCATTCTTTTGTTATCTTGATCTTAACACATTCCACTATGTAATGAAAAAGATTTTCAACTGTGTCATTCAAGCTCTAAGATGTGTTATTTAATTGTACCCTTTAAAGTTTTGAGCAGTGTGTATCTAAGATGTGGTATATCTGATGAGAGGCTTGCATACAATGGAAATAAAGAATAAACCACACATCTATTAGTGCAGGTGTTTTGTTGTGTGTTTAGACAAACCTTTGAGCACTGTGCAGACACAAGAAATACACAACTGTAGCCATTAGGAGTAATAATTTAATAATGACTCTCACTTATATTCTAGAGCCTATTACACACAGATTTATAAGCCAAAGGAGACACTATTATATACTTTTTTCTACAAAAGCAGTGTGGTACATGTCTACCTGTTGAGTTTGGTTAGACATATGAAAAAGTACGCTTTCCATTTAGAATATGGGACTATTTTAAACTCAAGTAGCAACTGATTTTAATCACAGTAAACAATGGAACCATCTAATAAAACAATACAAAGACGAATTTTTATTTAATTTTTGTATTTAAATTGGTAGATCTTCGCCCTCCAGGACAACAGGTGGCGGTGCAACAGTGCTTCTGACAATCACAAGACTGGCACACAGACGGTATTTATCAGGCGCTTTGGTTGTTTTGTTGACAAGTGGGGAAGTTTTTTTTACCATCGTATGTCATATTCACATAGCACTTGTTAGTTAATGCACGATACAGGTCATACGGCGCTATGTTTTCGTCGACACACATATTTACACACCAGAAGAAGAAGTGACCGGAAGCATGCGACTGACAGTTTTGTAACAACAATTCAACTCCACTATTTTGTGTGACTCCTAGCTGCCCAGGCTGTGTTGCAACACGGCAGCATGGATCCATTGGAGTTGGAGGAAGGTGATGCTGGTCCTGATCCTGATCTGCAGCAGAATCCAAAACCTGAACTTTCCGCAGCGATGCGGGCTAAAATAGAGAGGAACCGGCAGCGAGCGCTGATGCTTCGGCAAGCCCGACTCGCGAGTCGGCCTTTGTCTTCAGCAGAAGGAGCAACTTCGGCTAAAGTTTCCAAGACTATTGACTCCGGTGCTGGTTTCTTCATTGAAGAGGAGGACGACGGAGAGGGGGAAGAACGAGCCAAGAAGGTGGTGCATCAGCCAGGTGCGTTGAATGGTTTCGTGACAAGAAACATGTATCTTTTCCACTTGTTATTTTGAGTGTTGCGCTTTGTTCTCAGCTCCGGTGATTGAGCCAGAGTACCTGCTGTGTGATGACTGTCAAAAGCCCTTCATGGACTCCTTCCTCAGCAACAGCTTTGACTTGTCTGTGTGTGACAACTGCAGGTTCTCTTTTACGCACACATAAATACTTGCTATTCTTTTTTAAATGGATTTAGTTTTGCAAACAGATCTTTTATTCTCTCTTTTTTTTCTTCTGAAAAATTTTGTGCCAACATAATTTTTCCAAGTAGGTGTGATTTTTAACACATGACATGACACATTGCTTAAGCTTTATTATTTGGTGCAGCCTTTCTAAAGGTTGACTGATGGTGCATCCTAGATGCTATATTTATGTAAGACTTAAAATGCAAGGTTGGTCATACTTAACTGCCCCCATGTAACCCTACTAACCATTTGGAATAATTATGTAGATTTTAATCAGTCAGACAGATCACCAGTGTTAACATTTGTCCTTTATAGGGATAACGAAGTGAAGCACAAGATGATCACCAGAACAGAAGCCAAGAACCATTATCTGCTGAAGGACTGTGACTTTGACAAGAGAGAACCCGCTCTTAGATTTATACTGAAAAAAAATCCTCACAACCCACGCTGGGGAGATATGAAGCTCTATCTTCAGCTACAGGTGCTCAAGTTTGTATGAAAACATGCAAAATAATGTGAAAATATGTGTTATGACATCAGAAGTTTGTATGGAAACATGCTAAAGTTATGACACCAGACACTAAAAAGTGTGTGTCCGAGATCAATATGCAGTTAATGAGAAGTTACTGAACCATCAGCAGTCCAGATTAAAGTTGAAATCAGTGAAAGACCAGTGAAATGTGTGGTTTTAAAATGTGTGTATCTGCTTACCCTAGGTAGAGAAGAGATGTATGGAGGTTTGGGGTTCGGAGGAGGCACTGGAGGAAGCCAGAGAAACGAGGGAAGAAAACAGAGAGGTGCAAAAACAAAAGCGCTTCAACAAGAAGGTTAAAGGTTGGTTTCCTGTTTAAGGACAAAATCTAAACTCCAAATCATTCACACTGTAAGTCTTCTGTTTGTGTGTGTATGCGTTAGAGTTGCGCAGGGCTGTGAGAAGTAGTATGTGGACCAAAAACACCAGCACTCACCAGCATGAGTATGGACCAGAGGAGGTGGTGGATCCAGAGGAGGATCTCTACAAGAAAACCTGCAACACCTGCGGACATGAACTCACCTACGAGAAGATGTAGACATGAACAGATTCATACACAGACTTTTAAAAATATGTCAACAAGATGTATGGTGCTACTACAGGTAATCTGACCTTTTCCAAGAACTGTAATTGTCAAAATAATGTGTCATTCCACATTGTATGCTTTGGTAACATCTGCTCAACATTATCCCAGAAAGATTTCCTCATCTATAGCGCTTGTAAACATAAATCCTGCCTTCTTTTCTTTCTCCTGTCAGTCAGATTGTCTCCTTGACCTATGCATCGAGCCCCACTAGCTTCAGTTCTGTAGACAAACAGGGTGAAATCATCTCTGCAGATTCTCAGCCTGAAGCTCTTTAAACATTGTTAGTGTTTTTTTTTGCCATTTGCATCAACCTTCAAACCGCTGTCAGTTTCTTATCAATAGTGTGTTTTGAAAAAGAAATAAAACTTTTCCTTGAATTTAGTTTGAAATAATGTACAAAAAGAGAAGTCTATGTAATCTTCAGTATTGCTTTGTACAAACTGAAAGCTACTTAATTTTTATCAGCTGTTCTTTTTCTTTGCCATTGAGAATAAGACACTTTTTTTAAGCTCTTAAACCATCATTTACTTGTTAATTCAGTTTATATAAATTAAGATGTTGATAAATTTGTCTGGTGCACATTTTATAAACATAGTATGAAAAGAAAGGACATTTTTGTTTGGTTAATAGCTTTTAATAACACCAGTTGGCGTTGCATATATATCATTGGAAGGTCTGATTATTCATGTTTACAAGATGTAACTTGTACAGATCATGTCATTGTAGAATCAACAATACAGCTAAACATGTGGGTAGTGCCTCTGAAATGTGCCAAAATCCCCTCCAATATTCCCCTGTTTGAAGTTTGTTTGGGAGCTACCCACACCTTGAGTTGTGTTGCTCATTCTACTGAAGCACAATTATTTAATAGGCTTTCCAACAATGTACCATGCCACTTTATTTATTCAGTTATATCAATCAATGAAACTCGCTTATTTCTGTGCATATTCAGCTTTAATTGACTCAGTTCCTATAGATATGTTTAGCATTAATCTGAACTGTTTTTTAAACTATTAAAAAAAGTTTAGATAAAAGCATGAATAACAAAAACGTTTTCATTTTAAAGTTGTGCATTTTCTCATGGCTTGGTCTGGTTTGATACAATTAGATGGTCAAGATTTGAATAAGAGTTTTTTAAAGCCAATATAACTAACATTAGCTGGAAGTAAATGGGATTACCTTGATCATTTGGTTATGAAGCGCTAATGCAGTTTAAATGGAGTTTAAATAAATGGGGCTCATTCAGATACCCCCCCCCAAAAAAAAAAAAAAAAGAAAACGAATTTTGCCTTTTCTTATGGGAGGATGGACTTCAGTGTTGCAACTTCGTGACCTGCAGTGCTGAGGGGCTTAACCGTCAGTTGTCCATGGTGAATTTAGGCTCTTCGCAAGTTTAATTTTACAAGTAAAAAAGACCTAGAATTTGTATTTTCTTGCTACACAAAATCTCAAAAAGTAGTTTGACAGCTTAACTTTGAGTTTGATTCTTTGTCATCTTGCATATTTGCTTGAGTTGCAGTAGGTTGATGTTCTCAGACAAGTGCATGGCATGAAATTTCAAAGCTTTCCCTTTGCATGGCATGGTTCAGGTTTTCACAGGCCCCTTTTTTGTAGACAGTGAACCAGCAGTCAAACCTTTTACTTCAGTCACCACACACGAGTTTTCACATATTTGCTAATGGAGACTCACGCCCCCTTTCAGTTACAACCCGAAAATGCAATATTAAATTTTAAGGCATATTTGACGTATCCAAAGATACTTCTGTACTTCATTTGGCGTTTGTGCATTGACATGAATGCAGCATGCAGGGTTTTCACAGTATTAAAGGTCAGCATCATTACTATTGCTCAAGTTTGAATATGGCTTCATTTGGTATTGTCTATTAGTTCACAATTTGATCTTAATGTTTATGCAACCACCTCTAAATTGTATACTTCCAACTTAGCGTTATATGCAAACTGATTAGCTTTAACGTGGCAGAAACTGGCATCTGACCAAATTGCTCTGCTTTCAGCCAACTCCCCAAGCTTTGGCAGCAATAGTGAGTCTTCAATTTTACAAGACAGTTGCAGAGGTGGTCCTGGCTAGTTTTGCACCCTGCGTGAAAAACCCATCGGCAAACAGCACAAGGATGTATTTTATAAAATATGTTTTTAAATACAGAAGTTAATGAGCACAGATAAAACGGGTAAATGAATGAGTGTGCAAACACCAATATAAATTGCACAAATGAATTAAAATATTTACCAATCTGAATTCAGTACGTAGACTGTTGCAGATTTTTTTTTAGCCTGGGTCTTTCACACCTGGCATTAAACTGTTTTGGGTGACTGGATTGCTATCAGGCAGTGCTTGATCACATGAAAGGGCAAGTGTAAAGTGCAATCTAAAACCTGATTGGACTTGCCCTCATAAGCATCAGACACACTGGTGACATATTTGGCCAGTGGGAGCTGCTCTAAATATATTTCATAAGTGCCCCTGAATTTAAAATTAAGATACAATATGTAAATTAGATCCCACTTCACTCAGAATAAACTAATGCACAAGGTTGTTTCCCTATTAACTATAACAAATTATTCAAAATCACAAAGCTTACAAAATGTCAGTGTATACTGGCATCACGTGAATGTTATGTTATTTAAGTTAGCATAGACCCACGTATGGCATTGAAAAATTCCAGTCAGGACAGACTGTTCACCAAATTCCCAGACTAATAGGCCCATGTGAACTTAGACGCGTTGCAAACACAAACCAGCCTATTGGTGAAATGAACTGCATGACTTCGTGCCTACTAAAGTTTTCTGTGACAGAGTATAAACGTAATCGGCCAAAGGATAAATGATATACAGGTTTTGGTATGGTGGTTTTTTGGTCTTGTCCATTATACGCCTGATTCAACTTATCACCTTTCCATCCAACAGAGTTAAGACAGGCGTAATGTGAACAAATTCATGTTGATGCAGATCGTTTTAACATTCACTCAACCCAATAAGTGAATTTGGTTATAAAGTGTAAGTTTCAAAACTGTGCATGCTTTGTCTGGGATAAAAAGTTCAGTCTATCCTCCCCCCGCTTTCATAGTGAGAGCAACCTGCTCACAACCTCTGCAGTTCAGAGGTGATCCTCCTCCCCTGCCTTTTCTACTGGCGTCCATGACCTGTGTATACATGACTCAGCAAGTTAATATGATAGCACATCCAGTACCCATTAACTTGATGTGGAAAAGTAGTATTAGTCTAGAGAACTGCTGTTGGTTTTTTTTGTTAATATAAAAAGGGCACTCATGCTCCCCCAATAGGTTGCACCCTGGGCAGTTGCCCATAGCAAAGACCCTACCTGCAGAGTTGCATTGGCTAAGTGACAACTTTATTTTATTTCTTCCCCCCCCCATACAAAAGTTTAAAACTCAAATGTTCTCTGAACATCAGGGGTCTGAAAGACAAAAGCATCCTGTGTCACATCCTGGGGTCCTGGGAGGTCATCCTGTTAAAAAACAGGCAAAGTTATTTTGAAAAGCTTAAAATTCAAGTCAAAGTACAAAGCTGGAAATGATTTAAAGTCTTAATTTTACTTACATCACTGAAATATTTTTCTATAAGGTTATGTGCAGCCTGGTATACCATATCATTGTCATGGTTTTGCAGCATCTCAATGCGTTCCAGTCCTCCGAGTTCTTCGATCAGCAGACTAAGCTTCTCAGTTTCGCCAATTTTCTCTGCAGCCTAAGTTATCAAAAAGCATCAGGTCACTTTATCTAGTAAAATGTGTCCATTTTGCTTGGAAATCCCCCCCCCCCCCCCAGACTCACCAAAAACATGTTATTTATGGCTTCCAGTAACACAAGGACAACTTTAGCATCTTTGACCTGGAGCAGGTTGATGACCGCTTCCAGAGCTCCACTCTGCACCAGATGAACTACCTGTTCTACAGTACCCCCACTGGTGAAGTTTGTCACCACCCACACTGCTTCCTTTTGAGTCTTAAAATCTCCCTGAAGGAATAAAAATAAAAAGCTGTATGCTTAGTCTAGTAAAGTGAATGCACCTTGGTAGTGCTCCCTTATGGGCACCAAAAAAATAAATAAATAAAAATAGCTGAGGGTTACGTACATTTCTAAGCAGTTCTACAAGGGGAGGAAGCAGACCACAGGTAATCAGCTGTTGGATTTGCTTACAAGGTCCCGCAGCAATGTTTGATAGTGCCCATGTTGCCTCCTTCTGCACAGTGGCCTTCGTGTGCCTCATCAGCTTTGGTAGAATGTTAAGAACACCAGCATCTATTGCCATCTGGGTGTGCACATCAGAGCCGCTTACTATGTTTCCAATAGAACGTAGAGCTGGAGTCTGGACGTAAAAATGAAGGACAGATTAGTCACATCAGAAAAAAAATCTGTTCATTTTAAAAATTCAGAGGGGTGGGTATGACTAGCTCTACCATGACACAGAGCTCCTTGTGGTTCATGAGGTCCACCAGTCGAGGGACAATACCAGTTCTCACAATAATATCGATGCGGTCATTACTGCCATCCGAAAGGTAAGACATTGCCCAACATGCATCAGATAAAATGTCCTTGTCATTTAGATGGAGCAACTGGATCAAGGATGGAAGCATCTGAGGAAGCAAAATAAAGATCCATATTAGTATAAACATTGAAGTTAAAGCCAGTAGAGAATAATGGTTTGACTTACCTGCTGGACAGCAGACACAGGCGGACACGGATTCTTGTTTCGACAAAGATTGGATAGAGTCCATGTTAGGTTACGCAAGTAGCCAACCTGCAGTTATAAAGTCCCATCAGTGAAACTAAAGCTTCACAAATCAGTTGTAGACAGCAATGAAGTAGTTTAAAGTTGTTGGAAGCCAAGGAAAGCATTACCACAAGCAGCCTCTTGAGTTTACACCATTACTTTCTCTGGTGTCCCCTTCTTAAAATGTTCAAAGTTTTTATTAAAAAAAACAACAAAAAAAAAACAAAAAAAAAAAAACACCCACCCAAAAACCCCAGATATGCCAGATCAGTGGACTTTCAGTTTCACTATAACTCCATAACTGAACACAATACTTTTCTGCAATCAGCTAGCTTCTTGCCCATAATGGCTTGGACACAACCCACTTATGGGGTCAGTTTCTAGGTAGACAAGTGTGGGCCAACAGTGTGATCAAGTATCAGATTTTGTCATTTCAAGTTTCCATAGACAATACCAAGTGGGAGTCACTCGAACGCTCATTACCCGTTTGGTAGGGGCTATACACACTTTGGTATGGTCTGTCAAGTTTCATACTTGGCACGTGAACTTTAAATGAAGCAGAATTTTAAAGCTTTGACTTACTGGCGTGTCTGGAGAGATGCGAGCCAACAAGGCTGGGATGACATTACACTCAATCAGGATATCTCTGTAAGCTGCACCATCACCTGCCAAGGGGTTACATTTGCAATAGATAAACAACTTAAGTATACATGCTACACACAAAAAAAGGTTTACCCTAGCAAGAGAAATTCTAACTGGATTACTTTAGTGCTTATGAGTGGTTGGCATGTTATCTGCAGAAGATCAAGCTTGCAGGCATTTGTCTCAGAGCAGGCCCACCAGAACAAGTTATTGCCCATGCAAATTGAACCTCAATTCATACCAGATTATAAATTTATACCATACAACTACTTTCTCTAGATTCACCAGTCTGCCAAAAATATTCCTCATCTTATTTTAAGCAGCACTTATTTATAATGGACAAACCCATCATCTACCCACCTTTTGGTTAAACTAGTCAAATACATTAACTATTCCCTTCATTCAAGTTAAAGGACAACTTTAATATCTTGGTTGACATTTCTAGGTCAACTTAATTTAAAGCCACCTTCACATTGATGCCAATTTCAAGTCTCACCTGCAATGTTTCCCAAAGCCCAGACAGCCTGTTCACTGATGTGCAGCATTGGCGAGCCAAGCAAGCTGATGAAAGTTGGAACAGCCCCATGTTCCACCACCTGAAAGCAGGGGGATTTGTGTTCCCATAGCCCAGGTACGATTTCAGCCAGCCTTCTGATACACATTAAGATTAAGCCTAATTTATTTATGGATACCTGTTGTGTATGCCAGGATGTCCCGGATGCAATGTTTGTAAGAGCCCAAGCTGCCTCAAATTGCAGAACTGGGTCATCATCCAATGACAGGAAGAAAACAAAACGAGACAGCAGGCCAGCATCTATAATCTCCTTCAGAGGAGGATCGCGCCCTGTGGAAAGCAGTTTCCTGAAGGATAAAATTATTTGGTTTTATCCCTCACTAAGATTGATTGCTTATTAAATTAGTTTCCCATAGTTACTTGTATTAAACCCAATTTTCTAATTCTGTTAAAATAAAAAGGAGGCTGTCAACAACAACATGACAGGACAAATATGTAGCCTTACATTTACAGACAGTTACTCATCCCTGATGGCTCACCTGGCTGCCTGACAGCCTCGCGTCTGGGACAGTCTCCCCTCGCTGTTTACGTCTGCAATTATATCCTCAAGCTTCAAGGTCACCTACACATCCCAGATGTGCAGTCAGAAGAGCCACAAGTTTGGATGCAGTTAGTAAAAACTTACTGACTGACCGTCTCGTCATCAGGTGAAAGGGCTTCCTCGTCGGGGATAGACGACAGCGTGATGTGTCGTCTCTTCATAAAATTTTCGTTTTTGTTTGCTTTGCGCAGCTCCACGCACTCCGAGATCCTTTTGTCTCGAAATTTCTACGTAGAAAAATAAAAACACAGAAATCTGTTCAATTTAAAACGCTAATTTTTAAGAGTTTCACATAGCAAACAACTTACTGCAGGATCTTTCCCCTTGTTTTTATATTTGGAAATTCGCTCGTCAACACAGTTCTTGGTGGGCATGTTTGACTTTAACACAAACTTAACAGGTACGGTTCAGGTTAATGCTGCATAGGTATTATTTCTGTAGTGGAGGTTTGTAGGCTATAAGCTGTGAAGCCCAGGTGGCTCATATTAAGTTTGATTACTGTTTCAGCGTGTGATTAAAGCGCAGGTGCGTAGGCTACGTTTTAAATTATGTTTATTTCAGAGAAGCTGGAGAAAAGGACATTTCAGATTGACCATACAGTAGACATTTTTATCTTTTCTTATATTGAACTGAATGATTTAAAGACAAACGGCATAAACTGAGCTAATGAAGGAGAATAAATGAACCCAGGGCAGCCAAATTCTTTTTCATTCCGGCTGTTCCCTTCAGCGCTCGCTATCTCATGTAACCCTAAAATCTGCATCCTCTGCGCTCACACCGTCTGACTTCATGGCCATTTTCAACACATGCATTCTTCTCTTTATTTTTCAGGGTTCATTCAACTCCCTCCTCACCATTTTTCTGTCCACCCTCTGTAACCTGCATGCCCAAACACCAGGTTGGCCTACAAACTCAAGAATCCAAAATGTGCAAGTCTCCAACAGGCAATATTAGCCTAATGTTTTGGGGTTTTTAAAAAAAAAAATAGATACCACTTATTACAATATCATTGCTAACTCTGGTTTGAATCATTGTGTGAAATGCAGGGATTCTTGTGTGTGAGTGTATGTGTGTGTGTGTGTGTGTGTGTGTGTAAAACCCTTGAAAAACAACTGTGTGTCCTTTAAGCAGTTTTAAAAGGATATTACGCAAGATGTGTTTTTTGAAAAACAAAAAACAATTGTTATCAACATAAACAGCCTGATCTTACAAAGAACAAAGACTTTAAACATTATTCTTAGCAGCTGGAATTTATTGGCTTTACAGAGTCAAAGAGAACGTGAAAAGATACAAATAAAATAACTTAATTAAAATATTTAAAACAACTGGCTGCAAAAAACATTAGGAATATACACAGTGATTAAAAACAAGAATATAGGCATTTTCTTTAGGTTCCACATTAAAATTCTTGACCAGCTATCAATAATAATTGGGATAACCAATAAAATTTCATGGCTACTGACCAATATAAATTGGGTGGATTTGCATTTTTGGCACTGAAATATAAAATCTTGTTTTGTTCAGTAATAGAAACAAAGACCAAATGGTTTTGATAACATTTATACCTCAATATCACATCTTGAAAATAAAAAGAAACAGCTTGCCACACAATGTTAAGATTTCAAATTGGACAACAGATGGCAGCAAAACATTACAGGCTTACAGCATGTGAGTCAATGCACCAATATGTCAGTCAATTAAATTTTTTTGTGCTTTCCTATATGTCAAACAAGAGATTTAAAACCCATAACAGGCTTGAATTTTAGTGTTTAGTTTGAGCTATATAAAGAATTAGATTATAACTGGAAAACAATAGATTAAAAAATTGATCATGCTATATAAAGGAAGATATTGGCTGCTAGAGAAATGGTGTGAGGTGATCGAGCCTTCCTTCCCTCTGTAATAAACAGGAAGGGATGAACAATAGTTGCTAAAGTGAAGTTTTCCCTCAAATGAAGTTATAATCACTTCCCCTTAATTTAATTTGTAGATAATACTCTCATAACTGTGAGCACTCAGACTAGATAACTGTACTGTGTAAACACACCTGTCCTGTCTGTATGCTATACCACCAGTACCAGAAATAGAGGGCACAACCTTTTTTTCTTTTTTTTATGGGTGTTTCCTCCAACCAGTTTAAGCCTTCTCTCTCTCTCTGTCTCACACGCACACACGCACACACACGCAGTCTCTCAAGCTCAGGCTATGCCTGCACATTTGGATGCATTGGAATACACTGGTGTTTGTCTTTATCTATATTGCAGGTGAGCTTTTGAACTCTTTAATATTTAATAAAAGTAAAATCTAAACATTGAGAAATTAACATTTATAAATGTGTTACAATAAATGAACACACATTACCTAGTGAAGCACTCAAAGAGCACAGACCTCCAGAAAGCAGGTCACTTCCACCCTTATTGTGGAAGTGAGCTTAAAAATTTCTCTTTCAACAATTCCTTCCACATCATTCCCAAAATTTAATGGAATATAAGTTAGACAAAGATCTATTTTCAGAAAAAAAGATCACAAAAATCATTGCTGTAGTTTTGTGTAAATTTCTAACAAACAGACAGAAGGGCATATAATGCAGGCAAAAACATAACTTCCTTGTAACATGCAGTATATTTTCTTGCTTCATCTTGTACATCTCTAAAAAGCTTGAGAGAAATTATAATTTCTATTGTCTGTAACTGTTTCTTTACCTCAGCTGTGTTTCTCTTCTTCTCCTTACTGGTGACTTCTGTCTGACAGTCTCAGGAAACCAGGGAGGATTAATGGAAATGGATTATGTCATCTCTTCTCATGCTCTCTGGCTACATCTGTTATCACGTTTCGAGATCAAAATATCCTTGAGTGAAACAAGCAGAAGCTGTCTTGTCTCAGCCTTTACCAATACACATTAATGCTGTTTCTATATCAAAGGACAAAAGGAAAAATCTGTTGAAATGGTGTGTGTGTGTTTGTGTGTTATGTGCTGGCCTTTTGACCTGGAAGTGCTTATAGTTCCTCAGAGACACCCTGGAGGGTGTGGAGTGTTTCCCTCCGTTTTTGACCACTTGTTAGTCTGAACAATGTGAAGTAATGGAGGAAATTCCATTGTGTAGGTTCATGGCTTCCCCAACTTTCACATGTACACGCAAAACCCATGTTAAAAAGTTTAAACGTCTCCAATTACCAATGACAGTTTTTAAATGATATAATTTCTTTAAAATGACTTAAAACATACAAATGGTTGGTTTCCCATAATAATGATTTAGGTTTACAATTTTAAGCAAAAGTTGGATGTCTTAAAACATTATTTGATTTCAGCTCAAAGTAAGCATTTATGTCAGTGTGCACTTGAGCAGAATTCAAAACCAGTGTTGTGATGATATTCCAAAGAGCTTGTTGTGATCTTAGGAGTGTGTGTTTTCTCAGTTCTCAAGTGCTCACGTGGGCGTGAGGTCAGGTCATCTTAAAACCGTTCTTATCAACACCATGTTTCATTGTTAGTTTGACACGTCGTAGCAAATCTTTTTTTCTATCCTGTTGTCATATCCGTTATTATTACTACATTGTTGCGACTTTCTTTGAGAAATGCCATCAAATTTAAGCTCAGCTCAAACTTATCATGTTTCCTTCTAAGGGATTTAATAATGTTAATTATGTCTAGAGACCTTTACTTGTCAATTTTCTCTTGAAAATGAGTCCCATGTTAACATATAGGTTAATAGGAGTGTTGGATCAAATGTTGATGTAGTCAAAGTCTATGTGGGGAAATTGTGGCACATGGCTCTGCTTTATTGTATATGAGTACAAAACTAAAACAACCATTAATAGTACACAATAAAAAATAGCAGTAAAAATACTCAAAAGAAAGAGGACAGAAAAGTCAGGATTCACATGTGGATGGGAAGTAAAAATGGTGATCATTAACTTTGAGCAAGATGTGTTTGGATTAGCTCCTATTTGCCACTTCCACTTCCAAAGTAATTTGTGGCAAAATCAACTCAGAGAAATAGGCTGTGACAGGCTAGTAAGCTGAAATTTAAGCTTAATTTGTAAAAAGACCAAAAAAATAATGAAAAAGTATTAGTAAAACCATTTTTGAGCGATGTGGTTTGAGCTGGTTATCTTTCAACAACACTTTCACTGATGGGTAACTCAAGGCAAGGCAAGTTATTACAAAAAACAATAAAAACATTACAGTAATGAGGAGGAAGCAACAAAAACTACATTAAAAGCTTAAGAAATTATAATAAGACTAGTGAAGAAAATCTAAGTTATCCCTCTTTTGCCTTGCACTTTATCAATAACTTTATCAAAACATTTTGATAAAGTTTGCCAGTACCAAAGTTTCGCTACCATTAGGCATATATAGTGCCAAAATATTTGTTATCCCATTTTTTTTTCATGTTTTAATCATTTCAATTACTATTAACCATTTTATCAGCTTAACCATTTGTTAATAAACATGAATTCTTCTTATTTTCTTTTTTTTTTTTTTTTTAAAGTTGCAAGGAAACATTTAACTTAGCTTTTTTCCAAGTGTGAATATCAGGGAGTTAATATCACCCCTTTTCAAAATTTATCCAAATTTGCTGACTAGATTTAAATCATTGGGTCTTTTTTATTAACTAAATGTATTTGAGGAGTTCTACATTTCATGAATCTATAAGGTGTTTTATGTGGTTTCAGAAATAAAATACTGATATGTGTTATTTTAAAAAAAAGAAAAGACAATTTGTACTTTCAAGCATGAAAGACAGCTGACAGTTTCAGATTCTTGAAGATGACAATAGGAGAAATTAATCAATTAATGAAGCAAAGTAAAGAAAAATGAAAAACCCATCAAAATATAAAAAGTTGCTGTAAATGGGAAAAAAAACCCCACATTTATTACTGAGATAAAAAAATAACATGGTATTGTTTTTTTTATTTTTAAAACTTATTCTATTTAGCTAGTCATGTGTATTTTTGCATTGTCAAGGAGCCACAGCTGCAAGCATTTACTTAGGTTAATGTGATAAATGAAATGCTAATCATATGACAGGGCATTTTCAGTTACCAGTAAATGTAATAGAAGGACTTTTCAACTCCAGAGCATCAGTTACATCCTAATCTCAACATTTTATACTTACATACATCGTTTTTTTTATGATAGTCTTAAAATGAGCAATTTGCTGTTGACTCAACTAACAAGACTGATGAAAGAGCAATTCACTTAAGTATTAATAGACGATTTATTAACCATAAATTATGCATGGTTTTCTCTGTTAGTCTCTGCATTTGTCTCATTTGATTTCCATCTTGCCTGCTTCTCAGATCAACTTGAGGTGTCTATGGGAAATCATTAGTATAGATGGATCTGCAGTGCTACGTCAATACACACACACACACACACACACACACACACACACACACACACACACACACACACATCACATGCACACACAGTCAAATTGTGTCCTCTCTTTTTATAATCTAATCGGAGTGATGCTTCAAACTCATCTCCGGTTAAAAGTGCATTAGTGAAGACAAATTCTTGGAGAGGAATTACTGTGTGTGTGTTTTAACATACTAGAAAGAATCTGAACACAGTAAAGACACACTGATTTATTAAAAAAAAAAAAAAAAGATGACAAACACTCACGCAAAGACAAAGGTGAGCCTTGTCTGTCCTCTGTGAAAGTCAGTCATTCTCAGGTATCAAAGCAGAGGAGAGAACAGAGAACAAGAACCACAACAGGATGTGGGTTGGAGTGACAGAAAGAGAAAGAAGGAGAGATTTTGATATGTGTTATTATTTACATATCAAAGCTGGCGGGAAATTCCATTTAAAAATGTAATGATACTTATATATTTCAGTACATAGTCTTGGGTTTGGCTGCCTACGTTTCAGACGTATCTCTTTTTGCCCTTCTTTCTCCTTCTCGCTCTCTTTCAGAGCAACATTTAGTTCTAGTCGATTAATATTTCATGCCACCAGTCCAATACCTGCCTATCAATAACCCAGACAAGACCCATCTCAGGTCTAATCTATCATACTGGTGGCCACTGACGAGACTGCTGCAGAATTGTGTGTATGCATGCATGTGTTTGTGTTGATGGATCATTTGTTTCTGCTGACAATGCCGCAGCGGCCTAGATAAACAGGCTCAACAGCTGGGAGATCGAAAGAAGTCATTCATCATTTCCTGTAGAAATACACATTCACATGTCCATGCAAAGCACTTGCACATTCACACGAGGGTACAAATACGGGCATAAACGTATTTCGATACATTATGATATGCCAGATGTTTTAGATCCATTATATTTGCTTTTAAAAAATTTAAAAAAAGAGTTGAGCACTTTCTGAGCACTCCTGTCTGGCTTATAATTAAATTACTCTCTTGGGGTTAAGGATAAACTTTCAGTTTAACATCATGAGCTATAGGCACCAGGAAAACATAGAAAGGGACAGAAAAGTTTAAAAAGTTGTACAATTACATCTGTATTGTAAATGAACAAAAAGATATACCTGTAAATTGCTAAAAAGCAGTGACAGAAGTCTATATTAAATTATTAGGATACAACAATAAATTAATTAAAAGGTCAAATCATGTCTGGAAGTAGTTTCTGAAAATTAAAGGGGGAATAACAGTACAATGTTTCGTCTGGACAGAATGGTACTCATTCACCTAAATTACGCTGATGTGTATGTGTCAACTGCTTTGATGGCTACAGCTGTTTGTGACTGCAGTAAAAGAAAATTAAACAGGCTTCCCTGTACAGAGATTGAGTCAGTCCAGTCAAACTCTCATCAGGATGCAAATGTGATGCTAGTTTTATACCAACTATGTCCCTTTAGTGCAACTGTGCTATTTCAGCAACCTGGTGACATGCCATAACAAGTGTGGGCAACTTGTGGAGAAAACCCAGTTATATTCCAAGCAAACAAACAAACTGGTATGATTAGTCTGGCTACTTTCTACACAGGTTTGTGTGCTGACACATTTGCCTGTGACTTTGGCACAACATTTTAATGTATCTAAATGTTTGCTGACAACTAAAACTTTGATCATGCAAGTTTCAGTGGCCTCACCTTGCTTTGCACCTGAACATATGTGTTGATAGTTTTTTTCCTCCCAGTTATATTCAGACTTGAAGAGACCAAGTGGCATTATCTGTGGATCAGCCAACTCCCTGTAACACGAAAGGAAATCAAAGCAGTGGGAGAGACAGAGAGGGGTGCAGGGACTGCAGAGATGCACAGTAGAGAACTTCAAAGGTGAACACAAGAGTTCACACAGAAGCTCAGACAACAGGCCAGTGCCCGTATAGAACACAAAACAGAGCAAAGGCAGAACTCAGAACATACATTTAATATACACACAGTCAACAAAACATCTTTCATTCTTGCTGTGTGTCTGTGTAAAAAAGCGCCAGCTGGCAGGCAGAAAGGCAGAGCAAGGAGCTTCAGGGGTCCAGTCAGGACTTTAGAGAGCAGGTGGATGTTAGTGTGGGGGTGTGAGCTAGGTATCAGGTGTATCTGGGCTGAGAGGCCCCTCGCATGGGCATCCTATTCAACTGCTGCCCAGGCCTGGACAAAGACCAGGGCTCTGGGGCTCCGCTGGGCCACAGACAGACCAGGTAACACTAGAAGGTCTTAATGGCTCCAAGATGAAGGGAAGATGGTTAAAAGAAGATTACAACATGGGAAAATGTTGGGTTAAAAATACAGCTTTCTAATGATCTGAGCTGCTGCCATCAACAAGCGGCTTTTTTCCCACGGAGACATTTGAAAACTGATATCTAGAAAGCAAAATTTGTTGCCAGAAGCACCCATCTGGAGTTTATTTTATTGTTATCATAACTTTTCATTTTAACCCAGAAGCAATGGATATTCTTTAAAAGCCAGAATTGTAACATTCATGTCAAGCTGTTAGAAAATCTGATTTTGGCAGGTTTTGTCTTATTTTCATCATGAACAAAATAACTTTTCCCCATTCCTTAAGCCTTCCTCTACCATTGCGCAATCCTCACACATCTTAACCAAGTTTAGGTCAATTGTTATTTTCTCCGGTGAGGGGCAGTGTGAGTATTGTGAAACCCCTTAAAATTGGAAGTATTCATGTTGCTTTTTTCATTAACCACACTGCAAGTCCCATTCATCCAACATTAATACATTGCTTTGGTCTTACACACTACATCCATCTTTTTCTCTGTTGCAAACAAATTCACTCTGATTAATGCATTAGAGGTAGGGTGGGGCTTACTGCCTGGCACCAGACTGACAGATGATTTGCAACCTTATGTTCCGTTATGAGACTCATATTTGTAAATATTTTGCCGTTTTTACTTACTTTGGAATTCACCCAATGGCTTTTATTTCCTGATTTTGCCTCATACAACTTTGGTCAGTACCTGGCTGCAACAACTCAATGCTTCCAGTTGCCTCTACAATCTAAACACATCAAATAATATTAAAGACAAAGAAATGTGTCTCTGTACATGTCTGCAGAAGTAAAATATTGCATGTGAAACAAATGTGACCTGGTTTTTAATAATTCATGCATCAGAAGCTTAGGTTAAAACATCACAGCCTGCATTTAAACAAACCCTCTAATAACATATTGCAGTCCCACATATGTGGCTAAACACCCTAAATGTGTTCCTATCTTGAATCAGACTTACTATTGAAATACATATTGACTTTTGTTAATTATCAATAAAAAAAGAAAAAAAAACTTAAAGGTTCCATGACTATTTCACATCATTCAATGGGACCAGGCTGCAGAAGTAATCTTTGGGTGCTGGGAAAGCTCTGCTTCCAGCCTTTGCATAAGCTGGACATTTTAAAAGAACACCAACCAATGAAAAATCTCTAACAATCTTCTAATTTTAAACAATATTGTTCAGCACATTTATGTCATAACAGTTTTCTACATATCAAAGCTCTATGGATACATTTCAGCTGTTCAGGGCCACCAAAAATTGAAATGTGAAAATTTTGCACAAGGCTGTAAATCCACAAGGTTTGACTGATTCCACACTGCTTTGGCCTTCCGCAAATAAAATACTTCAAATAATTACAAAGCTTGAAATGTTGGGAGGTAGTCCTACAACATCGCTTTGTGTGTGTTCTTATCATTTCTCATAGATAAGACAATTTGTAAGAAACTTCTCCTTGTTTTAGAACCAAAGTGTCCGAGTTTAACGACACCATCAACAGCCATGAAAGAAAAGACATTCTGACTTCTGCAATATTCTGAACATTTAGTTGTAAACTCACTCCTTCTGAGCTGAATCTAAACTATAATTACCATACCTGACTGGCATATGAACTGGCAGATCAGTGTCTGTGATTCTGTAAACTCAAAGATTGCTGATGTTTGCTTCAGTTCACACAGACATGTTTTTTTTTGTTGTTGTTTTTTTTTCTCTTTACTGCTTTATTCTGCGGATATTGGAGATTGGTGAAAGGAGGTGTACAGGAGTAAAAGCTCATCCACCCCAGAGCTAACATGCAAACACCAAAAATCATGCATGCCTTTGAGTATTCAAAATGTTATATGAGATTACAATGAAGTCACTTGTATTTGTATAACATTACAATAGCTGACTTGAAGTGCTTTCTAGTCCAGGCAAATATTGTAGGAGACAGACTTTAGGGTTATAAGAGATGACATGATATAGAGAGCTGCAGTGAAGAATAAGGACACAGATATGCAACTATGGCAGGTACTAAAATGGAAAAGTAGACATCAAAGAGCAGTGGAAGAGAGAAACAGCTGGTCAGTGCATGTGTGTGTCTGTCTGTCTGTATACATGAACACACCTTCAAAGGGGACCCTAGATGTGCTGGCCCCATCTGACTTCAAGCATCAGTGCAGGGACACATGCACTCACGCCACCCTCTCGCTCTCACAAACACTGCACATGCACACTCCACCTGTCATTGAATCTTTCCATGTACCTGCATGTGTGTGTTTCCTCTCAGTGATTAAAACACACAAAGTCACACAGAGATGAATCACAAGCCCTGTGAATGTTTGGCGGGGGGCATGTGTTCACATGCCCAGGCTTAACACTCCAGATCGGCCTGGATTTCTGGGAGCAAATTAGTGAGGAACATTTTTCAGTGCATAGTTGCAGGTGGAACATCCTGCACAATTATGTAACGGGTGTTTTAAAGGTTTTTAAAAACCAGTGAAATCAGTTTAAAAAACAACAACAACAACAACAAAAACTTGATTCAGTGTCAAAAATAATGGTTCTGAGTCCAAACATGAACTCCTGCCAGAAACTGGTGACTGAAAATCTATGGATGGGGGTCTGTGAAATACCTGAGTCAGTTTCTTACACACACAAGACAGCAGTCAGAGAGTTCTCAGTTTGGTAGTCTGGAGAATCAAATAGTAAAACTTACTATACAAGTTTTTATGATTTGAGTTTTCTCACCTGTACGTTCTGAGTATCCTTTAGCTGAACTGAAAGCAACCCCACTGACAAACCTCCCCAGCTTCTGAGTAGGTTCAGTGAACATCATCTATGGTGTACATACTTAAACAATTGGTTCAGTTTGTTAACATGATTGGAGAAGGATGACTTGGTAAATGATTTTGTCTGAAATCAGATGCATATAAACAAATTAAATGCAACAACATACCAACTGAAATATCTACATCAATAAATGGAAATGAAAGTAATACAGATAACCTACTTTGTTAATGTTTCCACTTAGCTGGGTTTGGTAATGTCATCAGGGAAGCAAATATTGAAGTGTTTCCTTTCTGCTCATGGTTTTGGAGCAAAAAGACTGGGTTAGTCTAAAGGGTTGGGTGATATACCTTCCTGATATTTCCAGTTGGGTTACAGGTGGGTGTGGTGATGTCAGGTAAGGTGGTGGTAGACAATTTGTGATTTCATGCCAATTGTCTAATAAACAAACCTTATATGTCAACTCAGAGTAGATATAATGAACCTAATCACATTTTTCTGAAAAAACTAAACAAGTAAAAAAGGATCATTTTAAAGTTGAGAGTATTCAGAGTTAGGAGGACCAACGGATAACACGCAAAGTCACGGTTGAATGACCACGAGGATCCAGAAAGACATAAGCCTGAGATGGTATAGCCTATCGCCTTCACAGTGAATACTACTGTATAAAACCCCTTTTACTGTAATTTCACAAATTGTTTCATTCTTATTATGTTACAGTATTTTTCTTGATCCTCAGTTGCTAGAATATTAGTCTTCTCCCATTTTTTCCTCACATGTTTCTTTTCCAACAAATCCAGTTTACTCTTGTTTTCTGTCCCAAATCAGCTAGAGGTAAACGTGGTTAAATTGCATTTCTAATTTAACTTAACTTTATTTTCGTGCATAATCGTACTATTTTAAATAGTACTTGTAAATACACAATTGAATTAAGTACTTCATAATCCTGTCATAAAAATTTAGCTTAAGAAAATCAAATCAGCTCGTTGGTTAATGTTAAATTTACCCTTATCTGGACTGAACCATGGTAATTAACTAACAGTAACCCAAATGTATCAGGTTGATCAGCACAATTATATTTACAAAATTATTTCTGATTAGATTAAAACATTTATTTTTTTCCCTTCAGCATTCTATATTCAGAAAGTTATGTGTGTGTGTGTGTGTGTGTGTGTGTGTGTGTGTGTGTGTGTGTGTGTGTGTGTGTGTATGTGTGTGTGTGTAGAACAAAAGAAATGTCTTTTATTTGACATTTTTAAGTTAAAACCACACATCCCAGAATTATTGATGAAAATCTTGACGTGAAATCTGAGTATTTTACATAGCAGGTTGAGCTCTTTCAATGTGGTTGTAGTGTCTGATCCCACAAATTACATAAATAGGCATTATGACTAAATTTGGGTACATTAACAAACTAAGGCAGTATTAGTCTGTTTTTGTTAAGATTCCATAACTTCTAGGCTCCACATGTGGACGTGACAAATGTCTCTTGGATGTAAGTCATATGATTGGTCCAGATATGAACCTGTCTTTATTTGTGTTCTATACAAGGGAGCTGACCTAAATGGTCAGTAGGATTTTCCACCATTGGCTAAAGGAGTCCCCACAGATTCTGTAGATCTGTTTTAAATGCTGGGCTTTTTGTGATACAGTTAACCTTTTTAATATTCATAAAGCTGGTGTCTGAAGCTCTTTTCTTTTAAATCTCCAAAGCAACTTTTCCACATCACCTGCCTTAAGTAATACTTATCATGGCAAATTAAGCACACACAAACACATGCACACACTCACACAAGCTAATAGAGCTGCAGCCAGGAAGGAAACTCCCTGGCTTTGAAAAGCAGTGATCTCTCATATCCTGATCTTCTGATAACATGTGCACATACTTGCATGTGTGATTCTAATACTGCTTTTTAAATGCTTTCCGTTGCCATGTTTATTGTTTGTATTTATATGAAACTATGGCATATTTAAGACAAACATTGCATAGCACTTGTGCAAACACACACACACACACACATGCACACAGATGGTTTTAAAAATATTGTCACTACTATACTTTGTAACTCCAGGTGTGTTGTCACAAGATATTTTCCTCTCAGTGCTTCTTTCTTTCTTTGTTGAGGTGTCTCAAAAAGAATTATAAGATCACAATCTTGTTATATCCATCTGGTCAGGCTGAGTGTGCTTCCTTTGTGGCCGAAACACAAAACAAAACTGAAAACTTGAAAAAAAACAAATCCTTATTTGTTTATTTTAAGTTGTAACAGGAGTAAAGGATACAGCCCCAATCACTGACTGGCCACTGTAGCAGTGATCCATTAATCTTATTGGTTAAAATCATATTCATTTTCCAAAAAGTTCCAATAGAGAAACTTCTGCATGCTTCTGTGTATTAGAGCATTTAAACGGTCAGGTTAACACAGCAGTGACTAAAAAAGGAATCTGCTAAATACTGTTGGAAGAATTTAATCCATTTCAGCATGCGGTAAATTTTATGAACAAATCACTTTAGATTTTAGTGTTGTTTGAGCTTGAGTCAATTATACACAAGCCCAAGCAAACGAATGCTTAAATAACATACCATATGCTTTTTACAATACATTAACTTATATTAATATGTTAATAGCGTCATTTAAAATCAATCTACACTCTACACTATTTTATTGTTTAATTTTAGCATGACACTATTATGACATCAGCAGCACATATTTTAATGTACTAAAGGGTCTTCACAAGTTTTATTCCAAACTTTAAAAAAAGAAAGAAAAGATAAATGAACTCCATTTTTTACCGTGTGTGTCCAAATCATCCTTTATATTTGATCAAACAGCCTTATGTTTCAGTAAAGAGCAACAGACTGATGCCTGAGGAAGGCTGCTGTTGTGAAGTCATGTGTTCTGAAGACCTGGCAAGTTTTCAGCCTGGCCGCTGTCTACACCTTCCTAAGCTGAGAACACAGCCAGTCACACATAAACACAGGTATATGCACATGCATGTACTCTTACACTTACTTTGAGAGCAGGTTTAATAAAACTTCCCTGCCTGTCTTTCATGTGTGAGGCTTAAGAGCTGTCACACCAACAGCAGGAAACCACAATGCTTTGATAGGCCCTCAACACTTAGCAGAAACCTGCACACAGCAAGTTTGGGCGAGTCTTTGTGAGTGCATGTGTTTTTGCGTCTGTTTACAGGTCAGATGCTCTTGCCCATTAAGGCTTACCTTCGGAGGCAGCTGGATTCCTCTCAAGATGCAGGAGACCAGGATCGCCAGATATTTCAGCCCACCAGACTTCAAACTATGAGTTTGAGGCTAAAATATGCTATATGACCAATCAATGTCAGGTTCTGGTGTGTTTTGATGTAAAAGGTTATTGTAAGAACAAGTAGAATCAATTATAACACAATTAGAGAGGATTTCTTAATCAGTAAATAAAGAGAATAGAGTAGGTCTTTTTTTGTTTTAACTTTAAATGCTTTTCCTTTTTTTTTCTAAAAAGTCCAAAGAATAGCTGATAGCAACCAGCAATGTTCAGTGTGACAGCTTTAATCCCTCTATCTGCAATTTTAATGCTTTCACTGTCAAATTTACATCAGCTTAAATGGTAGTTGCATTTGTCGAGAATAACAAAATAGGAAATAGTAAAGTGTCATGTAACTATTGTTAGTCATAGAGCAGTCTGTATTGTCCCTGCTGTGCAAAACGATGCCAGTGTGGAGGATATGCCAGAGATAAATCCTCCACCTGTACCTAAAAGGAAATGGTTTCAGCATGGTGGAAGTTATTTGGACCTGAAAATAAAATTGAATGTTGGTAGTCATATTTTATTACATATCCTACTGTACCTTTTACAGTTTGTTCAGCAAATTGCAACCTCCTATGGCATAGTTTTAAGATGCTGTGCAGAGTGAGTGCTGTATCTAATGCAGGTGTGTCGGTCAATTGTGTTCTCAACCTGTCGTAAGGCAATTACCTTGATTTTTCTCACTAAACTAATCACTATAATAAAAATCTACCATTAGAGTCGATTTGATGATTAATTTTTACACTAACAAAAAGACCAGAGAAAAATGTTTCTCCATGGTTTTCCATTTGTTTTGGACAAGAATAAACTGAATAAAAATTTTTAGCAAATAGTTGGGATGTAAAGAAGAAGTTAATAATATTGTAACAACAGTGAAATGGTTGAAATTTGAGTTTGTAGTGTTATAACAAACACTGTGTTTGGCTTTTACATACCCAAACCAATCAGTAGAAATGGCTCAGACAGGTTTGTTCCATAATTTTTTAAATGAATTAATCAAAGTGACTGAAAATTTACCTCAATCAAATGGTAGACCAGGACCTTAAAGGTTTAAGGACCACATTCAGCTCGGGGATCTGCAAGTTACAAGTGACTCAGATTTTAAAGAGTTATACTCTTGTGGTCAAGAGTATAACTAATTTTACGTCACAAGTAGTATTTTGATAAAAAAAAAATTATAGCCATAATGTTGCAAGTACATGTAAATAATGCATCTCAGGAGTTATTTAGAGAATGGTTTTGTATAGCCCATTTAGATGTAAAAAAAAAAAAGCCTTTTTTTCCATATCTATATTTACCCATTGACCAACCTCAGTTAGTTACAGTCAGATTATATCAAATGCAAATCCACATTTCCAGTTAGGGATGTGTAGCGAAAACTGGCCTATAAAGAAAGTGAGGTAGGCTGATGGGTGCTTGACTTAAGCAGATCTCACTGTGGCACAGTCCCACAATGAAAAACAAAGACATCTAAACCTGTTTAGAATTGATTACAAATAGGAGATAATTAATTAATCTTCAGCTTAATTCTCATCAAGCAGAGGGGACTAACAACACAGGGGAAATGCATTTCAACGAAAGTCAGAAGCACTCTTCTCCTCCACCATCGATGGTGCGTTTGACACTCATTTGTCATGTCAAGACCCTGTAGAAAATTCCCACTGATTATTCAGTAAAAATCCATGGGTTCTACTCCCTTGCCATTAGAGGAAAATCTGCTGTCACTCTTTCCCCCCGTTTCCTCCCAGGGTTTTGTCCTCTCTGTCAGGAACAGCCACCTATGTTATTGGATTATTATGACCACTATAGAGACAAAACACATGGTGGAATTTCACCTTCTATAAACACACAAATGCTGTTGTATCCATCCACTAATTTAGTTTAGTTGGGAGGGGACAACGATTCCCTAATTTAGTCAAAATCCTTACTCCTCCCTCAACATTAAGAGGAAAGGATGGGTAGAGAGGGGAGAAAAACAGGGATTTGGAGAGAGGGAACAGGACAGGAGGTGGCGGAAAAAACATAACGAAACCCAATATCTGCAATGAGGTAAAAGAGAGTGCCAAGAAAAGCATGAAGGGCTACTAGTAAAATCATTTTTGTACATTCTACTGTAGAAATCATGTCCTGCGTTTGTGAAGCACTGCCTGTTTCTACATATATCCACCTTTCTGCCTCTGTGCCATGTCTCACATCTAACATGCTCTCGCACTGCAGAGAAGAGGGTTTTGCAGTGGGAGGTCTTTGTAACGGTCGATAGTTCTTGGCGAGTGATCTATCGACAGAGTGGGAGCGTGTGAGAGATGAGTTCAATATACTTCAATTTAGCTCCACTTGCTTTAATTACTTTCACTGTGTGTATGTGTATGTGTGTACACCCTAGAGACTGTTTGGTGTTACACACCTAATGAAAGTACAGCTTTGGCCATTACTGAATTCATGGTCTGCTGAGTATTTTGGAGCATGCTGAAAGTTTTGACACCTTAAAGTAGGAGAAAGGGAAAGTGGTTCATTTAAAACATAGATATTATATATATATATATATATATATATATATATATATATATATATATATATATATATATATATATATATATATATATATATATATATATATATATATATAATATCTATGTTTTAAATGAACCACTTTCCCTTTCCCTTTCTCTTTCTCCCTTTCATTTTTAGAAATTGCTTACTTGAAGAAATCTCAGCAATCACACAGAATGTGTATATATATATATATCTATATATATATATATATATATATATCTATATATATATATATATATATATATATATATATATATATATATATATATATATATATATATATATATATATATATATATATATATATATATATATATATATATATATATTTTATTTTATTTTATTTTATTTTTTTTTCATGTTGCTGATGACTTCATGTATATATATATATATATATATATATATATATATATATATATATATATATATATATATATATATATATATATATATATATATATATATATATATATGAAGTCATCAGCAACATGAATATATATATATATATATATATATATATATATATATATATATATATATATATATATATATATATATATATATATATATATATATATATATATATATATATATATATATGTATACACATTCTGTGTGATTGCTAAGATTTCTTCAATGCTGATGACTTCAGAGGAACAAATTCAGATAGACAACAGCAGTTTCACAGGTTTTATTGCTTTCTTTGACATTCGGCCTTAAAAGCTGCAGTGACTACAGTTCACCCAGTTTGTTTCACTGTCATGACATTTTACGTATTTATTCTTTACTAACGAATACAAAACTAAGCACAATCAAGACTGAAATCTCACAGCATTTAATGAATCTGCTGTCACAAAGGTAGTTTTTACCAAACAAGCAAAAGAATAAAAATCTTGTCATCCTCTTAAAATAATGGTATAAGAAAAATTTCAAGTTTTTAAAAGAATACTTTGGGCCATTATTTTAAGAAGTTGATGAGCTGTATTTGGCAGTGTACTGCACATGACATTGGATCTTTACTTATGAATTATCCCTTTAGTTTTTTAGGTTATACATATATCAGGACTTATCTCAGTAACCCCTTTAAAATATCTCCTGCACAACAGAAAATCTGGTTTTATGCCATATCTTGATAAAAGGTCTGCCCTGTGTGGCAAAAGTTACAAACAGAATTAATTTTGGGCATCAAGCAAAAACAATTTGGCATGGTAAGCTGTTCAAGGCTTTCAGGACTTGGCTTTGCATGTGGTAAAATGCATTTATGAAATTTGTATCTTGGCAGCATCCAGTCTCTCTATATAGCAACAACTTTGTATACTTCAGTCCTAAAATGACATTTCAAAAAATCTTTTAAAATTTATTAAGTTTATTCGATGTAAAAGTTAGTTGGGTTTCATTATAAAACTCCAAAGCCTTTCTGCTCTGTACTGGGTGTAAAGTAGTTGCACAGGTGTTCACTAATCAAACCGCCTAGTTTGTGTCATGTAACACAATTAAAACCCCCTTTAAGAACCAAGAATGATGTTACTTTTATGACATTTGGGTAAATGCTTTGAAAGATGAAATTAGCTTGATGTTCCCCTTGCTAAAGCAATAAGACACTATATAGGAAAGTATACACTTCAAAGATGAAGAGTAACTATTGAGGCAAATGTTAGTGAGGTTAGCCACTGTTATAAAGCAGCTTGCACATGCCTTTATGATTTTCTATAGGATCTTCTTGGAGTGTCCGCTACATGATAAATCAGTTCCAAAGGGTATAGTTGGGGAAAACAGGTTTAAAAAAAACATATTCTACACAAGATGTAATCTGTTTGATCTTTTTTTTTTCTCTCGCTTTTTTCCTTTTTTTAAATAACCTGTATTAAGCACAATACACAATAAAGTCAACTTATAATGACTGTATATTAACTGGATTTATCCTGTGGTCTCTTGCAGCTATATGGAGATTTATCTCTATGTAGGAGGTTGTTTTTTTTGTTTTTTTTTTGTTTGTTTTTTTTTAACCAACCTCAAAACGATATATGTAAAGTTATAACGGCTGTACAATAAGATTAATTATTTCATGTTCAATACTTGTGATATTGGGTTTAGACCAGTAAGATAGTGAGAGGAAGTGTACATCCTGAAGGTTACTGGTCTATCAAAGAGTACATTTGCATAAAAAAACAACAAAAAAACTAAACTAGGGATTTAATATTATTTAATGTATGTGTATATGTATTATATATATATATATATATATATATATATATATATATATATATATATATATATATATATATATATATATATATATATATATATATATATATATATATATATATGGCGTATGTGTCTGGTCGTCATGATAGATATGTGGATGTGTTGCCAGCAGCAAGTATATCCCAGGCCTTAACGTCCTAAGATACATGAGACAACAGTGTTTCTGAGACTAAATTTGAAACATGTTGTGAAACATGTCATGCTTGACATCATTTAATTTCATTTCCTCATTTTACTTTCACACTGCCTCACATGCTCGCAAATGGATATGAGCAGGCACAAACATCCGGGAACTTCAGTAATTTTTGTCACATCTGGGTTTTGGGGTTTTTTTTTTTTTTTTTTTTTTTTGTGAATATGAAGGGTTGCTAGAATGTAACGCTATTAGATTTTAAGCCTTGACCCTCATTAATTTATCTTTCACTTTCAAAGAAATTCCAGTAAATATGGGAAAATTTGTTATGATTGTCTCCAATGAATATAAATTTCAACATATAGATATGTTGAGATTGGTTTTCTACAGTGCCAAAGAGACACAAAAACCCTGAAAAAAGTGAGTATAGCTAGTGGGTATCAAGAATGTTTATTCTAATGGTACACCTTGTAATTCATTGAAATATTTGACAATTTGTCTCAATCATTTTGCCACTGGTGAATTACCTCTGATCAAAATACCACAGAACCATTACTGGCAAAGGAATGACTAGGTACACTCACATAGCCTGCTGTAAAGTATTGATGTACTTCGAGCTATCTGTAGTTTTTCATGTCTTGATGAGTGTAAACTCCCTACAATATAAAGAAACAGCAACTTTGTCATCCAGTTAAAAAAACAATATTTCTTATTCATTAAATCACTTCAACTTTGAACTTAACTGCTGATTAAATTAAACCAAAAGGATCCCAAGATCCAGAAATTAAACATATGTCCACTGTGACAGTTCGTTTAACCAGGAGTTGGGTATGTGACAAAGGCATTGGCTCAGTCCAACTGCCATTAGCTTCACCTCACGCTGAGCCTATCAATATGATTGTATGGCATTTTAGATTATTTTCCATACAAAACTGAAGATAAAAGTTAAAACTATGAGAATGAGTTGTACACTCAGCATGGACACTGATATGATGCAGGGTTTCTGTTTCCACCCACAAGCTGTTCATGATCATAGGACTACTGGGTTGTGATGTAGGTTTGCATTGTCCCATAAACACACAGCATGGCTGATTCAGCAATGAAATGCAAGAAAACATTGGGAAGAAGACAGGAAAAGAAAGAGAGAAAGGAACAGAACAAGAGCTGAGATAAGACTGCCATTTCCTGACTGGATAGTGCTCGCAGTATAAGCAAACGTTGCTGCAAAGGTTTGGTTGTTCACCATACAGTTGCGTATCTTTAAAGGAATAATCAATGAGGATAATTATTAGAATAAGACCTCTCGCTGATGTTGTTTTGCCGCCTCTATTGTTATACATCCAGGTTCAGCTGAGTTTATTATTTCTGCATGTTTGTACAACATATTTCAATCAACTAAACTAATTAAAGTTGAACTGTTTACAATAATAAACAAGTCATTTATTTCACAAGCTCTTTAAAGAATTATGGTGTTGACATGTTTACTAGACTTAAAAGATAAATATTTTTATAGCTGCAGAATTTTGTGTTGTTGGGGCTTCTAAAAATATTTCTACCAATTGTAACTAACTAGTTTTTTCCCTTTCTTTTTAATCTGACAGAACTTAGCTTTCCTTTATTGCCTAGTTACGCATGTAACACAGGTTTTTTTTTTTTTTTTCCATAATTTGTGGTATTTAGGTTTGTGGATTTTAGCTGAAGGTAGTAGTTAGATGGGTATTTGACATGGAATCTGCCTTCTGTTCAGCAACATGTTCAGTGACTGCTTAAGAGTTGTTGATGATAACAGGGTTGAAAATATGCACACCGGGGTGAATCTTTCATCAGCAATATGTCAAGTAACACTCTTTCATTGAAACAAGGAAAAGAACACGAGGGTGTGGAGGTGCATATCAAGAACACTTGGTTTATTTACAGTCCTGTGATGTGGTTTCACTCTGTATTGTGTTTTCTGAAATAATTTGACAGCTATTTTTCTTCAGTTTTTCCTTTAAAAGGACAGAGCACATACATATAGTGTTTATTCAATCCAGAATAAATACTTCTGTTGTCTTACAGTGCATGAACTGCTCTAACTGAAGTGAACTAAGTGAAGCAAACAATAAACAATACAATGACTCATTATCTCAGTATGGTCTGAGATGGAATGCTCACTACCAAAAAGTATTCATGAGGCTATATTTTCAGTTTATTTATTGGTGTTTCTGTCAACTTGATCTCCCAGAAATGTGCAAAATGATTACGAATGCCTTTCTCAAAGAAAGAACTGCATGGTTTGCTTGACTAGTGCTAACCCCCTTTGCATCCTCACTGGCCTTGCAGTGGCAGTGGAAGACTTTTTGGATGATGGAGGTATGCATAAAGTATGCCTATACTGGCTAACAGAAGGTCACTGCTTTTTCAATTTTCAGTGCAACACTGAGTTTTGACACTCACATTTTTAATGGGATCATGTGCTGTCTATGTTGCAGGACCTAAACTGTGTAATGAGCTACCCTTCCACATTAACGAGGCCTATATGCAGGGGCTCAATATAAAGACATTTAATTTCCATCAACCCATCCCAGCAACCTCATCTAGCTCTTCTCAATGTGGAATTGCAGCAGCTCTACTGTAAACCCCCACTGGAGAACCTAGCTTCTCACTAGTTAGAGCCCTACCACTCCAAGGGAAACTCATTTCAGCCACTTGTATTGACAGTCACATTGTTTTGGTCCCTAGATCCCCAGCTTGTAACCATAGGTGAGGATAGAATTTAGACTGACTTGTAAATCAAGAGCTTATCCTTTTCTTCACCAAACAGAGCAATGCCGAGTCTGCATCACTGCAGATGCAGTACCCATCTTTTCCTCACTTATGAACAAGACCCTGAGATACTTTTACTTTTTACTATTTTACTGTCTATGTTTTTGCACAAAAGCATAGACACTTTGGTAACCGGATTTTTCCATATATTCGTATCTATTATCCACATTCAAGCCCAATTTTTAGGCTCTGAACTATTTAGAAACATTGTTCATGTTGAAAATTATTACAGACAGCAAATGTAAGTTTTTTTCATGACCTGGAGAACCAAGTTTGGCTTGCAATCATTGAGCGCAAAAGAATGCCACCATGGTTTAAAGTAGCCCTATGTAACTTTATGACCTTGAAAATATGTGTTTCAGACTTGTTTCGATAGCACAATGATTTTTATCGTGTACATTCCAAGAATCACTAACGGCCAGTAATGTCCCGAGGCTGAAAAATTGCACTTCGCAACTTTTACTTTCAGGATTCTGTGTGATGCTACAGCTGTTTCACTTAACACATGCATCACATTCCAGTAAACAGATAACGAGACATATTAGCTGTTTTAAAAATGCATCATGACTGAATAATGGAAGAAATGCAAGAAAAGGAAGAGATATAAAGAAAGAGACAAAGTTAAATGTACGACAAGAATCAGCATCAGACTGACTTACTGACAGGAGTGAGTTCAGATTACAGGTGAACGCAAGATGGATATGGTTTCATTGCGACACACCAAGATAATCTGTCATGGTTCAGCAATGCTTCTCGAACACCACAAATATGTGCTGATCTCTCCTTTGTTCACACATGGTACACCTAGCCAATGTAAAGCTGGTGCTAACCTAGCTAACAGAACCTTTGTTTGCATATAAATGTACAATCCCAGAAAACTACATAACGAGGAAGGTGTATTGTGTTATGGAGTGTGCTGCTACGTAATTCAGCATTCTGAACCAGAACCGAACAATGACTACACTGATTTTGGACCAGACCCTGTAAAATCTCAAGTTGGTAGAAGAACTTTGTGAACGTTGTAAAGTTTCCTGAAAAGTGGTGACAAATATCTAATATGTCCACAGCATTGCTGTTGCTTGTCCATTTTATTTGTTTATTTATTTATTTATTTTTAAACAGCAGTTATTTTAATTTAGAAGGACTGTAAAAGGCAGCATTGTTTAAACCTTAGAGGGATCAGAGTGTTAAGTCCCTGAATTCATACTGCCATTGCTCTTTAATAGTTGCATTTCAGCCAAATGAACTTCAAAATCAACGGGTTAACAAAAGGTTTATGTTATGATTGGATTGGATATGAATGAAAGTAGATGTATACATCTGCTTTCATTCCAATCACTTTTGGTTACACAACACAAATCTATGAAGATGCAATAGTGCATACATCAGCGTTCAGGAGATGAAGTAGTTTGCTCATCAAGGGTTAGACAAATGCATGTGTCTAATGCATTTAAGAATTTAGGAAGGCAGTGTCATATTTTTCTTTTTTCTCTTTTTTTTGTCTGAATACATCACAGCTGAGTCATTCATAGAGTCATTAATCTCATGCACAGACAACTGATGACAAACTATGCGCACACCCTCCGAGTGTGTGTTGACAGCTGCAAGGAAGAACATGTACACTACAGGCTACACGGCAACACTCACTTTGTGCTAAATCAAATTGAAAAGATGCATTTATTGGCTGAAAAGGGTGATGAAGGTGATTACTTTTATTTATTTGGTATTTTCAATTTATCATTTTAGCGTGATTTTTACTTGCTAAATATTTTTAACTGCATTTTCTTGTTATTTTACTCTATCAAATGTTTATTTCTTAAGTAAATATTATCTTAAAAATGTATGGAACAAGCTTAGTTTTGATCACTTATGTAGAAGACTAATAAAGGAAGTTTTAAGAAAGCAGTGACAAATTTAAAGAATTTCTTCACTTTGTTTTTTTTTTCCCCTTTGTTTCCTGTGTTTATTAGCACTGTGGACCATTACCTTCTAAATCCAACAAAACAACCAACAACCAATAAATGGAAAACCCCACAGAGGACAGACAGAGAAGAGAGGTAGTAGCGAAATGGCACTACACACTCACACACACACTCACACACACAGGCCTTTACACATCAGTCAGACAGCCCTCTAGTCAGGAGAACCCCTGGCTCACCTTCACACAGATTCAAAGATCACACACACATACACAGAAGTTGTGCTGACATGAATCTATGCAGTCACTTTGACTCACATAAACATGCCTCCCCCTCTATGCAAACACACGCACTCACACTTCAAAGAAAGATCGTAACCTGACGGGCTGCCAAACACCAAAAACCCACATTGAATTTTTTTTTTTTTTCATAATTTTATTTTTCTTTTCAGACACCCACCTGTTTCTTACAAACTTTCAAGTCCTATCTGTCTTTCCTAGTTTTAAGATCAGTGCCTGACATACACTCTCAGTCAGTGTCCACATGCTGGTACTCAGCCACTGCTTGTCTGATGATCCCTCTCATCCTACACTGTATACCCCTATGTAAGGATTATGCACACTGAAACATCCCTTAACTAGACACAATGTATCTCCTACCTGTACAACAGAGCCAATATGAACTCTGTAATCTTATCTTCAACATGTTGCCAAGCTGATCAGCCAGTATGCTGGCTCTGACCTTTACATGACAATGTCTCCCTGATGTGAAATGCAGCTGTATGGACAAATCTCACAGGGATGTGCTTTCCAGTGTCTCACCAAGAATTGGTCAGATGTTGATGGCTGACAGGCAGCATAGAGTCCTTCCTCAGTAAGGTCAGGCTTTGTTGAGCCTTTTTTTGTTCCCATCCCAAATGCACGGGGGTCCTGTGAGTGTCACAATGAGGGGGTTCAACTTCTGAGTGCTCAGGTAACCCTACAGAGCCTATAAGAGCACTTAGTCTGCAATGAAGTAGATTAAAGGTTGCCACACATTATATGTGTGCACGTGCGTGTGCATGTATAGGGTGTGTATGTGTGTGCAAATCCTTACAATGCACATGGTCTTCAGGTAATTCGAGTCCTGTGTGAAGAGGACTTTAGTTGTGCTATTACAATTCTAAGTAAATGAGCTCTAATAACTAGTAATAAAACTTTATGGTTGCACATATCACGATTCATTCATGACATCTGTCTTCATGTGAAGCGACCACTACCCAACAGAAAACAGCAGCCTTGGGTTATGTTGCCATCCACCATTCACGACCATGTAATTTGGACATGTGGACAAATGCAACATAACACAATAACTGGTAAACATGGCTTTAGCAAACACACAAACTGACAGGATCATAGCATCCGGGTGATATAACACTGTAATACATCTCCTTTGCCATCTACTGCTGTCAGTCGAGTTTAAAAAACCTGAAAACATACAACAGACACAATTTTATTTTTCTTCATGTAATGTCACATTCCAGAGGTGACAATGTCTTCTTAGCTTGCTTTTTGCTTTGAATCATGCATCTACATTTAAGGGAACCCATGAGTATAAAAACGTGCTTGCTTTTAAAATATTTACTTTAATAACCCTAACAGAGGGCTGCACGGTGGCGCAGTGGTTAGCACTGTGGCCTCACAGCAAGAAGGTCACTGGTTCAATCCTTGGCTGGTTTGGTCAGTGGCCTTTCTGTGTGGAGTTTGCATGTTCTCCCCGTGTATGCGTGGGTTCTCTCTGGGTACTCCGGCTTCCTCCCACCATCCAAACACATGCATGATAGGTTAATTGGTCACTTTAAATTGCCCCTAGGAATGAGTGTGAGCATGCGTGGTTGTTCGTCTCTCTGTGTGGCCCTACGATGGACTGGCGAGCTGTCCAGGGTGTCCCTGAACAAGCTGTCCCTGCCTGTCGCCCAAAGCCAGCTGGGATAGGCTCCAGCTTCCCCGCGACCCTGAATTGGAATAAGCGGTTTGGAAAATGAATGAATAAATGAACCCTAACAGAAATTTTGATTAGAAACTAAAACTATTTGCTTGTGAGAGTGTTGTTTTTAAAAAAAAGAATAGACTATGAATATGTTTGGAGTGTTTGTCAAACTGGGATCTCCAATATGGGAGCTGGTGTACGACCAACCACCCCAGTTACATTCACATATGTGTTTGTGGTCCAGTCAGCAATGTACATTGTCATAGCTAGATCTTTAAAAACCACGTGATCACATAGTGAGAAGTAAGTTGCATGTATTTAAGGTGTTATTTACTTGTGTTTGCCTTTATTCTAACATGATGAATGAACCAACATAACAGCCATGTCTTCTGTCTTCATATTAGGCTACTCTCTTCATAACCAATGCTTTTCATTTCTGCAGCACCCAAGATTTTCAAAATCAAAACATGGATAGTCTGATAAATAAAAGTTTCTGTCCTTTACTTTGTCATACGAGCAAAGTATTCAATTTTGTACACTTTTATATAATGGCTCTGTGTTATAGATTGATCTGAAGAAACTTGTTAAGTGATATCACTGGCTTGGGTGTGTGAAGCAAACATTTAGATCACTTTAGGTTGCATTAAAACAAGATTTAGGATACAGTTTTCTACAACACTGTGGCTCAAATCAATGAACCCAGAACAATAATGAAGAGCTCTCTGGGTGGGTCTAACCCACCTGACTGATTTAACAGGGTGAATTTTAAAGTTGTAATCAGGTTCCCCCCATGAGCACAAAGTCAGGATAAGCTCATTAAAAAAAAGGCTCTTTCAACCAAACTCTTGCAAAACCAAACAGTTGATTAATAAACACAAAAAATCTGGTTGCTGGTTCTTGATATGTTTTTTATTTTACCTCATACTTGTAAAAATATATTCTCAAAATAAATAAATATATGAAATAAATATACTGTATGGCCAAGAAGGGAAAGAAATCATAAATAAGGATAAAATCTGCCATAATGTTTGTAAAGGTGTCTTTGTGGTTCAACTGCAGTTAGTTGGACAGCAGCTAAATTCCTTCACTGAGTATCAGAATGAGTCTGTAGTGTTTCAACAGAACACAAAGTTTCCACCACAGGAGACCACGACAGAAGTCATTATGAAACTCCATTAGACTTGTCCTTCTTCTCTTCTTCCTCCTGTACTTTGCTGAAGAGTCATAATCTCTGAGCAGCATCTATTTTTGTCCATGAGCGCTTTCTCAAGGCAAGCAAGGCTGCTTTCCAGTGCATGAAACTACCCTTTTCTGCGTAAACCAGCCACATGTTTTGGTGTTTTGTGTAATTTAATTAAATGAATACTTAGCAGCCTCATTAATGTTCAAGTGAAATAAAAAGGCCTAGTGATAGCAGAAGAACTGACAAGACTCATCAGCCACTGCAGTAAAAAGTTACTAGCAGCCAGTTGTTAATCTCAACTATCTAGTCCTTGTATATGTCCATTTGAACATGCAATCTGGACTAGCACGTATGTGGGTTTAATTTGTTCAAACAAAGAAAATCCAGAAATGATCAGTTTGGCGCCAAGGCCTTTGCATAGGCTACCAAAAGGGCAATAGTCAAAGCTCAAAGTTTGAGTTTCTCTTGGGGTCTCTACATCTCCCACAAAGAGGTTCTTGGGGCTGTTCAAACTCCAAGACCTGTTTGCTTTTTTGCTCCTTCTTCCATTGCAGCAGGGTGGGATGTTGATTTGGTGCAATTTCTATGATCTTGTTTTGTCCACATCAACAAGATCCTCTATCTTCCTTAAGAAGGGGGATGCGATTAGATGCACTTGATTTGCATTGTAGCTCAGACCAGCATTTTGATAGGGTCATGATTGTACTCCTTTGGTCTCAGCTCTGGCCCAGTATGTCTCTGTACAGGTCTGGGACTCTGTCTGGGTCTACAGGCCTTGGTAGGAAGTGAGTGAACCTCTGATGTCGTCTTGACCTGGTCCCATCGCGAGATGTGCCATCTTTATTCAATGCAACAAAGTAGAACGCCCCTTTTTCACCATGCCGGTAGATGTTTGAAGAGTATGTGTTGTACCAGTTCTCCTCAAATTGCTCCCTGAAAACACATTCTGCAGACAGTTTCTCCTGGCAAACAGAAAAACAAGCAGACAAAGAAATATGAGTATTATGGTGCAAAAAGTGCCCTCTGCTGGCTGTAAGCATTCATATCAGTCACAAAAAAGTAGTCTATGCAACATGAAATTAATGTGCAGATGAAAATGTATGTGTTAAAGGTATATTCACAAGGGTATCCTTACTGATCCGTACAGCTCTCCTTTGCTATTCATGGCGAGGTAAAGGCCACTGTCCACCCCTCTGATGCTGACCAGTCCCACAGCAAGACTGATGAACTCCAGAATACCTGCATAGACATTGCATCACAATTACATTTGAAGAACAAACATTTAAATCAAGATAATTGTTAGATATAATGTTTAATTTGTCTTTTTTAGATCGTTTCAACAAATAACACTGCATTTTAAAGCACAACTTTACACTGCAAAATGATCAGATGTGGCTTCATGCAAGACTGGAACTCTTGCATCAAAAACTGAAATGGTCTGAGCTGGGAACTGAAAGTGCAACAACCTGCAAGCTGCAGTAAAGAATATTTGGTCTACTTTGGATGTGTCACGATCTGGAGCTGTATTTCTGATGAGCTGAAGATTAGCTGGGGTAATCTAACCTCAAAGAAAATGTTGAATTAATATGTAAACATGAAAAATTCTAACTGTTGTCCCATTTTCACAGATCTGGTTTGAAAAAGCTACATTTCTAGCATATTTTAACAATCAATGCAGCAGAAGGCAACATTTTTTTTTACAAATAACTGTAATACCTCCAATGGCTTTAGTGACTACTTGCTATGATTATCAGGAGAGTGATGCAGCTTTGTCCCTTTTTGTTATAACAAAAATCAATTGACTGTCGATTTTTCTTTCATTATTAATGTTATTCATGTCTTTTGTAATAGTATCGATTACTAGATCACAGATCATTTTAGTCCCATTTACGTATGTCACCACATCCATCTTGCTGAATAGCTGAAAACAGCACCAACACCACCAATGATAGTATCCTAACTGGGAATGGGTCTGTACCGAATCTGCTGTGATCTTTCCTGGTGCCCTGCACTGTGCCGTCGGGATGGATCTCCAGGTGGTACCCGGTCCTGCAGTACAGCTGTCTTCGCCTCAGAATCCCTTTCAGGTGGCTGAGATCCGCAAGGCTTCGGGAAAGCCTCTCCGAGGACACCAGGTGATCCTGCTCTTGCCCCTGTCCTCCCATCATCAGTCCGGTTACAGAGTTGTAGTCCACAGCCCCGGCTGGGGTGAGAACAAAATGAGAGCCGACTGGAGCACCAAAGCTTTCCAAAAATCCGTTGGCGAAGCTCCCAACCTCGGCCGCTGGCCCCATCACAGATTAAAACCCGATCCTGCTTGCAGCACAGGAGATCCAGGTCGAGGTCCAAGTGATGGGCAAAGAGCCTCTGCGAGGGAGCGACGGTGAGCCCGGGAAGCGATGGAAAAGAAAAGTTGAACGGGGGAACAGGCAGACTACCTATCCCCAGTGATTGCGTGTTTTAGCGCCCCGTTAAGTAGATTGCCATCTAATTGCGATTATTAAACTCGTCTGTTTTTGTTTTCTTTTTTTATATATGTATGCTGTGTGCCCGGTTGCAGCACTCCGCCTCCCTTCCCCTCTTCCCCTCTATTTATCCTGCTCTCTCTCTCGCTCTCTCTCTCTCTCTCTCCTCCTCACGGGATACTCCCCTTTTGCTCTGGTCAGGATTTCCTCTCGCTGTCTCCTGCTGAATTCATTTCAGCTTATTTATTTATGTATTTTTGCAGTAGCTGCTCCCCAGCAGTAGCAACTGCAGCGTGAAGCGCTGTGAAACAACTCCACCTCACTCCATAAGTACATAATGTGTTGCCTCTCCTTTTTAAATGCACCACACACTCCTCCTTCTGTGGCTAGTATCTGCTCCCCTCCATCCCTCCGCTCGCTGCTCTGCTGCCTCACCTTTGATACTGAGTTGCTGCACTGACAGCGCAGGGACCTCGAGAGGAAATTAAACCTAATAATAAAAATTAAACTGACAGGCTTATTTTTTTCCCATAGACAAAATTCCCCTCCAGCATGCATAAAGACTTTTCTGATGCTCAAATAGACATATTAGCAGTGCTTATGGATACTTCGGCAGTAAATGATCTGTGAAGCTCGTTTGAGATTCGCAGAGGGGAGTACTCAACTTCACAACAACTCATGTGCGCTATAAACAGACTCGGTGGAGAAAAGAGTGTGTAAAGGCTGCGCCAAACAGCATGAAAGTGACATCGTCACTATCCTAAACGCTTTACAACCCCATGGCTAGATGCTGAAGTGACTCAGGTGCAGCCAGAATAGAGGAAACCCCCCATTTGCGTAATTTTCGCACCCGGGTGTTGATTTATTGCTCGTTTTGTGTGACTTTGCCGCACGTTTACAGCGCCCGCACAGACACAACCGCAGGCTCTGGTCTACACACAATCGTACACACTCCCTCACACACACCTGTGCAAACGACATCATTTGACTGTCAATCCCCTCATTGATCTTTTCATGATGCTTTGAACAGCGCGGGAGCCCATATATCCTTAATTGTGGTCTTAAAAGACGAATCAAAGACACATAGTCTTCAAAGAGCGGGGATCTTGTAAGGGGATCAGGCAAAACCAGAATATACCTGTTTGAACTGCAAACTTAGAAAATACCCCGACACCAGACACTTGAAAAACTTCATAGGGGTAAAAGTGTCTGAAAGGGTATCTTGGTTATTTATTTTTTTTAAACTAATATATCCACATAACGCTGGCATGTCCATTTGCGCACCATGCATTGGTCACTTCTAAGACAATCAAATAAAAGCAAACACACGTAATACTTGCTCTATTTTGTGCGTTTTATGATCTAAGTAATACAATGCAGAAAGTGCGGCATAAAATACATGCATAGCATTCATTCACGAATGAATTTTTCTGATTTCTTTTAATGGAGATTTGACGTGGATGCCTGTGCAAATCAAAACAAACTGCATTATGTTTATATTATCCTTTATTTTATCGTTATTTATTTTATACATATAAATAAACCACACAAGGAGCACAAGGAGTCCTTGATGGCATTGATTTCGCCAGCTACAAGCACGCGCTTATGACAAAGTTGCACGCGCCCACGCAGCGTCCCCTCCCCACCAAACGTACACGCAACGCCCCTCTCCTGGGAGTCCTGTTGATAAATGAGTTGCAGGAGCAAAGGTGTGTACGTGTGCGCGTGGTCGCGGAGCATGGATCATTTTGTACCCATGCTGATTTCTGCAGCATGACAAAAACATATTTTACGTGCCTCGACTCGTTTTACGTGAGAGAGAAAGGGCACGTAACGGCGTCTGTCCTTCATTCTCTCTGTTAATTAATATTAATGACTTACACGCGGACTCACACACACAAAAAAGAACTTTTTAAGGAGACATGGATCGATCGCATTCGCTTCAGGCTGATCAGATGTATTGGACATCGACCTGACCTCAATGAAGACGTCAACGCCACATCCTCTCAAGTCACAAGTGAGCGCCTCCCAGGATCACGTGATCTGCTTTAAATGATAATATCTATATGTTTTCTGCTCTGTGGCCACAGAGAGAAGTCAAGCATGTAGCAACCACAGTATGAGGAGGAGGAGGATGATGAGGGGGAGAAGGGGGCCCTCAGGGTTATACCCCTACCCCCACACATACACGTGCACACACAAAGAAATCACAGCCTATAATCGAATGCCTGGGTAATGGAATAACTGGAAAAGTATAGCCTAGAGGTTATTAATGCAAGTGGTCCCCTAACTAGGGTCTGAGAAACTCCAAGGGTCATCATAAGCAGAATTGAAATGACCCTTATTAAAAATTAGGCAGGAATTTCCAAACTTGATCTTTCATTTAGTGATTAGAAAATGCAGAACAATCGAATAACTTTTATCTGTGTGAAAGAAATGTTTTCAAATCATGTGTTTACAATATCTGTTCAACCGTGACCACGTGATATGTGTCATTAATTTAATGAAATATAAAAAAAACTATATGCATCAGAAAATGTTGCTTTTTATGAAAATCACAATATTCTATCTTAGTTTGGACTTTGCAAAATTAGAAAGCAAGGGAACAAATGAAGGGTCTGACAGCAATACTCAATGTTTTAAAATGTTTAATTTAATCAAAAGGTTTAGCTAGTCACTGTTTGATCTGTTTTCAACTAAACAGCAGAGTGATCCTCTGGGCTTCATGTGTGAACAGGTGACAGGCCCAACCTTTAGACGTCTTCTCTTTATTCTCTCAGCATCAAAGTCAGCAGAAAAGCCCCATCAGGTTAACAGTAGTCCAACTTGTGAAGACTTAAATGAAGAGTTCATCTTTGATATTTGTTTGATATCTGTGCTCGATTGGCTGCTTTGATCCTCAATTACTACTGGAAATTTGATACCAAAGCTGACCTTCATTGAAAAGGGAAGACTGACAAATGCTGAAATCATTGGTCATTCATAATTTTCTTCCATGTAAATTGAGACATCTTTCATGTTAACTCCACCCTCTAGTCATGTTCACTTTTTGGAAGATATCAGAGAAAACATTAACAGAAGTCACTTTGCTGAATATTTTCTTTCACTTTTTATTTCATGTGTTTAACAACACACAATTAGTTGAGCATTTCCATGACACATTTACCTGCATAAAATATATGGCATCAACAATGTGATTGTAAAAAAGGCTATTTGTCCACTGTGTGGCATATGGCAGTGGTGTGCAGTAAACCCTTGAAGAATTTGAGGAGACTGAGAAGTGGAGTGTTCAAAAACAACCAACAAATCAGAAGCTTCCAAAAGTCTTTACTATTCAGCTAATTCATCTACTGTTCACCTAAGTCTCATCAGAAATAGTTTCCATGAAACAGTGGCTGAAAATCAGTGTCAGAAGAACTTATGGAGTAAGGAATCCTCCATAAAACTGTTCTCAAAAACATTAGTAATTCTTATACCATTAAAATATGCACGAGACTCACTACTATTTTTGCAGCTCAGTGAAAAGAATTACAAGTTTGACAGCTTAATAGTAAAACACAGCAACAGTAACAACAATATTTAACAATATTGTGGCCAAAACATTACTTTTCACAATATGGGTCCACAGTGTAAAATATAGATACTAGCTGATGACAATAACTTTAAAAAAAAATATAAGTAATGGGTAATAAGACAAAGATAACGAATAAACAATTAGACTGAGATTTGTTATATTGTTTTTTAGTTATTATAATTTTTTAGTATTTCTATTGTTTTCCCTTGAAAAGGCATTTTAGTTTAAATTTAATTCCAGTCTATACAGAACCATAATGTTCAGTTTATTTTTGTTTTGGTGATATTCATCTTCATAAATCTTAGCATAACTACATATAGATTAGGAAAATACCATTTAAAAATAATTTCATCAATGAATAATATCCTGTTTATCTGTCTGCCCGTGTCTTTTACAGAATGGTTAAAGTCACTTTTTGTGAACAGCCTAATTTCTTTACCCATTTTACTGACCTGTTGCCAATTAAAGATAACAAATGTGGATCACTTTTAAAGTGACCATAGACAACTTTTTTAGTTGTTTTCTTGCATCAATTTCAAACTGGGTTTCTACTTCTGTAGATCTGAGCTCCTTTGTGCCTTTAAAGGTAGCTATTGGTCAGTCTTAATCTAATCCAAACAAATTATGGGTCAGTTCAGTCCTCACATGTTAAATTTAACTGTGAATAAGATTAATGACTCACGCTTATCCAGTGACACATATATTTCCAGTTCTGTTCTCAGCTCCACCAGCAACATTGGCCGCACATCTCGCGATGAAATCCATAAAACGCGATAGTTTTAAGCTGCCCCAAAACTTACAATCACAGCAGCGCAACAGCAGCAGCAGCACCACCGACAGCAATGGCCGCTTTCCGCAGAGTGGCAGCACTGGCCGGCAAGCTAAACCTGTGGTCAGTGGCGAGAAGCCGCCTAGTCGGTGGTGAGGCGGCTAACAGAGCAAGGACACGGAGGTGCCTAGCAGTGGGGATGTGCTTTGCAACGGGAGGCGCCATGGCACTCTACCTCTACAAAGATATGACGAGCGGCGTTGTCAGGAAGAGGATGAGGAGGCACAGCATCAGCGGCTTGCTGCGGTCCATCCCCACCGTTGAGGCCAAAGACAGGGTGAGTGGTTAGGAATAAAAACTGATTTGCTTTAGTGACTCTTAGCATGGTGGTGGCTCGCTGGTGAAGAAGGATTTTTCTGTTGACTTAGGGGCTTTGCATTCAAAACGACGTGCCACTGAGGTTGGAAAAAAGGCTCACAGAGCTAAGTGCTTCCTCACCAGGAAGAGACCCGCATAAACGAGCCAACATGTGTTCTGTAGTTGTATTGTCGCTGGCAGTTTTCCCCCTCTCGAGCGGCTACACTGTTGTCACTTATTTCCCTCAACGCCCAGTGGAAATACTTCGCTCACTGTTTGGCTTCTGGACGATATGCGCGCGCAGATGCAGGGATGGCGCTCTCCGCTCAAGCTGGTGCTGAATTTGCCACACGCTGAATACGTTGTCACGCGGACAGATGTGTGCTGTGACAATCTACAGCTGCAATATATGTCTGCAGTCTTACTGCCACACATAAAACTTAACTAAAACTTAAATATATGTCAGGATCAATATAAAGATGCTCCAAAAGGCAAAAGATGCATCATCCTGCAACATAACACATAAAAATGGTTATAAATAATAGCTATATGGGTAATCATGAAATCATACACATATATGGATTATATGTGATGGAAAGATATATATATATATATATAAAACCCTGAAAAAGAGGTTTACAAATTTAAGCATTTTCAGCATTAAAATACGATTCAATTACAAGACTGAAATCACAGCATTTTATTTTACAATCGTATGTTCTGCTCTGTGAAAGTTTGCTACAGTTAGCACAAGAGGCTAGCATTTGCTGAACTGCTAATTTGATATATGAATGCATAAAACCACTTTCACTGTTTTCTTTCAGTGACAGTCATCTATATGTTGTAGCATTTTCTTTACTTTTGTGCACAGTACTAAATTGTATCATATGTTTTAACCAGGGACACCAGAACACACAAGGGCACTTATCCAGTACCGAGCAGAAAAAGAGGAGTTTATTGTTTGCATTCCTATTCATGTACTAATTTCTGTTTTTAAAAAAAAAAAAGCCTCTATTAAGTTATAACTACATAAGGAAGTCACACGTGCAATTCCCATGTTGTGAATACAATGTCTGCAAAACAACATTCAAGGGACAGTAGTTCCCGTTTATGCAGTTTACACAGCATTAAAATTTTTATACAATTACTCCTAGAGTCTGTATTTATATCTACATTTTTTTTTAAAAATTAAGCTATGCATATGTATCTCATAGACAACTTGTATCTGACCCTTGTAATGGAATTCATTGGGCTAATGAAAACAAACAAAAACTTTCTACTTTTGATACAGAACATTCATAAAAGAGGTGTGGTTGGAAGGAAAGGTGACTAGCCATATATATATATATATATACATATATATATATATATATATATATATATATATTTATTAATTATTTAGAATAGGCACCTTTAATAAGCTCCTTATGGGAGGAGAAGTTAGAAGAAGTGTATGGTGGTCAGCAGTAAAAATAAAAAAAATTAAAAAAAAAAAAACCTGAAAAATTCAGCAATTTTTCATACTCAAAGAACTAGCTTTAATGAAATAACTAAAGCTTTTTTTTTTATCCATATCAGTCTGGCTTTAGGCAAGGCCATTCCACTGAAACTGCTCTCCTGTCTGTTACCGATTCCCTCCGGCTTGCCAGATCCACTGGTCAAACCTCAGTCCTGATACTTCTGGACCTGTCTGCTGATTTTGACACAGTGAACCATCAGATTCTCCTATCCCCACTCTCTGAGCTTGGCATCTCTGGATCTGTCCTCTCCTGGTTCGTGTCCTACATCTCAGGAAGATCCTTCAGAGTATCCTGGTGAGGAGAAGTGTCCAGCTTACATGAGTTGAAAACAGGGGTGCCTCAAGGGTCGGTGCTTGGTCCTCTTCTCTTCTCACTATACACCTCAATTGGTGCAGTCATAAACTGTCACGGCTTCTCCTATCACTGTTATGCTGATGACACTCAGCTTTTCCTCTCCTTTCCTCCGGATGACACAACCGTCTCAATGAGAATATCAGATTGCCTTGCTGATATCTCGGCATGGATGAAAGCTCACCACGTTCAGCTCAATCTGTCCAAGACAGAGCTCATTGTCTGCCCAGCCAATCCTTCCTTTCATCCGCAATTAAGTGTGAAGCTTGACTCTGTCACACTTGTTCCTACGCCTGCTGCCCGGAATCTTGGGGTAATGGTGGATGACCAGCTGACCTTTAATGTCAATGTTGCCTCGGTTGCCCGTACCTGCCGATATGCTCTCTACAACATCAAGAGAATCAGACCGTACCTGACAGAACACACAACTCAGCTGTTGGTTCAGGCTCTGGTCATCTCACGCATTGATTACTGCAATTCCCTACTGGCAGGTCTGCCTGCGTGCTCTGTTAAACCTCTGCAGATGATCCAGAACGCTGCAGCGCGTTTGGTTTTCAACCAACTCAAACGAGCTCATATCACGCCGCTGATAATCACACTTCACTGGCTTCCGGTTGCAGTACGCATCAAATTTAAAGCTTTGCTTCTGGCTTACAAAACAATAACAGCTCCCATTTACCTTCACTCCATAATTCAGGCCTACACTCCCTCTCAACAACTACGTTCCACCAGTGAAAGACGCATTGTGTTACCACCACCTCATGGGACTAAATCACTAGCCAGACTCTTTTCCTCTGTTGTGCCACGATGGTGGAATGATCTCCCAAACTCTGTCAGCTCTTCAGAGTCCCTGTCTACTTTTAAGAGCAAGCTGAAGACTCAGCTCTTTAAGGAGCACTTCAACACTTAGTACAGCTATATTTAGTGGAAAGTTGGAGAACTTAGCCCAGTTCTTTGCAACAAACTTTATGGTATTAATTCTTTGTATTATAACATAGGTGGTATTATGGGTTGGGAAGGGAGAAAACAAACTAAAAAACATAAAAAACACACAAAAAAAAAAAAAAAAAAGCCTGTAGCACTTCATGGAAGGACCTGCGTCCAACTGGACAGTCCACTAGCACCTTCCTACGCTGTCCTCTACTGTTTGATTTCGTGCTTGTGTTGTTCTCACTCATATGTAAGTCGCTTTGGATAAAAGCGTCTGCTAAATTACTGTAGAATAGAATAGAATAGAATAGAATAGAATAGAATAGAATAGAATAGAACAGAATAAAGTGGAGGTTGAAATGATAGACATTTAAATGGAGAAAAGTAAGGAAAGCAGTTGCAAAGCTCCAGATGTGAAAGGAAAAAAAATGTTGCCTACGGGAAAAGCACCTAGAGCATCTGTTGTGCAGTCAGGAGAACCATTGTGAAGCAATGCAGTTTTAGCTGTGGATACGTGGCAACTATATACAGCAAGAACACAGTGTAATACATAGAATGCTTGATACTCACAGTCATTGAAGTATTCTTTCTTCATACATGATCAGATACTTTTTACATCATGTTATGCAGCATAAGAACATGAACCTTGCTGTTTTTGCAGAACTTTACTAACTTTATTCATTAGTCAAACCCAAGGGTGTAAAAGCTCCTAAACTTGATTACCGTGCATTCCCATGAAGCCAAGCATTCATCTCCTATTCTTGCCTTCTAAAGCTCCCTCGGTAAAGCCAGCATCAAAGCTTTATGAATGAACTTGCATGCTCATTAGCATGTTCGCTGAGCAGAGCAGTAACCTCTGAGTACTGGGGCCTGCAGCCAAATGGGTTTAAATTTGGAAACCTCTCTGCTAATTACACAGCTTCTTGCAGCACAGTCCATTGGTGCAGCAGCTCTTCTACACTGCAACTAATCAAGTTGAAGCCCTGACTCCTTATTGAGAAAGCCAGTAAGAAAAAGAGGCTAATCAAGTAGAAAGTAGTGTTGGTGTGTGTCTGTGCTTATGTGTACTTGTATTTGCCTGTTTCACTGCACCAGAGGAGTTGACTCTATTTATAATCTCAGAAAGCTATATGAAGAGAGTCAGTGCCAAGAATAGAAGAGGATCCTCATTATAAAAGTTCAAAAGCAGAGAGGAGGAAGTGCATGCGGTTTGGATTCTACAGTTCATGTGAGATGCATTATAGGTGTTGGCACAGGAAGCTGTTACAGCTGTGGAAGTCACAATCAAAGTGTGATTGCTGTGGAAATTTAATCTCTACTACTGTGTGTGGCTTTGTTTTCAGGAAGTCAAATTGAGGACAAAGATAAAAGACACTTTTACACTACGTCTTATTGTGATATAGTTTTTCGTGAACTAAAGTTGATATTGCCAAGATCAGTAGTGTAATGAGGACCATGGAGGTCCATGGTGACCTTTGTGTTTGCTGCTTTTTATCTTTTCATTTTTATTGATTGCCACTGACACCTGAATGTTTATGTTTGTTTGTTTTATATTATTCATCTGGTTGATCGGGCTGCATGGTGGTTAGCACTGCAGCCTCACAACAAGAAGGTCGCTGGTTCAAGCTTCTGCTGTGGGTGAGATTTGACCAGTGGCCTTTTCTGTGTGGAGTTTGCATGTTTTCTCTGTGTATATGTGGGTTCTTTCTGTGTGCTCTGGCTTCCTCCCACCCAGGGAAGAGAGCAAGCCTGTTAGGTTAATTGCTATGATTAATTGATTACTTCCCACACGTAAGTCGCTATAGATAAAAGCATCTGCCAAATGACTGTAGAATAGAATAGATTGCAAACTGAAGTGCCCATCAGGGATGACTAAAATTGTTTGAAGTGAATTGAATAGAATAGAATTGAATATTGTTTCATTAACAATTTCTTTCAAAGATAAATAAAATATATTTTCATTCATTTGCATTTTAAACTACCACCATGTAAATGATGGCTTATTTTGAATTTTTGTCTACAGGCACATCCATATGACTTTGAGGATGGAGATGTGTACATGTCATCCCATGAGTATCGCTTCCGCATTTTCAGCTCTGTGGAATATGATGGACAGCTGTACATGACTCCCCAGAACTTCATCGAGTCAGTTACCATGAGTGAACCAAGAAGTAGGTATCAAACACAGAAGTTAGCTTTAGCTGTATTTTTCTGAAGCCTTTGTGCAACAATATCACATTGAGTATTCATTCTAATGTCTTGTAGAGATTCAGTAATGTTCCTAAGCAGAGATGTTAAAGGAGTAAACTGCATGAATAGCCCAAAATGGGTGGAAAGGGTGTAAATATATTGAGGGAACTGTATATTCTTCTTCAGAACAGAAGAAAATAAGCAGACAGACAGAAGGATGGATTGAGGTCCTTGTGCTACTTGGCCAAGTCTGGACTGTGATCCTTGAAATAAAAAAAATTTTGTACATACGTTTCACGTTTTTACAATAAAACTATCACGTTTTAACGTAATAAGGCCCAATTTTTTTTTTTTTATAAGGATGACAGCATGACAGCTCTAAGCCTCCATACATTGCACCAATATATATGTATATATGGTTTTTAGTATCGGACCCCCTCGTTTTGGCACTGGATTTCCAGCAATCAATCAGCACCTCACAAGAAAAGTTTTATTATGAATAAAGTGTCAGAAAAACGACTTTTTAAAAAAAAAAAAAAAATTGGGGTTTAAAAAGTTTTTAAACAATTATTTAAAACCACTTAGAGGACAGTGGACACATGAAAAGACCTGGTTATGACTCTTTTCATTTCTTCTCTATGTGATATGTAGTCTTCTCCATCCTATCCAAAGAGTATCTTGGACAAGTACTGGTGCTTATAAACACACAAATTTTAATATAAATTTATGTTTAAGTTTGTTATGTAATCCCAGATTTGCATTTCTTTTTGCTGTTTGGATGTCAGTGTCTCGAATAAGAGAGTTTTATTTGACCATTTTAAAAACACACTTTATGGTTTGCCATTTTGATTTAAGGGTTTAAAAACATATTTGCAGTTTCTGTCAGCCTACTGCCAGTTGCAACAGATTAGCCCCAGCCAGTCAGCCCTAAAGCAGATGGCTTTACTGCTATTGTTTAGTCTGAGGTTAATGTTAGTCAGATACACACACAGACTCACATTCCATTTATTCTCATGTAACTTCTCTCTTACCTTGTAAATATCTAAACTGGGTAATAAAGTGAGATTAATCTTGTATGGTTACTGGTCTAAAAATGTCACCACACCCTGAGGTTATCCCAAACAAAGGGAATCTATTTGTATTTTCCGATGGCACGTAATTGAACTGCATGCAAACTATGCACCTGTGTGTGTGTGTGTTTACATCAACCCTTGGCTCGCTGTCATACGATACAGCCGCTCATACTACTCGTGCGCCAACATCCTCTAATGCTGCTTTTGAAGTTGAATTAGATGAACTTTGTTGTATAAAACAGAACAAAAGTAGTATGTGCTTTTACAGCGACATTCCACATACTACAAAGGCAAGCATGAAGCACTTTAGACAGTACAAATGGACCTGTAATGATGAGAGTATATACAGTGTGTGTGTGTTTGTGTGTATGTGCATGTGTGTGAGCGTTGTGACTGTACCCAGCACATAAAGAGCCATTTCTAGATCATACAGATGTTATCTTACTGAGCCCACCCAAACTTTCTACTTATTTTTCCCATCTTTCTCTCTCCACTTCTGTTTCATTCCCTGGCAGACAAGAGGCCCTGGAGGTCCCTGACCAAACAGGTGGGAGACACACTTTGAACCTTTCTTTCTCTGTTCCTGCCATGATGTATTCACACAACTGTTGCATTTTATACACGCTACAGACTTTAATTTACAACAAAGTGTAGATATTAACATACAGAACACGAAACAAATGCTGTCAACATGTTAACATTGCAACGTTAAAACACTGTCAAAACACTGCAGAGCAAAAAAAAAGAAAGTATATTGGTCCCCTTTTAACTTTTTTTGCAGCAAATAATTGTGGTTGTGTTAATTTGATGAGCTTATATATCATCACAAACATTCATTAATGGCAAGAGTTACATTCAGGTTTTACTTAGATCTTTTATTAAATATGGGAGACATTCACCAATGTATAAAGTCAAGCTTATCCCAAAGATCCTCAGTATAGTTGAGTTCTCAGATCTGTGGTGGCCAGTCCATATGTGAAAATAATTGAGCTCCCAAGCCTGTCGTTCACAACGGAAACCTGACATTCTCAGTATAACATACCCACCATGCCATCAAGTGAGAAAAAAATGCCTATTGATGGAAAAGCCTGGTCATTCAGTTGAATCAGGTACTAATCTGAGCTCAGTTTTGGCAACATACATTTTTTTAAATGTAAAACTGACATGCTGAAGAAACACCAGATAACTGTTTAGTTAAGTAGTGGTCACATGTTTATTCTTTTGGCCATGCAGTGTATATGTGATCTTTTCTTGCTGCAGAAGCTGCTTTTTCTCAGTAGTACTGGATTTATATATTATGTAGTATTTATATACAAATGACTTTCCTACACAAAGGAAAAAAATCTTTTAGTGACAAATATTAACATTTTTACTGGTTAAAGAGACACATTAATAGCACATTAATATAGAGGAAACGAGAGGACAAGTCAAACCAAAAGCACTTAAATAGACATCTGAAAATGTGACACAATCTCACATACTTCCAGCTGTGCCATAATAAAAATCCTACCAGCAAAATAGCTGTAAGTGTTTTTTTCTATTTTCTTTTTAACTTGCTCTAAAGTTTTGTGTTTGTACACAGTGTGTTGTAATTGCGATTATATATTTTTGTGGGAATGTCAGGAGCTGGAGAAAATCCTGTCCGACACTCCCCCAGTATGGAGAGGATCCTCCAAACTGTTCCGCAACCTCAGAGAACGAGGTGAGACTACACACACTTATTTATTTATTTATTTGTTTATTTATTTATTCTGAATAACTGTTTATTATAACAGGCAACAAAAAAATGATGAAGAGTCAACAGAAATAAGAAGGGGGGGGGGATAAAGATGCACCAGATTGAAAACAATGCCCCTTCAATCCAAACACAGACTCCTACACCTGGACAGAAACATAGCAGAGAATATCCTACAGCCTTCACAAGAAAACAAAGCTTTAGCACCAAAAATAGATGAAAACCACAACTAAACAACTAAAACCAAAGTACTAGAAGCACACACACGCACACACACACACACAGAGATAAACCAACTGAAAGTAGCTATTAATATAAAAAGCTGTTTGTACTTAAACTCACAATACAACATATAGACTGTGGACTATGTCAGCATGCAGACAATACAGAGTAAAGAGTGTTAAAAAAAAAAGAGTGTGATCATGCATAAGTGATTGTGTCAGTGTAAAAGTCAGAGACAAGCTCTTGTGATCAGAAGCCTCACAGAGCATTTATCCCAGCTACCACATCACAAGGACAACCATGCACCGAGAAGGGGCCAGACCCCACTGCGGCCATGGGCCCCCCAGAAGTTGTTTGTGTGTTGTTAATGATTCACATGGTTTAATGTTTAAGTCAGGGTTGGGGGTCACTACTTAGAAAAAGTCATTTGTTATTCCTTACTCGTTACTTTTGTAAATTGTAATGGAATTACTTGTTACTGCATTTGAACATCACTGCTTATTACTATACTTTCCAATTTCTTGATTTACCATGTAAATACTTGGGGCATACACCGTGCAGACACGTGCTGTCTGCAGCAGGAAGATGTCATACTGTAAATTCACTAACAGGATAAAGGAAGTTATGACAAGGTCATGGTGTGCTGATACAAGCTACTAGAAGCTACAAAAAATCTCATAAGTCTGAACTCCCACGCGACTCATCATCTAAGTGTTCTCATGTAAATTAGATCGCTTTCCTGGGAGAACTGCACCCCCCTTTCCCCTCTTCAGATCTAACTTCAAGCAGGTTTTTACTGAATGCACTAAAGGAAATTAGATTTGTAATGAAATATTACATCACTGATCTGTGAAGTAAAACAAAAAGGATTTCAGTAAAATAAAAAGTCAATGAATTGCAGACCATCTTATTTTATTCTATAAAGTCTAGAAATGGACGCACAAGCAGTTACCTTAAACTAATTTATCTCCATGGTAACATGCCCAGGCACGGACACACACACACACACTGAACTGCTACTGGGTGTTGCAAATAAGGTCACTTACATGGCTCCCTCCACCACACTCTGCATGACATCCATGCTTCCCAACACCTTCCATGTGTATGTGTGTATGTTTGAGAGCAGAGGAAGAGAGGGCTCTGGGGAAGTAAGTCCAGAGGAAAGCAAACTTCCTACCAGAAGGTGAGCCACTGGCGGTAGTCGGCACCTGTGTTCGCCGGAAGCCCCAACAGGGCAGGCCAAGCAAGAAGCAGCCGTCCCCATGATTAGTGCATGCAGTGACCACAGCCAAAGAGTCATAGAAGGCAAACCTACAAGACAAATGCACACTTCAGAGCTCATAAGCACTGTTCTCTGTTTGTCATCTGAGTGGCAACAAGTCATGCTCTGACAGCTGAAAGAAATATCTTAAGAGACTTAAAATAGGAGACTTGTGATCCAGCTCCTGTGTTCTCTTCAATTTCCTCCTTTTCATTTGTTTCCTATAAGTTTCACTCATGGTTTGCTCCCTCCTTGACTTAAACTAAAGTGACTACATGGTTAAGGTTAGGAATCATAACTATCTTGCTCAGATTTAAAAAAAAAGAAAACGTTTTGGCCTTGAAGAGATTGTTAAGGTCCCGCTGAAACACATTTTTGGAGTGGGAACGAGTCAAGAGTGAGAACATTTTACATTCACTTTCACCTGACTGCAAGCGATTGGATATTTGTGTTATTTCACTTTAGGGTTGATTTTTACAAGACAGTCTCCAGAGTGAATAACAGTCAATATGAACACATAACAAGTTAAGTGACCCAGGGATTTGAAGCTTTTAGAAATGTTTCTGATATGTGTATTGTTCCACCTTAAGTAATCTACAATTGCATCTCATGCTAAGGTTAGGACAGAATATTTCAGTTTATTCTGAATATCTTACATGATTTTTGCAGATTTTAAGATTGTAATTACATGCATGTTTACCAGGGCTTGCCATTTGATATGTGATTAAACTGTGCTTTTGAGTTTCTGTGTCACTGTAGGTGTCTCTAATCCAGGATTGATGTCATGCTGTCCCTCCCTGCAGCCAAACAACCTGCTAAAAAAAAAAAAAAAAAAAAGCGAATAAAGGAGGGAAAAAAACTCTCTTCTTCCCAGTTTATATTACACTGAAGGGAGAAAGTTAGAGAGAAAAAAATGGGAGATGAGCTTACCCTAATTAAGCATTTGCTGCAGGAATATGTAACAGAGTAATCACACAGCCAGGGACTGAATCCCCATAGTGATAATTACACCAATCAACACATACACACAAACACACTCACACACTTGGAGACGCTAAATATAGAACACCATGCGTGATACATCCCCTCTTATAACTGCAGAAGTATGTTCAGTTTGTATCTTATGTGTGGGTTTGAATTAGTCTGTAGGGACAAGAACCCAAGAGGACTGCCATCTTCCCCTCTTTTATCAGGGAAATGGAGAGAGAAAAGAAGAGAATAATGAGTCAGGGAAGTAAAAAGAGAGAGATAAATTTAATGAGTGGAGGGATGTAGATGAATTCAAGAATGGATGTAATGTAATTGATTGTATAAATTAAATGGAAGCAGAAAACGGAAAAAACACTTATATTTACTCATAATTTTAAATTTCTTCAGTTTTTTCTGTAAACTATGCCTGTCATTCACGTAAATTGTGTTTGTGTGTGTGTATATATGTATCAAAACAGAATAGTTTACTTATACTGTAATGCGTGATGAATTTACATAGATGGGGATTACTGATATTATAGACAGAACATTTATATGAGATTGCAGTTCAGAGCAGATTTATGCCGTCAGCTGTCAGACTGATCTGTGTTGTAAATGTAGATTTTAATTTCTAATTTTGACAAATATTTTGTCTTGCTTATTTCTAGAGTATGCCAAGGTTCTTTTTATTATAATTACATTAACTTTTTATTTGAATGTTATAAATGATATTTAACCCAAACGTCTTTTGTTTTAGTAAAATTGCCTATTATTTCAAAGGTCTTTATGCTTCACTTTGGACCTTTATAAAAGTCTTTTCAGAAACTGACATAGACCTCTTGAATAATACATTATTATTTCAAACACTTTGGTTTGGCTTTCCATAATAATATGTAATTCTCCTTTGTATAGTGACTTTGGTAGTTTAGGTAGTGTAGGCAAGTTGTAAAAGAAGACAGATACAAACACAAGATGTCACTGGTCTTAGAGGCACAACTGTAAAGTCTACAGATTACAATTTTGCCCATCTGGACTTCTTGTTTTTTTAAACCAGATGTTATGAGATGCTATCTAACTGAGAAATGCAGAAACTATGCACGCCCAAAGGGACCTTCTTAGTAATTACAAGGTATTTGCATTCGATGGCATAATCAACTTTAATGTCTTTTGTACACTAAATTATGATATATACAAAATTAAAATATGCCTACTTAATTATAATTAGTGAGAAATATGCCTACTTAATTATAATTAGTGAGAAAGAGATCAGTTCCTCATAGTTTTCTTCACTGTGAGTCTTCTTTTTGCAACCACAGGTACTGACCTCTTCTTGCCATTAGAGGAGGTTAATCCTGTGTAACTTATGACTCGTTTAAAGTAACACAAACATACATTTTTTTGATCTCGCTCTGCACAGAGTAGAAGATTTATGTGACTTAAACCATGGCTAAGACACATAGTGAGCAGTGCCCTGCAACCTAATGTGCAAAGAAACAATGGGAGCAAGCACAGACAGTAGTCACACTGGATTTTTTTTTTATTTCCAAACTATATATATATATATATATATATATATATATATATATATATATATATATATATATATATATATATATATATATATATATATATATATATATATATATATATATGTACATATATATATATATATATATATATATATATATATATATATATATATATATATATATATGTACATATATATATATATATATATATATATGTACATATATATATATATATATATATGTATATATATATATATATATGTACATATATATATATATATATATATATATATATATATATATATACACATACATATATGTATATGTGTGTGTGTGTGTGTGTATGTACACACAATAATTCTTTTATTATCACCGCAAGCAAAACTAATTGACCAACAACAGTTCTCAAGCTGAACAAAGAGAAACCCACATCTAAGATTGTTCCACGTATGTGTGAGCTTGCCCTCAAGTGGCAACAAAATGCTATAACATAACCATGCAAAGTTTGCCAAACACTGATGCAAAACACTGATGCAAACCCTTTGGTACTTTTAAATAGGCTCCACTTTCAGACCTGAGAACAGTAGGTTTCCACTGCTTTGTGCAGTTTGGTATATCTTTAAAAGATCACAGACAGTTTGCTGTCGTAACTCATTTGACACTGAACTTTTAAAGTTTTTAAAGTCTTTTAAGTAACTAAACAAGAGTGGGAAGATAAGCTCTGTGGGACTTTTAATAAAGCAGCAATTTTAGCTGTTTCTTTTATGAGAAATGATTGTTCTTTTTTCTCAATGTCTCCTTGAACTCTTGTCTGTACCCTAATGTTGATACCATAGATGACATTGATTGGTGCACTTTTAGTCAGACAAAATGAATAAATAAATAAAAAAGTAAAACCCCACAGCATAATGGTTTTAGAGTAAATAAAATAAAGAAATCTTGAGTCATGTAACAACTTTTTTTTGTGTTCTCCAAAATAAATGCTGTCAGGAGATTAACATTTAACCACCCTAGATTAATTAGTGTGTCACTAAAAGCATGGGAGTGTAAACACACAGACTCTAAGAAGAAACTTGAGTAGCTTTAGAGTGTATTTTCTGATCTTTGTGGTGCTCAAGCTACATTGGTAAAAGAGAATTAAGTTCCAAACCAGCTCCCCAACACAAAGCAGCCAAGCATCACCAAAACACTGGACTCACAGTGGCTCAAAGTGGTGTCATGTTCACCTTCACACACACTCATGCACACATACACACCAATGGGAAAGCAGTCCTCCGTAACACTCAAGCGAGTCACCCTGAACTATCTGAGCAATCAGACAGAAACTGAAAAATTCAGTAAAGAGAGCCAAACTGGAGTGAGAGCCATTCTAAATGTGCCAGAGGCAAGAAAGGATGACCTCCTAAAACATTTTTCACTTGCTTATCCAAACACAGACTTACACACACACACACACACACACACACACACTAACCTGTGTCTTTACTCTGGACACTTCTGGTGAGGAAGAAAAGACAGTGTGTGGTCAAATGGTCATTGGCAGCTCATCCCAGCGAAGACAAATTTTAAGATGCTATCTTCATGAAAGGGAGGATTATGTGTGTTAGTGTGTTTGACTATGTAAGGCTCAAGAGGCCCGTGGGCTTTGAACATCTGTAAACACTTTTTTTCCCACCTCCAGGCATCATCTCTTACACAGAGTACCTGTTCCTGCTTTGCATCCTGACAAGTGAGTCAATTCAGTCTTTGCACATGCTCATTTTATTCAGCCTCTACATGTTTGAAATAATTTGTTCATATATATATATATGGGTAAATTAGATGGTATGTCAAAAAAGGAACAAATAACTTAATAAATGCCATTAGTAACTATTGCTTGGTGTCCTAAATGCAACAATATCTTCAAAGTGTTGTGAGAAGAACTGGCAACATCAAAGTTAAAAACTTTACCATCCCAATAAGTTTTGGAGTTGCAGGCTTGATATGCAAAGTGTATGTATATTAACAAATGAAATTAAACTGATAAAACATGAACTACATAGGAGGTTACACTATCTGTATTAAACAATAAGTTAAAGAAAATACATTTAAGTTTATAGTGTTTATGTGTCTTTTTTTTATGCTTATTTAGTCTCATCTCATGCACACTGAATTGGTTTTAGCACCTTAATTTCATAGCACAATTTTGGGCATTGAAGTATATTTTACTGATGAATTCCTGAAGCAAATTAGGGTGTGTAGAACAAGATTAATGTGTTCAGCTCAGATGTGGGCCAGTATTTTTATTTTTTTATTTTTTATTTTTTTGCATAAGCTCGGCTAGGGCACCAAAAGTGAAAGTGCAGTCCCATTGATGAAGTTTGGAGGAGGGCATGCTGTTCATCATATTACAATGCAATGTTCTGCCTGAAAAAGCTTTATCCTGGCATTCACTTGGATCTAACATTGACACTTGCCACCTACCTAAACATTTTTCTAAACCAGTCAACCCCCCTATATGGCAACAGCATTCCCTAACAGTGGCAGCCTCCCCCAGCAGGACAGTATAGGGCCCCTCAAAAACAAGAAGATGTCAGAGAGCCCAAGGTGTTCACCTCTAAACTCCCCAGAAGCCAGTGTGATGTGATCTGTGGGAAGCAAACCCAATTCACAAAGACCCAACCCAAAAACCTACAGGGCCCAAATGATCTGTTGCTAACGACCCGTTACCAAACTCACCAGAACACCCTCTGAAGTTCTTTGTCCTTTCCCTGACTGGTAAGAGCTCTTATGATACATGGAAAGAACATACTTAATATTATTCAAGTGTATGATCATTGAAAAAAGGTGTTAAATTAGCCAAAAATAAAGACAAATCAGAGGTTTCAGGGGATGGTAAAGAAAAAATTATGAAAAAAAATGACAAATGCAGACAAGCTCCTTACATAGTAAAACAATTTGTGCAATTCTGGTTTGTTGATTATTCTTTAATCTGATAATCAAGTGATATTGAAGGACAGTTCAGTATAACACAATTCTTTTACATGCTGTGATTTTTGTGATATGTTGAAGATAAACAGGTATGAATCATAACTTTATCTAATTTTAAGATAAACAACTGTCTGATCACCAACAAGAACACAAGATAAAAATCTAGATTTTAACTGAAGCTTACAGTCTACATGGACTTATTGTCTCACTCCTTTTCCCTCATATCTAAGCTGTGTGCCACCTCTTCTCTTGCTATTTATGGCTTTAAAATTACCTTCAATAAACATAAACACACACTCACACCCAATGTGTTCTCCTATCTGTTCTGCAGAGCCTCATGCTGGCTTTAAGATTGCTTTCAATATGTTTGATGCAGACGGCAACCAGATGGTGGACAAGAGGGAGTTCCTGGTGGTGAGTTGCTTATACTGAGAGAAGAGCCATCTGAATTTACATATTAATATTAAAAATACACTGCGCCTATCACAAGAACAACATGCTATTTAGGATATTTGATATTTTAAGATGTGTGAGAGGATCATCTGTGATTGTAATGGGACAAAAGATAAAAAAAAAAAAGATTAAATTAGATTATTACATCTGATAAACATAGTTAGGATCCCTGTCGTGCTTTAAGGGGAAGCTTTTTACTTACATGTAAACCATCTGAAGAAGCAGATTGCCCCCCCCCCCCCCCCCCCCCCCCCCCCTTTAGTTCATGTTGTAAACAGCCAAGTGGTATAATTGTAGCATTTTTAGAGGGCATTGTATGAATTACTCTCTCTGCTGGATGGGAAGGACAGATTTCCAACTGAAAACACTGCTGCAGGCAGGAAGGGATCAGAATCTGTGTGGAGGTGGGTGGGAGTGGGATGGCACTTTCAGCAGGAGGGAGTTGTAATGATTTTAAATCCTGTGGGAGCAGGCAGGTGTTGAACAGAAAGAAATTCCCACATTGACTCTTTGGAAATAGACATTAATTTTTCTGCTTGTTCTCCAAACAAGTGACAGTAATAATTAGATAAGGGGAATATTTATTTAAAAAAAACCTCAGAAAAAAAAATAAACACTTACATGTATGAAGTTTGAAATAGCTGAAATTTTCACTTGTCCATTGCACTGAAAACAAACCACTAAAGACTAAACAACACCCACATGCCCGATACTGACTGCAGTGCAGCTGCAGTTTTCTGTCACGCTGGATTCAGCATTGATCTGCTTTTTAATATCTGTGAACATAAATCAATGAGTCCAACTAAAAAACCAACACTTTAAATGGTGTTGCCAGAGGACTGATACTCAAAATACTTCACAGAAAGACCACCTGCATGAATGACTTCATATGAATGACTTTATGAACTCAGAGAATGTTTGCACATGAGAGCGTTAGACTTCGAACAGCGCTTTGATTTTTCAGTGAGAGCTTCGTCCTATCTGTCATTTCAGCTTCAGGAGATCTTCAGGAAGAAAAATGAGAAAAAAGGAAGGAAAGGAGATGCTGAAAAGTCAGCACAGTTGGTAAGAAATCTGGTTACCGAGGATAAAAGGTTTATTTTGGTTTTCATTTATGGCTTATCACCTTAATACAACCAATAATGAAAGAACCATATCTGTATAGATGTAGATTTTGATAATACTGCTTTGACTGATGGGGTAAACTTGATATACAGATATCCAAAACTTTCTGGTTTTATTGAGGTGGCTAAAACAGCAAAAATGATTTCCTATTGTAACGTGACTTCCCAAACAGCATTTTAGTACATCCTCTACACAACATTTTCTTTAATAGTCACTGACAGAGAAGTGTTGTGTTCCACTGTACATGTGGATGTGTTACAAATGACTATGTTGTATTTGTAGCTCAACAGGCATGAAAGTCAACAAAATGACTGATTTTGAGTGCATGCTGTGTCTCATTAAAACAGTTTTTGCCGATGTGGTAACTCTTTTGTTGCCATCAATGTGACAGTTTTCCCTACATTGTCCTTGTTATATTTGATGCGCTTTTTAAAATGTGTCTTTCTACGCTCCTCTGTGATTATATTTTAGAAACAACTGGCCACTTTTGCTCTGTCACTTATATCATACAGCATCTTGATGACTGCCAAAGTATGGCCTTAATATAATAATCAATTTAGCCTACATTTAAACCTATAACCACCAACAAGTTAACTATAGAACAAAGTCAGGTTATCTTAGATATTGTTATGCTGTTTTATCAAAGTGGTGCTTTGGATCAATTGAAATTTTTCTATTTTGCATACATAGATTTGTAATGTTTTTATCAAATGACATCATTAAGGCCTTGTATTATCTTGTAGTTGAATCATATAGAATAATAAAATGGCATTATATAGAATAATAAAACGGCAAGAGCTGAACAAATGTTACTCTTATTCAGTTCAGAGATGCTACTAGCAGTTACAGTTACATGTGTACATCTGGATGAGAGAAAGCTTCTGTTTCCTTCCCCTGCATCCTCTCGGTGAAGTGCGATTTTGCAAAGTGTGCATTCTAAAATGTAATTGCAGATGTGTAGGAAATGACACATCCTCTTTCCTTGCATGTACTAACATGTCTTTTACCCTCTCTCCTCCTTTTCCTTCTCCTCTCTGACTGCATGCTCTGTCCTTTTCTTTCTCTTCCTAATGTCTCTCTCTGTGTGTTAGAGTATGCAGCTGTATGGATATCAGATTGCTCCCATGAACAGCGTATGTATCCAAAACCATAACACCTTGGTCTGCTTTCCTGCTCTTTAGAAAGAGCAATAAATAGGATGTACAACCAAACAGGGAACTGGCTTTGTCTGTCAGCTTGGTGTCTTAATGCTTAACAGTTCAGCTGTGATGTGTATCAGGACAGCAAACACAAATGGGAGTAATCTAACATTATAATATTGCATAATGTTAAACCATTTCTCAATCAAATAAACATTTTCTTAGGATATGTGTTGCACATACCAGTATTTTCTTTCTTGTGAAGAGCTGGCTGACAGGTATAATTTCACTATCTGTTTGTAAAACACTCGACTATCTGTTATAAGCCTCACATATTCCAGACAATCAGCCCACAGGACCTTTAAAGTTTACAAGTTAACGAAGTCTGAGAAACTTGAGTTTCCTCGCTCAGGTGTCTTTTGTAGCTTTTATGTTTGTATGAAAGCACCACACGAAAGACTTTTCATGTCAGACTTATTAATACATAGAATAGTTTGTCCCATTGCAGAAAACACTGTGATTTTCTAGCTGTCAGGATGGTCAACATGAGCTGTCATTCTATTACCCTGAATGAGTTTGCAGCAATTCCTACTCTCACAGGAGTATCTGCTGGAAGAACCAGACTTTAGAGGACTGCCAAATCATTTTGCCATTATTCTGGAAAAAAGAGATTTAAAGGATAATAACAAGGTTTTTAAAGGACTTGCCTCTTTTACAGTCACAGTAAAGTTGCTCTTGAACTGGATTTTTATTCAAACTGTGTTTATTAGTGATAAACCACTGGAGGAAATAGATTAATAATTAATTAAATCATTAAAAAAACTTGTCATCCATCAAATTTATGTATTTTTCATGCAACAAAAAATTTTCAAGGAGATACAGGATAGTGTGATGGGCAGGTTCATAGAATATGGTCATTCTCAAGCAGCAAGGCTCTCCAAGTAATTCGGCAGATGATTAATACCAGTTATTCAAGTAAAACGTTTTTTTTTTTTTTTTTTTTGTTTTTTTTTAAAGAGAAGTAATCCTTACCTTAAATTAAAATAGTTTTGATATATCTATAATTTCTTGATCTGTTTTAGATCTGTGAATTCTTGTAGTCATTGACCAGGTCATTGAAAAAGCGTTAACCCTAACCCAGTCCACCTGATACTCTGCCATCAGTAAAAAATATACTCTGTTGAGTCCTTGAAAGGATGTATGTGAAGACAGAGTGACAGAGAAAGATTTGAGATGGGTGTCCATCTGTCAGTTCAGCTGATTGATTTATTGAGGGATGGTGGAGGCTGCAGGGAGAATGGACAAAAGAATGGCAGAGAAATAGTTATAGATTTAAGGGGTCAGAAGAGATTAACTTGCAAAAAGAGACTGATGTGATTTAGAATGACCTGAAATGCTCTGAAGCTCCAAACACAATCAGACTCTGTCCAGTTCAGACCATTTAAGACTTATGTTTGTTTGGTAACATGTGTCTGCTCCTGTTAGGGGGATGTTTGTTCAAATGAGCCTCTGTTGATGAGTCAGTTGACATGTGTCTGAGTCCTTATGTTATCAATAGTTAGCTTTTTCTGTTTTCATATTTGAAGACATTCTTGATTAATTCATGTTTAAGGAAAACCAGATCACTTTCACAACACAGACATAACTGGCTGACATTAAATCAGCATAATTACAAGAAAAGCCTTGCTAATTTTCTTTTTAAATTAAATTGTAAAAGTTCTTCATTTACCTGAGATTTAACCATCATATATTTCTGTCTGTCTTATGTACAAACAAATATTTCTGACAGGCTGAACATGCTGAGATGTGTGCAGTCCATTTACTGAACCAACCAAATGTCTTGTTCTGGACTGAGTTTCGCTTCGCTCTGTTTGCTTCTGCTTGTACTCTGTTCCTTTCTTTTAAACACACACACATGTGCACGTACACGCACACACCCTGTCCTGTCACCATTGTGATGGATAGCGGCATTGTCACTGTGAAGTTAAAAGCGGTGCAGGGTCATGTTAAAATGGCTGCCTCTGCATTCTCCCCAGAGAGAGAAGGCAAGGTGGGTGGTCAGAGCTCAGCAGTGTGCTTTGCTTTTATTTCACCAGAATACCATCTAACAGACGTAGCTCATTTCTTGTTGTTTTTTTTTTTATTTTCACTAGTAAGAGCTTGTATAACCATACTGCTTTATTTGGGTAATTATTTCTTTACAGTGAAGAACTTGCGGATTTGTTGAAGAGAATCACTGCATCTGATCAATTTTCATTCAGATTTTATTCAAAGACTCCCCTTTGTTTAATACTGACCCAGCATAAGGACAAAGTAATTGTAGTCAACTACACACTGCTTGGCCAAAAAAAATGTTGCCACCAAAGCAAAAAGGTCACATTTTGTTAAAACCACCTTTAGCTTTAATTATGGCATATTTGCTTTGGTGATGTTTCAAAAAGCTTCTGCAGTGTCACAAAATGCATTTTCATCCAGTGTTGCAATGATTTTTCACCAAGATCTTGTATTAATGATGGGAGAGTTCGATCACTGTGCAAAGCCTTCTCCTGCACATCCCAGAGATTCTCAATAGCTTTCAGATATGGACTTCATGGTGGCCAATTTGTGTGTGAAAATGATGTTTCATGCTTCCTGAACCACAAATTAAGCCCGATGAATCCTGGCTTTCTCATCTCGGAATATGCCCATGCCATCAGAGATGAATAAACCTATGGTGGAATAGCCTTCGGAAAAGTCAGTTGTCCTCATTCTCTGGACACATAATGTTGCCTAACCGAGACTTGACCAACTACATCAACAGTCAGACAGACAGACAAACCACCGCCAAATACAAGGTTTCAACCTTAGCAGAGTTGTGATACTCTCATTGCTCTGGAATAGGGGAAAGCTGGACTCATTTGACCACATGGTCTTTTATTGCACCAGAGTTCAATCTTTATGCTCCCTATCAAAATAAAGCCCTATTCTGTAGTTAGCTTCACCGATTAGTTTTTATGGCTACAGCTGTATAGTGCCAATCTTTTTAGTTCCCATTGCATTGTGTCTGGGGAAGTGTTCTTTCTTTCATTCATCATATCACTGTGTTCTACAATTATTTTGATTTGACTTCATTTCATCTGACGATTACGTGATTGTGAATCACAAACATTCAGGATGACTTTTTGTTTTGGCCAAGCAGTGTATTAGTCTGATTGTCGATCCCTCATCAATAGCCTGTGGTGTTTTTGTTGTTTTTTTTTTGTTTTTTTTTTTGAAGAAAACCAGATTAGTTTGTTAACCTAGGAGGTAAATTGTTTTAAATCAGTCCTTGTCCCCTTAAATACTTAAATGTTTTTGTGGAAGGTGTTTAGATTAAGGATTATTTATGGATTAATTAAAGATTACAAACAGATATTGGAGTGATTGGGTGGTTACCATGCATTAGATTTGGATGTTGGACAACACTTCCTGTCCTATTGGTTTCCTTATTAAATCAACAGAAATAATCAAGTTTCTCATGCCAGTGAGAAAAATGAGCCAGATGTTATGAGAGCGATGCAAAAATATACAGTAGTTTTTACACATGAATGTTTTTGTCTACGATTCCATAAACAAATATCCATACATATTTCTACATTTCATATGACTTTAGAAAATACAACATGGTTAATGTGTTTGCAAGTAACAAAAATGACTGATTAGAGATGAACTGACCCTGGCCCTGCTTGAACACTCCTACAGGTACTTAAAAAAGGCAGTAAGGAGTTTGTGGCACGGAGTTACTGGGACGTTTTGCGGCGAAGCGCCAGTCAAGTCCTCTTTTCTGACCTGGCTGAGGTACACAGAACCAACTGTCCCCTCATTCCTCCATCCCTATTCCATCCTTCTTTTTCTGCCTTTAGTTATTTCTAGTTAAGTTATATTTTCTCCACATTGAACTTAACCAGTATATCTCCAATGAAGTTTACCTTCAAGATGAAAGCTTTACCTAACATACAAAGGCGTTAATCATATTGTGCAAAATTTGCAAAGTTCAAATTTACCAAAATAATTTTCTTTAAAATGTTTCAAACATAATGACAGAAAAAATAATTCTGGTAATATCAATATACACATTAGATGTACCTTAAATGCTTTTTATTTGTTGCTAAATTTGACTTTACCTCTTTCACACGTTAGTTCCAATTAAATAATATGAGCTTCCTCCAAATATCTGAATATGATCTCCATCCACATTTTGTCGTGTTCACTTTTACTGATGTGTAATAGTAATTGATAACTAATAGGTACTGTACATTCTTTTCTTAATATTTGTCCACATTGGTTGATATTTTGGAGTTTTCTTTTTATTTTGGTCTGGTGTATTTTTGTGACAGCTCTGATAGATTTTCTGTATTATAAAGTACAGATATTATAGCATCTGCTTCCATCTAACCTGTTCTCTTTCCAATTGGTTTTCTGCCATCTGGTCTCATCCTACTGCTTTGTGTGTGTATGTTCATTGTTGTGACAAGTGTCGGAGGCTTGTTGTCAGATCATTATCATTTTTACACTGGACATGTTTAGTCTCATAGAAAAACACTGCTACGGTAGTGAAACTTGTTGTGAAGAGGACATACAGCATTTAATATTATAACTCTGCATCCTCACATTGAATCACTCAAAATTTGTCATTTTTCAAATCAAATCACATCAAATCAAACTATTTCTTGAGCACTTTTCATGCCACGGGCAACACAAAGTGCTTTACAGGATAAAATCAAGTCATAAGGATTAAAACAAACGGTGGATAAAAAGGCATTTAAAAATAATAGACACAAGCTCTTTCCACACACTCACACAAGGACATAGAGCAAAGAACCCCCCCACACCCACCTACACACACCCACCCACATTCCCCGAAAAACATAATTCCCTGAATATTGTCTTTTTAACTGAATTCTGGTTAATAAAACAACTAAAAACATTAAGTAAGTGATAAAAATTCTGACTTGGTGCTGATGTGAGGAAACAATACCTAGGGATCCATCCACACCAGGAGCCAGTCCCCCGCATGCTCATAGGGGCCGCTGCCACAGGAACTGCACAACTCCCAGGCAGCAAAGGGGCCACCCTGCAGACGTGAAGCTGCAGTGCTGGACCCCGCGCCACCCAAACAGCAGCGGTCGTCATGACAACAGCCCCCAGACCAAACAGGCAGGGCCCCCAGCATGCTGGATCCCCATAAAGAAAACACTGGAGTTAAAACCACAAGATGAATAACCTTAAGAAGCAGTAAGAAATAAGAGCAATAATAAAAGAAAAGATACATATATACATAGAAGGACTTCACAATAATGTATTAAAAATAAGAAATCTAATAAAACAATTTAAAAATAAATGAATTAATAAATGAAGTAAATTACGATAAGTAAATAAAGTAAAATAAAATTCAGTTAAATGCTAAGCTGAAAAGGTGTGTCTTGAGCCTCTTCTTAAAAACATCAAGTCTCCGCGGCCCTGAGGCTCTCTGGCAGGCTGTTCCACAGTCGGGGACTATAACAATGGAAAGAGGTCTCACCTTAAGTCTTAGTTCTGACTTTAGGAACCATTAAAAGGCCAGTACCAGTTGATCTCAGGGTCCGCAAAGGCTCATAATTAAAAAGAAGGTCAGATAAATAAGAAGGCCCAAGACCATTAAGACATTTATAAACAAGTAAAAGAATCTTAAAATCAATCCTGAAGTGCGCAGGAAGCCAATGCAACGATTTTAAAACTGGTGTAACGTGTTCCTGCCCTCTGGTCCTCGTCAGAACTCGTGCTGCTGAATTCTGTAGTAATTGTAGGCTGGAAAGAGACTTTTTAGGAAGACCAGAGAAAAGGGTGTGACAGTAATCTAATCTACTGGAAATAAAAGCATGCATCAGCACCTCTGTGTATTGTAGTGTAGGACAAACAAGGACCCAAGTGCAGATTGGATGTGGATACTAGGACAGGTTTATTGTTCTCCTGGGTAGAATGGTAGGTGGCCAGGCAGGCAGGTTGGCAGGCAGGCAGGCTGGTTGACGGGCAGGCAGGCAGGTTGGCGGGCAGGCAAGAATCATGCACTGGTGACAGAACAGACAGTTGTGAAACAAGCAGTTTAAATTCTTAAGCTGAAATGCTGCAATGGCCGAGAGCTGTTACCACAGATGACACAACAATCAGGCGATGACTGGTGAACTGAGCTGGCCTTTTATCTTGCTGCTGCTGCTGATTACCCGATGAGAACCTGGTGTGGACTTGATTGCCAGGGAAACAGGCACACCCACTGCAGCACAGGTCAGAGCAGGAACCACAACACTGTGCTGGCAAGAGCGAGAAATGGGCAGACTCTGGCAATATTTTTTAGATGATAAAAACCTGTTTTTGTTACATTTTTATGTGTGGAATAAAATCCAGCTCAGAGTCAAGAAGAACACCCAAATTTCTCACACACTGGGAGGGATTAAAATCTTGTAATTTTGATAAAAGGATCTCTCTCTTAATTATCGGTCCCTTCAGGACTGATAATTAAAACTTCAGTTTTGTCCTGGTTGAGCTGTAAAAGGTTTGCTGCCATCCATGACTTTATATCTGAAATACAGTTTAAAAGAACATTAAGTGGCTCTTAATGTTATCAGGGGACACGGCGATGTAAAGCTGTGTATCATCGGCATAGCTGTGAAAATCAACGCCGTGTCTCCTGATGACGTACCCAAGTGGTAACATATACAGGTTAAAAAGTAACGGGCCTAAAATTGATCCTTGGGGAACCCCACATTTTATTTCATAGGTTCGTGAGGAGCATGTATCCATACTTACAAAAAATTGTCAATCCGAGAGGTAGGAATGAAATCACTTACCAATCCCTGAGAGGCCCACCAGACTTCTGAGTCTGTTTAAAAAAATCTGATGATCTACTGTATCGAATGCGGCACAAAGATCCAGTAGAACAAGTACAGAAAGTTTCTAAAGAAATGAGTCCAGGCTAGATCTAAGGTCACTAACAGGGCCGTCTCCGTACTGTGGTTAGTCCTAAAACCAGATTGATATTTTTCTAAAATATTGTGTTTATTCAAAAACTCGTGTAATGAGTAAAAACAACTTTTTCTATTATTTTACTTAAAAACGGTAAGTTGGTTACAGGTCGGTAATTATCAACCATGTTTGGATCTAAGCCACTCTTCTTCAGAAGGGGCCTTACCACCGCCGTTTTAAAAGCAGAGGGGAAGACACCCATCTGAAGAGAGTAGTTTACTATGTCTAAAAGCTCACACTCAAAGAAACCATAAAAAGTTTTTAAAAGCGATGTAGGAATTGGGTCTAAAAGGCAGGTTTTTGGATTTAGCTGGGAGAAAACTCGACCAAGCATCTGTGAATCAACCAGAACAAAACTCTCCAGTGTTTCCTCAGATAAAAACAATGCTTCAGATCGATTAAGATCAACATTATGCTGAGATAAAAGATTGGATCTAATAGCATTGATCTTACTTCTGAAGTGGTCTGCAAAGTCCTCACATGCAGCGTCTCATGGCTGCATGGCTGCATGGAGAACTTGTTACTAAATATCATTGTTCATTAAAATATCAGTGGTTTTAAAAAGAAATTTTTGATTATTTTTGTTATCTGTGATGAGGTTTGAAAAATAGTGTTCTTTCTAGTTTGATTTTGTTATTATAAATTTTAAGTTGTTCCTTTAAAATATCCTGATGGATTGTTAGTTTTGTTTTCCTCCATTTCCTCTCTGCTCTCCTGCAGCTTCTCTTTAACTCTTTTATTTCCTCATTTCTCCATGGTGTTCTGAATTTAGTTCTTAATATTTTTGTTTTAACTGGAGCTGCTGAGTTAATTACCAACTTTAATTTGTTGTTAAAATGGTCGACGATAAAATCACATGATGCAGGAAAAATCTGAGCAGGAGTTCCAGATAAAATATTAATAAAATTTGCAGCCACTTCAGAAGTAATATATCGCCTCCTCACAGTCCTCACTGAAGCGTCCTGTTTTATAGAGCTTAGAAATAGTTTTGAAGAGCAAAGTTGTGCACTCCTAAAAACAATATATGTGTCACCCTCGTCAGCCCCTCGAACCACATGATAACCAAAATTATCTTTCAGTTTCACTCCAATTCATTAAATTGTAAAAGTAAACATTATAGCAATGTAGAACAGTTATAAGCGTATGTAATCTGTCTACACACAGTGTGTGTGCAGTTGTTACTCTTAACCAGGGGTTACGCCAATTTCTTAGATGCCTTCTGAAACAAGAATAAAATTACTTATATGAACTGGAAGAATAAAGTTACCAACATGTCTTATTTAAGAGTTCAACATTATCACTGTCTTTCAAAGTGTAACAGTAGAATATCTCAATGTCTCAGCTCAGCATTAAGTAAAACTTCATCACATTTTGTAAATTAGACATTTATATGATCTGCTGTATGTGCAGTTTCCTCATTCAAAAACAAATTAATGTTTCATTTTTCATGTTGTAATAAAATATCGCCTATCACGCAAATTAAAAAAAAAATCTAGGAGGTTTGAACTGAAGTCCAGATGTTTTTTTTCTTGCCAAAATTCTTAGTCAAAATTCTCAATATCTCCCAAATTAGTCATATATGCTGAGCAGCCCTTTGTCTATTAGCAAGAACTGACATTGCAATTGCAACTTGTTGCAATGTTAAGCTTGACTGTTGAGTTGACTGTTTAACTTTACCATGCTGTTGCTGGTAGGTGTGGGCTAAATAATGGCATGTGTGTGTAAATATATATATATATATATATATATATATATATATATATATATATATATATATATATATATATATATATATATATATATATATATATATATATATATATATATATATATGTTATCCTCCTGAGTTTTTTTTCCCTTAAAGACCAACCTTTAAAGTCTTTTTTTTCTCATTTTTGTTCATCTTAGATGACATAAAACAAGAATATTATATAATATATATAGGTTGTAGTCAATTTCATGAGAAGTAAAGAAGATTTTTTTAAATCATGAAAATTGCTGAGACATGTTAGCCAAAAAGATAATGCTAGCCTAAAGCTGTCCCTCTGGACCAAAGTGTTGAGCTGATGATTTCTTTGCATAGTTGTTTTTTTTAATCAACAGAAACAAACAGTCCAAAACTTGAAACACATTTGACATGTTGCTCTTTGAAACCTAAATAATATTTTTACAACAAATATTGAAAAAGAAGTCTTGTAGTGATTATCAACAGCTAACAGTGCTAACATGTTAGCAGGCTAATGACAGGCTGTGTGCTGTGGTGGCAGCGGAAGCTAAGGTTGAGGTAATGATAGTGCAGCATAATGGGGCCGACCTTGTATTTACACTAAGCGCTCTTTCATCTATCCAGCTGGACAGAACAGACAAAACAGACAGTGGGGAACAGGGTCTCAGGAAAAATTAAGAGCAAAATCAAAATTGAGAAGAATTACAAATGGTTTACGACTAGAAGAAACTAAAAGGTTAAAAAATCGATTTAAAATGTATAAGACTGTTAACTAATAAACAAAAAAACTGTGCCTCAAGAAAAATAAGAAGAGATATCATCGGAGTCAATGAACAGGTGACAGAGGCCAAAAGAAGATGATATAGGTCAGCAGACAGAGGAACAAAGTGAGCAAGAAGAAAAGAGGTTTGGGAAGTAAATTTAGAGGGAAAAGAAAGAAGTAGGTTGTATTTAGAGAAAGATGTGTTTACTCAACAGATTAGTCACCATTATACCTCTTTGCTTTTGTCTGGAGAAGGAGGGACTGACTGACAAGGCAGAGAGGGAGGGAGGAAGGGTTAAAAAAAAAGCGCAAATCACTTCTGTTTGTCAGGTGAAGGAGGTACTGACGGGTAGTATTAGGAGAAAGGAAATCAGAGTAATCAGAGCAGGAGAAGAAAACAAAAAGGTGATAAGGGGGGAAAAGTGAGGGTGGGCAACATGAGTGCATGTGGAAAAATGAACAGGTTGTGAGAGGGGGAAGGAAGGTTGGATGTTTTTACGCCTGGAAGGTGTGACTGACTGACAGACCGACTGACTTGACTAAAGGCTGACGATGAGCTCTTCCTCTGAAACATTACTCACAGATAGGGAGGGTGAGGAAGAACGTTTAGCGTTTACATCAATAATTACTGTTTTTACCCTCAGCTTCATGATCAAAGACAACCGAAGCTCGCAAACACACATGGATGCACAAATAGACACATGCATGCACCAGGTGTTGGCTCGTGCCTCATGGGCGTGGTAACCATTACGTTGTTGCAGGCATGATGAGCTCACATTGCTGCTGCCACACTTCCAGGAATGATAAACTTGTTATGATAAAGCTATGTCTAAAAGAAAAAAAAATAGTACTAGGGAGAACAGTGCCACTTGTTAAATCATGGCATAATTAAATCAAACCTCTTTTTTTTATTTGGTTTAGTATGTGCAAAAGAAGCAGTTCTGATTAATATTTATCTACCGTTCTTAGTTAAATTAGTAAGTGCACATGTCTACTGCAACATGTTCTTTACTTGATGACATAATTTGTGGGTTTGTAAATCAAGTGTAATGGTGCGTTTAATTTACTCCAGAAGTGGGAAGTCGTAACTTAAACATGTTATGTTTTACCTCTGTTTGATCGAAAAAAAAAAATAAATAAAAAATTAAATGCCTCCAGCGTTTTGTTTCGGCCAACAACCAAAATTAGTCATGCAGTTAATTTAACTGAGCTACATTGACTGGAAATTACAAAGCGGGGTTTAAAAGGTGTAGTTTTAGAAATGAAATCCAATTGCTTGTGACATTCATTTTCTATGAGTTTTCCAAGTCAGACATGAGAAATTCTGAGTGGCCTGTTGCCATTAAATGTATCATTAGAGCCTGATGGTGACATCAGCTTGCCCTAAACCCTACCCCATAAAATATTATTTGATCCCTCCAAATTTAGAAAACATCACCTATCCACACCACCTGGATACTGTCTAGTTGTCTAAGTAACTCGTGTGTCATAAAGACATCAGTAATGCGTCAGTTTAAAGATAAAAGAGGAAAAGTTTTTTATGATGTTTGTCCGTAATCTGGGGCTTAAGAAAAACACTTTCCAGTAAGTGAGGCTGAGAAAATGGCGCTGAAACAAGTCATCAAGCTCCACAGATAGCTAAAACCCATTTTTGCAACCTATTCTGTGCCCTGATGGGAGTTAGAAAGAACAATAGCATTTTCATATAAATACCCTGATATTGCATTTTGTTCAACCATTTAGTAGAGGAGATCCTCATCCATGTTATTAGATTAATTTTCATCACAAAAGTCATAAATATTCCATCATTTCTGACTGTATGATTACACACTTTGTCATACCAAACAAGCATAACAAGTACTACTTTTTTGGGGGGTTTGTAAACCTGTGCCATCTTGTTTGACATTTTCCTCTCGTCCCACATTGGATTTTAGGATTATACTCTTGAGGTAGAACCACGAATGGCATCGTGGTGATGATGATATTCATGATGATGATGAAAGTTGCTTAAATGCTCTTCCTCCTTAAAATGACATGAGATTTCAGTCAATCTGATGTCTGCATACTTATCAGCATGGCCAAGGATTTGGCACTGGGGTTGGCTGGGTGGGGCATGGTGGGCAGCAAGAAATTAAAAAAAAGAAGATGGACTTTTGAAGTCCTCTCTTTTTGTCCTGATACTAAAAAGCTCAATCACCTTTTTCTGAGCTTTACAGACATTATCTGGTATCAACAAACAATGAATTTAGGCTAAACTTACCCGTGTCACCATGTTGTTGAAAGGGATTAAGAAGATTACAAAGCGAGCAAACAGGACTAACAGCCTGATGGCTATTAGATGGGTTTCAGATGATCAGGACTGCTAAAGTGAACACACACTCCAAACACTTGAGGGGTAAGAGGACAAAAAGAGGAAAACACCATCAAAGCAGCAAAGGTGACAGTTGACGGAAAAAGGTGGAACCAGCTCAAAGATTTTCTGCATCTGTGCTTTTGTGGATTTTGTAGACAATGTTGCTATTTCTGATGTGATTTTATGTTCAGGTGTGTTTTTGTGGCATTTGCAGAGAATTGCATGGGATATTGTGGCCTTAATGTGTCTTTGTGTGTGTGTGTGTCTTCCCAGCTCTCTGTTACATGTTGGTATCACTCTTCCACAAGTCTGTTTGACATACTTTAGTTGTTTAGCGTGTTGACCTTTTCCATTTGTACATTCCTGCTGACTCAGTGGATGTAGGCATGACTGTGTTTTTCATTGTGTCTCTCTATCTTTATTTGGGCTGCTATCTAAGCACCCGTCTTGTGTTCATGAGTCTGTTTAATGCTGCTGCAGCAAGACTCCTGACCAATCTAGACTGCATGCCCTACATTATATAACAAAAGAGAAAGTGATGTTAATTGTCAGAACCAAAATAGAGAGAAAACTTTCTCTCTTGTACCCATAGTGTCCCATAGTGTCTTCTGTACTAACTTAATCTTACTGAAACTGATACTTAACATAATTTTGCAGCCTAGAGTGGTTCATTTGATGTCATGCTGGCTGTTGAATGTTTGAAATGATAACTTTTGTTGACATTTTCCTGTCGCTGTTCTGATGCATGTTACGCACTTGTTTAGCAGAACGCTGCTTCCTGCTAGCCTGGCCTGGTGGTGACCATGTTGGATCAGTGATGGATAAATCATGCCAACTGCTTCTCCCCCATTCAGTCTCTTTCGATTAATCATCAATCATCTTCCTTATACCCCCCTCCCCATCTTTTATAGCGATCAGATGAGAACATCACAATTGACACCACACTGTTGGTCCATTTCTTTGGAAAGAAAGGAAAAGCAGAACTTACTTTTGATGACTTCTACAGGTACTTCAAATTTGTTAACAGCACAGTATTAATCTCACAGTAAGTCTTTTTTTTCTTCATCACCTTCTTCTACTTTTCTCTTCTCAGGTTTATGGATAACCTCCAGACAGAGGTGTTAGAAATTGAATTTCTCACTTATTCCAAAGGAATGACCACCATCAGCGAGGAAGACTTTGCCAAAATCCTGCTGCGTTTCACTAATGTGGAGAACATCAGTGCGTACCTGGAGAATGTACGCCACTCTATTCCTGATGAAAAGGTACAGCACATTTGTGCAATCACATTTTTACATGGCTAAGAGGGCATTTCAGCAGATTAGTATTATTTCTATATTATTAGATATAATCCTGCTGTTTGCACCATCAGTGTATTTTCTCTCCTTTGTGGGTGCTTCTGCCTTCCAGCAATCTGTAGCACCTATAATTTCCCACCGATCTTCCTGGGGTTGTTGTGGCTTTCCACACTCGAGCGCTCCGTTGCTTCACTTGACCTCACAAAAAAATCTAACATTCGAATGCTCTCACAGCTGCATGAGAACGCTCGTTTATGCATATACAGTATCTGTGAAACTGTAAAACTCTGTCTGTGTAGATATTTTAGCAAGATGGCTTTACTTTGGCATGTCATCCTCATGTTTGTATGAAACCCAACTCTATTTCTGTCCCTCCTCTCTTTTCATGCTGTGGAAGAAGCAGGAGGTTTGTGTCTGCCTCATAAAATACATAACCTGCAGTTACAATCTGTCAGTTTTTCCCCTTTCTTTATTTTTCGATGAATTTACCATCTATCTTCTTTGTTTATTTCTGCATTTGCTCCTGGAAATCCATTGTACTGCATATCTTTACTTGCTTCAATTTTTGGGTGCTTTATTTGGATTACTTATTAAACTATCTGTTCCAGGTTTTAACTTTTCACAGCAGAAAGCATGTGGTACATCATGCAGCCTTTACAAGCTTTAACTGTGCTCATGTGGATTTTAGTAATTGTTTTACTGAATGCACAGCATCTTACAGAGAAAATAACTCTCAGGTCTGGCTTTTTTTTTTGTTGTCATATCTGCAATGTACAAACGCATGGCATCTGATTCTACTCTCACATTATTAAAATTTGCAGGCAGTTTAATCATTTAAGTTTTTATCATATTGTGCATGCAGATCTGTCATTAACGACTTTACCATTAATAGGAATGTCTGATTAAATTTATTGGTTAATGAATTAATGGCATGAGTTTTCTCATTTTGCAAAAAAACAGGAAACATTTCCCTCAAGGAATGTCTGCACACAGTCTGCAACAGCCTGAAATGGTCATTATTTACATTTTAAAGCATCTTTCCAGAGGATGACATATTCTTCCGTACGTTTCCCTTCTGTCATCTTTTGGACTGGTTCACATATGGCTTCTCTTTATGTTTCAGGGAATCACCTTTGATGAGTTCAGATCCTTCTTCCAGTTTCTCAACAACCTTGAGGACTTTGCCATTGCCATGCAGATGTACAACTTTGCTTCTCGTTCCATTGGACAAGGTAGTAAAATTGGGTCAGAACAGTGTCAAGCGCTGAAGGTTTTTTTTGTTTTTATCTTCTAGTTTTATGTTCAGTTGGCAGTCGGAATAATAAAAATAGTTTCTGCCTTCTCTCCTATTAGATGAGTTTGCAAGAGCAGTTTATGTGGCCACAGGGCTCAAGCTAACGCGTCATCTCGTTAACACGATCTTCAAAATCTTTGATGTTGATCATGATGATCAGCTGTCGTACAAGGAGTTCATCGGCATCATGAAGGACCGGCTACACAGGGGAGCCAGGGTGAGGAACTATCAGTTAATAAAGAAAAAGTGCTTTTGTGTCTTTTAAAAAAGGTTCAATCGCAGCCACAGTTACAAGGAAATGAAGAAAGAGTGAGATTTTATTGATTTTCTTTTGAAGAACATACATCTCTTCACAAAGGTCAGAGGTGAAGTCCGCACTAGCAAGCCTACATTAAACAGTCAGTTCTAGGACTGGAGTTTGGTATCTTTGGTTTAGCATTGTTAACAGATTTGAGATCAGGATCAAATAAAAAATCAAATAAAATGTATAATAAGAATCAAATAAAACTATTAATATGGATAAACTTTCAACAACAGTAAAATTGATTCATGTAGAAAGCAGCAAAACAACCTAACATCAATCTCTTCAATAGCTTTTTGGAGTCATAATTTAAAAATAAAACCACACCGCATTTGATAATGTTGTTTACATTCTTTTCTAAAATGGCTTTAAAGCAGCTAATTTGTTCTTTCTCCTCTGCCACTTCAAATGGGCTCAAGTTGTTCAGGTAAATAAATTATTTGGTCATCATTGGATTAAACAAGAGAAATAAATTCAGAGGTGCAGTACTCAACATCTTCCAAATCTACACAGTAGCAAGGGAAATCTGTGCTTTCAGCTTACAGTCAATAAAATAAAAATATGTTCTGACAAAAGATTGAAAGTTCAAGAGAATGTTAAACTTGTTTAAGTTGGATGATTTTTACAATATAAACCACTCTTTATAAATAAACTTACTTACTTACTTTGTCATGGTGAATGATAGTTTCCAAGGGAAAAAAATGCTTCAATGATTCGCTCAAATAAAGAAAGTTGTAAACCAAAATCACAAGATCACCCTGACTGGCGTCATGGTGTGCTCTACAAAATGCCACACTGCCCTCCACTGGTGAATTTTGATGCCACATTTCAGAACTCTTCTTTCCACAGAGTAGCAAAAGTAATTGAAGCAAATTAAATGTGGCTACAGGTTCAGATTTTGCCTGATATGCTGCAAAATATCACATCAGTAATCCTTACAGAGTATTCTTTATTTACATCTATAGGCTTTATTAGATGTTTTCTTTGCTTAACAGTCTCTGCCTTTTAACAGTATTTCCAGGTCCTTCTCACTCTTTACTTTGGCTGCAAACTGAATTTCTTTATAGACCAATATTTTCTTCTCAATTTACATTAATCTCCTCACACTAACTCATTCTGTCTCTTAATTTTCTCCTCCCTTTTTGTCTTTTTTCCCCTCCTGCTTCCTTGTTTTTCTTCTGTCATGATGCCCATCATGGACATCTCAGGGGTATAAAGCGATGGAGCGAGCCACCTCCTTTAGATCCTGTCTGAAGAAGGAGCTTGCAAGCAGATAAGTATCCCTACAACAATAAACCAATGAGTGTCTTTTTTTCCAACATGTATTTTCAACTGGACTTGGTTTAATCTTTAATTTATAATTTCAACATATTCTTTCTATATGGAAAGTGGTATAAAAGTGCCCTTTGACCTCTTTTACCTGTCACTTTTACATGTAGCATGTTGAAAGTGTAGACTCTGTTCCTAGTTAAGAGAGTCAGACAAGTTCCTGGCAGCCTCTACAAAACAAAATAGTCCAGTGCAATATAATATTGTTATTTCCTGTTTAAATATTAAAGGAACAGATTTATTGAACTGAACTGCCTCGGTTATGTGTTCACCAGGTGAAGGCCCAACATCACACCTCCTTCTCCAGCTGTGTACGTGCTGAGGCCAGAAGACAAGTACACCAGTTATGGAAGACACTCAAGGAGAAGCTGTAGAGTACAGAACTAATCAGGTTGAGCTGAGTTTTATTTGTCAGCAGACTCAGTTAGCAGCATTGTGTTTCAAAGAGCTAATCATCTCAACTGTCAAACCAAGAAATATCATCCAAATTGGTATCAGATCCGATGCCTTTCCTGCTGATTATAAATCAAATCCTTACTGTTACAGTTACTGTTGTTATATGTCTTGTTTTGATCCTCAGCATCCCATGTGTGATTTATAGTGTATTAAAGCAAAGATGCTCCAAATGAGAGCTGAACTTTGATTATGCTGGATAAGCACAGCAACATATAAAAAAATATACTGTTATTGTTTTGTTTTAATTAAACTGAATTGTATGTCTTTGATGTTTTACTATATAACATCTTAATATTGTTGGAGATAAAACAAAGATGTAACAAAGATGTCAAATAAACACTGCACAATACTGTAGTCATAGAACTAAATGATTACTGGGGTTTTTCCCCCTCACAGTTTTAGTTTGTTACCATGTACCCACTTGGGTTTTGGGCACTGTAATGAACTATTGCTGCAATTGATAGTGCAGTATTGCTGTACTGTTACGAAAGCATTTAGGATTTGACCTGGATTGACCTGGATTTGACACCAGTGAACATGAAAAACAATACTTTACTCCAACTGAATCCTTAATGGGTTGATTGGTTTGTTTTGGATTCTTAGCTGCGTGTTTGAGAAATGGGTGCCTTCTAACTATTCAATTGCTCATTGGAAAACTTGTGTAGAAAACCAGATTTCTCCACCGATTAATTCAGAATTTTGCTTTTTGATTACAAAAAAAGCTAAATTTTACAATGATCCCTTTGCTTGCACTGTATGTGATTTATATCATCCATATATACAGAGAAAGAGAGAGAGAGAGTGTGTGAAACAATTTAGCATGAATAAAGTTTCTATGACAAGCAGTCTGTGGTTTCCACTGGGCATGCGCAACAAAATTGTTGAGCACCATAAATGTGCTTTTTCTAGTTGATACTTTAACTTGTAAAAACGGAAATTGAAACAGTGGTCCCACACCTGTTATACTTGTAAGTATTAACTTTTTCATTTAATTTCATTTGTGTTCTTTGCTATGTGTAGGTTTAAAAAATAAACAACATTCGGAGATTAGCAGATGTTATTAGCTAATTTACAGAAGTGCGATGGAAACAAAAAATAAATATTGTTCTTGTATTTTAATGCATCTTTTCTGGAGTATTTCTAAATGTTTTGTTACATTCACACAAACAGATTAAAAATGGTTACGTATAGGAGAAAGTTGTAAGAATGTTGGTTATCAGACTTTAATGTTAACTTAATCAAATTGTTCCCAATAGTAAAATGTTAACCGAGAATAATACTAGTTGGATTTTTATATACATTTACAAAATAAACACATATTTAAAACAAACTTTTTCGGTATTGTATCGTGGTACCCGGTCTGCAGCATTTTTCTTTTTTTTTTTTCTTTTTTTCCCCACAAGTTTAAATATGATAAGTAGTGAAATGTTGCCCTCGTGTGTCACACTTTGGTAAAGTTTGAAATGTACAGATTCAGCTTTTCCCAAACAATAACTCATTAACGGAACATTACTTGTAGAAAACCGACACAACACCGTAATCATAGCAATGTAGACTGCGAGCTATAATCGCATTTTGCTCAAAAAGAGCCGCCCTCCCAGTAACGAGACTCGCATTGGACTATGCAGAGCCTGCCGCCGTGCCACTGCGCGACTGCTCGGGGACCGTTTGCAAATTGCAAAACCGAAAAAATATCACAAGAAAATATTCAATAACTGCAATTTGACATGCTGTAGTGTCACCAAATTTCAAAGTACGACAAAACCATCTCGTTTTATTCGTGATATAGTTCTTATTTTGGTAAATATGCTTAAATTTATTTTTTGGCTTTAAAAAAATTAAGTAATTTCAAAATTAGTAAAAACAACATGACTTGTTGTGCCACCAAACTCACAATACAAATATACCATCTCATCTGGATCATATAACTTTTACTTTGATAAAAAAAAAAAAAAAAAGATAAATAGTTAACTTTGTTTCCATATAACTTCAATATACAACTTCCAATGCAAGTGTCGTAGCTCGGAAGACGTCTCGTTTTGAGGAAAATGCTATTGTAGCGAGCAGTCTACATTGCTATTATTACGGTGTTGTGTTGGTTTTATAGTAGTAATGTTTCGTTAATGAGTTATAATTCGGAAAAGCCATATTTGTGAATATATTTCTAACTTTACTGTACTAATATTTATAAGTACTAATTACTGGGGATCCGCAAAAACTGTACAAGGTCTTGACTTGTGCTGAAGCAAAATATTATGACTTCCTTTCAGTATTATGTGTTTGGGATTTTTACATGTCTACAGACTCGATTTTCAGTCAGCAGTCAGAATAAATTATTCGGTGACTGTGAAAGTCCTGAAAATAGTTGTTGGTAGAAATAAGCGGAACGTTGCATCTTTGTCAGTTTGCGCTCCGGATCATTAACAACGACGTAATGTGTTGTTTCGTATGTGTGTGGAAACTTCAAATTAATACAAATTCTGTTGTCTAAATATAACGCTTGTCTTTATTTTCCATTGATGCTATTTGGGTTAATCCACCAGATGTCATGTGAACGTTTTTAAACGACCAAGAAAGTATTTAAACAGCTTACTGTCGGTTATAGTAGCCGCAAAGGATCCTGGGTTATGTGAAAATACATTTTGAGATTTAAAAAAGTGTTTTTAAAGTCGCCCTAACAGAAAGCGTCATTGCCGATGTTTTTATAGGTCGTATAATTTCCAGGAAATGGTCATTTTATATATGCTGAGCAGAAGAAATGCACCATCACAGAGGTTGGTGTTGTCGTGAATGACTCTGTGTTTCTGACGCTGTGGGAGCTAAGACTATACTTTCAGGGATCATTTCTATAGTTCCTAACTTGAGAAATGTGTTTCTAAGTTGTATGGTCTCGCTAACCACGATGATGAGTCGTGATATTCCTTCCTGAGCGCGAAGCCGGTAGGAGGTAATGATTCAGTTCATATGCCTTTTATCATTGATGACCGTTCGTTGCTTCCTCGTGGAGTAATGAGGGAGGGAATATGATCAGAGTGGGTGCGCAAAAATGTGTAAAGCAAAATAGTTTGATCTTACCTTAACATAAACTTCTGGTTGGTCTACTTTTTAGGGGATTTTGTGAAGATTTCCATCAGCACACAAGTGCTGTTTGAAAGGAAATCACAGATGTGAATATACATTTAAAAGTGAGGCAATTTTACTACTTCTCAATGTCTCACACTTTCATTTTTCTTTGATGACGACACAGATTTCATACCTAACAGCGGAAATAATGCATTCACTCAGTGCTTTAACAATGGATTAAAATAGGAATAGGTGATGTATTGAAGATACCCTAGAAATTTACATATGGTATATAAAATAGCCCTATTGCAAACTTCAATTACAAACTGTTAGTGTAGAATTCTTCTTCAGCTCGCTCCAGCTCCTCCCCTCAATTGTACTATGCAAATTGCTCAGGGGTCTTTAGGGCACAGAGTTCTGGAGAAAGTCACAACCAGATATTGCAATGTATTATGATGTTTTAATAAAGAAAAGTTACAACCAAATAAAAAAAAAATCACAATAATGTTTTATTGTACTACCTTTAACTTTAATTATGGTACATGTTGGCTGTGTCGTTGTTTCAACCAGCTTCTTCAATGTCACAAGATTTATTTCCAGTCAGTGTTGCATTAATTTTTCAAAAGATCTTGTATTGATGATGGGAAATGCAACCACTGTACAAGGTCTTCTCCAATACATCCTAAATATTCTCAACAGGGTTCAGGTCTGGACTCAGTAGTGGCCAATCCATGTGTAAATAGGATGTCTTATGATCCTTGAATGACTCTTTCACAATATGAGTCTGATAAACTCTTGCAATGCCATCAGGAAAAAAAACACAAATCTATTGATGTTAAAACATGGCAATTCAGTGTATTCAGGTAATCTGCCAACTTTACTCTTTGGGCACATAACTGCTTAAACAAGACCTGACCAACTGCATTAATCCCAGATAGTCGCACTGCCCTCACAGCCTTGCACAGTAGGCGCATGATGGGTGCATCACTTCATCTGCCTCTCTAGAGTCATGTTGCTAACAGACAGACAAACTAGTGGTGCTAAATATGTTGACCTCAGCCTTTACAGAGTTAATAAAGATTATTTTTCTTACCTCTCCTCTTAACATGTGACAGTTTGTATGCTGGTCATTTTGATTGCCCAAAAAGAGAACTTCTCAGTATGTAAACCAGTCACATGACATATCACTAGAAAATCCAAGATGTACTAAACAAAGTACTGTAATCAAATAAAATAAAATTTTATTAATAATTTTTTTTTTCATGCAAAGAGCAACATAAACTTTTTTACATAGTAAAATATTAAATGACGGGTGGGCAGCTCCGGTCCCCGTCAGCTGCAGTCTGCAAGTGTTAGGAGTTTCCCTGCTGCAACACACCTGACTCAAATCAGAGAGGAATGAGCATTTTTGTGCAGTTTAATGTCAAACTCTGCACAGGTCTGACATGTATGTGGAAATTTATACCTTTTATTTCTTCTTCAACTCTTAAAAAAAGAAACACTTATGTAGGCAAGCTGTCATTTATTAGTTCAACATTGATCATTTCAAATATTCTAATGTTCGCAGGAACAAATAAAAGTTCAGTACAACAATGTATTGAAAATATATATGTTTAAAAACTTTAATAAAACATTTTACATGACTGTTTGGGATTTGTTATATTAAAAAAAAGAAGAAATGTTTAAAAGCGATACATATTTTTATTTTGAAATACTGACAGAAGCAGGAAGTTGCGTTTTACGTAAGTTGCCATGTGACGTTTTACGTAAATAAGTTGACCAAGCTGTTATTAGCTAGGTAGTTGTCTGCCTTTAGCTACTATTATTTGTATAAGTTGTGGCAATGACTGGTCTGAATAGCATAACAGCTCTCTGAGATAAAACAAAACTTGGCTTTTACCCGACTAAAGAAGATATGCCCTCCGACTTTGTAATGTAGTTCGCCTGGTATGAATAGCAAACCGAGTCTTTAGATAACGAGCTAACAGGGGTTAGCGCCACATATCACAGTTTGCTACTCATGCTCACTTTTTAACCAATTTATCCTAAGTTCGGCTTCATACTTTGTCACCAAGTTCAGCCCGCTGTTTCTCACAGAGAGAATGAACTGGTTTTTCCCCCTGTCCAAAGGCTCCGGACCTCTCCCTCCTCTGAACAGTCTACAACAACAAAGACAGCGGCAGATCGAGTCACTCAAGGCGGCTCACCCCAGGTAAACATGATGGACGCTCTCCCACCCAAAGCCCGGCTCTAAAACTCAGCATGAAACTTAATTGTCAGGCTTCACATTTGTCCTTACTGGTTTTACCTGAACCCATCGTCATGCTTTGTGACACCACAAACGTAATCTTTAAAAAAGCTATGATAAGTAAATCAGTCAAAGTGATTCGCTGGAGTATCGATCTAACTTCAAAGCTAATAAAATCCCTTAGTTACACTTTCAGGTTCTATTTGTGCCGATTACGCAAGTTGTTGCTGGCTGACCGCATCCTGTGATCATTCCTATGTTTGTCACGCGTGTAGTTTTAGGATGAGCTTATTACTAGCGGAGATTAAAGTATTACCCTGTGTTTACTTGGAGTTATGGCACCTCAATGACAGTTGTTTATTTTCCCACTCCGGTAGATATGAAACGAAACCCGAACGAAATATTACTTTAGGTGTAGTATCAGTGTTTGTAATTTATTACTAGCAAAGAATAAAGCTCACCTTTGACAAAAGTTGCACTTGTTAACATTTCACTTCATAAACATCAGTATGTACTTTGTAATGAGTAAAGTTTAATGTTAATTGTCTCACCTGTAATGTATTTAAGACTAAAGTCAATCAGAATATTGCTGTATGTGTACAATTAACCACTGAAGGACTTACTTATCAAATATATAAAGCTTTCTCTTTCACTCCCTGACTATGGACACACTTTGCTCATATCTTTTTTAGACCTACAGTAGCCCAGTTTCCACTGGAACCCTGTTAGTGGTAGTTGTATGCAGTCTTTGTTAACCCGGACCTTGACTGATCTGATGTGGAAGACATTGAACTGATTTGGATATTTGATTTGGCATGGGCTGAATGCCTTTCTTGACACAGCCCTATGTATTCATCCGAGGCTATACATATATATATATATATATATATATATATATATATATATATATATATATATAAATAAATATAAGCCTGGATGAATACAGAGGGCTGTGTCAAGAAAGGCAAATAATCAAACAAATAATCTAGATTTTGCTATGATCACATCCTGCATACAGGTGTGTGTTGGCAAGAAGCTGGCAATATGTATCACAATACAGGCCAAGAATATGATATATTGCGAAATGTCAGGATACTATAATCAAGACAATATATTGCAATTTTTATTTACTAGTTGTAAACACCAAACACTGTTCTTAAGTCAGAAGTTTAATTTAATTATATCTTTTTTTAATCTAACATAATATAACAACAAAGAAATAATAGATATATTTCTTTATAGAAATGACAATATTGAGGGGATCTCTACAATGAATTAATTGTAGAATTAAACTGACTCTGAGAGCGCAGACCTCCAACAAGCAGGTAATTTCAAACCATGTGAAGAATCTTTTTAAAAAAAATTCCTGTGTCTACAAATCTATCCAGATCACACCCAAAGTTTAATGGAATCTAATTTAGACCAAGACCTGTTCTCAGAAAACAAAGAAGGAAAAAAAAAGGCAAAAATACATTAAGTATTTTTTGTGTGAATTTGCTACAAATCAGATGGATAAATGCAGTTTATGTAATCTCTGGTTCATTGAATGCTGTATTTTGTCTTAATGTGCTGGTTCAAGATGAATGCTGATATCTCCTTTCTCCTGTTTGTCCACAGTCTTGCAGAGATCCAGAAAGATGTGGAGTACAGAATACCATTTACAATCAATAGCTCCACCATTAGTGTTAACATGTGAGTACACTTTTATAAAGTCCTTGGTTGTAACATAATTACATGTGACAAATAATGCCCCACCACCATTTTTCCCTAATTTTTTTTTTCTCCTCATCCTTCCAGTTTGCTGCCTCCTCAGTTCCCTCAGGAGAAGCCGGTGGTTAGTGTCTACCCCCCTGTTGGTCATCATTTAGTTGATAGCAATAACGGTACCATGATCACGAGCCCCCTCATCACAAATGTAAGTTTTTCACTTTGATTTAAAACTCTGCATTTCAATTTCCAGTATGAAACATGGAGTTCATAATCTGGATCGAGGAATACAGTGTATGATAATATTTACAATACTACAGTTTTAGGATTGATTGTAAGTCTGTTGAATGAATAAGCGCCAAAAGTTTAAATTGCTGTGACTCAATCTGAGCACAAACTGTTACATAAGTGACCTGTAATCTAGTAGACCAGGGAAATGCTTTCTCCAGATTTCTCTCAGCACACTGCACACCTATTGATAACTCCAAAATCAATATATATATAGCCCATATTCCTTCTATTGAAATTTTAATTAACTTTCTATGGTTTATTAAAAACTTTTGTACAAATACCCATTTATTGTTGCTGTCTATCTTAAAGTTTGGGATGCACTCAGATCTTGGCAAGGTCATCCAAAGTCTACTGGATGAGTTCTGGAAAAGCCCTCCTGCGTTGATGTCAACTGGCTCTGCCGGCTTTCCATAGTAAGGCATTTTGTGCATTCAATAAAAAAAAAAAAGAATTTTTTTTTTTTTTTTTTTATTAAGTCTAGCCTATTTGCAACCTTCTTTTTTTTCCAAATATGTTGGAGAATTGTATCTGTTATCCCTACAAAACACAGTGTGATATTCTTAAAATGTGGTTTTGCTCTTTGTAAGGCTTACTTACATAAAGATAAATTGCTTTGAGATGTATTTGACATAATAGCTCCTGTTTTTTTTTCTACCCAAAACTTGCTGCAACAGTATGTACAAGCCATCAGGAATCGCTCCTTACCCCACCCAAGCTTTTCACTATGGTCCTCGCCATGTGGGTCCCAGTCAGACACCACCTCCTGGTCCTGGTCCAGCTCCATCACCAGCCACCATGGCCCACCCAGGAGTTGATATTGCTCATGGACCCCCCAGAGCACCAGTTCAATATGGACTAATAACTGACCTGCCACTACCTGTACCAACTGGAGATTCCCAGGTACATTAATAACTAACGTATAAATAATTGATAGCAGATGTATATATTTGTGGTGGAGTTGGTTTTAAAAAAAATGTATCTAATTATTAGGGGCTAATTTAATCGCATTTTAATCACATGATAATATATATATATATATATATATATATATATATATATATATATATACATATATACAAAAAAAAAAACTGAAATTACACCATATGGGTTATTTCATATGTTTATGGGGGAGGAAATGAACTAATAATGAAAAATTAAGAGTCACGGTTACAGACACCCTGAACCAGAAATCAGAATGTGGATTTGGAAAAAAATAGAATAAGTATAACAGGTATGTTTCTCTGCTGGGTCAGTTGTGCTTGTTAATGTTCAGACCTATAACTGTTTGACACCAGTTTAGACTTGTATTGTATACTAGTCAACAGTATCTACCTGCTCTAGCATACATTAATGATGACTTAATATCCAGATGCATGTGCTGATTTTCAGTGAAGGTACTGCTTTAGAAGTACTTAAAAGAGTCATGTTTTTATCTCACATTTTCTGTCTTGTATGAGTAATATAGCACCCATGTACATGAGATTTTAAATCTCAGAAACTTTTATTTTCCATGTTAGATTGCTGCCAGGAGACGGTGGCAGTTTCAGGAAATATGACTAGGAGTTTTACAGTGTTCCACTTCAAGTGTAAATGGATGAGTTTAAGGTGGTTATTTCTGCTCTTTCAGGCTGGATTAAACGGACATATGTACAAGATGCCTGAGATTCCTGAGTCTTTTCCTGAGCTCTGTGACATGAAGTAAAGTTTTCTCCATTTATTGGCTTTTATTTCTAAGAGACAGTTGAAATATGATTTTAAACCCACATTCTGCCATATTGGTTTTCTTGCTGTCTGATCCACTGATATCCATCTGCCTGTGTATCCAACTTATGTTTCATCCCACCCAAGTCTGACCCAGTTGTCAGAGATGTCAGAGAATGAGGATGTGTTACTGGAGTTCTTTGTGAGTTTGCCACAACTCAAACAGGTCACCAGCGATAAAGAAGAGCTGGTCACCAGTATAGTGGAGATGGCGAGTAAGTTATTTTCTTGTGTTAACAGAACACCTTGATGGAGCTGCTTTAATTGGATGCAGCTTCATAATAGCAACATAAAAAACAGTAAATCTTCTTTTTACCTGCAGAAAAAAACCTTCAGATGGAGCCACAGTTGGAAGGAAAAAGACAAGAGATGCTCAACAAGGCGAGTTCTTCCATCATGTTTTCTTTCATGCACAAGAAGCACAAGAAGCACATTTACACCATGGACTTGCTGCTTATGATGCGTGTTTTTGTCTATTGTGTGGATAGTATGAAAAGCTGACTCAGATGAAATCGAATTTTGAGACAAAGATGCAGAGACAGCATGAACTCAGTGAGGTAAAAGGCTTCACTCATCACATGCTTGTTAAATTGAAAACACATTTTTGGAAAACTTTATTTCCTTTTTTCTTATTTTATTATTCAACCGTGTTTGCTTTGTGCTTTGAATGGGAGATTTATGTCATTTCTGCATATGCCACAGGTAGTGCATAACTACCTGTGGAAGGCAGAAAGAGGCTTTTTATATGCAGTTTGTTACCCAATCAATACATATCATCTTTAAAATGGTGTCAAATTGTCCTGTGAAAAGGCAGATCACAAAAAGCTGATAATCATAAATTATGCATTCAGATCAAGAGTTAATGCATTTATTGAATAAATAGGCCAGCAATGCTTTTGCTAAAGTGTCGTAAACCTACCTTGACAGTTTCACGACAAAGGACTCGTACTGCCTCCTACCTGACCCACTGTCTGTCAGCTTGCTTTTCCTGTCCAGTAGTCCACATGTTTGATGTTATCAAACAGACAACAGTGCTAGATCTTCCAAAAATATTAGAAAACAAGTAGAAATGCTTGATAGTACCTCTCTAGGTTCTTGCATGTTTTCTTTTTTGTGTTTTGATTTGAACATGTTCTCCATTCCACTTAACTGAGATGGAAAAAAGGAAAAAAGTTTTAAGTTCCTATTTATACTGCAGATTTGCAAAATATTACCCCACTACAGCGCCATATTGATAATTAGCCAAATTTTTAAATAATGTGATGGAAGTAATGTTGAAGAGTTCAGCATATTTGAACAACAATTGACTGAAAATCTATATTACTTTTCTTACTTTTGTTCATTTTAACTCCTTTCCAGAGTTGTAGTGTAAGTACTCTACAGGCTCGGTTAAAAGTTGCAGCCCACCAGGCTGAGGAGGAGTCAGAGGAGACAGCTGAAAACTTTTTGGAGGGACGTACTGACATTGACGAGTTCCTGAACAGCTTCATGGAGAAAAGAACAGTGAGGAGTTCATAATTTGTGTAAACATTATAGTTATACTTTGTGTTTGGACTGAATGTTTTAAATTAAATGATATTTGAAAAGGAAAGATTGCATTTTGTGTGTGTATTCTGCAGCTTTGCCACAGCAGAAGGGCCAAAGAGGAGAAGTTGCAACAGTCTATAAATGCACATGGGCAGTTCCCGACAGGTCACTAGAACAAGAGGTAGGAGACACACACTAATAAACAGAGAAACAATTACTCAGAAAATCACACATTGTCACCTTGTAGTTTTTGGCTTACTGATTGTGAAACTCTTGATTCTCTGCTGACACTTTAGCAGTAGGTAGAGCTTTGATGTTTCCTTATTGTCATTCATATAAACTGGTTTGGCATGTTCTCATTCAGTGTTTTCCATTTTATCTTTTGTCCACAGTATCTTACTCAGTTGCTGCCAAATGGGGAAAAATAAGACTTTACTGGAATTGAAAGCACACCAAGTTGATGCTTCAGAGAAATAGGAAGATGATGATTGCAGTGCTGGGCTAAAATATGGAAGACCAACTCAAGTTAAGTCATCGCAGGAGACCGGAACTGGCAGAATGAACAATACATGTCTGTATGATCCCATTACATCACAAAGAATTGATCACGTGGTTAGTTTTCTTTGCGGTTTGTTTGGCCAGATTTGATTTGACAGTGATGACAAAGAGTTTTGTTTCCTTCTCAGATTTGTCACTTAGATAAGTGAAAACACCTGCACTTGATCAATCTGTTTGATGTGAATATAGCTTGGAAAAGCACTTGGCACACTATTCCTAATTATACATTTGTCAATGCAGTGGAATAGAAATATTGTGAAAAGCTGATGTTGGTGTTTGTACTGTCCACCTCTGAGAGCATTGTCCAGTTTTTGCTTTACGATGCCTCAAAGGCCTCCATTTCGATTTCACAGAGATGTTGTGCAGCGACGGCACTTTAATCATCCTGTTTACATTGGAAAGGTTTTTCTTGACTTTCACGTGCTTTATATGAATAAAAATGTCATAATTTCATATGTCCAAAACAAACCCAGTTTCTATTTAACAAAACAAATTTAGGATTTAACAGTAAAGCAAAGGCGAGGCAGTGCTGACAAGAGACCTTTTTTTAAAAGTGGTTAACTCTTAATAGAGCTATTGGGTTTTACACTTTGGGCAATCCTGAATGCAATGTGTGTATCAGTGTGTGTGCGTATAAATGTCAATAATTTGAGTTGGCCTTAAAGAAAGTATCCTTGATAACCTTGAAAATGTACCCTCTATCTATTTAAAAATGGTTTTAAAACAAAAGTAAGCCAAATATCAAATGAAGTACCTACAGCAGTTGTGTGTCTTGAATTTATGTTTTAAGACATTTCCAGCTGTTTATTGGGGAGTGCTTAAGAATTCAAGTCAAAGCAGAATATGCATGAACGTGAACCTAAGTCACGGTATATTAAATCTGTTTGAGTATGCAAACACACTGATCACCACTTTGTCCTGATATGCTCAGTGCTGATGGCTCAGTTATTTTTTTGACACATTTTGAACTTGAGATAGTGACAAAATGCCTCAAAGGAAATGTAATAATGTTGAGAAATATTAGGTAAAAGGCTGTGGTAAAGCTAGATTACATCAGATACTGTATTTAAATGTTAATAATGGGTAATATTATAATCAAAGGCTCATACACCTTGTATCATATGTTCTTATTTAATTTGTTAGAGAAATAAAACATTGAGAATATGTCTCGTTCTTCTGTGTGATGGTAATGCAGCATTTAGTAATTCATAAAGTTAAGGCAATAAAACTCAGATACGTGAAAAGGTTCTAGTGCTAAGGTTTTAAATTTCCAGACATTATAAAAGAATAACCTTATAATGTGGAACTTGTCAGGCTGGAAAAATATAGCTTCAAGTGAACAAAGAATCATGTTGCATCATATTGTAAAGCAGTCAAAATGCAGAAGTTGCTATGTGGACACATGTTCACTCAAACAGCCTCAATAGAAATGAACAGAGCTAAGTAACATCCAGGTGCAGCTAATGCAGATAACAAAACTATGTCCAAGCAATTTAAAGTCAGTCATACAGGAAAGACTATTCACAGCTGTAAAGCTTTCAAGATAGTTCCCTTGAGTGGATTATCATGTAACTGGATTCAAATTTCACACTGGGAATTTCAGAAAAATAAGCTGCACACACTTTATTTCAATTAGTCCAGCCCTGTACTTGTTTCTTTTATTTGCATCTGTGTCTAGCCTACCAGAGAAAATGAGGTACTTACCAAAAGGAGAGACTGCCATTCTTACAAGACATTTTAAACTAATACCAACAAGTATGTCATACAAAGACAGTTGTATTGTCTCTTAATTCAACTTAACTAATTCATGTTGAGAGTATATCTTTTGGTGACTAAGGATATTTCCATTTAATGTGAAGCATGTGATTAACAGGCATACCCTTGTTTAGAAGCTGGCACTCAAAAATACTTGCTGTGAAGGATAGACTGATGATTATGGCTTCTCTGTCTGTCCAAATGTTTCTTCAGGGCAATTTGAGGATGTTTAAACAGCTTTTAGGGTATTCTTTGCTATGAATGATTTCTGAGTTACAAGGAAAAGAAGTGAGGATGTTGAAATTGGACAGATGTGATGTGAAATCACTGTCTTGTTGATGCCACATTCAAATCTAGAATGCTTTGGTTTACAAAAACAGCTGTGGCTGTAACAACAAGCCCGATCACCACCCCTCACCAATGTGCTTGAAATTTTTCTGCACCAATTTTGCTGTTGTGTACCATGGACAAACCAGTTTCTATACATGGGACTTAGTCCTAAAAGTTTTGTGGTTTGCTAAAGTGTTATTTTGCTAATGTAATATGTTGTCATGAACACTTAAAAGAGTAAAAATGTTCTCTTACTAACTCTTTCAAACAAGCCAGTTTCAAACTAACTCAGGCCTGTAAGTCTTGGAAGTCGAGAAAGTTGTTCATGGTACACAAAAGCACATATTTCTCAGTATGGTAAAATATGTACTGAGTGATGTTGTTCATCTCAAGTTATATTTACCTAAAAAAATTAGACCTAGTAGGGATTATTGTTTAATTCTCAAGTAAAGTTCAAATGTCTAGAAATACAGTACTTTAATATATTTCCATCACCACTTAATGTGTTGGAGTCTCCAAAGCAGGAGGCGGCAGTATGTCACTGTATACACCAACAACTGCAAAATTTTCGAGCGACGAAGAAGAAAAATAACATCCGGAAGGCCCGCTGCAGCGAAGAAGAAAGCAGGTACTTTCACCCAACTTAGAAGAATTTCGATGCATGGATTGCAAATCCACAGCCAACTTAAACAGATGAGTGATGCAAGGACGTCCCTTTTTAATTGTCTACGTTTTGACAGCAAAACAGACGAATAACTTTAATTCTTGAATGTCTACAGTCGGTCCTCGAGAGTGACTGTCCTGCAGGATTGTGTTGCTCCAGAACTGTAGCTGCAACCTGCTTTAATGTCTCATCACATCTCTTAAACAGAGCGAACTAAAAAATAAAATCATATAAAGAAGTTTGTATTTTAGGATTTACGGATTTCACGGGCTTGCTGTCGTGATGGTGAAAATATTTTACTGTTGATAGGTGTCGGTCAAATAAATGACGAACAACCTGTTGCTACAGTAACGTGACTCAAAAATAAACATCTCCAGAATTGCTTTATGAAATGAAAAATACTTTATTAATCCCCAGAGGGAAATTCAATAAATATAATAAATCAATACATATAGTGACGCTTGCTTCGGATATTATTAATGTAATTTGAGTTTCTGTTGATATATCTCCAAATATCTATATTGGACTTAGGTGTGAATTTGATCGTGAGATTAAGGAGACTTAAAAGAGACAGACTCTTTCGGAGACTATTCCAATATTTTCGGCTTGATCGTGATGTTAATAAGTGAAAGTCAGACTGCACTTTTATCTCCCTGTCTGCGAATCATCTACACAGGATGATGCTTTCATCATCATGGCTTGTTGTAAGGGTAATGTTATCTCTACATTTAGTGTTTAGAGTTCTGCAAGGGGGTTAATAATTATCGATAAATATGCTAATCTACATGTTACCATAATAAAACCACCGAAGGCCACACTGGTGTAAAGACTTTTGATATATTATTGTGATTTGTTCTCGGACTTGCTTATTACTTTAATTACAGTTTTTTAAATTGTGTTTTTGGTTGTATTTCACCATTGCCCTGTCTTCCTTTAATTCTATATTTATCTGTGCAGCACTTTGGTCAGCATTGCCATTGTTATGCTATTGTTTTTCATAATTAAAGTGTTATGGTATGGTAGTAATCTTGTTACGCTAATAGTCTAAAACTCAATAATACTGAAGTTAAGCAAAGACAAAAGATAGACAACCAGAAGTTTAGCAGGAAATCTGAATATGTTGAGTTTATGTCCTACTGACAACTGCACAGTACAAACTACATATGAGCTATAATGTACTGAGATCACATCGTCAACCTTTTGCCATTTCTGATGATGAGCTCCTGAGATGGCTGAAATTTCTTGCTCGAATTTTTGTTAATCTTCATTTTTCTTCTGAAAGAGTTTTGTTAGTTTTCTCTATTTGAATAAAAGTCTAAAGTGACCACTATTAAGCATCACTTCTCCTTATAGTCAGCTAAAGTTACATTATTACCATTTTATGTCCAGAAACATGTCACGACAGATGGGAGACAGTCACCGAAGGTTTCTACAGACCATGATGACCACTGGCATCACTGATGAGCAAGGAGCAAGGGCACTCTATCAGTATTGTTGTGAAACACACAACTGTGAGTGATTTTTTTTTCTGCATATAACCAGTTACTGATGGAGCAGCTTATTTCTACTGGAGTGCTCAGTTACTACTAATAAAGTACCGGAGCACTACATTAACATGTGAAAACATTAACATGTGAAAATGTCCACTGTCAGTCCAGATCCTTGAATTCCAGGATTATCTAGCATTACCCTTCCAGCTAAAAGTCTTAAAATCTCAATATCTACTGTTTTGTTTGCTTTTGGATTATATATGACCTCCCACATTACTGCAAACAAATCAGATTAACCAAAATCACAATAATGATTACATTCTGGTGATTGTTTAAACATGTTATAAAAGATAAGAAATAAGAGACATTAAATGTATCCTTCTGCCTGCCTTTTCATGACTGTAATTCATCTGGTATTAATTTATAGTTGTCATGCAACCACTTGGATTTACCAGACTTTGTAAAGATTATAATATTTTAAGTGTAGAAAAATATGCCAAGGCCTACAGTATAGTTTGGAATATCAAACAGTTTTCCTTTTGTCTCTTTGTTTTTCTTACAGCACAACATGCTCCAGACAAACTAGATGACTTCATTGATACCATCAACTCCAAGCTGCAGCCATTGTTTATGCAGATCAGAAAAGGGATGTCTGAGGACAACGGTCAGCAGTTTTACGCCCTGGTTAGTGGGCTTTGTACCAAATAAGTCTGGGGTGTCAGGCCTGTTCCTTTATTATTGACTGTTTTGGAGAGCAAAGACTTGTGGTCAGTGTGTTTGGGGATCTTTGCAGAACTCAACATTATTAGTGATAGTTGCTCTCTAACCCTATCCAGGTGAACACGGCTGAAACAGATGTCACCAGGATGTCTTCAGATTATGCTGACAATGAGCTTGAGCTGTTTAGGAAAACAGTAAGTGCTGATCATCTTCCTCTTCATCTTCTTCTTATTCAATTCAATTCAACTTTATTTATGTAGCGTCAAATCATGGCAATGCCATCTCAAGACGCTTTACAGACAGGAAAAAAAAAAAAAAATAGTGAAAGCCAATTCATAATAGCCAATATAAGGAAACCAACAGATTGAGTTGAATGCTCCAACTCACCGATTACCCTCTCAGCTGCTCTCATAATGGGCTGGAGAATTTTGCGGCAGGATGCCGTGCAGGCGCCGAACTAAACAGTGATGGAGGAGGTCAACATGCTCCTTTTAGGATGTGGATCGGGGTTCTGGCTCTTCTGGGCTTGCGAAGGAAGTAGTCCCTGCTGGGCTCTTTTGGCCGTTGATGCGTGTTGTCAGTCCAGTAGAGATCCTCTGTAACATGCACACCCAAAAACTCACCCTCTTCACAGCAGCGTTGTTAGAAGAGAAGAGCCTGGTGGGTGTGTTCTCTCCTTAAGTCCACAACAATCTCTTTTGTCGTCTCCACATTTAAAGAAACATTGTTGTTGCATGTTTTTGTAGCTGCACCACATGACCATGCAGTTTGCCTCGCTCCATTCTTCTACTAGTTATTAAGGCTTAGAAATATGTTTATGTTTACATTTAGTTTACCATACAAATGCTTTATAAAAAAATCTCTAACTCTGGCGTAATATTTCATTAGATGGACCTAATTGTGAGCTCTGAGAATGGCAAGGCCTCTTCCACTGAAATTCTGAACAGCACCGACACCATTTCCAGCAAAAAGCTGAAGAAGAGTGAAACGGAGCACCTACTGAACCGACTCGTCCAAGACAAATGGCTGTGTGAGGTAAAATAATGTCTTCACAATATCACCGCAGGCCAGTGTAGTTTACCCAGTTGCAGGGAGAGGTTCTTGTTAAGTATATATGTAATACAAAGAACTATTTCATACAGAAGGTAATGTTGTTGCTGCTGGTGAGGAGAGAGAAGCATCGTGGAAGAAAACTGCTGCCTGAGTCCAAGTGGAAGTTTGAATCTACTTGTCAAATCCACTTAATCAGATATTTAAATGTATTAAAATGGTCGGTTACTGTCGGTTACATGCAGGAAACTGAAGATGAAATATAAAACATTGTTTATGAAGGTAATGTATTATAGCTACTAGACCACGATTGAACATTTTGTGTCCATTTTGCACTTTTTGTTGTTCACACTCAGTAGCTCTTTAGTTTAGTAACGGCTCTCCCCTGTTTATATATATATATATATACATATATATATATATATATATATATATATATATATATATATATATATATAATATATTCCTTTATCACAGGAGGAGGATAGATGAATACAGACTTCCCACATGACTTGACGTCCCATACTTTTGCTACAAAATTGTGATTCCAATATTATAAAAAAGGTCCCATTTACAAAACAAATTTAAACAAATATCACAGTGCAAAGTACAAAGCGTCTGTTGATGGAGTTAATTTAATACTCACCTCTGGTTGATACTCGGTTGCCTTTGGTATTGTTATGGGTATTTAGAACGTAAAAGTTGATAAATCCCTAAAAATTTTGAGTATTTGAATTATTCATTGAAATAACATGACTTAAGTCATGTAAATGTTTTAGGCTTTTTAATGTACACTTTGCTGATTAAATCATGGAAAAGATGTCAGACAGCTCAACACTAGGATGATTTCACATTTTTTATCAATGTTTCAAAGCACAATCAGTAACTTTCACAAGCCAGTTCACAAGATGAAAGCAGTCGGTTTTGTTTTTGTGGCTACTTCTTGCTCCCCCTACATTTATGTGTCCAGTTTCTAATCAATCACATTTTATGAACACAGAAACAAGGGGACTACACTCTGTCCACCCGATGTATCATTGAGATGGAGCCATATATTCGCACAATGTATCAAGACCAGGTCAAAGTGTGCCAAATCTGTCATAATGTTGCTTTTCAGGTAAACCTTTGTTTTTTGTTGAATTCACTGAAATAAAAATACTTTTTTCTACTTTAAAGCTGAAAACTATTTGAATCAGATGAATTAATAGCTTGAAGATTATAAAAGTCTTTCTGTGTTAAATAAAACATTTTTTGCAACTGGGAATTTACAGAAATAATAATTTAAAAAAATTCTGTGCTGTGTGTTCACGTTAAAATGTTAATGCTGAAGTGCTTTTTTCTGCTACGTTTAATATTTTACAGTTTTAAGTGACATTTTGTTGAATGTAACGCTGGGAAATAGATTATTTATCATTTTATCTGAATTCCTCTGTTTTGTTTTTCAGTGCCAAATTTGTGAGAACCCAACATGCGGCATAAAAATACACAACCCATGTGTGGCCAGATTCTTTAAAGGAAGAACGGAACCACGTTGTCCTTCTTGTGATGATTTTTGGCCACATGAAATTCCCGGTAATTACACTTCCTTGGTAAAATTGTGTTTGTGCACCTGATACAGGTGAAATGAGACATCATGTAAGTGATTGTAGATATTGTTTTATTAAAAAGTAGATTGTAAATATAAAAGCACATGATTTAATATAACATCATGCTGCTGGTACTGTGGACTGTAGATATTTAAGATCTGATGTAACAGTTTGCTAACATTACTTAATGTTAATTTTTAATAATTTTTCTTTCCAGAGGTCAGGCAGCCACACCCAAAGTCGAAGAGATGAGACCTTATGTCAGCCTTTTTTCAACAAAGTTCATTATATTTAACACAAATTTGTAAGGAACCACATTTTAATATGCATGTTTTAAATGTTTTAATTCAAATAAACTTGTTTATCTTCATTCATGTGTATTCTTACTTATTGGTAAAACAAAACCAAGGCGGTTCTTTTAAACTAATTTTGTTATAAGCATTTTAATAAAAACAAGGAATACATTTGTAATGTGCTCAGACCAAAAAAGGACAAAAATCACTATTGAACATTAATAAATAGTTGAGTAATTTCTCATCATAAAGAGGTTAAAGCCATCAAATTGTCATTATCTCTTTTTATGAGATGTTTAAATTGTTATCAGGTTGTCAGTTAATAAGCTGAGCAAACAAACATATATTCCAGATAGACCTGTGAACGTGCTGTGTGATGCAAATGAAACAATACTCTAACAGATGTATATAAATCCAGCTGCTTTATTACTTCCTGCCACAGCAGAATTTAAAATAACCAAATTAAATGTGTTTTATGATGTTAAAGTATGTTAGCGTTAGAGGAGTCTCCATCTAGGATCTTCAGGGTAACAATAAAAGAGATAGCTCTTCTAAACCAGGGGTAGAAAAAAGCATATATTAGTGGGTTCAAACAAGAGTTGAAATACAGCAGCCAGGAAACAATAGCCCACGATGAAGCACTGTTTGAGATGTCCTGCCCAGCTAGAGATGGATAGTAATATGGACAAAAGGTCAACAAAAACACTAATATCACAATGCCAAGAGTCCTGGCTGCTTTTTTCTCTGATTTCTTTGCAGTGCATTTTACTGTACTGGCTGCAGCAGCTATAAAATGAGGCTGCACAACACGGGCCTGAGACACTGCCACAACAAATACTCTAATGTACAGAATGAGAATGACTGTGCATGGTACAATAAAGGTGAAAACAAGGTCAATAGTTCCAGAGATGACGGTAATTACCACTAAACACTCTCCATAGCAGGAGTTGTACCGGTCTGGCTGCTTGAGATGGTCCTTTAAGATGAGCCCGTTGTAGAGGAGGGAGCAGGTCCAGCATAGGCTCACTGACACCTCTGCTCTGCTGTAAGTGATTATGGTGGGGTACTGCAGAGGAAAACAAATGGCTACATAGCGATCAATAGATATGAGCACCATGTTCCCCACTGAGGCTGAAGTGAGAGTGAAGCCAATAATATATGACAGAGCACAAATGATATCACCCAGCAGCCAGCATGGTTCTATGAATCGCATCGTCTCCACCGGCATCACCAGCAGCCCCACAAGGAGGTCCGAAATGGCTAGAGAGAGCAGGAGCACATTGGTGGGGGTGTGGAGCTGTCTGAAGTAAGAAATTGAGATGATTACCAGCAGGTTGAGAGTAACTGTGAGCACAGAGATGGAAGAGAATAATGCATAAAGGAGTACAGTCTCAGACCGAGGGCGCATCAAACCTGCGCAAGACAAGTTAAACTGAGGAAAGCACAGTCCAGCTTTGTCCAGACTGTTCATTTTCCAAGGATGAAGACAGACTGAGCTACTCAGTCCAGACTGTACGGCTTTCTATTCCCCATCATCCCTTTTAAGCTCATTTCTCAGCTGGAGCTGTCTGTCAAATCTGTTCCTCCTACTTTTCTCTCCTCACCCTTTCTTTGTTTTCCTTTCTCCTTTATCACATTTAGCACCTCCTCTCTTTTACTACTAAATTCATTTGTGTGAAGATGTATATTCATAGTTAGGCTTTTTGCAGGCTAACTCAACAGCATTACACTGTTATATTCTTCCTGTAGCAAACTATTTAGACATTATGATGACTTTTAATTCCAGTGTGAAAGCTCTGCTTCCTGTGGTTTTTGTGAGATGATGACTCATAATAAATCTATAACAGTTTATAACCTCTCTGTCCCATCCATTCCAGAGAATCCCTTTGCACCCTTATACAATAACAAAAACAGACTGTTTGATATTTAGAAACTTCCAGCACAGACTTGGTATATGGTTCTGTCTTTGTGCGAAAACAGTTTCAGGTGAAATTTCTGATCAGTAACTAACTGTATGGAGTGACAATGATTTTCCCAAGATATTCCCAGGTCCATGTTTTTATATTGAACATAGCACAGCAATGTCTCATGCAATGCTGCAGGTGGAGTGGGTAGAGGTATGGAGAATCTTTTCCCAGTGTTATATAATGTATATGTTAAAGACGTAACTTTCTGACCTTGAAACTCTGCGTCCCAGACTTGTTCAGTGACATCTATCATGCTTATTTCTGGAGTCCCTGCTATCCAAGGTCTGCTATCCCGAGGCTGAGAAAACAAACTATACAGCTTTTACATCCGGGACATGATGTGACGTTCCAGCAGAGTTTCACTTCACAGTAAAATAAGGAACTGGCTATTTTGAACGTGCAACATCACTGATTCAGTGAAGAAACGTTAGAAGATTAAAAGAGAGAAAGGGACTAAACAAGATTCATTGTAAAATTTTCTTGCTGGCTGAAGAGAGCTAACAGGGATGGGAATTATTTAACAGAATTTATAGTGAGCCAATATATTACCTTTATTTGGGTTGAAAATTCATGTTTATACCCAACCCTGACACCCTCACTTGTCACTAAGTTGCTGATTGTTGACTCTTTCATAACAATGTTACTTGTACTGTATATGTTATAAACTTTTCTGCTTTTGTTTGTTTCTTTTTCACTCTAAATTTTGTGTGTGGGTTTTACAGCTATCACATTTCACATTTGTTTATACTCTAAATTAGGGATGTTTAAATTCGGTCATTGTGAACCACTGTCCTACAGGTTTTGCAGGTTTTCAGTGTTTATCTATTTCAATACACCCAACTCAAATTCATTGGCTCCAACAGCCTATGAAGTTTTGCACAATGGCTCATTATTTGAGCCAGGTGTGTTGGCGCAGGGAAACCTTAAAAACATGCAGGGTTGTAGCCCTCGAGGACCGGAGTTCCACCTCTATGCTCTAAATGCAAGAAAAAATACACCTCTTTCTTGCACTCTGCAAAAAAGTTTGTCAACAAAGACAATAAAAAATTTGTGTCAATCAAATAAAATTCTTAATAAATACAATTACTTTCTGTATAGCAGTCGCAGTCTCACATAAACAAATTAATAAGAAAATTACTTTTAAATAAAATCTCCAAATTCATTGAATATTATTAATATAAAAAGAACATTTTGATTTAGTGAAATAAGCACAGAAAGGAGGCTAACCAAAGCACAACACTTTTAATGAACTTAATCAAGCTCCTCAAACAAAAAGGAATTCTCTCGTAAAGGTTCATGACCTGAACTAATGAATGACTAGCTGCATAATAAAGACATACTGTTTCCAATTTCTTCTTTGTGTTGGCATTCAGCATGCCATTTTGGAGCATCAGAATTACCAAAACCCAAACACAATTCTATAGGATGCAACAGGATTTTGAAAATTCACATTTTAAAAGTGTTATGGAAAGCACTGAAGCCATAAATATTTTCAGATGCTTTCAGAGCTTGGTACAAAACTCTTACTGATGAGCCACAGTCTTCTGGTATAAGGTGATGTACAGAGAAAACTCAAGCACTGATTTTCAAGGTTGCAGAGGATCAGTTCTTTTTTTTGCTGATGAAACAAACCTGCTAAACATGGTAAAAACACGAGGAGGGTTTCATCATGCTGTGGTTCATACAACAACGCTCTTCAACTCCAGCTTTAGGAGACATTGACCTGCAGCTTATAGATGTTTCTCTGCTTTAACCTACTTGATTCAAGCTAATGGGTCATCATGCAGATCTTGACAAGGAGCGGTTGGTTCATTTAATCAGGCTAAAAGTTATTTCAGAAAAATGTCCTGCAAATTTAAAAGCTTCAACTAGCAAAAAGAATGAGAAGTCTTTCTGCTGGACACACACACACACAAACACCACAACAAAACACATCTAATTGTTATTTGAACTTTTTGACACAAAGTTGATTAAGTGTGTTGATACCTGAGTCCAGTTGTGCCTATCACTTTGTTTCTTTTGCGTGGATATTTCTGATCCGGTTTGCTCAGTTTCTAAAAAAAATACTGGTAGTGAAACAAAAGCAAATTATGCTCACTAATATTTGCTAAGACTGGCTTGTGTAACAACTTGGATATAACAGTATATCTAAGTTGTTGTTTTTTTAAATTTGTCTAACATTTGTCCCACTGTCATGCATATGCTTCAAATTTGTGATGAACTTTCATATTTCCACCAAAACATGTTTGTTTGTTATTATTATTATTTTTTTATTTATTTATTTTTTTTTAATTTATTTATTTTTTTTATTTTTTTATTTCATAATCAGTACCAGTCAAAAGTTTGGACTAATTTTCTAATTAGATTTAATGGGAAAGTGTGTTCAACCTCTTGACTGGTAGTGTACGTTGAGAATTGTGTAGGACATGAGCAAGTTATCTTTTTTTTTTTCTTTACAATGTAATATGTTTTCATGTATGTATACTTTTTGATACAAGTATATTCATGTGGAATATGATTGCATCACGTGTTGTGAAAGTGTTTTCTTAACACCTTTGACAGGAATTCACTTGTGGTTGAAGGTGTTATCAGACACAATAACATGATGTAAACAAGTGCCTTTGATTGCAGCACAAATAACATGGTCAGTGTTTCATCACCTGAGAAACAACAGAATTATATTTGTCATCAATCAGTTTTTATTAAAAATCTTTTTGTGCTGTATATATTACTTTCTTTTTTCTACGATTAAATACTAATTTTGAATTTAAATAATCACCACAAAGAGCTTTGAGTTTAATGACAACATGATAGCTGTGATACATAAACTTCTAAATGTTTCATTAACTGTTCTTGTCTGTTCATAAAAATCTATTTTGACTTTAACTTTAACATGTTAATCTGATTCCAAACCATTTAGTTGCTAGCACCAATATTCTCACCTTCTCCCCATCAGTCTTATTGAGTGGAAAGTGACTTGTTTGCATCTTATGGTAGTTTATAGCCCTTTAATTTACAAATAATGTATCCATTTCCTTTTTAGTCAGTATTGCTCAAACAGTTTTGCACACTGGTAAGTAGTTACATGTTTATCTTTTTATTTATTTCTACTTCACAGTTATCATTAGGACAATAAATAAATAAATAAGATCTGCACGGTGGCATAGTATGAGTACTCTGGCCTCACAGCAAGAATTCTGCTGGTTTAGACCTGAGCAAGGGGGAAGTTAGAACAGTGCCCTTTCTGTGTGAAGTTCACATGTTCCTGTGTGTGTGGGGGTTCTCTCCAGTTACTCCGACGTCTTCCCACTGTCCAAAGACATGCATGTTAGGTTAATTGGCTACTCTAAATTGTCCCTAGAAGTAAGTGTGTTTGTGAATGGTTGTTTGTCTGTCTGTGTTGGCCCTGTGATAGACTGGCAACCTGTCCAAGATGAACCCTGCCTCTCACCCAATGATTGCTGGGATAGGCTCCAGCTTCCCAGTGACCCTTTATTGGTCTATGTGGTTAAGAAAATGGATTGATGGATTAAAAACTAAAGAACAAATGAATAAAATAATAGTTACCTATTATGTGACAACCTAGAATCTCCACCATGTTAATTATTAATTATTTTTCCCATTATTTTTTTAAAATTAACTTTAGGGTTTGTTCCTATGATATAGTTACCGGTAAATTTAAAATCAACCAATCAGTCATTTTTAGTGTTATTTCTCAGCCATATTGAATAAATTCAAAGACCCAATGATTTACACAAAAGAAATCATGACAATGTATGTTAATCATTACACAGTTAAATTATGCAGAACTTAGAGGCGTTGATAAAAATCTATACAGATCACTGATATGTAATTATGTATAACAGCACATACCTGCTTACTTCAAAAATGACATATCCCATGACATACGTGTGTAATGTATCCTTCCTTCTGCTCAGGTGGTCATGTGAGTAATGAACCAGTAGAGGGTGCTGTTGGTAAAGCGTCTCCTCGCGCTCGACTCATCATCATAAAAAAACACGTCTTGAGATTTCAATGTTCCTCAGTTAGTTGACACGTGTGTTTCTGAATTTTACACTTAAGTTCTTTATGTGTGTGCTTAGTTGGTTTATGCTCTCTGTGTGTTTTAGCTTCTCTTGAATTTATAATTTCATGTTTTTCTTTTAGCAGTTTATTGTCTTTAATGATCAGTCCGAGAAGCATGACAGCCTTTAACATGTTTTAATTAAATATAGAAGGTTTTCAATATGAAGATATTTAAACATGTTTTACATCTAGAAAAATAACCAACAAAAGAATTCTCTAATTGACTTTTGAGTTACTCATCATATCAAATAATATTGTTTCTGGTAGAAGATTGAACACACATAAGAGTATAAAAGCTATTCACGTTCAGGTGCTAATTGTTTATGAATGATTTTTTCTTTTCATAATTTGGGTTCCCATAGAAACAAAGACGCATGTATGAATGACAGTCTAAATAAAGAAAAGACAAGGCTGGTTTTCTTTTCATTTGGGTGTCGGCTGTTTTAATGTTCGATGAATGTTCGATGTTGGTCTTTGCAGTGGAGACAAAATATATCATGAATAGAAAGATGCTCTTTTTATAGAGACAAAGGACAAGTTAAATGACTGTGGGGAGATGCTGATGCTTGCGTAGGTGAGGTTTTAGTCAGTGAAAGGCAGACATAAACTGTCAGACAGAGCTACCGTGAAGAACTGGGCTTTATTCTGGTGCAACCTTTTAAAAATCAGCTCACACTAGTTAAAAACAAGAATGTTTCACTTAGTTTATTGTCTATTTTCCTGTTTTCCAGCTGATGTAGCTGTGAGCAGTATACAGTTTCATAAAAATAAATAAATACATTAGATGCATTAGAAGCTGCAAACATTTTGTATTTACAAGGAAATGCTATGTTTTCATTCTAATAACTGTCTGAGACTCAAAGTCATTTGTTTTCACACCAACCTAAATTGAGATGGAGCAACAAATCAAGTCCTCATGTCACAGAAATAATGAGTTGTGGTAACACAAGAAAGTCCTTTGCTTGTATTATTTATAGTAAACACTGACATCTGTTCTTTTTCCTCTAACCGTTTCCACTGATTAGTGCCATATAAAACACTTCACCATCATTATAAATGTGTCTATAATTTCAAATATCAACAAAGTAATTAGTTATTTTGTTTCTTACAGTTTATATATATATACATATATATATATATATATATATATATATATATATATATATATATGTATGTATTTATGTATATATATATATATATGTATGTATGAACATGAACACATTTATTTTTGCACATAATTCCTTTCACCCTTTCACATTCTGAGGGCCAGTTGATTCTTAAATTAATTATATTAGATTCGCTTAGACTCTGTCTCTTCTCTGACAACAAAACCAGCAAAGGTTGGTAGTCTCCCTCTCACACACTGAGAATGACACATCTGTGTTCTGATAGAAAAATGAAATCCCGGCCCCCCAAAAGATCAAAATAAAAAAAATGTAAAGAAAATGATCATTTCATAAACTTAAATTTTCCTTCCTGACAGCGAGACAGTTTTACATCAAGCATAAAACGACAACAACAACTCTAAAAACTAAACTAACAAGCTGTCATAACCACAAAATGTAGAAATGTTTAAATATGTTTTTGAAGTCTCATCAGGTCATCCAGGTCAGGAAATATGTTTTAGTACGTCAAAGGAAGCTGAAATGTAGCACATGCACCAGTCATCATGTCCTAAAACATTTTTTTGAAGTTATGAAAAACTTGGATGAATTAATAGCACTGAATGTGTGCAAAAAGATATGAGAAAGTAAACATCAGTGACAAAATTCTACAAAAACATTGTTCTTTCATCTATTGATTCAATTGGTTTATATAAACCAGACATAAGTCTAAAGAGATCATTTCAGTCACTTCACAGACAAACTTCAGTATATCCAAGAAAATAAAGAAGGTAAAATATTTTATGCCAACAACACTTTCCAAAAAGTTTGAAAAGGGGCAAAGAAAATCTGAAAAGTTTATAGAATGAATATGGGAGATTTTGCAGTCAGCAAATAATTTGGTGATAAGTGAGGATGTTAGAAGTTGAAGGATCATCCACAAGAGGCTTAGTCCTTTAAAGCAAGGAAGCAAGCTCTGTCACTTGGGTCTATTTGTTAAGTACAAAAAGTATTGCACAGTTCAAGATTGCAAAAAAGTTTGTCTTTTATCTGTCACAGTGCGGGATACAGTTACAAGATTCAGGAACGCTGCAGAAAAGTCTATATATTAAGACTAAAGACAGAATGGATGTTTGTCACTTCCAAACCCACAAGTAGTCATGCAATGAATGTCCCAGTGAGTGACTTGAACATCAGTGACTGATATTGAGGTGAATCGCCAGAACTTTGTAGAAACATATGCTACCATTTAGGCAGTGTAATATCAATGTGGGGCTGCAATTAGTAGGTAACTGCTAAACCTTGTTTTGCATGATTTTTCAACAGCATGCTTTAGAAAAAGCAGTTTATGTGGCTGACTGACCATCCTGCAATTCAGGTTTCTTTCCAATGAAAAATGTGCTGCATAATGAAGAGAAGAGTGAAATAACATTAAATGTTTGTTGAGTATCTCAAATCTGGAACTAAAAAAGAATAACAACCTTCTTTTTGAAAATCTCAAGCAATTAGTGTCCCCAGATCTTAAAGCAGAACAGGAAAGCGTGGCAAATCTCAACACTTAAAGTGTCTTGCACGTATTTTTTTATTCATTTATCGTAATCATTAGAATACAATGAAACTGGTCAGTGAAGACACTGCAAATAATTTTATTTAAACTTGTAAATTTGAATTACAAATTAAAACGTTTGTATGCATGTTTTCTCTTTAGCTACATGTTTCTCCTTTTTTATTAGGCTGTAGAAAATGTTCATATGGACATGGTTTTACCATAAAAACCGTGTCTTTATCATAGTTTATCACAAAATACTGCACATTATTAGGCTTTTACGATTTATATCTGTGTAATCCGCCATGGCTATGAAATGCTTTTATTCCTATATGAATAGCCCAACTCAAAGCAATGAGTTTGCTAGAAGAATAAAAATGTGCTCATAACTTTTCCATTCTGGTGTAGATCCACGATAAAATATGACCGCCAGTTCAGCATAAACAGTACAAACCTCCGTGGAGACTTTGTGTTCCTGCTGACAGATACAGCAGACCGCGTAGGCCGCGCTCTTTCGCTTTGATGATGACAAATGACGATATGATCATTATGTCACACAGACGAGGTTTCCCAAGCAGCTTCGGTTTCTGTGAGCCACGCAGAAACACACAATCAAGCCGAGCTGCCAGTTTCTGTCAGAGCCGCTTCAGGCTGCATTACATGCGCAGTCCTGCTCTGAACCCCACATCACCACGGCAACCGGAGCTCACATCGAGTCCCGTCACAGCATCCGACACATCAGCTCCCGTCCGCAATCGACCGGAGATCCCGCAAAAACACAGTAAGTTTTTATTACCCCCTTTATGCAGCATTGTTAGTGAGGAGAGGAGCAGGTTATGCGAGCGACACACGTGAAAAATCGATGGAAGCCGCTTCCACTGCGGAATGAGGCGCAGCATTATTCAAGGCGGTTTATTAGTGATTTAGTGCAGCTTCTAGTCCGCTTCAGCGAATGAATGGACATGCAAACCTTCAATCGAGCAATTCACAGTCTTGTCTCTGTAACAGCTTCAGTTATGTGGTTATTTAATTTATATGAGGACACAACAATAATAAAAAAATATATATACCTTTTGAATGACCTTATGCTTTATACGAGTTAAGTCTATTACTTTAATCATATTGAAAAGTGAGTGCAAAGGTCACGTAAGTTTATCAAGTGAAACAATTTAAGCTTACGTCATTAAAGGGCTATCAAATGTACATTTTCCAGCCATTTTTTTTTCCTGTGTCTGCTCTGGTTACACAGCCTCTACATCCTGTCGCAGCAGCCTTAAGTGCTGCAAGTTCAGATATACATGACTGGTGAACCTTGAAGAACTTAACAGGAGGTGGCAAACACTGCTCTTACCTATTCACAGCACAGCATCCAATCTCCTACAGAAATTTCTCTATCTCATTTTTTCTAGGTTGGATTTAAGCGAGAATTCAAAACCCAAAATGATTACCAGTAATAACTGGTAATATATAATGTATTATATATATAATATATAATATATAATATAATAATAGAAGCTGTGATCAATCGATGTAATTTGCTGGACTTGTTTTCTGCCAGAGTGTGGGAACACTGAGTGTTTGACAGCAGCACCCAGCTCATTTGTTAATCACACATTTGGGATGATTCATCATGCCCACACTTCACTCCAACTGTGGGGATCAAAAATGGTGGTCAGCACAGATGACCACTTTCACCACCCACTCATCAGAAACTATCTACAATTTTTGCCAACAGATTTACCAAAACACCTTCTGTGTTTTCCAGATGCTGACAACATAATTTCCTTTTCTATCTCATTATTTATTCTCCATTTGTGTCCAAGGCTTAAGCAAATGTTCCTGCAACCTCTCTCATCATATACACATTTCTGGTGTACATTTCTCGAGCAATATAAAATTGCCTCCTGGTGTTTGTATCATCACTGTGAGTCACTGGCATTGGTGGGCCAGTGGGGCCCTTGGCTGGGAGAAGGTGTTGTGTTCCACTGTGTGAATGAGATAAGTGGCTCCTTACCTTTTCCCTCAATAATTTAGATGATCATTGGATGGAGGAGAGGAAACCAAGTCTCCATTAGAGCATGGATGTATTCAGTGAATTATATTTAGATATTAGTGCTTAATACTGAAGATAGAGGGATTGGAGGAAGAGATGGGGCTGAGATAAATAACATGATTCACACACAGTTATGAAACATGTTTATTCTAGATTGTTGGCTTAAAAACAGGGAGAGAGATGGTTGTGTTATCTAAATATGTCTTCATGCTACATGACTATGATTATCATAAGCTCACTGAATTATTCAGGAACATGTTATTAAAGCTTATCATATGAATCATTGACTTCTTAATGGTTTGATTTGTGTAAACTATCAAAATATAACTGAACCAGCAGTGTATCATTGCGTCGTTTGAAAAACCCTGTATTTCATGACTTGATTGTAAATCCCCCCAGCAACACATTTTTACTTCCATCTTGTCTTATACCGACACTTAGTCTGGAGATTTTACTGTCAGTTCTTACTATGGGTGCCAACTTGGCATCATTTTTTATATGCAGGCAACTCCAGGAATTTCACGAGGTTTGTTTGCTTTGGTGTCTGATACACCAACCACACGATTGTGAAAGCAAATCCTAAAAGCCAATCCTAAAAGCTAAAAGGAAAAGAGTTTAGTTTAGGAAAATAGAAGTGATATAGGGCCAGGAAACTGGTTAGTAGTGACAGCTTAATGCAGGTTAGTAATTATTTTTCTGTTTAGAAAACTATGCCGATGTTGTATTTTGCCTAACATGTTGAAACATGTGGACTTCTTTCCACAGTTTTCAGTCAAATTCAGCATTTGCTAGCTAAATACATCTACAAAAAACTGTAAATGCTGAGCTCAAGTAAGTCTCCATATTAGTCGGTAACATCTTGATGGTCAGGTATGTTTTTCTGACCACATAGACTCCCACTAGTGCAGGGATCAACAACTGGTGTCATACAGATATTGGATGTTTTACTGCTGCAACACAACACAACGAATAAGTCATAAGCAGACTTATACAGAACTTAACAAGGTGTTGGAGAACCAATTATATATATATATATATATATATATATATATATATATATATATATATATATATATATATATATATATATATATATATATATATATATATATATTATTATTATTTTTTTTTTTTTTATTTTTTTTTTTTTTTATTTTATTTTTTTTTTTTTTTAATCAGATGTGTTGGAGCAGAGAAACATCCAATATCAGGACACTGAGACCAGAGTTGCTGATCCCTGCTTTAGTGCATCTTTGAGAGGCCTTTTGAAAAGATAATAATTTATTTATTCCTCTTTGCATATTTCCAGGTACACTGAAACAAATATAGGTGCAAGTCTGCTTGTTTTTAATTAAAAAAACATTTAAAAAAAAAACAAGCTGTTAAAGCGAAGAAGAGGCAGAACTTACTGCATTTTCTTTATCCATACATTTTGCCATGTAGGCTGAAATAACAAAACTTCATTGTTTGATGGATGTTTAACTTGCAGATTAATAAGTTTAAGTTTTTCAATGTGTAGAACTGATATAGTTAAAACGATTTTTCAATTATTGCTCTGTAACATTGCTCTCCAGTCCTGTTAATCTTACACTTTTATAGAAACAAAATAATCAGAATTACCTAAACAGGTGCCACCTCTTCTGTAAACCTTTGTTCCACCTTAATGACCTGTCCAGAGCTTCTGCAGTCGAAAAACAGCAATAGAAATGCTCCCATAGCAGCTTAGCTAGACTTAATATAAAAGCAAGAATCAGATGTAAACAGTCAAGCTGCTCTCCTGAATGGTTACAGAGTGAACAGCAAACATTTACAGACATTAGATGTTATAGTTTCACATTATGCTGCATATCAAGAAATGATCTCCCAATGGGGGCAGTGTGACATTTTTAATGAGAGTGATATTAAAAGAATCAAATAACCGTATTGTGTTGATAATACACGAGTACAGTTCTTTGAGTTTGAAAATTAAAATCTCATATTATGTTTAGTGTAGATAATTTGCAAAAAGTAGAAACATAATTAGACCAAAAAAAGAGAAAAAGAAAACAGAAAGATGTGTTAGGCTGATAGTTATTGTTATTTTCTAAGTTTTCCTTTATCACAATAACATTTTTGCCGTAAATGCATGCATGCTATTATAATTGTGTAATGCCTATAACTTCCAACCAAGAAATTAGTTTTATTACAATCATTTTTCTTTTTTCCCTCTGTTTAAGTTTACAAGCAGCAGCTGCTGCATTGCCTATGTCATCATGGCAGTGTACTCACAATGACAAGATGGTTTTTTTTCTCTCATTTGGATTTTAGGAATCTTGTGGTGGAACTAAAATGTCTGATAAATTCAATAACAATCCAATGACCCAGTCTATGTTATCTGTAACATCACTGACAGCATGACTAACATGTGTCTTATTTATCACAGTATTATCTTTTTTTTTTACCCTCTTACAGTATATGGCCTGACAGGATATTTGAGCTGCATTATCTCATTTTGTCACAGAACGCACAATCTGAGTCAGTGTGACCTGAACTGTCTGTACCTAATCTTGACATCATTTTAGGTATTTTCAAGCAACTGAGCAGCTATGGTGAAGCTGGGCAATAATCTGTCTGATAAACTGGGGAAGCAACCATCTGCAGATGATGGCTTTGATAACATCCCCCTCATTACACCCCTGGAGGTCAACCAGCTCAAGCAGCCATTCGCAGACCAGGTAAGTATGTGCTGCCACACATTGGGTGCTTTCTTTTTTTCTCGAAAGCATTGTGCTTCCAAGTTGGCCACCACAAAAACATTCATTACATTACTAAAGACATTTCCAACAGATTATGACTCACTGGAAAACATGTGTGACAAACACTGATAAAATTCATGTGGGTGCACTTATTGTCTTCTCATGAGCTTCAGCACTGAGCCTGCTATAGTTATCTTTCTTTTCTCATCATCATAGGTTAAAACTTTGGAATCAACCAACACAAAAAAAACATCTGCGTGAATCCAAAATGCATGAATAAAGCCTTCAGAATATATATATATATATATATATATATATATATATATATATATATATATATATATATATATATATATATATATATATATATATATATATATAAATATATATATACATATATATATATATATATATATATGTATATACATATATATATATATATATATATATATATATATATATATATATATATATATATATATATGTATATGTATATATATATAAAATCCCAGATGTTTTATTTAATACATCTACAATACAATTCATTGATTGGGTGGTGAAGCATTAACATAAAACCACATTATAGTATCCCAACATACCGTTAAGGGAATGAAATCGAGTTGATTAAAATACTTTTAAAGATGCAAATGAGTATTTTTCATGCCCACTAAATTCTAAAGCACCAAGCAGTAATAGATATATTTGAGTTATTTTTTTTTACAAAGGTAACTTTGACAGTACACTCCCCTTTTTGCAGGTCATCGTGAAGACATCAACTCAGTATCAACTTCAACAGCAGAAGAAGAACAAGCTGTATGTTCCCAACATAAACAAGCTGAATATCAACTTCTACAGGGATGTCACAGATAGAGCCAAGGTATAACAACATATATCAGGAGAAATGTGCACAAATTCTTACTGGTAACAATGATAACTCTGATCTCCTCTGAACATGGTCTGGGCACCAGGGTTAGAAGATTAGGATGCATTAAGAGTAGGTATGAGACACAATGGTGATGCTGATGGTGTACTAACTCTATAGAAAAAACAAAGACCGGTTGGTTTTAGAAAATATGTTAGTCAGTATAGGAAGAGTTAAATCATTGGTATGCTTCAAGCAGAGAAAAACATCCATGGAGACTGCAGAAACTACTACAGTTTGGTCAGGAACTGTCAAACACATTATTAAAAACTAGAAGGATAGTGGGGAATCATCTTCTTTGAAAAGGAAGTGTGTTCACAAAAAAATCCCACTCGATGGTAGTCAGTGATTGCTTAAACTTTTGGTAAAATCAAATAAAAGAAAAACAACTACATAATTCAGGACTATATTTAATCCTTTATTGGATGAAAGACCATATTTGTACACTTCATCGCACATACAAAATGCCTCTGCATGCTTTTCCACGAAATTACAGCTGTCCACACACCAGTCATCAAAGATCAGGCTACATCCTGGCTACTTCACTGAGACATGCCTTTAGCACAAATAAAACAAAACCAAAAAAAATGCAAAAAAAAAAAAACCTAAACAAAAAACGCTAGTACCGCTTACTACAGCAGAAGATTTTAGAAAAAAGTATCCATGTTTTAAAGTCTTGTAATAATCCACAAAATTATGACACTTTTCATGGATGAAAAGAGTGAAAGTAAGAGCTCTTCCACATGCACAATGTGAATGGAACTCAAGGGATTGGGACAGAACAGCTGTGTGGCCATAAGAAAACCAATAATCAGTGAGGCTAACCGGACAAAGGGGCTTCAATTTGCTAGGGAGGATAAAGATGAACTCTGGGGCAAGGAAAGAAGGTCTTGTGGTCTGATGTGTCCAGATTTACTCTGTTCCACAATGATGGGAGCATCAGGATAAGAAGAGAAGCAGATGAAGTGATTCTCCTATCATGCTTAGTACCTGCTGTGCAATCTTGTGAGAGCAGTGCTTTGATGTGAGGTGGCTGCAGCTGGTCAGGTCTAGGTTCAGCAGCATTTTGTGCGTTTGCATGAGAGTTTTAATTCCTGTTTAATTCAGAATAAAAGTTAATACCGCTTTAAACTGATGAAAAATGACCATGTAAACACTTAATTCCTAATTCTAATTTCTATTCGGATCAAACTTAATTCCGATGTTAGTGGCTGGTTTATTAGCATTTTAATTCCAGTCTAAATAATTAAACTGTCATGCAAACCTTAATTCCGCTCAAAGTTAATTCCGGTCATTCTGCGCATGCTCGTTACCTTGTCCTATCCTGATGACACGCCTTGTTTTGCCTCCCGTGTTTGGTCGTCTGTCTTTCTTCTCCTTCTCAGTTGCTGCAAAAAGTGAAGTAGTATTGTGAAGTATTGAGCTGGTACTTTAAAATTATTATAAAAATAGTGGTGAAACTAGTACTTATTATGTAGTTTTTACAAGTTATGACTGAAAAGACGAGAAGCAGGGAGCTAACTTTGTTTGTTCCCGGTATATGTCATACATCACGTGCACCCTCTGTCCAATCAGAACCCTTCCCAACCCGCCGCTCTAAAGAGAAATTATCTGAGGACGAGTGTCATGTAAACTTTCATTCCGAATTATTATCTTCATGTAAACTCGTAAGAGAAAACGTTAATTCCTAATTATTTAATTCCAAATTAAAATAAAAACATGTAACCGTACCCAATATGTGCCCAAAGAATGAGGTCAGCTGACTACCTAAATATTCTGAAAGATCAGGATATTCCATTAAATTAAACATATTCCTGCACTTTTTGCCTTCAACACATCATTAAAAAAAATGTTGCATGTAACAGTGAAAAATGAGCGATTTTTGAAACAATGACTTTTTAAAATTAAGGTACATTTTGAAACCAGAAACTCGAATATGCCCGGATGCCTGAGAGTCTAACCAACCAAAAGCTGATTTCCTTATATTTATAGGATATGTTTATATAATAAACATAATGGCTCCATTATCCTTTCAGTGACTTGTTACTGAAGCTTGTATTTATATGTGTGTGTTGTGTGTGTGTGGGTGGGTGGGTGTGTGTGCATGTTGCCTTTGTTGTCCAGATTACAAGTCTTATCCTCATCACTTTGGCGTTCTTGACCAGCCTGCTTCTTTTGCTCATGTACAAAGCCATGTGGTACGACCAGCTTATCTGCCCAGCAGGTTTCGTCCTGAAGGTAGGAAACATAAATGCAGACACACAAACATGGATAAGTTAAAGCATACACAGCAATGAATATGTGGTTTACACAACTTATCACAAGCATAAAGCAATAAGGAAATTTATTTCTAGAAAACCCCTTGAAATGTAACATCTTGTTTGCAAGGGGGACCAACATAACATAAAACGCAAACATAACAGTATTTCACACATAATTTTACAAACATAAAATACAACACTGTATATAATACATATTACAAAGACAATATACTAAAGACTAACACTTGACACAAGACAATCATGAAGTGGAACGTTTCAGTTTACACAACCCTCTCCCCTCACCCCATTATGCCCTCATGTCAATGCATGTCCCAGTTCACGTACAGCTGGGGTCCTATCAGTTTAGTTTTTCTTAAAACGTATCCCAGCGCAACAAAAATCTCATTAATCCTGAACAGATCAATTCTATCTCATTGTGTAATGTTAGCCTAGCTTTGATCCAAGCCTTTAACATAATAGTCAAAAATTTACATCACATGCTGGCTTTCAGCCATACAGTAACAAGGGGAAACAAGAGTCAACAACACATGAATAAGAGTTGTGACCCAACAATTACTTACATAAATACATAGATATGGATCAGAGTAAATAAGGAAAATGGAGGAGTTTTAAATATCTCGGAGGAAGATGTAGTACTTGAACTTAATAAAGAACAAAAAAAGGGTTAATAGAAGAAGTTCAACGGTTCAGTATAGTAAATTAAAAACTTATCCTCACTGAAATGTAGCCCCTGCTCAAAGAGCACTTGCACAGTCTACGATGTAACCCATCTGTTTCTCGTCACACCCTCACAACAGCCACTTCAGGGGGATTCCTTTAAAAGTGGGACTGGAAACCCAAACTCATTATCTCCCAGCGACACCTTGGAGGCATCGTGTACCGAGCCAGCACTGCCACGCATATTAGTTAAAAGGCCTCTCTTTCAGAAGAAAACTTAAGGTGCGCGATAGACATGAGGAAAGGGGGTTGTGGGGGGGTGGGGGTGTTTGACGGATCCTGCTTTTCGGCCTGGCAGAGTTTGGGATGCCTGCCTGTGAATTGGAGGGGTCTTTAATTAGGGCTCAGCATGACTAAACTGTGATTAAAGGCTTAACAGTGAGGGGGGGAAAGCAAGGACTGGGAAGGGGGGAGGAGAGGACCTTTTAGCAATGCTTTTGAAGTTTTTTGTAGATTTTTTTTGTGTAAATGTGTTGTCGCAGACATAGGAAGAGGATAAAGAGCGGCTACTGTGCTTTAAGAGCATTAACTAATACTATCTCATATGATCCTCCAGTCCATTCAATAGCAAGCAAATGTAAAGATGTTTTTTTCTCATGTGTGGTCTAAATGGAGTTGGCGGGACTGATTCTGGGATACAGAGATAAAATGTGATTCGGTACCCTACATCTTGTTCAAAAATATCTTCTATGGAGTGCGTTACCACATGTCATTATGTCATTAGTATATCTCAAGTTTTTCCAGTAATCAAGTTTAAAACATAAAAAAACTTCACTGTCCTCAAGATTTTTTCATACTTTTGGAGTCTTGAGGTAAAACCTCGAGGTATACCTTGATCTATGTTTTTTTTCTCAGTGTCGGTGTTTAGATCCTAGATTACCTACTGGAACCGCATTTATTTTTGGTTTATTAACAACTGAACAGCAAAATCATTACTCAAATTCTGCTGCCTGGAATTGACATTTAGTGAATTGTGAGAAATGTGTTGAATAGAAACTGTTGGGGAAAAAACAGAGGCATAAACTACTTTAACAAAGGAGTTTAGATAGTTTCTGATGCAACAAACACACAACAGGAAGAAAATTAGTTTAGTGAATGGTTTATACGTTCAGAAGTCATCTGTGTCACAGCTCAGCATAGAAATATCCAGTCTCATCACCTCTACCTAACTTCACTTTCAAATCATCTGCTGGACCTCGGAAGTCAGAACATTTCCTCTCGCCTAGTCTGCTGTTTACGGTACATTCTTATCAGATTTGAGATTTAGATTCACTTGAAACAAAATGGACTAATACTCCTCTGACAGGAATATATCCTGAAGAGGAAATTTATATTCTTTATGTTAATATCTTTTTAGATTAGCATTTTAAAACCTGAGGTCCCCCAATTGGGAGTCTTACATGGTACCACACTGTGCCCCCCTCCCCCCTGCTTTTTTTTTTCCAAGCATGCCTGAAACTTTTTCTAATTTGCACTGTGTCATTGTGTTTTAATTGTTGTTACAGATGCACAATCTGAGTCAGTGACTGATATATTGTTATCAACACATCTAAACCAAGATCATAGTTTTTTCTTTATCATAGCTGTATAAAATGTGCTCAAACAGACCTTGTGGATGCAGAGATAGAATTATCTCCTTATTAGTATGCAATTTTCAAGCAGAGCACATAAAGGCTGGCACATGGGTGAAATACTCGATTTGATTTAAAAATCCAAAAACTCACAGAAAATAGAAGAATATATTTTAAACTAATATTAGAAATATATCTGAGGTGTATGTGTTTACATAGAATGGTGAAGTGTTGTTAATGTTCAACTCATGAATCACTAAAACTAAAATAAATAGGTGTTTTTGTTTTGCTTCAACAGCAGAAGCACTGCACCCCTGCAGCTTTGGAGATGTATTACACAGAGCAGCAGGAACCGAGCATCCAAAGCAGCACCAACACCGGTCTGTATGCTGCTCTCAACCACCTCAACCAGGTCAAGAGGACTGGGCCAGAGCTGCCATCGCCATGGTTACCGGTCATCAGCAGACTCAAGGAGACTGGGGACTCCAGCAAACCACTGAAAGGAGTGCTGGGAGAAGAGTGAAGGCTGTAGCGAAAATTTAGGTGAAAGAGCAACAAAAAAAAAAAAAGAAAGAAAAGGAATGTTAGATATGGCTTTGTCACTGTGTGTGTGTGTGTGTGTGTGTGTGTGTGTGTTTAAGAATTTCCTTTTCCCACCAATTAGTTATTGCTTGTGCCAGAACTCCAAAACTTTGACTCAAAAACTTTGACTCAAATCAGCGCAAATCAACAGTGAAGGAATGTGTGTTTATGTGTGTGTGAGAGGTGTTGTGGTTGGAAGCAGGAATGTACTCAACTTTTACAGCGTTACTCAGTCATGACTAAAGACTGCCATCTGCATCCACTGTGTACTTTCAGTCATGTAAATTTGTACACACTTTACATGTATGGGGTGTATGCACATTTGCATTCATGTGCCGTGTGTGCATGCATACACATTATAAAAACACATCTTTCTCTGTAAATTGGAGGTGAAAGAGAAAGAAGGCAAGAAATCAAAGCGAAAAGGTAAAGTAACAAGCTTTTAACGAAATGGAACAAGTTTATCTTCATCAGTCAGCTTTGATGTTAGTTTTGGAGCTGAATGTTTGAAATCACAAATGTGCTCACAGTTAAACTATTCATTTTATTGAGTTAAAGTAATTTTACCTGCAGCCTGCAAGTTCCAGTTTTACATTGTTGGAAACAGAGACAAGTGCATTTCTAAAGGCTTGTCTGTTTTTTCAGTTTCTTGACATGTTGCATTTACAGTTGATTACCATGAAAGATAATTTAATCAGTGTTAATTAAATCTATAACACAACATAATGAACACTTTGTACAGGGGCATTGATATGAATCTGCTGTATATTTCCTTATTGCCCACTCTGCTATATTAAAACATGCGTTATTTACAATAACTATTGATGTGAATTTTCATGTATTACTATATCTTAGTGTAATGTATTTAAGCTAATTGTAAACAATAATCAATCGTGCTCCATCTTTGTTTCTGTTTTTCTCAGTCTGCCTTTCACAGTGCCCTTCTAAATGTACAGTATAATAATTACAGAGGAATATAAAAAAAGGGTCCTTTAATGGATGTATTTGAATGTAAAAAGTCGCAGCTTTTATCTCGCAGTAGATGGTACTTATAATGTATGACCTAAAAGTGTTCACAGTTTTCTTTGTTTATCTGTGCATTATTTAGCAACCTCTCCATGGAAAAGTTGCTTTTGCAAACCTAAATATTTTGTAGAGGAGAGGCACAGCAGACAAAATCACATTGCAAATATTCTTTTTTTTTTGCAATATGCCCTTATTGTCCTATTTTTAAAAGCTCTGGAGACTTTATCTTAGTTATCTCAGACTTATTTTGGTGCAAAATCGGTTTGGGTGAGCTGGATCGCTAAACAGTTTATAGTCCTGTAAAAAGTGGAAAACTCATACCCTAATGTCAGTCACTTATCAAAAATAAAGGACTGTAAAGTGGACTCGGTGTAGTTTCTTGAAGATATTTTGCTTTTTAAGAAGAGCTTTTTCAGTTCTAACAGAAATAGTGGAAGACTTTGCACAAGTAGTTCATTAAGCCACAGACGTTTTAGAAACAATAGCCGTCGAGTTGTGACTCACTGGAGGTATGGTTTGTGCTCATTTTCTGTAGTTCTTATGGTTGTAAACTCTAAAAAAAAATCTGCAGTTTCACAGAAATCTTTTGATATAAAAGTGAAGAGGTTTTTCTGGATAAGAGCAAAATGTTGTCAAGAAACTAAACCTTGTCTAAATGACTTGACTCAGCCTGTGTGGCTACCATGATTTGGTTTAATTTGAACCTTCACAGACAAAGGACTGAAGACTTGATTTGTTTTTTCCCAAGCAGCCCAGCCCTTTATAGTCACCACTCTAATGGCCCGAATTAATCAATAACTGAAACTTTAATTGTTGGATTTCACAAAAAATCTTCATCAGTTGTTTTAAACCTTTATTATTTAAAATAATTCACACTTGTGAAATGCGCTTCTGTTATCTAGCACCATTATTAGTTGGTTAGCTTTGGTTTAGTTTGGAAAAGATGTTCAAAAATAGTCAAAATGCAGAAAAGAAGTAGGGACATGGAGCCAGAAAAACACCATAAAAAAAGCACCTTTAAAGAAATAGAATCATACTGGAAAGGAATATGTATACGACAAATCAATGTGTTTGACTGGACTATTGAACCTGATACATTACATTAAGATTTGTTCAGATAGTCATGGTTTGGATTTTTTGTGTGTCTTTTATTCTTTACTGCTTTTTTTTAAGTGTGTGAAGCATAATGTGTATGTTGTAGCCCATTTTGTTTCCTGTTCATTAGCGTACCTGGCCTGATTTACTGATTCATTTCACCTGTGTCTAGTTTTTTTTCCCTGTATTCAGACCCTTTAGTTTCAGTTGCTATTTGCCAGTTTGTTGTCTGTAGTCTTTCCCTGTGTTCCTTGGTTTGTTAAAGACTATTGAAGCATTTCCTCTGCCTCCTGTCTCGCTAACCTACATCTGGGTCCACATCACCACCATCTCTCCATGACACAGATTCCTGCAAAGTACAAGTGGCTGCACTTTTCCAGCCCAAGAAAGTTTCTGAATTGAGTTGCATTGATTTTGTGTGAGATCCTTTAAGTACAAAAAGCTGGTGAGCCTAGATCAGATTCCCTGCTAAATATGACCCCTTTTGATTGTTACTATTTTACCTTTAGACTTTTTCATGAAAAAAAAAACTTCAACAAAAGGACAAGCTCAGGTTTGCTGATGAGGGTTTACTAACTTGGAAAGTTAAGTTTTTGTGCATCTAACAAACATTTACAAGTGCAAAAATGTAGGGGATCATTTAAATACAACTGAGCTTGTCCTACTTTTTTTCTTTCTTTTTACAAGGCAAACTTGTTTTAGCCTCTTCAGGTGCATTCAGCTGCATAATCATTTTATGATAGCTGTAGTTGTACGTTTTCTTTCAATTTATTATGATTTTAGTTGGTAGTATAACAGGATGTGTAAACCAAAATGACTAGTAGGCATCTAAAAACAGTCTCTGTTATGATACTGAGAATAGACAGAAGTCAAAATGCTGAAAGTCAACATTGAGTAACATTTAGACACTTTAACTTTTCTACATAATCATGGATACTAGTGATATTTTTGATTAAGGTAACTCCCAAAGTCTTTCAAACTTAACCATATAAATACTGTCATATGTCTTGCAATGAAATTCTGCATATCCTTTATAAGTGGAAATTTTCCTTGCTCTTTCCCTAAAACTTTCTAGATCAGATGGACTTAGCATTTACCTTTGTTTACCTTCTGTTTAGAAATAAGATTATTACAAATTCCATTTTTAGTTTAGCCTCATACTGTGAATTCTCCATCAAAAAATGTCCCAAAACACAGAAAAATGTCTTTAATTTAACATACTAAAGATAAATGTTGACATATGAACTGTCTGTCATGAACTCTCCTTACTGTGCTGTACTATTTTTCTCTAAATTAAGGACTGTTTTCACACCAAATTCCAACTCTTTTACCTAAACAGGAAAAATAACTCAATGAATGTGTTATAATAGAACTTTTTTTTTTTTACATAAAAAAAAAGAGTAAAAATTGAAGAAAAATGTGCCTCTCCTTTTACGGTCTGTTGCTCGAAGATGCTCAGTATGCATAGAATTTAAAGTATGACTCCTTCCATCTCCCAAACTGTAGTTTAGCAATTCAAAGCTAAGCCACATCCTCTGCTTCTCTCCGTTTTCTGGGTTCACTGCTGCGAGCCTGTCTGCATCTCATTTGCACTCACATATTTTCACACCATCCCTTCAAATCCAGGGATGTGTGGCTTGAAGTTTGAGTGTGTGCATCACAATGAAATCATTAACTTAAAGCAATGTGAGCTAAAGTTAATGCATGTCTTAATGTGTGAGTGTGTTTTGTTTTTTGCGCATGTGTGTATGTGTGTGAGCCCATGCTTAGCCTGTTAATTAAATCTACATTACACCCAGTTTTGCCATAAAGCTTTTTTTCCCTCCCCAGTGTTACTGAGTGACATGCTTTAGATGTTGTTGGCCCACGGCATGGAATTAAATAAAGTGCTAAAAAATATTTATTAAGGGATTTACAGAGCTCATGCTTGGTCAGGACATCGAAAGTTGTGCCAAAAAGTCTTACATTCAAGGCCGGAGGAAAATCATATAAAATCAGCCAAGTAGTCACGTAAAGGCCAGCAAGCCCATTTTCCTGCTTTATAGCATCAACAGATCCAAGCAGTAAAATGGCAGGTTGGCTTTTTATTTGTCCTGACCGTTTGACGTTCAGAGTCCTTCCCCCAAAAGCCCCACTTCTTCCCCAGAGTCCCCTCCTCTCCCCTCAGTGGAGCGCATTATGCCAAGAGCCATTTAGCTGTTAGAATGCCACCAGAATCACATTCCTCTGAGACCTGATCTCACTCAAATTCTGGAGAGCAGGAGGCTTTTATGGTGATGTAAACAGTGTTTTTGTCTTTTCTTTGTACAGTATCTCAGTCTGCTGTCTGAAATGAAAAATACAGTGAAAGAGGGACAGTAGTAGGGGAATTACAGTGCCAGAACTGATCAAACAGCCACAAGTGAAAATTTTAGATCAAGTTCAAAGATAAGATTTACCATTGCAAAAATTAAATACTGTTACATCTGGAAATATCACAGCAAAATGAAAATGTTGAGGTCACTCTTATGTTTATCAAGAAAATACATTACTAAGCAACAAAGCAGCTGCAGGTAACCTTAAAGATGCTTGTAGTTTAAACCACTCAGTGATGCAGAGGCAGAATTTGGAAAAGAGTACACAAAAAAATGCTTGTCTGGTAAACCATCTGTTCATAGCCATGTGTCGTCAGTAACTGTAAACTGGTCAGATCAAGTGAGACAAGCCTGTTGATGAATCAAACTTTCATCAAAATTAGTCTGAAGACATGCACAAACTTGTTTTTTTTACGTTAGTTTGTTTTTGTTTTGTTTTTTTTATACCAAGAATAGATTCCAATACTTTGGATTACACCGAAGTACAGATGCAGGCTGATTGATGATACATCATTTACACTAACCTCCATGTCATTATACCTAACATAAATTTGTAGCTGCATGTATGAAGAACCACATAGTGTAGACAAAACCTGCTTAGAATAATTTTGGCTCATCAACTAAAGAAAATGTGCTTTATTGAAAGCAAGCTTAAGGAGTTTTGCTACTCTGCAGGAAATTACTAACTCTAAAGGGCCATTAAAGATACCTAAAACATGGATAATAGCCCATAGATGACCTGCAGTGCAAGATGTACTGAGGAAATCCTGCCTTACTGGATGTTAGGTTCCTCTTTAGCCTTGTGTCTCAGGCTTTTTGAGTTGCAAATGCCCAGTAAGCATGGCCAGGTTGTATGTCAAGGAAACCTGGTCCTGAAGTTTGTCCCCAGTCACTTCCTCGGGGGTTCATGGAAGGAAACTCTGTTCCAGTTGACTCCATACATTTTAATCTAATTTTAGTTGTTTCTTTGCCCAAACCTTTCAACCACTGTGCTTAAATACGTGCAAACATACAAGCACGACTGATGACAGCAACAGAAAGTCCAACAATTTCAAAGATTTAGCTCTTTAGTTTGACTCCATTAGAAAAGACGGCTCTTACACTTCCTGATAATTTACAACCACTCAGAACTTATAATTATTTTTTTAAACAAACATACAATTGATATCTAAAATCTTAATCAAATCTTGAAGTGAACAACTGAACACTGAACAGCAAAAATATTTCAATACAAAAAGGCCAAAGTTGAACGTTTTTGTTTTAATATATATCGTTTTTTAATTTTTCACTTTTTGATTAACTAATTTCTTCACTTTTTCAAATGTATTTCTATTGAAATCAAGCTCCTCTGTCACTGTGCACCTGGCGTATTTCACTCCACTTACTGTCTTCTGAAAGAATCAGCCGGGTTATTCGCAAACATACATAAATACATACATGCATGTATGCATGCATGTGTTTACATATCTCTACAGAATTTGCCTCCCATTCTATGTTATGGTTTTGAGTCAGTTGTGACAGTACAAAAACATTCATTCATTTAGTCCGATTAAAGGTGGTGGGGGTACAGAAACATGTCAACTTTACTGTATGAAAAAGGTCAATATTTTCATTAAGTAAAAGAATTAGCATTAGCAAAAAACTCAATGTGAGCAAATCCTGCCCTGACTGCCTATATCTGCTCAAAACACACAATTAATCGCAACAGCATGCCTCTTAAAAGTTCCTCTTGCACAATGTTCTGTTGTTCACACTCGGTATGGCAGCGTTGCATCCCAGTGCTTTTATAACCTCAGTTCTCATAAGTTTAATTAAAAGGAATGGGGGGATGTAAAAGGAAGGAATATTGAGAGAGAAGTAGCCAGAATTGAAGAAGAGCAGATGAGAGGCGGCCAGGCCTGGGAAGTGAAGGTGGGGGGGTGAGGGTTTGAGCAGAAGAAGAGGAGGCAGCGGAGGCCAAGAGGCACAGAGGAGGTGGAGCAGGCGGAGGGTGGATCCAAGCTGACCCCTGTGTCTGTGTGTGTTGTTGTGTGTCTCAGTGGGTTTCCTCTGCCCTGGCGCCAGCTGGAAATGCCTCCACTAAGCAGAGGGAGTACACACATCATCCTCCATTCACCACCATTCAGTCCCTTTTGATGAGAGTAACACTATACATGCTCAGCAAGCCTCACAGATCCTATCAAGCTGCTGTTTAAAGGCCATGAGGTAGAGATGGGGCAGCTGATCATAACTTATAGAGAGTCTGGCCATGTTGTCATCTAGTTTCTTTGCCCCATAGAGCAAATAAAAGCAAGCAAAATTGAAAGGGCTTTTGTAATTGGAATTATGGACTTACTGTGAGGAACTTTCATGAGAGATACTGCCACCTAGGGGGTATGTCCTGTTTCTGCAGAACAAATACCTCTTTCTATTTTGAACCACATGTTCTTAGAGGCATTCATAAAGGTGACCTTTTTTTTTGTTTCTTTGCACCTTGTTGTTGAACTTTAAGAGCCACTTGACAGGGATGATTCTACCTTGTTGGTCATACCTTGAATACTTGCTGTCAGATTAGCCACAGTTCCTTCAACTTGAAGGAACTGTGTTGAAGTTCTTTTAAAAATGACTCAATAGCCATGAAATTAGTTATTACTTTGTTATCCTGCCGGGATGTTTCCCACATTCAACAAAAACCTCACCAGTAAACAATTATCCGACCGGCATAGCCCAAAGCTGCAGCCCAGACGTGGTGAGGAGAGAAACAACCAGCTTAGCTTAGTTTAGCATAAGTTTGCTTTGTTCTGGCTATTACTGAGTCGAAATATTGTCATTACTCATAGACCAAATCATTTTATGACATCCTGCAATTAAACTCTAAGGGAATAGGTTAATGAGACAAATGAAGTTTGAATGCTGAGAGTTGGTTTCTATTAGTGATGCCATTGCAGGGAGAAGTGCAACGCTGCATGCTTTACACACACGCACAAACACGCGAAAACCCACTCTCACATGCAAACACAAACGAAGAACAGACTGGTTTGATTTAGGGTTTGCGGTCCCCTCCTACTGCTGCCAGACAGGCAGAGAGGATCAGAGAGCAGTGAACTCCAGTTCAGCCTGGTCCTGACTGTCTCTGCTCAGCTTCAAACTGAAACCCTCCAAATTGGGTTTAATCTGTGTTTTGCTTTGCCAATTATCGACCCACAGAGCTGCATGGCAAATAGGGATGAATGAGCTTTATATGTGCCTGGTTGAGAGGAAGGTCACAGTGTGATTAATGATGATCTGTTGAATCTTTGACTCAGTTGGCTAAGAAGCAGGACAGGATGACTTATCAGCAAATAAACATGTGCAGGACAAATGCAGAGCATGATGTAGCAGAAATACAGTTTGAGTGCTGCTTATAGAGTGTATATATATATATATATATATATATATATATATATATATATATATATATATATATATATATATATATATATATATATATATATATTTATATATATATATATATATATATATATATATACAAATATATATATATATATATATATATATATATATATATATATATATATACATATATATATATATATATATATATATATATATATACATATATATATATGTATATATATATATATATATATATATATATATATATATATATATATATATATATATATATATATATATATGTTTTCTTTTCTTAAACACAAAATCTCACAAGTCCTTAATAATTTCATAGTATTTTGTAAATAAACAAACTGGAGATTACATTATTTATTATGTCATTCCTTGTGCTTGATGCTAATCCGCGCATTAATAAAAAAAAATCCCAGCAACCAAAATTAGTTAATTTATTTTTCTTCCAGTTACTGATTCAACATGAAAACACTTATGTCTGTGTGTGAAAGTGTGTGTGTGTGTGTGTGTGTGTGTGTGTGTGTGTGTGTGTGTGTGTGTGTGTGTGTGTGTGTAGCCCGCCTATTGTTGTGGTATATTCATCTATTTGTGTGTCTCTGAGAGTCCTTGAAGAAAATTTGCACTGACCTGCCTTTCTCTCCCTCTGGGCATCTTCATCTGTGTCTGCTGGTGTCAGTGTTGACACACAAAGCATATTTGGGATGCCATCATTTAATTAAAGGAACACATTGTTCATATTGAATTACTCATTTCACATCAGAGCTCACCATCAATTCTCATATATATATATATGTATATATATATATATATATATATATATATATATATTTTTTTTTTTTTTTTTTTAAAGAAAGAAAAAGACAGGGATGTGGCTACAAATCCTGTGACCACAGACAATATCTCAGTCCCCCAATGAGTTTCTGATAGTTGACAAGTTTTTAGGGATATAGTCCAGCATTTAGCTTCCCATAAATGGTGTCACAGCCAAAGCCCCAAAAACCAAATTAATTCATTTAACATATTTCACTGGTAACTCAGAAAAAAAAGCAATGTAACATCCTCAATCTGCAATAAAACACAGAAATGTTAAGTATTTAAAGAGTCTGAGGGAAAAATGTGTATGTGATGATACCTGGTATTCCTGATATGCTCATTAACTCTACCAAGGAGGTTATGTTTGCAACATAACTCAAAAAGTTATGGATAGATTAATACTCATTCATTCATTTCGTATACTTAATCCAATAAAGGGTTACAGGGGAGGTGGAGCCAATCCCAGCAATAATGAGGCGAGAGGAAGGTTAGCCACGGACAGGTCACCAGTCCATCACATTATCAATTAACCTAACACACACATTTTTGGACGGTGGGAGGAAGCCGAAGTATCTGGAGAGAACCCACATATGCATGCTAAATTTGTTAATGCTTATTAACATTTCTGTGGGGACTTTATTGTGCTCTTTTGTTACTTCCAGCTAGAAAGCCCACTGCAACAGTGTGACAACAGCTTTGATAAACCCAGTTAAGGAGGCACACAAGGACACTACTGGCTGCATTTCTGCTACATACAAAGATAATTGCAGGAATAACTTTGATTAGCACTGCTGATCACCTGGAATCCCTCAGGGGGGTGATTCATGACCACTAATATTGTCAAAGAAGAGAGCTTGTGGAGCCTACCCACAGCAGAAAACACAGCACTGCTTTCTATTAATACCATCTACAGTTTCATCAGAGGATCATCTTAAGCTGTCTGTAGATGATGATTGGGTACTGCCCTTTATAAAGATAATTAATCTATCACTGTCTTTTCTGACTTTCAATATGGAAACCAAGATTGAGACAGTAAATTCTTTTAAAGCTTATTGATATTTATGAGCTTATCTATGGAGCATGAGTCCCAGCAGTACAATGCTATTATAAGAATCCCCTCTAACCTCACTTTAAAACACAAGATGTCACGTCATGTGCTCTTTGCCACTCAGTGGCCTAATTCTTGCCAGTTTCCACCCCTCACTTCATGTGACAATGGTCATAACTGTTGAGAAAACAAAGAAATACTTTCAGGGAAGCACAATAAATTTGGGGAGGATGATGAACAACTGTCAACAAATAATGACAGTCGCTATTAAAAAGTGAAGCGAACCACTTGCCGCAAGCCTCTCTGGAGGAGGATGAGGGAAGCCAAGAATAAATTGCCTGTCTGTAGTCATTTGAATGCAACATTTAGTTGTGATTTATGTGAAGGCAGAAAAGCATTATGAGAAAACATTTTCCAAATACAACAGCTTGCAACAATTTACATTATATGGGGGGAAAACCGCTGAAACAAATATTTGACTGGCCTCCTATAATGAAATGGATATATTTATACACACTGAATTGAGTCAAAGGCTGTGTAACGAACGCACGGCTTCTCCTAAGAACCGCTCTGCTTTCTTGTAGTAAACATTTTACTGATGCTTCAGGGGCCTCAAATGAAAGTTATTAGAGCTATAATTCTTCAAGCAGGCCAAGAGATGCAAAGATATTCCACAGGAGAGAGAAGACACACTGGTAGGAGTTTAATTCTCTGTTTGTTGTTTGGGACAAAGATTTTTAAGAAGAAATGGACTTGCTTTTGATTCTCTAAACAGTGTATTACTTTTAATGCATCGTTTGGTCTTTCTGCAAAAACCTCAACAAGAAGATTAACAGCTGATGGTGATGGGCTGAGAGGAAGAGTACACCCTGGACAGCTCACCGGTCCATTGCAGGACCAACACAGAGAGACAAACAGCCATTCACACTCACTCAGGAAGGATTTAGAGAAAATGAAAGTCCAAATGGAACCATTTTTAAATGGAGCTTACAAATGTACATTTTTCAGTATATGCACAATTTTAGATCAACATACATTTGACAAGAAGTCTAGAGAGAAGACACAGAGGATGAATGTTGAAAGTACTGATATTGATTTTTTGGGGGGATTTTGAAGCCACTTCAACGTGTTGAATCAACATGAGGTTAATAAAAGATATAGTATCGTGATCCTTATTAGGTATTTAGTACTGCTGGACAATGCATGATTTACCTTTTTTTTTGAGAATGTGTTCTTCATTTTTTTCCTTTTCCAAAATGTACAACTGCATGTTTATTTTGGGGTTTTTTGCCGAATGATGTACTCACAGACCTCAATAGCACATCCTTGGTGGCAACAGGAGAAAGTATTTGTGATGTACTTGAGTGCTAGATTTTTGCCCCAACACTGGGAACATGAGGACAACCAGCAGGGGGGCTCTTTAATCACTGATGGTTACAGAACCTTTCCATGCAAAATATCTGTTGCACTTGTTGGTGCCAAATACTAATAGCAACAAGTGGCAATGTTTGGTGTTTGTACTTGTTTCTATTGTTCAGTTCTTTACACCACTGTTATAAGTGAGCATTGCCCTCACATCATTTACCAGCTCAGGCTGATACTCACTTCCATGTTTCATAAGTTAACTGTTTTACTTTGGGAGCATTGCCCCTGCTTTATTTTCATTCAGACCATCAAGGTCACAGAAAACATTGCTAAGTAGGTGAATATAGTAAAAAAAATTCCAACCAACCAAAATTTTTTATTAACTTTGATTTCTGAGCAACATTTTCCCAATAAAAAATCCTTTATGTGTGTTTATACACACATAACAAACTATAAATATAAATAGATTTTGTAAGAGTTTTAAAAGAGACACAGATAAATGTAAAAATAAAATACATGCATGGAGTGTTCATAGTGTACTCATGTGACAGGTCTTCCTAAAATCCAGCTTTAGAACAATAAGTCTCTACACTTCTCAATACGTGTTTTTTCTTAACTTTTTTTTCCCTGTAAGTCAGTGTTTCAAATGATTAAAATTGATGGGTGGCTATCTGGTCCGTTTAGACCAGCATAACTGAAGCAATGTAAAAACATTCGCTGTCAATCAAGCAGAACTTGAACACACTTCATGTGCAGGGGAAAAGATGATGAAACAGAGGTCTCTAATTAATATGTCACAGAGAAAATATTTTAATGACTTTCAAAAGGGGGTGACTGCACACTGCCTTGTGCCATTTATTTACACTGAGGCTGAGACTTCCTGGCATGAGGCAGCACATACAGCAAATTCTTAGACATCGAAATTAAAGGGGACCTTAAGTGTCGTGGCTTCAGATACATGTGTGTAACCCCTGTGGTCCCCAAGCCCCCTCATTCCCAAGCATCGTCCCTAATCAGTGCCAAATGGATTTCTTTCCCTCTCTCGTCTCCAGCATAGACGGTACATAGAGAGGAAGGAAGTCACTGTATTCAATGAGACCCTTCCATTTTTATTTTTTACACTCCTCCCCCCACCTTCCACATAAATGCAGCAACTTTTACAGTTACAAGTGCTTTCATGTGTTGCAGTCAGCGGCTGGTGAGGAAGGAGAGCCAATTACTTATAATTAAGGTATTTGTTTGGGAGCTGCGGGGTGCTAAAATCTTCATGCACATGGTCTTTTTTTTTGTCATATTAGCAGCACTGCAGGGGGGAAAAAAAGTCCAATAACATGGCTCAAGAGTTCGTCAAAGGATGTCGACTCTGTGTTCTCCTGTAGACATGAATCTCTTTATGAAAATTAAGAAAATAGGCTGTGAACACATACTTGCTAATATCTAAGGATGAATATCATTTGAGGTGCCGCTTAAACTGAAAAGAGCTGAAGCAGCCATTACTGCACTTTTAATCTCATTTGCACCTAATGCCACAGTAAAAGAATTCCACACTTCACCCAGCATATGCAAGTCATTATTAATTAGTGTTTTCCCTACATTTTAATGAGAGACAGAACCAGTAAAATTGCTCAGCCTCATACCCAAGGCAAATGTCTACAATTAAAGTTTACTATGTGTTTGTTTTTCAATAGTTTTGTCCGGCTGATGCAACAATTTGGCAGACATACACATGGAGCAGCGAACGTTCCTCCCGAGATGTAAAGAGAGCCACAGCAAGTCTGAACAGAGAAGGAAGATGTTCAAGACCAATGTTGTGTGAAAGTGTCAAGTGAGTTGGTGGGGCACCTGAAATATCAACTTCATGTAAATGATAAAAATAATCTAAATCAGATCAAAAACGTCATATACTCCACTCCCAAGAAACAAACACTCAAACAAACAAAATGTCAGTCTAAAATTTCAAAGTGAAATAATGCCTTTCATCATTATAATACAGATCAAAACTATAAAAAAAAAATGCTTTAATTTTAGTTTGTTAATGATTTAACTCACAATAGTATGTGTAAAGGACAACTGTGCTTCATTTTTTCTATTTCCTGCTGTTAGTATTTGTTTAACTTTGCAAGTTACATGTAAAGAAAAGATTGTGCACTAGATAGAAGATAAATTTATCACATCACTTATTTTACTGCCAATGGGATGCTCATCATTCTTCAGGTGTTTTTTCTCCTAAAAGGGACCTTTCATTTTTCACAAACACTAAGTGCTTCCCAAGGGAAAACTTTTGTAATCCAACACTGAAAATGAATATGCAACTTTTTTTTTTTTTTAAATTATACCTGATGTACCTGTGTTGAAATAGTTAGAATTTGTTCACTGTTAGCAATACAAAGTTATCTGGGGCTAAAAACACTGACACAGAATTTCAGTGTTCATGGACAATTGTCACAAATACATCAAATTTTATACTGGTTTGTAGTAGTTTTCTGTATTACATTTAACAAACACAATTTGATTTAGAGAAACCAAAAATAAATCAATCTGCTGCCAAAAGTAGTTCCTTGATTGTACATTTCCTTTCTGCCTGAGCAATATTTAGCATGAAACAGAAATCATTTTTATCAGCCAACAAACCCACATCGTTTCATAAAACTAAAGAAAAAAATACTACTTTTAATCTTTTCTTTTGAATAAGTCTTCTGCACCAAACACTGAACCTTTTGTTGCTGCTGCCATTTCAGCCTGATGGTACTAACAGGGGGTCGCTTCTTCTCTACTCATCTCCAGGGGCAGCACAATTATTGAGCCGATCAACAGAAAAGATGTCTAATTCTCCACAACGACACTGTGTTATTGTACGTTTGTGTGTGTGTGCCTGCGTGTGAGCGTGTGGGGGTATTACCACCATAGCACTGTCATTTTGTCCCGCTGACATGGCAGAAAAGCGTCTGGGTCACAGAGTCAGCTGGCACCAGAGCTAATGGGCCCGGCCTCCAACTGCATGTGTGTATGAATGTAAACACACGGTTGTCTTGTGTGTGTGTGCGTGTTTGTATGAGTGTGACAGAGAGTCCCTCCCTGGACCCCCAGCTCTTCTCTCCATGCACAATGAGGCGCGTTCTGAAACATGGAGCCGCATGATGACAGGCCGATCGGCGGGAGACAATGTGCTGTAATTTGTGAGGGGCCTTGCCGCGAGAGGAATGATGGGTAATTAAGAGGAAGACACTGAGAGACGCAGCAGGGGCTCAGTTACAGGCAACAGGCCATTGGCTGTGTGTACTGACAACCCAACAAACCGTTCTCTGGTTCTCCGATAACATGGTCTCCTGCTCTGTTTCACACACACACACACATACACACAGTCAAATACACAATCACTCTTTCTATAATGTTCCAACAATTTAACAAATACCATCCATTCTGTTTTGAAGACAATGTCTATTTTTATCCAAAAAAATTACATTTTATTTGTTTATCAATCACAAATTTTATGTCTTTCACAACTTGAAATTTTATGTTTTGGAAAATCTTTCCTCTTAAATATGGTCATTTGTAAACTCGTTTTCATTCTCTGTAGACTTGAGAATTCACGTAGTTGTAGTTTGTGAATGACTTGAACTGTCTTTTTCTCTAGAAGGTTATTTTCTGGGAACCTCATAAACTCAAAAAAATATCTCTCAAAGTTCAACTAATTATTCAGAGAAAAGTGAAGTAATTTCATGTAAATTAATAACAAGCAGAAGAGTGTCATGTCTCCTTGTTATTGTAATGACTGAACTTGGAACCATTTCTTCGCCCGCCCTATCTTCAGATGGGACAGAGCCAAAACTGGGCCTTTGTGTGGACCTGAAAGAGGATGATGACAGTTGGAGGTCTGATCAAGTGATACAAGGCCACGTGCTCTCTGTGCTCCCACTGAACAATAAAGTACACTCTTTTTAAAATGCTTCAACAAATCCAGCTACATGTGCACAGAGGTTTGCCTTTCAGTGTTGAACAGGTACTGTCCATTACTGTAGATGTTAACAAAGAAAACCTGACTGTGAAGAAATACAGTCACTACATTTCTGCACATATTGAATAAATCCGCATGCTTGAATGTGCACAACAGCCATGAAAATAAATGCAGATACATATAATACAATTGTTTACCTTTATTGAAGTATTTGAATTTTGTTGTTGTTACTTTAAAAAAAAAAGAAAATTTGTGCTCAATTTTTAGTGTCCATGTGATCTACATTGATAAATAAACAATCATTTAAAGAGAATGTTTATTATTTCTCATTGGAAAAAAACTGCAGGTCAGGTTAAATAGATGATGAATCTCTGCTTAAAAAGTCTGTAAATTTACTCAACAACCTGGTTGGTGGCAGACTGGAACATTTAACCCTGGCATTTTGGCCCAGATCAACACATAGTTTCTTTGAATGTTGATGTTGCTCATTCAACTCCTATAGAATTACTAAAACTGTGCAGAGTTAGCAGGAATAATTGAATGTGAACATGTTGAATACTTGTAAAACATCTGATATGTTGGTAAAATAATCATCTATACTTTACCACAGTGATGAATACTAGAGTATTTCCTACTTTGTGTTTAACAGAGAAGAAAAACAGAAATAACAGACTTGAGAAATGTCCAGATCTCTGATAAAGAAACAAAACACTGCTACAGTCAAACACCGTTAAAAATATAGTTAAATAAACAATCCTGAAAAGAATCTTTGTATTTCTGTGTGTATTGTTCAACAACACCTCCACACAAGCTGCCTCTAACATATTTTAAATCCAAAAGCAACCGAATATCAGCCCGTAACCAGATAGATAACAAACAAATTTAGTGACATGCTGACTCTCCAGAGGGAGGCAAAAAATAACTTAATTTAACTTATTTAATGTTTTGACCAATGAACACAACCAGGTAACCAGCTGCTCTCTTGCTGGAAATACTAATGTTATCAATTAATTTTACAAATGTAGGAAGACAAACTGATGTGGCAAAGAAACAGCTGTTTACTGGTGGGTTTTCATCACTTTATTCATAATTTTTTCAAAAGCATGTGTCCCTACTGTCATGTCATCACACCAGCCCAGGAAGTCCCGTTACCCAGTTTGAGAATCACCGAGCTTACCACAGTTTCTACCATCACCATCTTCACTATCAATGGCAGCTGATGAAGATCCTGCTGTGGCAAACATGTCAATTTTCTTTGCAGCATCATATTTTCTCTTCTGTTTTCTCTCCTCTGTTATGACAGGTCGCTGCACCACTGACATGGAACCAGTTGATATTTTGTTCGGCCCTTGAGATCTATGATCCAACAACTTTTAGATGCTTCTCTTCTCCAACACACCTAAAACAAATAAATGTCTTGTTACCGAGCCTATGCAGAGCTGGATGGCATGCAGAGGATGGAATTAAGCAATTTGATTCAGGTGATGGAGAAGGGATGTAGTCTTTTGTCTTTGTTTAATAACTTAAAGAAAAAGAACTTTTCTTTCCTTTCAAACATTAACCAAACTATTTTAAGAAGCGTTTTTCTATGCAATTAAAGTCACTTGTGCAGCACATTAAATGTTTCTCTGCAAAATTGTTTTATTTACATTTGTTCAATTAATATTGATAATATTTATTTGATAATGTGGTTGAGATTTTATGTTGCATTCTTTCCCTAAAAGCAAAACCCAAATCAATATGCGAAGTTCACATTTGGCTTTTTTTTTTTTTTTTTTAATCTTAAAGCATTTCCATGTCAGATCTTGGAGATTCCTGCAGAAAAAGAAAAGCTGCGGTAGAAACCCAATACTTATGAAAGGAGACATTTAGCTGTTCAGAAAATGGCAAACCTTTTCTTTTTCCTTTGCATTTCTTCTTTTCTCCTGCTAACCTTTTCATCTCATGGCAGCTACACCACATTGCTACAGGGACCTTAAACCGCAGGACCCGATCCTGAAGGTGCAGTGTCAGAGGCTCTGTTTTCACAGACCTAAAAACCCCTATCAGCCATGTCTGCACATCTCTCCCTTACATCTCCCTCGCAGCCTGTAAATCACCAAAGCTCACTGCCGGCCCCATTAAATAAATGTGCTGGAGTCGCTGACTAATTGATAGCGTTACAATCCGAACTGCTTCATGGGGGCTTTAAATTGAAAACACCAGGGGAGGAAGGCCGGGGGATGTCGGTAGTAAAGCGACAGAGGAAAAGCTGCGAGGACAGAGACAGCACAGTGGAAATATTGGGAGGAAACATTGGACAAGAAAGTTGAGAGTTTAAAAAAACAAGAGAAAGAAAATTTTATAAAGAGGCTGTTAAAGTAAAAACAAATGTGGGGGGTCAACGGTGAGGTGGTGGGAAATGAGAATGATGTGAAGGGAAGATTCTGGTGCTGTGATGACTAAATTAGCAATTTAATACATTAACAGACAAAATCCCTGTTCTCTGATTTTTCTCTTCGTTGTTCAGAGAACAAAACTTCCTAATATAAAGGAAAGGTAGGATCACATCCCCCTTCCAGCCCATTAAAGACGTATAACGTAACATTGTGACCTTTAAATGCCACGTTCTAGACTTGTTTGATGATACAGTGACATCTATAGTGAGCATTTCTATAGCTGCTGCTGCCCAGCATGTTGCAGCAGAGTTTCACTTCACATGGGAGAAAATGGCTAAAAGCACACTGGCTGTTTTGAATGCGCCATGGCTGATTCTGCAAAGGAAATAAAAGAGAGGAAGGGACAAGACAAAAGTCAATGTAAGATCACCTTTTGCTGGCTGGAGAGAGCTAACAGGTCATGTTAGGTGCAAGATGGATGCCAAATGCTAATGGTCGTTGGGAAAATGGAAAAAATTCTGTAGCGTGTCTTTAATTAAAAGCTGTAACACTAAAATAAAATAATGTACTCACTGATGGAAAGGACAAGAATTAAAAAAACACTATCCAATCATTATAACTGGGGGGTTCTAAAAAATTGAATGGTTATAGCTGTCTATCAAACTCTGCTGCTTAATTTTAACAGCTCTAATTAAAATTCTTGTTTTTTTTTTTTTGTTTTTTTTTATGTAGGCTATTTGTTTTTGCCAGTGATCTGACCCCCTGAAATTATCTTGGGACCCCATTGAGATTGGGATTGACAGCCATGAGATAACAATACATTTCTTTAGTTTTCTTTACCATACAGCTCCATAACTTAAAAATTCTTTACTCATTAGTGAACGGTATTTCAGAGCTTTAACATAGAGTTGTGGATAAATTGACTGACAATATTTCTGAAAAATCTACTTAGCCTTTTACTTTAACAGAAGTTATACCTACTGTAAACATCATGCAAAAGACACAAGTGGAAGACAACATGGTCAGAAAATATGAGAAATTGCCACATCCTGATGTTATCAATTAAGTAAATGGTTTGACATTTCCAAGTGCGTGCATGTGTCTACACATAGTCAGAATTGGCATCCAGAAAAAACAATCCTTATAATTATCCTCCCTGTGTCATTACAAGATTAGGTTTGGCTTTTTGAGGCACAAATGGTCGATGCGAGGTTTTTTGCTGCCAGTGTAACTCACAGAAGCTCCGTTTACCCTTCCCTGACTTGAGTCCACAGTCTTCTTCTGCCCTTAGCAAAAGGGATGTAATCCCTTATTGCAACAGATCTATTAAAAACTGAATATTTTCCATCTTCTCTTTTATTCTTGTTTTCCATGTTTCCTTATTTTTGGAAACCAACTTTTCCAAACAAACTGGGAGACGCATCGCTTTTTGTCTTGTAATATTTGTTTATATGAGATAAACACATTCTATTCTATACTCATAATAACCCACTTTCACTGGGAACATTTTTTGTCTACTTTACTTTGGTGCTACTCTGCTACTTTACATGGTTTTTACACATAACTGTGACTAGTTTGAGTTTGCAGTTCAAAAAAAAAAAAAAAGGATTTATAGTTCTGAAAGTGCATAAGGATCCATATGTTGTCAATCACTCACTTAAGAAAATTACTGTCACATAGAAAAGGGAAAAGCAGGCAGAGTTAATGTGTTTAGGACTGTTGACTGGCAGAGCTATGAAAACTAGCCACAGCTGTGCAATTTGCTTTACAGCAGCATCATCTTTGGAGAACGTAACATGTTGAGTAAAAACTGTGTAAGATGTAGGACACTCAGTCATGTTTGTTTGGGTTAAATTGCTTAAAATAATTATTGAATCATGACATAGTTTAAATAATATTATAGCATTTACAGCTTCAACTTCATCCTTTTGGATTTACTGCTGGTAATACATGATGCACGACAAATCACATATAAAAGCAATTGAAATATGTGTGGTTATCATCAATTTGATCCAGTAACTAGACAAAGGAAAATAACACTGCAGATACATGTTCTGCTCATTTCTCCCATCTCGTCTGGACACACTCTTAGAAGACTTAGACAGAGGGAGAGATAGAGGGACAGAAAGCTGGAAGTGGGGAGGGAGCAGAGGGGAAGAGGAGGAGGGGGTGATGTCTTTGATCTCAGTGCATGTCTGCCATGCTGTTTTCCTTCAAGGCTTCCTGGTAAGTTTCAGTAGACACCAGCAAGTCCACTCTCAGGCATCGGACACTAATGGATCAGTTAAAGGGGCCTATTCTTTATGGTTGGGCTAAGTGTTATCATCTGGGGTTAAAGACACTGACCATGGAGCAAACTCCTTCCAGATAGCCGGTCCTTTGGGGGATTACAGTAGGCCCTTTGCCAAGGTAAGGAGCCAATTGAGAGAAAGTGGTTCTCATTCTGTGTTTAGTTTTGCTCCATTTATCTCACTTGAATCTCCCTGTCTTTATCTAATTTTTCTCTCTCCCTCCCTTTGTTTCTGTTTTCCCTTTCTCTTTCTACAGACGCACATCAGGGAATACCTCTTGAAATCTCCCTAAATGCAGTTTGAAACCATTTGTCAGCTGTGCAAGACAGAAAGCTGACGATGGATTCCAGAGGTTGGGGTGACCCCTTTCATAAAGCAGTTTATCCATGGGACCTGTCAGGGCCGACTGGTTCAAATATGATGCAGGGCCATCAGATAAGGATCACAAAGACAGCGACATGCCTCCTAAAGTGATCATTCTCTGCCTGTGTTTTTGTTTAATGAGGAGAGCTGGACTGACAGCTCATAGGCTCCCTCTAATTGAATGTGATAGCTTCAGTCATTATGTTAATTGGCAGCTGGTTTTCATCACGACCTGTCACACTCACTCAAAGATTTTTATGGCATAATTTTTGTAGTCAATTGGAAAAAGTTCAGTTTCACTGTGAATACCAGGTCTGTGAGGAAAGACTAGTCCTTTCATTTGCTTCTTTTCATCACATCATGCAAACAACATATGTTGTGCCAAAGTGACACTACTATAGCAAAGATAACACTGATGCACAATTTCACATGAAGGCCAAATAAAGTCAAAACTTCAAATTTAATTAATAAAATCTAATGCAAAAAGTCTTGATTAATTTTTAAAATATTGCCAAGGAAATGGAAAATGGGTGTAGAAATTTGTTAAAACATGGAAATATCAATAGAAATATAATATATAATGTAAATCCAGAGATATTACAACTTAAACAACCTGGGAAGAACACTTATTTTTCAACACCATCTGCAACCTCTTAAACAGAAACAATTCTTCAGGGATATGATTCTTCTCTTTATAAGACTTGCTACATCTCATTTTTATCCCTGTTCTCAGACTTTTTTCACTCTTTCCTTTCCCTTAAGAACAACTTCTTCTTCAGTGAAGAAAAGATGGATAAACTAAAGGGTCAGAGGCATCTCTGAGGTCTTTTGTCAGGTCTTTCCTGGATCTATCTCTATTCATACAGACATCAGTTTGCAGATAACTTTTATCTTCTGTAGATAGTTTCTAAGAGCTGCCATATCTTTTGTCTTTTACATGTCTGTTTTTTTTTTCCTTTTTTTTTTTTTTTTTTTTTTAAAGATTTTTAGGAACACAGAGCACATTATTTCTGTCTGGCAACTCTTTGGGAATTGCATTGTTGATGTAGAAGTACTATGTTTGAAATTGTGCCATCTTTTTAAAAAAAAAAAAATTAACTAAAGTAATTGGAACAAATAATGCACACTTGAACAAGGGACCTGAAGAACTTGTTTATAAATGGTTATTTCCTAAATTATTCGTAACATTGAGAAACTATACTTTTTCATACTTTGATTTAGGTCTCTTTTTGTCTTTGGATGGTTCATAGGTTATTGCTAAGTGGCTATGATTAACTAAATAATTCCCCTGAAAATGGCCATCAACAAGGACTGGATTGAAAGAAAATCAGCCATTGTCTAAAAAGAAACCTTTGGAAGAACTTTACAAAGCCAAGAGTTGTTGCTCTCCAGCATTTTAGTTCAGGTCTTCAGGATCCACTGCCCTGTATGCTTTACAGATGTTCCTGCTCCAACACACCTGAATCAAATTAATGAACTTCCTTGTCAAGTTCTTTGCAAGCCTGTTAATGAGGCCTTCATGTAATTCAGGTGTGTTAAAGCAGTGGGTCTCAAAGTTTTTGGGCTACAACCCCCAACATAACAAATGTTGAACTTCATGACTCCCACGCAATAACCGAGTGATCAATTGTGTAATATATGAGATGGGTCATACTGCAGCCATCCTCTAAAGGTAATGATGGCAAAGTGGCAGAATCTTCATAAATACAGAGCTTTTTGTGGGTTTTTGGTTAATTCCGTTTCTTCATTTCCACAATGCACCTACATACATACATTTTTGTAAAATTCTTCCTGTATGGTGTTGGTTTTTATTCTACCTTCTTTTCTGCTCTGTGACTACAGATGGAAACGAGCAATCTTTGCTATAATCATGCTATTTTTGTACTGATGTTCATTAAAATGAACTACCCCAATTAAGTAAACAAGTGAAATACAATAAAACTTAATGGATGGAAGGAGGAGCTAGAATAAACCATGTATCATGTGAAGAATTTTAACTAAATTACTTTGATTAAGATTTAAACCTGCATTCTGCTTTATGGCCGGTGGGAGACAGCTCCTGTCAATGTCAATAGAAATTCAGTGGTAAAAAAAAAAAAAAGTCTTATTTACATTATTCTACTTCTCACCTTCTATCATTTACTAATTTTATTTTTCTAATAAGTTTATATTCTTAATCAGTAGTTTCAAGGCTTACATCATCATGTTGAGTTTATGAAATATGGTCCCAAACCTACAGATGTTTGTTGTTAACAGGATTGTCATTCTGAGGCACTGCTGAAAAATAATTTAATCTTTTAAAAGATCAAAAGTGTCATGACCAAAGCATTGAATCAAGGTAGTAAAATGCAGGTCACTGTGGAAACTTCTATCTGCTCTATAAAGTCTAAGGCAGGAATGTACGTGAACAGAATAGACTACTCGGCAAAACCAGATTCCTCTCTTTGTGAAGGTAGTATGTTGAAAAACAATCTTTTAATTCATGCTAACATGTTTGTATGTGCTAATGCTTGCAGTTTGAGATGTAAGTGATCAACATTATTCTGTTGAATTTATTTCTTTGAGCTATTGCCTCAAACATTATCAAAGAAGAGAAACACAGAATAACAGCAAAAGCCATCAGTCAAGAGTCAACATTGAACTGACTTTTACTGGTTAGAGAGAACTCAGAGAGGAAACAGGAGGCAAGAAAGGTGTGAAAATAGCAGTGTTGTTATTTGATTGGTGAGAAAGAAAGAAAGTATGTTAGATTTAAAAAAGTTAAACATGATTGTGCATAATATGACCAATGTTACACATAAATATAGGTATTTTGATATATGCTGGTTTTTTGTGCATTTGTGCCTATTGTTTAGATGTAAAACAGTTTGTTTAGACACAGATGTGCCTAATGCCAATCATTCATTCATTCATTCATTTTCCTCACTGCTTAATCCAATGAAGGGTCCCTGGGAAGCTGGAGCCTATCCCAGCGGTCTAATGCCAAGCAATTTAAAATGTGCTCGGATCTTCCTTTTGTTTACATCACATTAGACTTATCAGGACATCACTGAGGCTAATAATGCTAATAAGACATTTTACAAGTTTACATGTAAATATACATCCACAAGGTAGTTTTTAATGCACCAGGATTTAGAATTGGACTATATATGATGTTTTATTGGTGGACCAACTTTGAAAGCAACGTAACTGATAAATAGTGAGAGTATTTTCTTAAATCCTGGATTACATTGAAAAGCTTTCAAGTGATAGGTATTCCTATAATGATTTCCTGACCCCCAAATTATGGAGAAAGCTTCATAATTTAAAATTTCCTTTAAAAAAAAAAACCTGCTCGATGTGCACAGCATATTGTTGGTTAATTTGTTCTTTGTTTACTGCTCTTTTTTGTTGTTTTAATGGTGGTAACAAGTTTGGCTGGTTATGACTACAGCTTAGTGCTCAGTGCTTAATGTATAGCATTTTTCTTAATGAAATGAAATGAAATGAAAAATACTTCATTAATCTCCAAAGGGAAATTCAATAATGTAGTAGATAAGTGTTAATTTGAGGAGGTCTTGTTCCGGAGGCTGATGGCTGCTGAGAGGATTGATCTTCTGTATGTTTCAGTCTTACAGCAGATTTGAAGAAGCCTCTCAATGAACACACTTTTTTGTTTCATCACTATGTTGTGGAGAGGGTGTGAAGAATCCTCCATCATCTTCATCAGCTTGTGCAATATTCCTCGTTGGACAATCAACAATCGACAGATCCAGCTTTCTTGATCAGTTTGTTGATTCTCTTCAAGTCTCTGGTTCTGATGCTACTACCCCAGCAGATGCTGCAAAGCTGACTGCACTCTGCACAACAGACTTATAGAACATATGCAACATCTTAGTGCAGACGTTAAACGATCTCACCGTCCTTAAAGTGGAACTATTATGTGCATTTCAGGCTAATTTATTTTTATTTCTGAGACCAGAAGGGCTGGGATTGATCGAGTTATCGTCACAAATCGCTTTATTTACTTTAGACCGACCCTCTCCGTAGGCTGTCAGATCAGCCTGTGGGCAAAACGAGTGGATTGAGACTCTTCCGCATTAAGCCCCGCCTCCCGCCACTGCACTACATCGGGAGCACGCATCGCACCTGCTTTCACCGTCATTGTAACATCTCATAAACAGAAGGATTAGGCTAATATGAACTCAATAAAAAAAAAAAAAAACTACAATGTCAACACATAGCATACAGCCCTACATGTTGGAACTTGAATCAGACCCTGAAAACGAAGTGGAAAACAGCAACGAATGCAGCAGGATGTCTCTCTTTGGTAAACTCACCAGCCAGCGTTCGAAATAACTTTATCCAACGTTTTCCACCTGCCTGATGTATTTGTACATGCCCTTGTTGACCAGTAGAAGGTAACCAATCACCGAACCTTATCCCCCGGGACGTCACAAGGATTTCCAAGTAGAAAAACCCCTCTAAAACGACACGTTTTTCGTCCCCATGGAAACCGAATGCCGAGCGTGCTGGAACTCAAACTCAAACTCAAACATGCGTTTAGGTGATAAAAAACAGTGTCGTTCACATGTCTGATGAGGATTCAACACTGTAACACTGTAGAAAGCTCAGAAAACTCGAAATACCATAACAGCACCCCTTTAAGAAGTAGAGTCTGCTCTGACCTTTCTTGTAGATGAATTGTATTGTAGATGTATTAAATAAAACATCTGGGATTTATATGTATTATATATATATATATATATATATATATATATATATATATATATATATATATATATATATATATATATATATATATATATATATTCATTTATTATCCTAACCACTTGCAATGAAGTGCAATGAAGGGTCGCAGGTAGGCTGGAGCCTCTCAGAAGTCTTTGAGCAAAAGGCAGGGTACACCCTGGACAGGTCAACAAACCATCGTAGGGCCACACAGAGACAAACAACCATTCATGCTCATTCCTATACATATATATATATATATATATATATATATATATATATATATATATATATATATATATATATATATATATATATATATATATATATATATATATATATATGTATAATCAGAAATGGGAGTCAACCTGAGAAAGTTGCCACACACTAAAACATTAGTCAAGTAGACATGAGGACCTGTTGTAAAATAGCCAATAACACGTGGTTCAAATTGACCATTGGTTATGGATTGGTTTACAAGCCTGGTTGGTTATCGGCCCAGTGGCATTTCCCTGTGTTGATAAAGCACCAGGGACTTGTGGGTCAATTAGTTCACCAGAGAAGAAATTCCTGCAGACAGCCAATTAAAGCTTAAGGGCTGTAGACATGTAGCACACTCTTCCTGTTGATGGCTCACACAGTTATTCTGAGCCTCTGGCAGCTTCTTGCTCTGCCAGTGTAAAACCTTATTCTAAGTCCAAAACTATTATGAGAGCTTTAGGAGATCTCCACGGTTAGTTAAAATACTTTGCAAAATGTTTGAGCATGTGTTTTTGTGAGTAGCCTCCAGAAAGTACAATGCCGTGAATAATTTTCCTTTTTTTGAGACACTGAAAAGTGTATTCTGAAATATAAACACAACATATAAAAAACATAAACAAAATCAAATGTGGTTATGAAAGTTATTCTTTTCAAAGGAGCATTTTAAGTGACGATGGTGGAGTGAAAGCTAAAGTGGTGAAAAAGATCACAGGGGATGATTGCAGGAGTTCAGTTTTCCATTCTCCTCAGTCCATTTTTGTCACAGAGCAAATTAACGTCTAGAGAGACGAGGATCAACTTTTTTAATCTTTTTCCATTTGCTTCAGAATGCCACAAGCTGTTATTATGATGCCATTTGTTCACATACAGTCTAAAATATTATGATTGTGATTCAACATGAAGGTGAAACTTTGGAGATCACCAACTCTGACTGTTTCTCTGAACAGCAGCTGAAGTTTAAGCTGGCATGAATGTAAGTCAGGGAGAACCACTTAACCCCTTCTACATTTTTGTTGGTTTCACAAACCTTTTTAAAAAAAAAAAAGGAAAAAGAAAGTGTAAAACTTCAAAGATGAGCCATTTAATTAAATCAAGTTCAATTGCACACAAATGTATGTCAGTCAGTGTGTCTGTCTGTGTGCCAGAGGCCTTAAAATAAAAGAGAGTTGGTTCCTGAGATCAGTATCATCCCCTGCAGCTATAGCTACATACATAACCACTTATGATCACTTATAACAAGTCTATAGACACAACGGGTGTCAGCTGATCCACGCCAATAGGCACAAAAAGTGGCAACCCAGGAGAACAGCCCTTTAAAACCCAATTATCCCATGGAGCCGGTGCCATTTGAAGGCCAGCAGTAGAAGATGTTAGCCTCTGATAAGAGACACATGTGTTCCATCACACTTAATTGAAGCAGGGTTCCCTGAAAAAGAAACATCCCTGAAGCAAATATCACAAAACAAACAGCCTTGTGGACATAACTGTATTTGCAATACGAACATTTTAATAGTCAATGGAAACTGCTTTTTGGGAGGCATTCATCATTTTTGTCTTTCTCACAGTCAAACACAATGCATGGAATGATATGTGCAAAAGATTTCTTCTTTGTCTTTTTTTTTACTGGACATCATTCTGTCTTGGAGAGCACTACATGACGATAGGTTTCCAAACCTTCCCAAATTTGATTACAGGTCTGCAAAAACCTCTAACAATGCTGTGGCAAGCATGTCACTTACAGTCACAAGCCAAAAGCCTTCTCTGTTTTATTTTTCTTTCTCCTTGCTTTCTTCTCATCCTCACAGACTGAACTTAAAGAAGTCATGCATTTTAACTGGAAACACGTGGAGTAACTTTGCAGAAAAGACAAAATTGTCAAGCTGCATTTTGTAATGTCAACAGAAAATGTAGCGTGTACTTGTTTTTCATTTTTGGAGCAACTTGAGCAAATCTGTCTTACAATTTCATCATCCTTTGTTTTAAGATGTGCCTTTCACAGTACATATTTTAAAATCATTTGAAGAGAAAACAGTCTCCAAATGCTGAGAAATCTGGTTAGCACTTTTGAAACACAGCTCTATTCTATATCTGAAGCACAGTTTTGCAGCAAGTCCCCATAATCTTAAGCATGTACTTTACATTTACAGTTTCTCATTTACAGGGATATTATTACCTCTCTGGCAACGAGTCCCATATTTTGAATGCGTCCCTTTAATGTTAAATCATGTGGACATTAAAGTCTTTCCTTGACTTACTAGACATGACATCTCTGGAAACATACAACCCAGGTCAAAGATGGTGCTCATTAAAGGATTGCATACAACCACAAATTCACAAGAGAAAAGGGGAATAAAGTGGAAAAAAAATGTTTAGTTAAGTCAGACTTCAGTCACTGAGGGGAAGCTCAGCTTTTGTAACTGGTTCATGGAGATGAGAGACAAAGACAGTCTTGTGCGCACCACTCAGTGAGGCTCCCCTGTCTTACTCAGTTTATCACAGGAAAATTGTGTTTGTTATCAACAATAGCTTTAACAAGCACCACGAGCAATGAAGGGATATGACTACGCGGAGATAAAACCTCAAAATGATGCACACTCTGCTTTCCTCTCTGATGTTAAATTAAGACCAGATTTTTCCAAAAGGTCAGATATGATTAAAAGCTGGTGCAGCTATTTGATCACAAACTGTTTTCCTCTCAACTCAGTGGCACTAAACTGATGCTGCATTCACTGTTTTCTCATTACATCATGGTCTCCCTCCCTTGTTACTCAGGTATTCATATTCCACCTTCAGTCAGAGAACCTGATATGAAACAATCAATGCATATCACCCGCTGAACACCAAAAAATCAGAAACTGAGATGTTAAGTCTTCGCAGTGTCTACAGCCAAAAGCAAGGCAGGCAGAACTATTTGTCTCATTAACTGCAGTTTGTATCCCATTAAACCAAGCCTGGGAGAGACTTAATGACCCCACAGACTAGCAAATTACAGAGTCACTATTGCAAACTTTAATTAGATTTTACTAACTGCCATCTGATTTGGCAAGTTATTTTAAAGTCTTATACTTTTCCAAAGAAATCTAATAGACAAGACTTTAGTTCCACGAGACAACTTAATGCATCCCATAACTAGTCAATAATCCCTCTCGCTTCATTTGGAGGGCTGTTTTTTTTTTTTTTAACCCCCTTTTTGTTAAATTACCCAACATCATGATGCAATTTGGGTTTTTTAATCACCGTTTTAGCAGTTACAGCGCGGCTGTCCGATTTCCTGCAACAAAAGAGCTAAGCGCCATTAGTGCGAGTAATTCCACACAGCAGGCCTCCAGTTGTGGCTGTTGATCGGACCCGAAGAAAACAACAAGCTTCACAATGGAAAACCTGAGCTAATGTCCTCAATCGTCCCACCTTGTTGTGGTTTTTCACTTCTTTTTATTTTTATTTTCCAGAGCAGCTGCATTCCAGTGACGTTGTGAGGGACAAAGACCAGCAGATGGGAAATGATTCCTTTGCTGGTGATGTATTGTGTGGTATGTGTGATTGTGTTTATGTAGACTTGCACTGTTTTCCAGGTATGTTTATACCATGTCATGTGGAATACTCAAATGTGTGTCCCTCAAGATTTCCGTAATGGGTCTGGAGGAGTACTGCAAGGTCAGTGGTGAGTAATGGAGCTAGTGGCAGGGCACTCGGGACTGTGGTGCAATACTGGGTTAGTTTGCTAGTGTCAATTTTATATGAAGACTTGTTAGGTTCAGAGTTTTTTTAAGTGCTTTCACAAAGAATCCCCTATTCCCTATTCAGACCAGTGCAAGTCATTTTGTGGGAAACCATGTCTCTATAGCTACAAGTATTTTTATACATCTCCAATGCTATATGGCTGGCAACATGGGCACTAACTTCCCCATTGTGACCCGCTCCACATTTCAGTCCCATTCAGAAGTCAAACAAGCAGAGCCACACAGCAGATCAGATATTGAAAATCATGCACATATGGGGTGAAAAGCATAACAGAGAGACTTCTTGTCCTGTTTTAAACTTTGCCTTATATAAACGTAGCCAGGGCCGGGGTGATATCTGATAAAATAGATCAAAATTACATTATTGGCTTTTATAGCCCACTGAAAACATAGCCCAAAGGTATGCTATTTGGCAGAGAGCAGCTCGTAATATGTCTAAGAATTGTTACCATCTGGCTTGACTGCAGGGAATGCTTCTCTCTTAAAAACCTCAAAGTCAAAATGATACAAGTAAAACGTAGCATTCATAACCAGGTTGGCTTTTTATAGATGCCTGTCCACATTGATCTGGCTCCATGGCGTCTTGAAGACAACTTGTGCTCTTTAGGGGTAATCGTTTTTACTTCTTATAGTGGGTCCGTTACGCTGCAGCATCCGAATACACTTTAACATCTAAAGCATGACAGTCGCTCTTTGTTACATTTGCAGCTTCTTTTTTTTTTCTTCAAAAAGTGATTTTCAGTAATCACTTTAGTTACAACATACCAGAGAGATAAGAGACAAAACAGAGGATTGTCATCAGTTTTAAGTCTTTCTTCATCGATACAGCTTCCCAAATACACAGACATATAATGCAGCCCCTTCTGCCCCAACAAAAAAATGTTGCCCCTTGACATTTTAACCCTTTTCTCTGAGCTACACCCTTCTAATCGTACTCCTGTACACAGTTTCAACCCCCATTACCTCATTATGAGATTACAATGTCAATGTGGTCAGAATTGTGACAATTACAATAAGTGGTGGAGTAATTTTCAGCATTAAATGGGGTCTTTGTGCTCTATGTGGGCTGTCATTGGCTGAGGGAGAGTAAGTCTACCCATTTTCATGTACATAGTTGTGCACAGGTAAATATAAGTTACTCGTTTATACTGGAAAACAAAGATTAATAGTCACACTGATGTGCTGACATGGAGCAGGAATGTGTGTGTGTGTGTGTGTGTGTGTGTGTGTGTGTGTGCACGTGAGGCCTGTGATATGAAATATGAATCCCTGTTTAGCAGTGTGAACTGTGGGGGGTGGGGGGGACGAGGAGACTGTTTTCTCAATGCCTCCTTGACCTGTCACAATTGATGATGTGTGCGTGCGTATGCATGTGCATGTGAGTGTGTGAGAAGTGAGTGTGTGAGAATCCCCCCCACCCCACCCACCTTCTCTCCCACTGCCGATATCCCCGCATGCCTCCCCCACCTCTCCTCCTCTCTCCTGGCGCCCTGGTATGAGAGAGAAAGCTGTTGTTAATAAAAAGTTTTCAAATAATGGGATGAAAAGGGAGGTGAAATTGAGCGGCCCTGGCCGTATTATTTCTTCTCCGTATGGGAGCTGGCCTCTCGCGGTCTCTCTGACGCTCTCTGACCAGGAGGGGGTCGCTAGCTCGGTGACCATTTCTGCCCTGGGGCCAAAGCAAATGATTTGCCTCTCTGAGGCTTCAAAGGGGAGCAATTACACTTAAGTAACCAAATGAATAGATAGCCCAGCTTGGCAGCAGTTTGGGGGAAACAGTGGAAGCCTTTGAGGGAAAAGGCACCACACCTTAGGAGTAATATGTAACAGCTCGCATCCCTGAGAGAAAAAAGAAGAAGAAAAATAAATACGTAAATATTCTGCCACTGGATTCAGAAGAGAAAAAGGTGCTGAAACTTGCCCAAACCAAAACAACAACATCATTGAAAGTGGTTTACCAATCCACCCAATACACTTTAAAGTAATTGTTGCCTTGCAGAAATAGAGACTCGCCCACTAGCCACTCTGGCTAAAGCATATCACATAAACACATATTGTATGCAACATTATACTGTGGCCAATTTGAGAGAAATTTGATACAACTTGCTGTTTTTCGGTTGTATTGTTCTGTATGTCCACTGATTTGTTTTGTAAGTTTGTCTGTATTTGCATGATGCTTGTCTTTGTTTGTTTATGGAGAGATTATATGATCAATATATACACAAACTTCAAAAGGTCTTGTGCTGAAATATGCTTGAAAAGATTAAGCTAAAGCGAAATATAAATCTTCCTGGATATTAATCAACCTGCGTGTGTTTTACCAAAGAATAACATTAATTGCAATGTTGGGAACCATGAATTGCAGCTCTGTGAGTGGCACACATAAAGTCAGCCTCTGCCCACTGATAAAAGACTTGAAAAAGGCCCTATTGAGTGAAGTGGAGACTGGGAGTTTGGTAGGGGAGCTCACCTGTGGAGAGGAGTCTATAGCGGCATAGAAGGCCCAACAGCTGCCAGGGTTGTAAGTCTAGGCACCTAGCAGAGCTGCAAAATGGGAAATGCAAGACGCTCTTTCAATCCACTGCCACTTAGTAACAGAAGGCATGTGCCAAACTTGCAGAATGAGAATAAAAACTCCCCCTTCAGAGTTCACTAAATATCAGCAGCGACTCTCTTTTTATCCCCTCCCCTCTTTTCCCTCTTATCCCTTTATGTTTTCTCCCTCTCCTTCAGTCTATTATAATTCCTCCATAAAAGAACAATGGTTGACTGAAAGACCCCCGAACTGCAGAGATATACCAACAATCGGCAGGGAGAGGGGAGAAGGGAGGGGGGGAACTCGGCTGAAGTGTGGAAGCCATCAATTACGGAGGGCCTAAAGTTAACATCCCAGCAGGATATGTGCATTAGAATGCAGATATAGACAGACTATGGGCAGCAGATGCCAAGCGGAGCGGTCAAAAGAGCATCTCAAACTCATGAGAAGACATATGCAATGTGGGAGACTCCCGCCTCTGCTACCTCGCCCTGGAATCTACAGAAGAATAGAAAATTAAATTGAATGATGATTGTAGTAGTGGCTCAAAAGAGCCATTGTGTGGAACTAACTGGAATTATGGGTTTGAAAAGTGACAAACAACGGACATCTCACATAATGGGTGCCAATACACATGGCTGTGGTGCAGTCTCAATAAATCTCACACATCAGCAGTGAGCCTGAATGTGGGGTTCACCGGTGCAACAAGTGGCCCTGCGAGCTCCGGTCGGGTCGAAAATGCACCGTGATTCCTCCACATGCACTGCCCTAACAGGATTTTCCCCTCTCACCGCATCCCGCTATTCTGGCTGCTCAGCAAGACTCAGCCCTCCAGGCTTCCTCGCACTGCTAATTTACACGAGCCTGCAGGCTACCTTCTCAGTCAGGACGGTGCAATTGTATTTTCAGGCTCATTAAGCAACAGCACAAAAAAAGCCTCTCTTACCCCCCATCTACTTTCCCGTCCACGCTGTGTTTAGCGGGAGAACAAGGGCAGTACAGAGGAGATAAAGAGGTGGGACAAAAAAGTGGAGCAAAGTACTATATTATAGTTGTGAAGCTCGATCAAGTTGTTTGTGTTTACTACATCAGTTTGTTTGGGAACCATGGAGGAGGAGGAGGAGGAGAAAGGAGAAGAAGGACAAGGAGGAGGAGAGCCTGCACAGTTGTTGTCTCTGAGAACCAATCCGGCTGCTCGGTAGCAGCTCTATTCAGGGTCGACTCATGCTTGTTTATTTGAAAGAGACCCCGCTTTTTTAACTTCCCACCCTCTCTATTGTTTGACGGCTCATGGGGAGGACTTTGAAATTGTAATCTCAGGATATTCAAACACACACATTTGTTCTGACCTTTGGTGCCTGCAATAACATTATTATTATGAGACAAGCATTGTTGGCACAGATCTACAGGTTATTCAACCATGTTTGACTTGAAAACAACAACAAACAAATCATTCCCAATATTTTATTGACTTTAAAAGACTTATGAGCAGTGTTTGTTTAGAAATGGAAGTGAGGATAAAACACAACCTTCCATAGAACTCAGCATAAATTCACATTTTAAAAAGAATTACAAGGTTTTGTTAATAAAATGTTTTGTTTTTGTTGTTGTTGTTGTTTTCTATATATTGTTCTGCTTTGTAAATTATGTTTTCTAAAATGTTATGTTTCCTTAATTTTTTTAAATTTTCATAAATAGTTTAAAGTTTATAGGTTGTTTTTTTTTTTTTTTTTGGCTAGTTGCATTTTCTTTGTCTTTTTCCTCAGTGTTTCTGAAATGGTCTATTGTTTATGATTTTATGTTTCTGACATTTTGTGTTTCTGGTGCAGAACTCAATAAAATGTATTTTGCTGTTTACTTTTTGTGAAATTTGGCGTTTCTACCATGTTGTAAGTTTTGCTCTGTAATTTTTTTTGTCACGTTTTGCACATTAGGATCACTTTGAAGGAAACAAGACAAAGTTAAATAGTCACCAGGACTTGAAATAAATAAAGAAACTATTTGTATGGAATGTGAAGCATTTTACTGTGCAGAAATCGCCAGAAAAAATTGGAAGATAAATTTAAATTTAGATCCCAAAATATTATTTGAAATTGCAAGAAAAGATTTCTCATCCCTCCATCAATAAATACAGTACATTTATTGGTATTCTGGTTTGTTTTTTTTTTTATTAAAAAAAACAAACAATTTTGCATCTTATGACTGGGATTGGTTGTCAAAAACATGTGAGATTGTGTTTCTGTTTCATACAAAAAGCATGTTTCTATTTAGCATGTGTGCTTAATCTTATTAACATACTTTATAAACAGTTTTCTGTCATCTTGCATTTTTTCATTTGAAAGAATCAGTATCACATTTTATGCTGCTATCCAAAATAAACTGATATATTAACAATAAATTTACCTACATTCAGTCTTAAAGACTAAATAATCTTCTCAGTTAAGTTTGCCAATCAAATGTCAACAAAAAAAAAGGGAAAACTAGAGAATACATTTTGTATTTCACTGCATTTAAGTTTCAGGATATTTTATTAAGTGGCAGAGAAAATATAATAGATACCAAATTGCTGCAATTTATACAATACTTTCTGGTTTTGGCCTCCCCAGGATCTGTAGAAGAGAAAATTGATGCTGCTGTCTTGGGTTTCGTTCCTCAGATATACTGCATCACAGCTTTGGCTGCTAAGAGCCTATGAGATTGTGGTGACATTCTTTGGTTTGTGAATGAGACCACTGAGAAGCCGCACAAAGTTCCTCATCCCCAGTGCTCGACCTAACTCGCCCACTCGCATTGTCTCTAGACTTTCCTCAAGAATGTGGATTTCTATGGCCGATGGCAAGCCAGATGAAATTGCCAACTGCATTGTCACCTCTTGTGGTTTTTCTCCTTGACAATCTCCATTGGCAGTACAGTCCAGGAAGAACCCTCTCAATGAAAACATCTGTTTTTGAAGAGTCGTAGACAGTGTTAAAATTTTTAAAATATTGACCAGTATCAGTCCATAAGCAAACATTAGTTTAAAGTGGAAATTCCAGCACTGCTGACAAGTGCGTTGGTTTGACTCTAAAAGCGCAGCTGCAACACTGCAGGACACTCCATCCCCTTATTGCTTTTTTACAGTCCAAAAAAGAAGCCACTGATGGGGCAATTTGCTTCTTCTGCTTTTGCATGGCACGAATATTGCCCTCATTACCCGACACTCAAACACAGGGCACTGGATGCCACAAAGGGAAGTGGCTTTGGCAGAAAATGTCAAACCAGCGTTTAAGTGCAGGATTGAAGCCAGTCTGATGTGGAATGGATCAACTTGTTAAGTCAAATGAAAGGTCAAAGATATTTTCCACAGCTCCGTGCAACACAAATAACTGCTATTTAAAACTGCTGTAAAACAGAGTTGCATGCTGGTTGGCTTATGTGAGCAAGGTGAGCAAATTAAAGTCTAGATAGAGCTAGACATTTTAAATAATACATGTGGATTGTTACCTCCTGCTTTCCTGTGGACATGATGACCAGATCGCCCTGGACAATATTCCTTTCAGATAACCTTTTGCAGCTTTTGCACAGTTTTCCCTTTCTTATAGTTTCAGAGACAAACAGTGAAAGTGACATGCAGGGATGCTGCACACTTTCAACACTGTCATGTCAGCTAAGTGTCCACCTCAGATCTGTGGCTACAGGTGCCACTGCTTATGCATCTCACATGGAGTGGATTCTTGCTTGAAAAAATTAACATTGCTGCTGATGACATCACATCACACAAATTTTGAACACATACAGCAGGTTAATTTGCAGATGTTTTTCATCAAAAAGAGGTAGGGGTTTTTTTTGGGAGTTCTCTGCCTAAAAACATGTCATGGGAATTGCCTGTTTTCTCACACCATGCCACCACTTGGCCCTTGCACTTTATGGACTAGATAAATGGTTTCAACAAAGCATGACAGTACTGGGAAAGGCCTGTTCACATGTGAAAAGGTTTCATTTCTAGTGCCAGCGGAGGGGAAAGTGCTTCCCATCGTGCTTGTATCGACCTTGAAGAACAGATCTGCTTTCAAACTCACTAACACCTTCTGACACTGCTCACTCGCCTGCATGCTGTTACAGAAATGTCTTTTTGGGGGTTGGGGAGTGGGGGCCCTGAAGCTAAATAACCTGGAGGAAACACCAGGGGAGGATAGACAACTGCACTTCTCATGTCGATTTATCTCTGGGCTTACCTGTATCTGATGAATCTCCTTGCACTCCACGGCCCAACTCTCATCCCCTTCTTGCATGCCAGCGTGGATTGGAGACACATTTGCTGGGATTTAAAAGCAAACCAGCTGGGTGATGAGAGGTCATGGCATGTGAGGAGACAGAAGGCTGGTTTTGTCAGATAGGAAATGAAGGAACAGACTCAACATCAGGATTTACTCAAGTTCAATCATCAACCAAAGTTACCTGGCGAGGGGTAAATTGTCCATTGCACCTGAGGGCTTTTAAAGGGCCAACCATCATCGATCTAAGTGTGGAATTTAGTCAAAGAATCATTTGTTCTGTACTGTGTTTTTGGGAAATGGCAGCTGATTCACCAGTCCCATGACACTCATATGATGAGTCATATACAAGATGTAGCTGTACAGCAATTAGTTATGTTTTAGAAGTTGTGCAGTTCTCATACTGTAGGTTATAATTCTTTCTTGCTATATCCAGTCGAGACATTTATCAGGAAGCGAGCAGATGAAGTCTTTAAAGAGGGTGGAGAAGCTGAGGGCTGAGGTTCTCATCATAACCACAAGCAAAGTCGTTCTTCTCAACAGACCTTTTCTTGTGTATTTGATTGTGTTGATGGCTGTGGAGTTCTCAGTGGGGTCCTGTGTTGGGTTGGCGGCCACAGAGTGCTGATGACACATTTAATGTGACATCAGCTTGGACGTGCTGAGAGAGAAGAATTTAGATGATCATTAAGTGTGAGGGAGTTTACATCTTTTCTTGCAAAGCCGTAAGTGCCTTGTAGGGGAATACTATATGGATGACAGCCAGCAAAGCAACTAAGTAGCTTGTTTCGTGGTAAATAGAAGATTATGACTTTATCTTGTCATAATTTGAAACAAACATATCCTGAAAAACGACAAGAGTAAAATTTCTCTGTATGTTCTGCCATTCTGGAATAAGTTCAACAAGGAGCTGTATTATGTCCCATACCTTTACCAAGATTTTTCTGATTATCTTCAGGCCTTTTACACTGAACAGTTTATTCTTACACTGCAAATTCTAGAGAAAAATAAAACACACAATCATCCTAATATATACATTTTAGGCATACTAAATAATTTTCTGTTGTTCTGTCCATTTTCATTTTTAGAAACATCAGCATGAATGAACCCAGTCGGTTTCAACCTTGACGTGAAACAGTTAACTGTCAGCGGCTGCTCTCCTCCCAGCTCCACGCAGCGGACTATGAAATATTCGGAGGACAATTGGTTAAGTGGAGTTAACTGTTGCCTTTTCTCCCCGAGGTATCTTCCTTTTTGATCCCGCCGAGCCTGGCGCCTCGCAAAACACAACTTGTCTGGCTTATTAAATAGTATGACCTGGAGAAAAGAGAAAAGCCTGGTTGCTGAGGCCATTTTAAAGGAGAAAGGCTCATGACAGGTCTTAAATTGCTCTAACTTCTTTATGATCTATACAGACAATTTCTATCTTTCTATTCTAATCAGATGTGGTTTCCTTTTATGGTTTTTGCCTTTGATTAATCATGCAACATGTTTGTCTTTACCTCTTTACCCATTTTGGCATTTTATAATAGGCTATCTTAGAGCTAGAATGATATATGTATCATTTTACTCATTTTTTTTTCACCACAAAAATAGTTAAATTAATATTTTATATAGTTAAATCTACCACGTGAAACAATGGCAGTACATTGTCATTAGACATAAATGGTCAAGAAAGTCCTTCTCAGTGCTTAATTGCGTTAAAATTGGTCTAAGCTACTTTGTGAGAGCCGTCAATAACTCCTCGCTGCATGGGGTCTGTATGATTAACGTCTCCTTCCTTTCAAAGGCCTCCTGATGTTCTCTCGGAAGGCAGCAAGCCAATCAAAACCACACTTGGATACGTCACGGGGCCAATTTCACGACCTGATAGGCGGGAGTCAAAAGGGGGAACGGTCCCTGTCCTTTTATAGACGACCCCGTCCAATGCGTAAAAGCTACTGAGCGCCGCTGACAGTGCAAATAGGCACGTTGGAGATTGTACACCTCAGCCACGCAACTCCTCTGAACAGGCCACGCGGAGGTGCATGGCACCATCCCCTAGTATCATGATGAATCCTGTGCAGGGGTCGCCGTCGCAAGACGCCAAGCAGACTAACCAAAAGGAGGAGACGGACACGGAGGGCGAGGATCTCCAGCCGAAAGACATGACAACCGAGAAAGGATACAAACACCAGCGGAGCAGTCTCCCGTTTAGCGTTGAGTCGTTGATTTCCAAGAAGACCACCTGTCGGACTTCTTATTCTCCCTCTGACTTAGCTGTGGTGCTGCCGAAGCCCACGGCGGGGCAAGGCGCGCAGTTCTCTCCAAGGACTTTTTACGCAGAGAGGAGGGTTTCAGCGGAGAGCTCACAGGGAGTTTCCAGAGGCTCCGGAGAGGACAGTCCGCAGTTTTGTGAGAAAGAGCAGAGCACTTGGTTCCAGACATCATCTTTTACAACACCTCCTCGTAAGTCCGTCCCTTCGCTCTTACATGATACTAGAGTACACTCAGCATTTATCCATGATCTCAACGCTGTAAAAGAAGCCTTGAAAAATATTCTGTTGTTTTTTTTTCTTCTTTTTTGCTACAAGTTACATTGAAATGACACATTAAAGGCTTCTTTATTATTTATGTCTACCCAAGTTGTGCGTAATTGTATTAGATATTTTTGTCTTTTCCCTCTTGTTTACATAAATAACACAAAGTCTGTGTGCTTATAAGTAACCCTTTTCTAAGTCGATGCATCTTGAATACTTTCTAAGCGTAAATAAGTAGTCATTTAATTAATAAACACAGAATCTATATACACTATGTAATATTTAAAATCTGAGTGACCGCATGGATAAACTTTACGCAAAGCAGGTTGTTTCTAAAGATTGAATGTGTTCAGTTTGTGATGCAGGTTAACTTATTTGTTAACATTTTCAAGCCTGATTATGATGGTGTGCGTTTATTTGCGTGACATGTTTGTTTACCTTCAGCAATGATCCAGTTTCGGATCAATTTTGATTTAATCTGACTTCGGGCTTTTCTTTTCATTTTCTCTACAACAGGGAGCTCAAGTCCAACTCAATGTACTTTAAGGAAACACAAAAACAACAGAAAACCTCGCACACCCTTCACTACCTCCCAGCTGCTGGCACTGGAGCGCAAGTTTCGCCAAAAGCAGTACCTCTCCATCGCCGAGAGAGCAGAGTTCTCCAACTCTCTCAACCTGACGGAGACTCAGGTCAAAATCTGGTTTCAGAACAGGAGAGCAAAAGCTAAAAGACTTCAAGAAGCCGAGCTGGAAAAGTTTAAATTGGCCTCCAAACCCGTCCTGCCTGCCTTCGCGCTGCCTTTTCCACTCGGAGCTCACGTGGGCTCTCCGACGTGGAGCCCATCAAACGCATTCCCGAGGCCCAGTCTGCCGGTCCCAGGACTGTTCAGTGGACCAGTTACTTATGGGATGTACTATTTGTCTTAGTATTTTGTGTCTGTGGTTATGGTACGAGGATGATGCGTATGTCTAAGCCCACATCTCAGAGTTTGGTACTATTTCCAGTTGGAAAACGTCATACTGAGAGCAGTTAAAACGCGCGAGCAGTTTAGAAATGTCTGCTGGATTCAGTGCGTCCACTTGCTCTTCTTAATTTGCGCTCATTTCTGTTTTGGCTTTACGGGCTGAAATTCTTCAATGACACTCCAAAAGTAGACTTCAAGTTTATTAACAACATGCCTGAAGTAGATCATTGCAATTCATCCGCAGCGGGTTGTGACTTTTAAATGTTTCCGGAGGGAAAGGAAATAATCTTCCACAAGCGTGGGGAAGAAAAAGACTGAAAAAGTACTTATTCGCTGTCAGTGCCTTGAGACCAAGAAATGTGCTGTCTGTGTCTTTTGAAGTATTTCTTTTCATTCAGCATTAACTCTTTTGTCTCACTAGTCTTCCCGGAAATGCTTTAAGAATGTCTTTATTTTCATGAAGTTCCTTTCACGATTTCTACATTTTGTAAAAAAAAAAAAATAATAAATTTGAAAAGGTACAAAAGTATATTTTAGAAAAGGACCTGTATTAGTTATTTGACTCTCAAATTGTGGCCTTCATGTGAATGACATTAAAGGTTTTTTAAGAAATGTTTGTAGTAAATGTAAATAAAATTGGTAGTGTTCTCAAAGCCCTGCAGCCTCGTTTGAAGGGCGGGAAAGTGGTATTTATTGAATATCTTTATATCTGTACTGTGTACATCAGTCTATCTAAATGTTCAATATATCTTGTAAAAATGAGTTTTAGTAAAATAAACATTAAAGTACATGACTGAAAGTTATTTTCGGATGTAACTATTTGAACTCTCTTTTTTTTAACGAAGCAGTAGCTCAAAGTAAACTGTATTTTCTTTTTATGTTCTTATTTCACGGACAAAAACGTAAAGAGGCCGGCACCTGGATATTTACTTTACTTCTTTAATTCAGTTTGAAAATTGCTAAAACGTCCATCCCACCCCCTTTTCTTAAATATATAATTTTCAGTGTCACTTATTTCCTTTCATACGTCCAGTTATTATTCTGACATAAATGTAAGGCTGAAATTATTGGTTCACATTTTTTTTCACTGACGAAAATCCTCATAATTCACACTAATTATGACCCACTGTTCAAGTCTTGAGAGCAGCGCACATTTAGCCTATTTAACTCTAAAACTGATTTGGAAAAATAAAAAATATATATATATTTTTTTTTTTAAGATAAGAAGAATAGACAACTATGAAAACACGGTTATAATCCAGCATATTATCAACACCTAAACATGACGCACAGACGTGCGTCTGAACTAGTAAACTTGCAAAATAGAAACACAGTAAAAACAACAAAATATCTCAGTTTCATACTTAAATAAGTATTTTTTAAAAAGTAACTCAAAGGTAATTCATTTTAATCCAGCATCATCCCAAAATACCTCATATTTTAAATGCGTAATACCACAGCTCTAAGCCGCAAAGCTGTTGTGAGATGTATCAAACATCTGCTCTGTTATTCTTGAAGGTTGCCTTTGGAGACTATTTACTTCTTTATTTGAAGTAAGCTATTTGCAGTTCCCTTAGGCTATTACAAACCTGTAACCTTGACTGCATTTTAAATGTCTGCGGTAGACTTATTACCCTGGTTAGTTATTCCTTTTTTACTGGGAAATGAATGAATTCTTATACGGTTACATTCACTATCATTATCGTTCTGTTTTGCTTTTTCTCTTTTGCCTCTTAGATCCTTGTCTTTACAGTAAAAGTAAAATATAAAAAGAAGCAATTTTATGTGGGCGCCACGTGCGCATTTTCTATTTACTGACCACGAGCGTGTACTTTTACCTTTTGTAGCTGCTACAAATACAGTAGAGCCAGCGAAGCGAGTTCATTCATATGCGTTTCTTTATACAGTCTATGGTTTTGCCGCAGAAGAGAGCGCGCTGTAGGCGCACAGCCTCTCCAGCAGAGGGCGGTAGCGGCTGTCAGCTGCTGCCAATCCTAATCTAGAAAAAGAACTTCCGCTTCTGTCAGCGACAACTCTTACTGCAGCGAGGTGAGTACACAGCGGAGCGACTTGTTCATTTCTACTTGAAAACGGTTTGATTTATCATTTATTTGGTTCGCACTTGTATATTTGTGCACAGGATGTCAAAATGAATTTAATAATTGCTTGGTTGTTTGCGAGACCCTGGATGGCTCAAAGTGAATCCTCTGACCTTGGCTAGCAAGCTAACAAGATAAGCTAAGATTAGCTTGCCTTTCAGACGTCTTTTGATTGAAATTATAAAGTCAAGGACGGGTTTTTCCCTTCCTGGGGTGCCATGTTTAGGAATATTCGTTGTCTTCATGGTTCTAGTTATCAGATAAAAGAATATTTCTGCACGCAGCTTTTCTAAAGCCAGTCGTCAAACCTCCTGCTTTAGTTTGACTTGGCATCAGAGGTTTCTTCTTGCTAACCGACATATGAATGGTGATTTTATTTATGATGCATGTCTTTATATATTATGATAAATGTAATTTTACTTCGAGAAACAACATTTTTTCAACTGGTTCCAGTTGCACCGAATGCAACTTTATGGTGTAAAGTATGTGATGTCCTCGTATGAAGACACTATGACTCAGGAGGTTAATTTGTTGATGTTGTCACTTTTCAGTGTAATAAAAATGGTTCCACGTATGCCACTGGAAAAACAAACAAAAAACAAAACAAGTTACTAGACTTTAAGTAAACGCCAGTGTCTGCTCATAGAAACCACTCTGGTCTGAGTTTGGCAAATTAGGATTTTATGGTTATCAAGGCACAATGCACTGCTTTGGCCTTTGCATTGGAGTGGATTCTTCATTGTCATATTAAATACAGTTGCTGATAGAAATCACCCTTTGAGACAATAGTAACCCTCAAAGAGTTTATTTTCCAAGGCTGTATTCCAATTGAGAAAACATTATACCTGAATAATTTAACACAATAGCTCTAAAGTATCTGATGCAGTAGTCCTGGTCCCAGACACCAAATAACAAGCCCAGAGGTCACATTTTTTCTTGGGTTTTTTTCTCTTTTGTCGTGGAACACATATAATTACATGCAGTATGTTTCAGTGCTGTCTGATAAGTACATATAGTCTTTTATTTAAAAAAGAAAAAAAAAATGTGTGTGTGTGTGTGTGTATGTGTGTGTGTATAGATATATATATATATATATATATATATATATATATATATGAAACATTTTTATATACATGTTGTCACTGTTGTATTGTTGTATTTTCACACTATAAGTATAAGATAGTTTCCACTTAAGAAGATTAATTATAGCCTACCTTAATCATTAAATCTTTTACAGTGTTTGCACAGCAGTTGCTCAAAGCCTCTATCCACAATTGTCTAAATGTCCTATCTGAGCAGATGCGGTCCTGTAATCGCCTAAACAGAGATGACACAAAGCATGCTTGGTAGTTGCCTAAAACATCCTAGTTTTAGCAGACAAATTTCAGAACAATCCTTAATCAAACTCTGAGCATACATTATTCTTTCTGGTGAATCTGAAAAATTCACTCATACATAGGTTAGAGTTGAGACTGTCTGAATGGAGGGATTTGCTGTGACTTGACAAAATTTACATAAGTGTTTTTAACTGTATTTCAACGTTCATCTTGGCTAATGGGAATGTTTCTGGGTTAAAGCAGCCACTTATTATTTCAGACAGTCAAGATGGCAGGCCGTCGTGCAGCCCTGAAGGCCATTGACTGGGTGGCATTTGCTGAGCGGGTCCCACCAAACCAGCGGAGCATGTTCAATGCACTGAAGACTCACACCGATGCCATTTCTGCTAAGTATGTCATACACCACCAAGACTTAGGGTTAGAAAATAGAAACGTATGGATTTGGAACTATGTAAAGGTTCATCTGGTCAGAATTTATTTCTCTGCTCTTGCTCTGTGACAAAATGCAACAAAATGTGCTTTTAAAAACCACTGCTGCTTGATTAAAGTGTGTTTTAGGAACAAAGTTGCAACAATATGTTGGAAGTCATAGTAGGAGCTAAAGTTCTCTTTCTTAAATTAGGGCTGCAACTAATCATTATTTTAATAGTCGACTAATCTGTAAATAATTTTTTTGATGAGTCACAATTATTTCTGTCACACCACCATCTGTGCTTCCAGTTGCTGCAGCTCTTTTTACAGGCTACAGCATGTTTTACCCCGCTCTCTTCATTTGCATCATATAAATGTCACCCTGATTCCCAGTCAGTCACAACATAATGTCCTTTAGTGAGTGAAAAGAATAACTCCTGAACCAGTTGAATATTAAATTTAAGCTTAACAGCTCACTACTAATTTATTTTGAAACATTCAAACTTAGCTATAGTGTCATATCCAAGCTATACAGAATTTCACTCAAAAAGAAACAAATAAAATATTTAAACATGTTAATTTTTGTAAAATTGCATCAAAATAATTATTTACATCTTGAAAAAGTCTGTTTTGTGAGGTAGACAACAAGACATTACTACTCAGTAATGCTAGTTGCCCATCTTTTAAGCTGCAAACCATGACTCCACCATGGGTGCTTTTGTTTTAGATGCTCGTGCATGGCTGTCGTGCTGTAGTGGTATGCCAGCTTTGCATGGCAGACTTCACACTTCACCCATTTTAACACTTTGTTTAGCGTGAAATATTCCCAAACTTTGAAAATATAAGGCCTGATCATGTCGGCACTCTGACTCTGTTCAGGTTGCGCCGCCATCGGTTTGTTCTTCATTGTTTAAGAACAAAGACGCAGCACAAAATGACAATACTGCCCCCAGCCCTTCCCATGGTGCTTTGCATTAATTTGTTTGGTGTTTACAGTTCTTATACTGTATAAAAAGTTGTGGTTGGTAAATGATGTTAAGTTGCCTGGTGCAGTATTTTGTTAGCAAACCCATTACGGACATTAATAACGTGACACGTCGATAATGAAATTTTGCGTGAAAATTCATCAACGATGTTGTCAACTTTGACTAATCGTTGCAGCCTTATAAATAATGAGAGGATGTATGTTGCATACAGAACTAAAATGAAAAACTAAAAAAAAAGGTATGTTTATTTATATATATATATGTCTTTTCCCACTACTGGCCATAAGTTTGGACACACTTTCCATTGAACGTAATGGGAAAGTGTGTTCAAACCTTTGACGGAGACGACTAATTTACTTTGAAACCTAAATTGAAACTATTACATTGTATTAAAGTATACTTTTAAACACTTGTTGAACTGTCTCATTTTTGCTAACTTGTCCATTTATATGGATTGATGCCTTTTTTTTAAAAATGTTTTTATTTTTTTGTTTATATATTTAACAGTGCCTATTTTACCCTATGTTAAAATACCCTATGTTTCTTCTCTTTACACCAGACTAGCCTCTCTGCCAGAGACTCCAGCAGCCATTGACTGGAATTACTACAGGAGTGCAGTGGCTAAAGCCGGAATGGTTGATGAATTTGAAAAGAAGGTGAACTTTTCTTGACCGATCCTGCCTATTTCAAAACAATGCTCGGATGCATCAAAAGCCTCTCTCACTTTAGCAAATTGTCTTTAAGATGAGTCTTAATTCAATTATCTGTACTGATGTGGTGGAATTATGCGTATTATGCAACTGATTTGTCCTCTGTCCTACACACAGTTCAAAGCCTTGCAGATCCCTGAGCCTATTGACACACAGACAAGTGCCATCAACGCACAGGAGATTGAAGCTGTAAGTGGCTGTTTCATCCACAAACATAGTCCAAGATGACTAATCAAAAACAAGCACCACTTCTGGGATTAAGCTGTGGTGATTGGATTTGTTATAGTTTTGCAAAAATATTTCACTTTTTCCCAACAGAATAAATCTGCATTGGCTTACATTGAAGAATCAAAGGCCCGCATTGCTCAGTATGAAAAAGAGGTGAGATGGTTGTCACTGTAATCACTAAAATACTCCATTAACAACCTGAAAGGAATTTATTTCTAAAAAGAGACAACTTCTTTCTCTCTGTCTGTCTTTCTCACTCAAACTTTGTGTGTATTTAGCTGGAAAAATTTAAGAACATGATCCCCTTCGATCAGATGACCATTGAGGACCTCAATGACACCTTCCCTGAAACCAAGCTGGACAAGGTCAAAAATCCTTA